>NC_044978.1:165903189-166503189 GCF_008728515.1 Papio anubis | reverse complement strand
AGAACAGACTCTTGACTTATATTTAGATTTGATTGCTGGTCTTAGTAAATCAAATTATTTTACAGTCTCTATTTTCCCATAAGAGGGAAAAGCAAGCAATATTTATTCACTTAACTGGTTCTGGAGTAAAGGGTTCGTATTTGGTTCCTGCTGTATTTCCACAGTTAAATAATGTATTATACTAAAAAAAAAACTTTTAACTAGTCCTGGGGTAAAAGGTTATTGTTTGGTTCCTGCTGTACTTCTAAAGTTAAATCATGTATTATATTAAAAGAAAATAAGTATTGAAGAGTGCAGGGGCCTTTGAAAACAGTATGCTGAGAATAGATAGGGCTCAAGGACAGTATCTCCAATTGAACTTTTAATGAACTCCCGTAGGCGCCAAGAAGGCAGGCAGATAAGGAAGAGCATAGAAACAAGGAACTGAGTAGAAGGTTACATCTGGGAAAAGAAAGTTTGTTTTGCATTGCATTCTTTCTGCTGACGTGGGGTTTATGGGATATAAATAAAGTGAGGCGGAGGCTCTGAGCGTGGCCGCCATGTTCTCTGTGTGTCTTTTGTGTGTTCTTTCATTCTCCACCACCCCCCGCACGGACCCCAACAGAAGAGAGTTTTATTTAACTCTTTTGTTATGAATGGTATATTGGTTCATTCATTTTCTCCCATGACTTATTTCTGTCTTGCTCCGTGGACTGCAAAAATGGAAGAGGAAATTCGATATTTGTCTCTATATATTATGAAAATTTACTATACCGATACCAAGGTGCTCAGGAATTTCAGGGCTGGGAAATACTCTGTTTACTTAAAGAACCTTACTTAAACCAACTGCAAAATCAGTGCCCTTAACTACCATATTGTAGCCCCTTCTAGACATTAATATTGTTTGTTTTTTTCTTTTTTATTTTGAAATCATTATTAATCCACATGAATTTTCAAAGGTAGTACAAAGGTATCCTGTGTGTGCTTCACCCAGTTTTCCCCAATGGTTACTTAGTGTCAATCCCCACAGTCCCTCAGTCTTCTAGAAGGAACATATTCTCTTGGATAGTGGTCCTCAAACTTGTCTTCACATCAGATTATATAGGGAGCTTTCAAAATTTTGATACCCTGAACATACCCTGGATCAATGCACCTTCTGTTTATGATGGTTAATTTCATGTGTCAACTTGACTGGGCTATGAGGTGCCTAGATATTTGGTCAAACATTATTCCGTTTATGATGGTTAATTTCGTGTGTCAACTTGACTGGGCCATGAGGTGCCTAGATATTTGGTCAAACATTATTCTGGGTGTGTCTGTGATGGTGTTTTTAGATTAACTTAAAATTTGAGTTGACAGACTAAGTAAAATAGATTGTTATCCCTGAGGGGGTAGTCCTCATCCAATCAGCTGAAATTCTGTTTTTGAATAGGGGGGGGAAAAAAAAAAGGCAGACTTCCCTGAATAAGTGGAACTTCCTTCTGCCTGACTTTAGGCTGGGACATGTTTCCTCCTGCCTTCAGGCTCACACTGAAACATCGCCTCTTCCTGGATCTCTAGCCTGCTAGCTTTTGGACTGAAACTACACCCCATCAGTTCTCCAGAGTCTCCAGATTGCTGACTGCAGATCTTGGTACTTGTCAGCCCTCATAAAATCTTTCCCTGCACATATATATAGTATACAGATACTATATATAGATAGTAAATATTAATTATAATTGTGTGGTATAAATATTAATTATATTTTATAATTGTATAATTGTGATACTGTGATATAAATATATATTATAATCTATACAATAATAATTTGATAATTATTGATGTAATATTAATAAAATGTATTACATATGTTTTTTTCATTGGTTCTGTTGCTCTAGAGGACCCTGATACAGGATGGAATAGAGACATCACTATTTTTTGAACTTTCACACCATTTCAGTGTGCAACAAAGGTTGAAACTGCTATGCTAGTACATTTAAGGAAATTTACAATTGCTGCCCCAAATTGTATGTGTGTGTGAGATTGTGTGTGTGTGTGTGTGTGTGTTTTCTTCCCTGTTCCACCATAGGCAAACATTTATTTTTCTACTTATTTAATCCTGCAGTTAATGAGTTTCAGTTACCCATGAGTGAGTGTTGTTATTATTTCAAAGGCTTTGACAGGGATAGAGGTAAATATAGTTTTCATCTACTTTTATGGTCTGGTTCCTTACATTTCTCCATACTATCACTGCTCATAGCTACATAGACATTTTAGACTCTAACATAAATTTGGGGAAAACAAAAATCTTGATTTTGGTGACTAATTTTAAAATGCATGCTAAATAACTTTTTCTATAGTGCAAAGAGGGATTGTCCAACTAGTCAAACTGTCTACAGGATGCTTCCATTAGTTAGCATAAAAGGCTAAGTTTCCACAACAAAGACACATCAAAACACAGCAGCTTGAGTATAACACATTATCTTCTTTCTCTCACATACATTCCAAGGTGGCCATTCCAGGTCATGTGGATAGTTTTGCTGCATCCAGACCTTCTAGGATCCAGGGTTCTTCCCTTACATTATTTCATCATCTACTAGAGCATTTTCATCATCTGCCTGAACAAAGTTGCATGGGTTCCACCTGGCAGGAAGGGGAAAAGAGCGGGAAGCAGTCATGGACATCACCCTAAGGCATAGCCCGGAAATGGCATAGCCACTGGCAGGAACTGAGTCACGCAGCTGCACGTAACTGAGGGATTCTGCACTGTGTAATCTCTCTGTTCACCCAATAAGAGGCAGAAAAGAATTTTGGTGGGAAGTAACAGTACCTTGACACTACCATCTACTGAAAATTCCTGGTTTCTAAGTCACCTCCATTGTACCAGGAGGGAAGAGGGGTGTTTAACTTCTACTGAATTACTAGTTTTCTTCTTTTAAACTATCTTAATTTTTTATTTTTTATTATTAAGATCCTGTCTTATTTCCACAAATAATTCAGAAATGTGTGTCAAAATTTATAAAGTGAAATCAGTTGGAAAAAGATGAGTTGAGAAATAACCAACATTTATTAGGAAACTTTTTTAGGAAATAAACTTAAGACTGTCATATGGTTAGCATGCAGAAATGTGAATTTTTACACAATATCTAACAATATGTCCAAAATTTAGCTTTTTGCTTCCTAGTACTAAAAGAAAATAGAGAAACAATAGCATTTATAAGATTCACCAGAGCCATAATATAAAATTTACCTATAGATAACATTTAGTGAGAGTTTTTTAGGTACTGGGTACTACTCTAAGCAACTTACTTATATTAATTCATTTAAGCATCACAACGATCCCATAAAGTAGGTACTGTTCTGGTCTCATTATTAGAGATAGGAAAATTGAGGCCGATTTAAGTCACTGCCATAAAACTATTATGTTGTATAACTTGGATTCAAACTTAGGCAAATCAACTGCAAAGTCAGTGCCCTTAACTACTATACTATAGCCTGTTCTAGACATTAATATTGTTTGGTTTTATCCTTTTTATTTTTAAATCATTATTGACCCACAGAAATGTTCAAAGGTAGTACAAAGAGATACTGGGTGTGCTTCACCCAGTTTTCCCCAATGATTACTTACATAATTATAATACAATATCAAAACCCATATGGTATATCAAAAGATACCAACACATTCCGTACAGTGTGCGTCTATAGTTTTATGCCAAACAAGACACAGAAGTATTCCATTACCACAAAGCTCTGCCTTGTGCTCTCCCTACATGGTCTCATCTGTACCTTTCCCCCTACCCATCCCAACATTTGATAAGCATCAGTTTGTTCTCCACCTCTGTAGTTTTGTCATTTTGAGAAAGTTATTTAAATGGAACCATAGAATGTGTGGCTTTTTGAGACTAATTTTTTTTTTTGCTTGACATAACGTGTTTTTAGAGGCATCCATGTTGCTGTGTTTATCAATATGTTGTTCGTTTTCATTGCTGAGTAGTATGCCATGGTATAGATGTACCACAAATGGTTTAACTTTTCACCTATTGTAAGCCATTTTGTCTGCTTGCAGTTTGGGCTATTACAAATAAAGCTGCCACAAAAATGTATGTACAGAATTTCATGTGGACATAAATTCTCATTTTTCTGGGATGAATATACAAGAATGTGATTACTGGAATGTACAGTCTGTGTATATTTAGAGTTATTTTATGAACATGACAAATTATTTTTTCATCGTAGCTATACCAATTTAAATTTCCATGAGCGATGTATACATTCAGTTTTTGTATATCCTTGCCAAACACTTTATTGCCACTATTTTTCATTTTAGATGTTCTACTAGGTGTTTAGTAATATCTTGTAATGGACTAGCATTGCTTTTGTGTATTCCAGCCTGTTTGGAAATTGTTCAAATTATTACAGAAATTAGGAGAGTTGAACAGCCTTCTTGACGTTGCCTATAACTACTTCTGTTACTTAATGTAGATCCTTAACTTGTATGAATCTCAGCTTTCTCTACTGAAATGTGGGAATAATAATTACTGTCTTACATCCTTATTCTGATGAAGATGAAATTATAAAATATATAGGAAAGTGTCATTAAACATTGCTCTTTTGCACCATGAAACTAATGCTTTTAATTCAGATACATTTTCTTTTTTCTTTTTCTTTTTCTTTTTTTTTTTTTTGAGACAGAGTTTTTCTCTGTGACCCAGTCTGGAGTACAGTGGTACAGTCAGTGCTCATTGTAGCCTTGACCTCCTGGGCTCAAGCAATCCTCCCACTTCAGCCTCCAGAGGAGCTGGAACTACAGGTATGCACCACCATGCCCAACTAATTTTTGTATTTTTTTTCTTTTTTGGTAGAGATGGGATTTCACCATGTTGCCCAGGATTTCTTTTTAAAGAACTAGGAATTTAGGAATTTTCCCTCTTCTTTTTCTTTTTAGTAGTTCCCACTATCTTTCCTCAACTAAGCATTTGCATATGTTTTGCTTTGCCTGAAGTGAGAACTCCCAAACCATCAAAGACATTTTACTCTTTGTTGTCATCAACATTCAAATAAAGAAAGCATCTAAAATATTTTGCTTCTTTGTTCCATATAGTGGCAATAAAATAATAGACTGTCATACCTTGAATGATGTTAGCAATTATATAAGCATCCTCATTATTTATAGATCAAGAGCCAGACGTTCAGCTACTGTAAATGACCTGCCCAAGTCCCCCAGCTAATTGGGAATGTTCAAGGAATAACCTCTAGATGTGAGGAGTCCTAGCTAAAGATACATTCTCACAAAGCTGTTGGTCTATCTATAAAATTCCTCCTCCCCCACATGACTGAACCACAGCTTGCTTTCTTGTTTATTTCTTTGTGCATATGTTTCCTTTAGGTCTCACAGCATGCTTCTGGTTCCCATATTGTCACTCATAGTGGTCAACATCCTTTTTCCCTTCTGGAAATCCTTCCTATGCCCGTGAAGTTCTTCTCTTATACATACACACTCATACACTCCTCAAATTCTTACCCCCTTCCTCCAATTACTGACACCTTCATATCTCAATCTTCCCACTTCTCTACAAATAGTTCCCCTCTCTAGATCTTCCTTACCCCTCCCTCACAGCTCATAACCCAAAGCCCGTACTTACGAATCCTTAAGGACTTTTCCTTCCCCATCCCTCAGTACCCGTGTAACAATCTTTAGCCCTCCACAGGGTTTAGGAATAACGCCTTTTAGTTTGTCTTGTGATTTCAATTATGTTTTACCCCTAAAGTGTACAAATTTAGGTGCTTGGTTGTTTAACTTTTTAATTAAAAAAATTTTTTTTAATTCACAGGAAGTTGCAAAGAAATGTACAGGGAGGTCCCATGCACTCATCACTTAGCTTTCTCTGATGTTAACAAGCATACAATATCCAAACCAGAATATTGATACTGGTACAATCCACAGGGTTAATTCAGATTTTGCTAGTTGTACATGAATTCATTTGTGTATGGGTGTGTGTGTGTGTGTGTGTATAGCTCTGTGCAATTATATCACGTGTGTAGTTTCATGTAACCACTACCACAATCAAGAAATTTATCTGTATCACCCCGCAAGGCACCCTCATGCTACCCACTTTCAGTCACACCTACTCTCCCCAATGCATGTCCCTAGCCTTTTTCAAACACTAATCTATTTCTGCCTCTATAATAACGCATATGCATTTTAAAGTGTCAAGTTTTCTTCATGGATTGACCTTTTTTTTATCATTATGTAATATTCTTTTCTGTAGCTACCTTCCTTGTTTTTTTTTTCTTTTTCTTTTCTTTTCCTTTTTTTTTTTTTTTTTTTTTTTTTTTTTTTTTTTAAGACAGAATCTCACTCTGTCACCCAGGCTGGAGTGCAGTGGTGTGATCTCAGCTCACTGCAACCTCCACCTCCCGGGTTCAATCGATTCTCCTACCTCAACCACTCGAGTAGCTGAGACAACAGGCCTGTGCCACCACATCTGGCTAACTTTTGTGTGTTTTTTTTTTTATTTTAGTAGACATGGGGTTTAACTGTGTTGACTAGGCTGGTCTCGAACTCCTGACCTCAAGTGATCCACCCACCTTGGCTTCCAACCTGCCTTCTTTTAATTAATGTTTGTATGGTTTATATTTTTCATCCTTTTACTTTCTACTTACCTATATTGTATTTTCGGTGAGTTTCTTATAGCCAATATAGAGTTTGGTCATGGCTTTTAATCTCTGCCAATCTATTTTTTTAATTGTTGCACTTAGATCACTTACGTTTAATGTAAAAATGTATATGTTAAGGCTTAAGTTTGCCATTTAATTATTTGTTTTCTATTTTTCTCTGTGGTTCCCATTCTCTGTTTAAATTTGTCTGGACTTGTGTGAGTTATTTGAACATCTTTTAGCATTCCATTTTGATTTATCTCTAGTGTCTTTCAGTGTGTCTCTTTGTACAAGTTCTTTTAGTGGTTGTTCTAAGCATACATTGTATATATGTAACTTATCACAGTCTAATAATGTTGATATTCTGCCACACTGAGTGAAATGTGGACACTTGACCTCCCTTTCCACCCCTTGACTCTCATCTGTTTAAAATTGTCTTCAATATCTCTTCTACATAAATTAAGAACCACAAAGATGCTGTTATTATTTTGCTTCAACCATCAAACATAATTTAGAAAGCACAAGAGAAGGAAAATATATTGTATTTACTTATATATTTATGCAATCTATTCTTTTCCCTCCTGTTGTTCCAAGATTCCTTATTTTATCATTTCCTTTTGTCTTAGAGAACTTCCTTTAGCCATTTTCTTAGGATAGTTCTTCTGGTAAGACAAATTATCTTATATATATTTTTTTAATCAGACAATGACTTGATATCCTCTTACTACATCCAGTTGGCATCAGTTGAACATCACCTGATTGTCTGTTCTCATTCAGGTTGTGAATTTTCTAGGTTCTTGGTACAACAAGTGATTTTTCTATTATATCTTGGACATTTTGGTTACTATGTTAGGAGACTTCTGCTCCTATTTAAACCTTCTATTTTTGATTGTACTCACCATTTTTAGGTTTAGCATGTAGGCTGTGGCCTACTTCTGTAGGCTTTAATTCCAATGACAGTTTAGTTTTGGAATTAAGTGACCAATGGCAGTCTAGTTTGGAATTGCTATCCTGGTTCTGCTGGAGCCCCTGCTCAATTCCTATTGGTGCTGCCTGCAGGGTCAGAAGAAATATCCTGAGTTATCTTCTCCCAGAGGGTAGGAGAGGGGCAGTGGAGAGCTATAAGAACTGGGCCTAGGTCTCTACGACACTGAATGGAAGGCAGGGAGACACTAGGCTGGGACTATGGGAACTTCGAAGCTGCTATTTGAGATAGATGTTAAACAGCTGGTCTCTTACATATGGAGAAGGTGCTGGGCTCCTCACCAGGTCTCTCTTGGGCTTGCCCGCTCCTAGCACTATGAGACATAGAAAGAAAACTCAGGGAACTCACTTTATCCTCACAAGCTCCCTACTCAGTATTTCTTCTTCTCAGCTGTTTGAGTCCTATTATCATTATGTTCTGAATTATTTCCAGGGCATTCAGTCATAGATAGAAGGATGCAGCATGGAAACATGAGCTATGGCATCTTGTTCCAGAACTGAACTTTCCAAGTGCATTTACTAATTTACTTATTTTAATCTTGGCAATTACTTTGAGGTAGATAATACACAATGTTTTATTTTCCATATATGACAGTTTAGGAAAGAAAAATTAAAATTAATAAGATCCTTGCAATGTCACCAAGGAAGGCAATATATGTAAGTGAATCACATATAACTGTACAAATGTGTACCCATGTATAGGCAAAAAAAAAAAAAAAAAAAGATATGACTGTGATCCTGAATAGACTTACAGCTATATTATCTACTTGAATCACAAAATAAAGCAATTTGGAATGAATGAAAAAGCTTCTAAAAGTTACTTTAATGTATACACTTTTTTCAAATGTCATTATAAATCACATTTCATTTTTCATAATTTCTCATGGCATTTCTGGGGAATCATACTTAGAAACATTTTTCAGTTGTGTTATTTTATAATTACAATAAAGAAAGCACAGCTTTATGAATTGATTCTTCTTACAAAACAAGATATCCCTTGTTAACAAGACATAAAGTAATTGTATTTACTGAAAAGTTAAACTTCTCTGTGTATATTTGGAGATTCTTCTTCCTATAATGGTTTTTCTTAAATTCTCAGACATTTTAAAATTTCCATGCTTCGGTGGGAAAAATATTCCTTTGGTTTTATGTAACTAAGGAGAGCGTATATCAGATCTTGAAAGATAAATGAAATAATCTTATTAATATGGAAAGAAAGGGATAAGAAGAGTTGGCTGAAGTCAGATTACATTCAGTCCAGTGATTCTTGACTAAATGTATACAATTTTTGCATTCACTATCTTCAATTTAAAATAATCATAATGTAAACAGAAATGTTGATACTTTATTTTACAGTTTGTTTAATTCATTCACATACACCGTTTTCATTTTATTATCAAACATTTCCTTTGATTCATGAATTAGTGAGCGTTCCAGTGCTCTGGTCCATGGTTTCCTGGGTTTAGATTCTGGCTCTACCCTATCCTAGCTGGATGCCTTAACCAAGTTACTTAACTTCAGCCCTTCTGTCCCTCAACTTTCTCATCTCAAAGGTAATGCAGTTTTCAAGGAAGATTAAATGGGAAAATAAAGGAAAACATTCAGGATAATGCCTGCACACAATAAATACTTAATAAATGTTACTTATTGTTATCTCCATTTTATACATGAGGACCATCTGGTTCAACCGATAAGCATAGCTCACATGCAAGAAATGGATATGCAGCATATCTTGTACTAATTTATTTCGTATTAAAATGAAATGGATTTAAATTTTCGTTAAATGCTTTTGCAGAATTGCACTTCAGAGCTGCAGAAACAGGGAGAGCTGATAGATAATACTGAGGAAGACATTTACTGCTTGTCACAGAGCAGCCACGTTGGAGCTCAGAACTCTTATCTTTACAGCATCCCTTTGAATATTAACATAACCCCTTAGCAAACTATGACCTCGTACATTGATAATCACATCTTTGGACAAAGGCAGGGATCTACAAAATACAGGCAGCAGGCCAAATTGGACCCACTGCATGTTTTTGAATAGTTAGTAAGCTAAACATGGCTTATAAAATATGAAACTTTGCAATCCATTTGAAACACTTACTTTGAAACCTAATTAAATAAAATGTTATCCTTCTCCAAATTCCGTAATTCTCATTAGTAGACATGTCTGACCCCAAAATTATAATCAATTGTTATGTTTTTAATTACATCAGTAAGACATTTGTGGAAATGTGTTTTCCCTCTTTAATAGATTATGCATGTACGTAATGGTCTTGATTTTTTGCCTATTGGCCCATGAAGCCTAAAGTGCTTACTTACTAGCTGGTTATTGACAGAAAAAGTTTTCCACCTCTTGTACTAAGATACTAATGAGACTCTTTGTATGAGAAAATGGCTTTTTGGCTATCAGGGAGGCATTTACTTTGAACTATATTTTTTCAATGGTGGTTATGAACTGCCTCTGTTAATCAGAGTTGATTTTTATCTACAATATAAAATATTTAGCTTTGGGATTTGAAAATATTTATTTTGAGTGTCTATTAGACTAGAGAACATTTCTTTGTAATTTTAGCCTGATACTATGACCCTGTAGGAGGAAGGTCAACCTTTTTCAATCTAGCAGAAGAAGCCTGCAGGAGGTGTGAGAGCTTCCTTTCCTTTCCTTCCAAGTAACCTAGAAAGATTTTTCTTTTCTTCTGTGAAAATCCACGATGCACATTATTAGACTTAGTAGAGTCAAAAGATTAGGCCATTCAAAATCATTTACAACTGTATTTCCTTCTCCTCAATGGCTAAAGGAAATCAACAATTTAAAAATTTGTTTGAAACTCATAAAACTATTCAAATTTTTACTGTGTATTTTCCTTTGGGTGTTTTGATATTAATGTATTTTTAACCTGCATGGAGTATTAACTAACTTTTGCTTTACTTTTCCCACTATCATTTTTCTATTATCAGCAGATTCTCTTTTGTTCTTGCTCAAGTATCTTACACATTTAATATTCAAATGTCACTTTAAACCACTGCACTCGTTCCTCCCCCAATACATCTTTGTCTTCATTATATATAGAACAAGTCATTGCATGGTATACTCAAATCATAGAATTTGAAAGGTAGGGTATTACAATGTTTGTGAAACAGAGTTTGGGATTGAACTGGAATTCTAGTGCCTACTTTGCTACTTGCTAGCTGCATGAACATGGTCAACTGAATGAATTCCTGTAAACCTCAATTTTCTTCACTATAAATCAAGGATAAAAATAGTCTCCAAGTCAAAGGATTGCTGTGAAAATTAAAGAAGCTAAGATATATAAGGTGACCAGCCCAGTGTTTGGAACAGGCACACTGCTTAATAAATATAGTTATATTATTACTAATAACAGAAGGATGGATTCATGATTCAACTGGTCTAATCCCAACAGTGTATAAACGAGGAAACTAAG
Source organism: Papio anubis (assembly GCF_008728515.1). Classification (NCBI taxonomy): domain Eukaryota; kingdom Metazoa; phylum Chordata; class Mammalia; order Primates; family Cercopithecidae; genus Papio; species Papio anubis. The sequence continues at coordinate 166,492,144 of NC_044978.1, read as the reverse complement.
GCGAGATCTAAGTGGCATATCCAAAGCTACCCATGCAGTCCCACTTATCAGCTGATCACGGTTTAGAACTTCTCCTTTTAATTTCACTGCATAATCAACAAGCAGTTATTATGGCAGCGGGAAACCAGCTTTACCTCTTCAAAGATTAGTTTATGTGACGCATATAGCACGAAGCTAATTATATCTATCGCCACTCTTTTGTTCATGGAATACTGTAGGTCTGGGCAGGGCTTGATTATTGTAAGTTGACTTGTTCTCCTTGTAAAGTATCACCCTCCGCCCAACCCTTCCCAGGACTCAATACAAGAAGCTATTGGATCATAGTAATAACTAAAGGAAATATGTTATCTATTCTCACAGTACAAATATAATATTTTAGAAATTTTCAGATATTAATAGTAATAATGAAATACCCTTTATTTAATAAGCACCTAACTCTATGCCAGGCCCTGTGCTGTTAGATGGAAAAATATTGTCTTAATTTTCACAATAATCATGAGAAATGGGAATCAATGCATCCATACAAAAGTAGTATTAAACTGGAAAAAATCCCTATAAATATAACAGATTTTTTAATGGGTTGAGACATATTCAGGCAGGTTGCTGATGTAATAACTAGGAAGCCCTTTCCACTTCCGAAGGCCATTTCGTTGGAAAATAAAGTCTTATTACCTCTGTGGAGCTGTACATCAAAATATTTTGGTGCCCCCTAGAGGTAATCAGTAATGTGCAATTGTCAACCCCCAGGAAATAGAAGCTGAAGACAATTCAGCAGGTGTTACCTATTATTCTTTGCTGCTTCATTCTCCGTACTAACGTGTCTCAGATACAAACACAGAGCAGATCTTGAGTAATGGATCTCAAATTTTAGTGAACATCAAAATCTCTTGGAGGGCTTGTTAGAACATAGCCTTCTGGCTTCTGTTTCCAGATTTTCTGATTTTGTGGGTTTGAATTAGGGCCTGAGAAGCTGTATCTCCAACTACAGTCCTGGTGATTATGCTGCTGCTGGTCCAGGGACCATATGCTGAGAATCACTTACCTAGAGAATCATCTCAAAGTCAAAGCTATGTCCAGAAGCAGGTCAGGTTTCAGCATCCTTGGAGTGCTGGTGCTGAGGACCCTAGCTCTTTACTGCTCCCTGTAGATGCCCTTAAGCAATGTGTGCAGAGAGACATGACCATCTCCTGTATGAGGGTGATCATTCCTGAGGATCTGTAGATTCCTTGATCCCCACGAGTTCCAGTGGATCCACAGATACAGCTGGGTGAAGAAGAATCAATTGAGAATTGAGATCAGAGAACTTAGGTTCTGGTTCCAGCTCTGCCATTTAATAAGCTGCGACTTGCATGAAGACCAATATCCTCTACTGTAAGGAGTGAAATGGCAACCATCACTGTGGATATAACTCTATCAAATAGCATGGAATTTAGTAGGCTTGAAACAAGTTTTGGTTAAATCTTAATTTCCATTATATTAGGGTTCCATGTCTACGTTTCCAATACAAAGATATTGTGAGAAATATCAGATAATTAAAATGAAAGAAATATCAAATAATTAAAATGAACACATATTGCAACAATGGAAAATAGTAACGTGAAGGCAGTTAAATTCAAGGAATTAAGCTGTAAGTTTCATGAATTTGATCAGTGCAATTACTGTTACCTAACTTTGTTTAAAAAGACAGAAAACTATAATTTTTACTCTTCTTTATCTCTTTTTCATAAATTATCTTTTCTTCCTCTCTTTTCCCATGTAACCCAACTTCACAACCTTTTTATTTCAAAAAATGCAAAGTTTATTAGACATTTAATAACGTACACATTATTCCAATGCTTTTTATTTCTTTGCTGCATAGGCGATTGTCAACATTGTTTTCAAATTATTGTAGGAACTGGATTTTTTTTTTTTTTTGCAAGATAATAGGAGACTCAGATATTGGCTATAGTGGATTCCACTTCTGCTTAATCCAGGTCAGGATTTATGGAGACCTCATGTGGTGACAAGAGGCACCACAGAAGGCTTTCTTCAGGCTGGGTTTAACAGTCAAAGAGAAACTCAGAAATTCATTTGGGAGCAAAATAATCCACAAAGAATTAAGACCTAGAAGTTAATGTTACTGAAGCCTGCAAGGCCCTCAACAAACATCCTGCAGTAATACTAATGGAATAATACAGTAATATTTTAAAGAACAGGAGACCTGGTTATTTATGTATAAAATTCCCCTTATCAACTAAAAAGTTAATGACAGAAAAAATAATAAGATATGCCTCTCAAGAATTACAGTCTTTCCTTTTTCTGAATGAAATCCACTGAATAGCTTCTTATTTAAATTGGCATCAAATTAAAAAAAAAAGAAGTTTCTGTAGGCATGTATGTTAGTTTCTCCCTGGTTTTACACAAAACAGAAAGTGATCAGAGATAGAATCAAACTTGAACTTATGTCTGTGAATTTCACTTATGCGACAATATCAATAATATTATATATAAATATTTGGAATGCAGGATATGTTCTTGCAATTAAAATATGGAACAACAATTCTATGTGGTGCACAAAGTTGAACACAAACACCTCTTGTTGCTGACAAGATATTAAAGTTGTGAAATTAAATAAATTAGTGTATCAGTAACCATATTTAACCACAAAATTTATTGGTACACACTATGGAAAATTCACGGAGGGTTGGGGGAGCTCCTTCCTCAATGACAGGTACTTGCTCTTTATCTCATTTTCCTTACAAGAAAATGTGACAAGGGCTTCTTTTTTCTTCTCCTCAAGGAAGTTACATAACAGACCTTTCAGCTAAAATCTAGAAGGACAAATGAGTTAATAAATGTCAAATGTTTTTGAAGGTTTTAAAAGAATAGAGCAATATAAATCTGTGGCATTAAAATGAGTAATCCTAAGGGTTCCAATTCGGTTATCAGATGGTACCCTGCCTTTGGGCATGTCCTCGAAAAGGCTTAAGTTTTCCAAGGCAGGCAAAATGAGGTAAGTAGAGGTAGCCATTATGAAAAGACATCTTAGAAAATGTTAACTAGGAAAAACGTTAATGAGGATATTGCAGAGATTTTAGGTTGAGCATATTCTTGAGTTAAATAAATCTGTTACTTATGAGGAAACCTACTATGTGACAGACATGGATGCTGGAAATACAAAGAGTCGGACAGGTCTTGCTTTCAAGGAAGCTTCTAATAATTATACAAATAGCTGCTACAATCTGAGGCTGGTATTAGGCGGGGACTTGCACAGATTCCAGGGAAAGCTTCTTAAAGTAGAAATGGGAGGAAGAACAACAAGATGATGCGTATTAAATCCAAGAGAAGGAGTAGAGTCATTTAGATGTCATTTCAAACTTACAGTGACATTGGCTCTTGCTAGGGGGAAAGGGGGGCGAGAGAGGCAGCTGTTGCCAGACGTACGTCACATTGAAGAGACAAGATGAAACAAGGAAATTCTCTTTCAAAACACAGTGGGGAAAAAAAAAATCCAGAACTGCCCTGAAATAAAGAAAACCTTCTGGTATAATGTGCGTTGCTAGGGATTTATTTTTTCCCCTCCTTTCTCTCATAAGAGAGTAAAAATCACACAGATACAGTCAAGTCCTTAAGAGTTTTGTGAGCGTATTGCATATCCAAAACATCAACTGACCATGGTGTGGTTAAGTGTGTGTCTACAAAGGAAGGGTTAAACGGAAGGGGGTGGCTTGGAGATAGAAAGGCAAGCAAGAAGGTTTAAAAATGCTGTTTTCCAACTTGCAAAAACTGAACTTTTCAGCTCCCCAAAATACACGTGTGTGTCTGTAAGCGCAGGCAGAGCTATTTCGGTAGGATTTTTCTTAAATTTAAATCATAATTTCTCTGTTTCTGTCTCTCTGTCTCTTGCTGTGCTGCAAACAGTGAGCAGCCCCCTTAAGGATCGCACGGCAAAAGCTGCAGGAGAGGCACTGGCAGGGCTGTTTATTTATGAGCCGCGTTCAAAGCCGCCCTCTCCCGATTCTGCCACTGCAAACGACTACCTCCGAGCCCGGGTCACCTCTGGGGCCAAGGAGTTGGGGACTGGGGCTCGGGTGGCTCCTTCTTCGGGCAAAGTTTGCCCGGACGTGGGAGTGAGGGGGCGAGCCAGGGCTCACGGGAACGCGCGCCGCCAGCCGCCGCCTCCGCCCAGCGTTAGCAGCCCTGGCCTCACCTCTCCCCTCTCCCCCGCGAGGTGCAGGCTCCCCGAGCGCAGCCAGGGGGCGGGGCCGGGCCTCGAGGGGCGGGGTCAGGGGGCGGGGGCTCGGGCGGCTATATAAGGCCAGCGGCGGCTCAACTTCGGACTTGGTGTTATTTATTTGGGAAGCGCCCGGACGGCGGAGCTCGGCGGCGGCGGTGGTGGCTGCCGCAGACTGTGGTTAAAAAAAAGAAGGCGGCGGCGGCGGCGGCGGTGGAGGAGGCGGCGGCGAGGGATGGGAGCGCCGAGGCGCCCAGGCGCAGGCCGTAGCTGCCGCGCTTTCTGGGCACGGCGGGAGTGCTGAGCAGAAAGGGGAGCGCCGGGGCCCGCAGCCCGCTCCGGAGGCGCGGGCCGGGTTTTTGTTTGGCTGCGCTGAGCGCCAGTCAGCCCCAGCGAACAACTCCAGTTACAACAACAACCTACCTTCCTTCCAGACAAGCGAGACTTGGGCTGCTGCGTCCGTCCTATTGTTTAGACACTTGCCAGGGGCTCCGGAGTCGGCAGAGCCACCGAGTCCCCGCTCTGAGTCGTCGCCCTCCCTCTCCCCCACCTCACTCCCTGGAGCGGGAGGCCAGGAAAGCAGCGGGAGAGGGGAAGGGGCTGGAAGGAGAAGGAATACCCGGGACTGCGGCCGCCGCGTCAGGTGCAGCTCCTGGAGCCGGGCGGCGTCGCCACGCCGGCGGGGGTACCGCCACTGTGGCCTTGGGGGACGGGATTCAAAGCCTGGGAAAAGTTGCTGCACTTTGAGAAGGAAGAACCACTAGTGGGAGACCGCCGTGGGCCGGCCGTGGCTCTGCGCCCTCCAGGACCCGGCTCTTATTTCTTCCACCTTTGCCATCAGGTGTCTGCCGCGGAGCTGCGGCGTATCCGGGAGACAAGCGGGGCTGACACGCGCGCACACACACGACTGCCATTCAGCTGCCGCCTGGCTGTGCCTGGAGTAGCGGATCCCACCCGCCCACCTGCCACCGAGCCATTCTCCAGTACGCCCCAGCAGGACGCTGACACCTCCAACCTTGGCCTTTGCCTTTCCACTCCTTCCGGTCTGCCTGGCTTTAGTCCGCCCCCAGTCAGTCCCCACTCAGTCTTCGCAGCAGCTCTCGTCCTCCACTTGGCCTCTTGGAGTTCCTCGTCGGGGTGCTGACTAGTGGATATTTCTGCCCGGCTGCGGCGGCCCGACTGCCCTTTTGTCTTTTCTGCGTGACCTCGGGGCAGGTCCTGGTGCAGAGCGTCGCCAAGGACGCCGAGCGGAAGGCGGGATTGCCCAGACATCTCTCAGCGAAGTGCATGTGTGTTTGTAAACCATCCTTGGCTATCGGGAGACCGCGAGGACCGGTCCAGGCTGCGGCGGAGCCGAGGGCGAGGGAGAGGCCGCGTGAGTGAGCAAAGTCCAGAGCCGTGCACCCCCAGAACTGCGCGTCTGCCCCGTGCGCCCCCGCGCGCCATGCCCAGTTGCCCCGCGCGTTCTGCTACGGGCCTGCTGGGCTCCCGCGACTTCTAGCTTCGGGAACCCACTTTGATCGGGGCCATAATACCTATTGAGCTCCCCTCTTCTGCCTCGTACCTTCGCCACTGGCATCGGATTTGCAGAAGCGTGCGTGGGATCAGAGGACGGCCCTCCCCCCCACAACCGGCTCCTGCATCTTCGAGGCCATTGAAGACCCAGCTCTTTTACCGCCAAGTTCATCCTTGGGAGGCAGAAGACGCGTGATCTCCTCTCCGCTGCTCTTGGGGTCTCCTTGCAGCCCTGGCCAGGCCGATTTATCCTCAGGACCTAAAGTTGCCCAAGGAGCTCCTGCTCTGCCAGAGGAGGGAGGAGAGGGAGGTGGGAGGCGTGTGCCTGAGTGGGCTCTACTGTCTTGTTCCATATTATTTTGTGCACATATCCCCTGGCACTCTGGGTTGTTAGCCCCGCCGGACACTGGGCCTCAGACACTGCGCGGTTCCCTCGGAGCATAAAGCTAAAGAAAGCCCCCAGTGACGGCGAGGAAGGAGGTGGCGGGGAAAGATGCGCGGCGTTGGCTGGCAGATGCTGTCCCTGTCGCTGGGGTTAGTGCTGGCGATCCTGAACACAGTGGCACCGCAGGCGTGCCCGGCGCAGTGCTCCTGCTCGGGCAGCACAGTGGACTGTCACGGGCTGGCGCTGCGCAGCGTGCCCAGGAATATCCCCCGCAACACCGAGAGACTGTGAGTATGCGCTCTTAGTCTTTCCCTCTCCCCAACCGGGCCGTGCACCCCTGCCTCCCTTGGAGGAACCTGGCAGCTCAGGGTCCTGTGCCTGGGGCAGCCCTCACTAGCTCTCCCACATGCGCATCCTGGGGTTGAGCTCTCCGGGAGGGCACTGGTCAGGGAAGGGCCACTGTCCAAGGAGGGGCGGGTCCCCTGGCAGCTGCGCTAGTTCTCCCTCCCCTGCTCTCGTCCCGCCACTCGCAGCTCCTTGAAGGCTGGTTTTCTGGGGCTGGGGAGCGGGTAGGTAGGGAACAAGTTCTGGAGGATGCCCTGGGCGAGTGAGACGCCACTTAGTTCTCCAGACTCCATAAACGGAGTCACCTTGCGATTGCCAGCACTCCAGGTCGGTTTCAGAGCCCAGTCCCCGCTCTTGTCGCAGGCTGGCGCGGAGGGGATAGCAGGGAGACTCAAAAGAGAGAAACTTGCCCTCCCCGATTTTGTGTCACCCTCCTGGGGGCGAAGGGTAGGAAGAAGGGGTCATGGAGTGCCTGGGAGTGCTTCTCACAGGTCGCGGGGAGAAGGGTGCCCCAGGACGGCGACAGCTCGCATAGTAGTCGCGCGCAGCCCCCCGCCCCCCACTTCTCCAGGGAGGGGAAGACGGCGTCAGGCCCCAAGGGACTTGTCTCAGCGGGCGACTGCCAGGGAGGACCGTGTCCCATCCGTTAAGCGAAGTTAGTGCTGGTTCTCCAGCGCCAACCAGCCCAACCGGGTCTTACCGCTGCGGCGACCCTGCGGCGCCCGGCTGCCCGCTCCGGCCCTTCCTGCTGAACCCCTGCGTCCCCATCCACCTTTCTGGCAGTTTCTGCGCCCCTTCACGTGGCAGCAGCTCCCCTGCCTTCCCCTCTTCGCGCTCTGTTGCCCGCAGACGTCCCCGCCTCCCTGTCTCTGCGAGTCTTTAATGAAGAAGTAAATGCAGACCCGGTGTTGACGGCCCACGCGCTCCTGGTGGGGCGCTTCCAGAGTTCAGCGAAGTGGAGCATGGAGGCCGTTCTCTTTGTGAACGCCGAGGCCGCCGCCCCGCGCCAGTCTGGCCGCCCTAGGCACGTTCCGCTCTCGCGGTTGCGTGTGTGCCAGGAGGAAGCGAAGGGCGCGGGGCTAGGCCGGCGGGGGCCAGCGCGTCTGGACTCCTCCCGCGACCTTTTTGCCCCCGGGGTGTAAGGGTTTCGGGCCGTGGAGAGGAGGCGCTCCGACCCGCACGTCTCCACCCTCGCAGCCCATTGCACTTCAACTCGCCCTTCTTATCCAACCCATTTCTCTCGCCCTCAGTTTTAAGGCCCAAGTTGAGCCCCCTTTTCCTTTGCAAATGGCTGTCTACCCCCAGCCTCACTAGGTTACCCCTACTCCTTCCTCACCTCTCCGAGCTGGCCAAATCGGGACTCTACTGGGGGTGCCTTGTCGGGATTCGATCCACATTTGTGTAGGGTTGGGGGTGGGGGTGGAGATTCATGTTATATCCAATAGCCCAACAATTTTAGAAACAACTGCATGGTACTCTGCCTAGCATGGAGAAGTGGGCTGGGTAGAAAGGAAGAGAAGCCACGCAGAATTCTGTTTTAGCATTTGTCATTTCATGCCATTCAGGACAGTTTAAGCACGAACATGTATTACTCAACAAAAAGGGAATGCACTTGGGTGGGTGGGGGTGAAGGGGGAGCGTAGCAATTGAGTTTCAAGTCCTTGAAAAAATATACATCCTTATGAGAGATCAACAAAAAGTTTCCAGAAAATAGTTTACTGGGTGCTGACTTGTAAAATTGTATCATGGAAACAGTTTGAATACAGATTTCAAAAGTGATGTTGTAGAGTCAAAGGTGATAGAGAGCTTGCTTCTATGAAGAGCATTCAAACCGCAGCAAAGCCTGGTTTTACTTGAAATGATTGGAACCAGGGCAAGTTTAGATCTTGACCTGAAATGCCAGAAAAGGAGATCGTGACTCCTGAAGGAAAAGTGCTGCAGAAATCTGAACAAAAATGTCAGGGCCTGAATTCTATTTCCATTCTTGCCCCTGCTAGTAGTTTTCACTTTACAATCACAGCGGGGTTCCCTGAGCTGCAAATGAAGAGTTAAGTTTTTATACAAATAGACTTGTTGGAAGGTAAATGCCTAGAAATGCAAGTCTTTTAAGTGCAGTTATTTTGATGGCACTAATTTTTTTTCTGTGCCTTGGGAAGTTTCGCCACCATGCTACCTAAGGATAGTGTTCTGAATTTTTATACAATTTCTTCCTGAATAGCATGAGAAAATTGAGTATTTAACCTCCAGAAGGGAACTTCTTTTTGGGGGGAGGTGCCTAACAATTATAATAAAATAGTAGAATACCTGTGAAATTAATATACAATCCTTATAGAAACAAAAATGGAAAGCACTCTCCCATACACAAAACACAACAAACACACACAACAAACTTTTTTGTGATAATGTAACTACTTCATTTTCTTGTCATATGCCAGCAAGAATGAACTTTGCAAATGTGTTGAGTCATTTTAAAAATATCCCTTTAAAGGTTATCCTCTTCTCCTTCCTACATACTTTGTACACTACTTTAGTAATTGAATTAACTTTTAGTTCTGATTTACTCTAAACTTTACTTGAAGCAGGTTCACATAGAAATAAAATGGAACTTTCACTTTCTGGTTTTTCTCTTAGGGATTTAAATGGAAATAACATCACAAGAATTACGAAGACAGATTTTGCTGGTCTTAGACACCTAAGAGTTCTGTAAGTGCATCCTCTGTATTTTTTATTAATTTTTTTTTTTTAGGTTGCATATTTTGAGTCATTGCTGGTCTCAGTTTTTATAACTATTCTGATGACAGTAACATAAAAAATTTAAAAGTTCATGGTTTCCTTTTTTGTGTGTTTATCATTGTACTACAACCCTTAATAAAAGTTGGGGCTTTTTTTTTTTAAGGTTGGAAGCATGCCACAGAACCAATAATCCAGAAATGACCTCAGATCTTTGTTTTACCATACCCTAAGTGCTTTATGCATATAAAAATGTTGAATAATTGTTTTCACAAAATGAATAAGTAAAAAGAAACATTTGATACTTTTAGGATTTGAAATTAACTAAAATATTTAAGTGGATCTGTATTTTATTATTAATAACCAAAGGGTTCTCTTTTTTTGCAAAAATCTAATTTCAAGCATTAAAATCAACCATTCAAACTTTTCAGCAGAGTGTATAATGATCCATTGGTCATATTTTGAGTTTTTTATATTTTGTGTTTCTGTAGCTTCTATAAAATTGTTGCAATATGATTACTTCTTTAATTAGTGGGTTAAATTAGCTGTGAGTAAACCACCACTTGAGAGTCAATGTAATGTTAAATTGTTCTCACCCACAGGACTGTAAATATTGACATCCCAGTAGCCATACAGTTTTGACCATTGTGCATTCAGTGTTCTAAGTTTTAAGAGACACATTTTGGTCATTACAAATTATTCCAGTTGCTGATGTGTATCCATGTCAGAATTGAAGTATGTGTATGATGAATTACTGTATTTTGATTCTTTGGTTAAGTTGAAAAACAGTGTACCAAAAAAAGCTATCAAAGCTTCAGTGTGAAGGATTACTCTTCAGATACACTATTAGTTTAAGGGTCAGACTTTTGACCAGTAAATCTCATGAGAAACTGCATTCGTATTAAGTTTTGTGGTGCGGACCCTGCTATGTCCCTTCCATGAGTACACTCAGATATGTTGTTATTAAATTTGATATTGGATCTCAACTCAGAGCAAAATTTAACTTTATAAAGGGAAAGAGTTTACAAATCTTCAGTTGCTGAATTGAAATTTATTCAGATGGTGAGTGGTAACATTAAGAAGCATGTTATATTTTGCATTTCAGTCAGCTTATGGAGAATAAGATTAGCACCATTGAAAGAGGAGCATTCCAGGATCTTAAAGAACTAGAGAGACTGTAAGTATTTTCAATTCCAAAGTTATGACAAAATAACTGTGTTTTTAAAAAACACTTAAATTTCAAGCATCATGTCTTCAATTTCATGTCTTAGGTTTTGAAAATTTGCAGAAAAAGAAGGGTGAATCAGTGGTTTTCAGACTAACTTATGACAAATACAGTTCCTGAATAAATAATTCTAACTTGTAATTAAGCTCAAAAACACAGAGTTAGTTTTCTGAGACATGTATTTCTTTGATAATCATTGCTTTGGTACTTCAAGATGTACAAGCATTTCTTATTCTTCATTTGATTTGTTTTATTTGCTCGTGTAGGAAGAAAGGTGGTACTTTTATTTGCATTACTGGTGCATTAGGGAAGAGAGAAGTTGTGCTAATCGTTATTTTCATTTTCATGGTGGTGCTTTGTGTGTCATCAGTGACATTTGATGAAATATTTTATGTTTTACTGATAAAGATTTGCTTTTTGATATTTAGCATGGTGAACGTTGTTATTGTTAATACTTTCCACAGTTGTATTTTATTCTATACTAGCTTTAAAAATATTTATTCTGGAAAAATAATCTAAAGATTATGAAAGTAAGAACTGTGTTATCATATTGTGGTCATTCAAAGTTGGTTTCCTTCCCAAGAAAATTAAATGTAGACTTCAGATTTTAAGATACTTTTTTTACACATTACTTGAGGACTTTAAAAATGTTTGCAGTATATATCTGCAAAAGACAAAACCTCTGTCTGAAATAATTAAGATAAATTACAGACTTTTTAATTTGAAGTATGAATTGTATGTCTTACATGTCTTGATTATTCAGGTTTGATATTTTTGCATTTTGAAGGCAAAGAAAAGCTCTAATAAAAGCAGCAACAATTATTTTAATAAGTTTTCATGCCTGCCTTAATAATCACTTTAAGTAAAAATATTTTTTTCAAAAAATAATAAAATCTAACGTTCATTTTAGGCTTAACACATATTCAGGTTCACTGGGCAAAAGGGCAGAAGTTAATTCCCTGTAATTATCCATAAGAAGAAAAATGGTTTGTCCCCTTCCAAGATATTTATAAATATTAAGACTATATTTTTATCACCTCAAGTAAAACACAGAAATGTCTACTTTATTTTACTATTAGCCTTTCTCTATGATAAATATTACAGTACAAGGACTGTAATTGTGGAATTCAAAATAAATTTTAAATCACTACTTTCAACTAATTTTAGAGGGAAATAAAAATCGGTAAACATTTGGTTGCATTCATAACAAAGCTTATAAGTTCATAGCCTGTCTCTAAATATATAAAAAATACTCTGAAAGTATTTATTGTTTGATCTCCTTCATAGACTGTATGATTAGCTAATTCCTAGTAAGTAACTTGCAAAGGTAGTTTAATCTTTAAGAAAGCATCAATATCATTCAAATGTTTGCTAAAATGAATAGATAATTTAAATTGTCATTTAAACTTTATGTTTTCAAGAATAACTTTTAGTCTTCACAGGAAAGTATCTTGAGTTTGGTTGCTAACTTCCAAACCATTGAAGGAATTTTGATCGCTTTTTTTGCGGTCTCTATTTTGGTTATATTGTTGTTTTAAATATTTTCAGGAACACTAGAACTAAACAAACTTTCTCATTCTTTTTCAAGTCACTTCGGAGTGTTGTCTGAACTTTCATCTTGATTAAATTAACTTTTCCTAAAACTTATTAACCAGATGCTATATGCTCTGAAATTTGATTAGAGTTGTAAGTAGGTACTATTTTTTGACTTTTACTTCCTCTGGGAATGTCACTTCATCTCAGAACAATTTTCTATTCTACTAAGACTAAGTCAGATGTTTCAGAGTGGGAGGAGGATTTGTAATTTTGAATGAAAACTAATATATATGCAGGACTTCTTTAAATCACCCCAGCTGTTGGCCAAGAGCAAATATTTCATATTTGTGAGGAAAAGCTGAGAAAATTCCTTTTGTTTACAACTGCCAAGTCCATCTGATGGAAGCACATTGTTATCTGACAGCCAATTCATCTCCTTGGGACTCTGGAATTCAAAACCATTTCTTAGGAACATTGTGGATACACTTTTCAAATATTTATTTTTTTTTAAATACATTAAATGGTAAGGCAGGTTTGCTAAGGAATGCATTCAATTTATTGTGAAACAAACTATCTTAAATTTTGTTCAGTGTATTGATTTAAAAAATTAAAAAAACAAAAAACAAAAAAACAAACTACCCAGAGAGTTCCATAATCAAACTGCTATGGCCTATGGTATATATCTTTATTTTAGTTAGTGTCATTAACACCAAAAAATTGCTTGCTTTTTCAAAAAGCTGCAAGAGACAATGTGAGAGACAAGAAGAAATCAATAAATTAACTCTTTACTATGTATTGTGTAAATTTATATGGTTTTTAACAATTTAGTTGTGAAATTTAAAATTGGAATTCCAAATTATGAAAAAGGTGTACAATTAGGTTTATGTTGTAAATCCCATTTATATACTGAATAGTGATTTAATTTTTATTCCTTGTATGAAGAACAAAATAAAATAAAAACATTAATTTTATTCGTGTGTAATTTATGGTTTTAAGTTGTTTTCATTTTAAAATGATAAAACAATTATAAATTACATTTTGTGAATATTTCATAGTTGTAAGTTTTTCTTTTATTTTATGTTGATGGACTTTTAACTTGATCTATAGAAAAATCTGAAAACAGAAGATAAATATCTGTACCTTTTTTAAAAATTCAGCTTTTTAGTCTGCAAGAAACAGTCATGTTGTTGATTTGAATTTAATTGTAGCATGGAATGACAAAGTCATTATTTGCAAATCAAAGCATTATAGCTATAAAAGATAGTTTTCCCTTTCAAAGAGTAGATGAAATACAACATTTTCAGATAAACTGTCAAGAAGGAGTTAATAGTAACATACCTCCTCCTTTCTTTTCTCCTCCTCTCCCTCCTTTCCTTCTTTTCTTCCCTTTTAGTTTCTTTCTTCCTTACCTCTCTAACTAGCTCCTTCCCTCCCCTGCCCTTCATTCTCTTGCAACATGAGATGACACATCATTGTCAGAATGTGGTTATGCATCACTGTAAAAGGAGGAAGTTGTAATCATGTCTGCATTCCATGAGCACACATTATTTTCTGTTTTGACAGTTTGTTTCTGCACTCTCAGACCTAACATGTGCAGAGTCATATTTCCTAGGATGCTCTGTATTGCCAGCGGTACCTGTTTATCTGGGATGAAAATGAAGCCTTCAGAATGTGCCTCATATAGATTGTATTAGCAGATCTCCTGTTGCTTAATCAAAAAATTTTTCAAATGAAATGTGCTATACCTAGATGGCCAGTTAATTCAGTGGAAATTCGGAAAAAAAGGTCACATATAACCTGCAGTAAGAATCAGGACACTTAGGAAGTATATTTCTTTTATATACCTCAAGGAAGATACCTGTGTATATCTGCAATAAATACTCCATGCAAAATTATTAATTTGAGATTTTTTTGAGGCTGCATAATGTCCTAGAGGGTTAAAAAAATAACACTGGGACCCAGCAACGCTGTGGGCTTGTGTAAAATTCTGTTGTTCACACACGGTTTATGGGGTTAGATACTACAGTCATTCAGTTCTATTTTATGGCCTTTTAGGGGGACCCAGACCATGTTGGGGTTCCACTAGTGAAAATAATCTTCTTTTGAAAGTTCCTTTATAATACAAATGCAAAAGTATGAGAAAGTTTTTGAAAATGTTTAGGGTTGTTATGGGACATTGTATTATTTACTCTAAGACTGAAAAGTGAAATGCATATATGCATAGGTTATGTTGGTAAGAATCAGTAGCATACTGTAAAAAGTCTTGGATATTAGGCTTTGTGTGAACACTGAAACCATCTTATACCCTTAAAATAAGGAAATTGTGGAAATAATAAAGGCAAGCGTGTGGAGTGTTCATCTTTTCCCACCAATACTTGGTAAATGTGTGCTTTTAAGACCAATACTGCTTTAACTTCTCCTAGTGTTAGTATAATTGGGTTTGAAATGACATTTTTCTCACTAGCTTTGTCATTTGATACTCATTTATGCTTGAAAATGAGCTCAGAAAATATTATTATGATAAAGCCATGTAAGGAATCTTGAGCAGTCAAGCTGTTAACTGAGACATTTAAATTTTCCACCAAGTTGATATAAAGAAAATATTCTTTTTAAGTTAGAAAAGTCTAAGCCCCTTTACAGTGGAGCCTACATTTGACTAAACACTACACTGTAATGAGATGGTATGTAAAAGACACATTTGTTTAAGGTGATGCTGAATTAGTTCTCCCTGCATATACATAGCACCCCTAAGCAGGGGACAGACAGTGTGAGTGAGGCTGAGGAAGTATGATGTGGTAGGTTTTTGTTGTAGGTCTTTACACATGAGTTCAAGTAGAGAATATGTTGTGGAACAGGTCTGAAAGAAAGCATCATTTATCCTCTGTTCATCAAGGATCTGGACATATTCTCTGTTCATCAAGGATTAGTCTCTTCTGACTAATCCGACAAGTTTATAGGCAACACATAACACATACCTTTTCTTAACAGAACGACAGTCTAACGGTGCTAATCTCCTTGGAAAAGAATGCAAGCCCATCTCAAAAGAATTGTTTTCTAGTATCTTTCCACACAAGTTTAAAATCATGGCAGTCATTTTCTTGGAAAGTCTCTTTAAAGGACACGTCAAACTCTGTGACAGAGGCTGAGTATGCACATAGCATAAAATATAAATGTTCTAAAAGATAGAATAGCCATTATATGCCAGTGATGTTCACCTATTTATAAGCAACGTGGTCGATTTTAAATTAGGTTTACTGACGCCGGTCGTAGAAAGCTTTAATCCCTGTGCACTGTTACAAGTTTTGCAGAACATTGAATCCGAGAGAGTTTCTCATGCAACATTTTTTATGGGCCTTGAGGTTGAATGGTGGTGAGAAGGCTCGTTTGCTCTTTGTGGACCATTTTATAAATTCTGAAGCAGCGAGGGTGTTTATTTTTCCCACATCTGTTTTGGGTCCTCTTTTGTGACAGTGTTTGCTGGATGCCGTGTCCTTTATACCTCCCCTGAAATGAGTAGTTTAGTTTGCACTGTTACAATGTATTTGTGGAAGTAGCCAATGTCAAATATTTTACGTTTAATTCCCTCTCTCCTTTCTTTTGGATACCTTTCTGCTTGAATTATGTCCTCTAGACTGAATTTCACAACTTCACATGGAAAGAGAGACATTTCTGCATGGACTTCATATATATTGCCGTTACCTTTTTTCAAACCAAGTGTTATCTGCTGGACTGGAAAGCGTATTGATGAAAATGCTTTCAGAACGAAAACTTGATAATAGGGCTGTGATTTGATCTCATCAATATTGCTTTACTATAATATTTACAGAAAATTATTTGGATGTCCTCTCTACAGTGTCCATACACTCTGAATACAGATGGACAGTTTTGGAGCAGGGGCTCTGTGCTGCTGTTTGAGGTTCTAGAGTAAAAGCACAGAATGTGGAATCTAGAAATCCCTGTTCTTCGACATCTTATTTTATCTGCTGATGCTTGGTGTCTCATGGAATACCAGGCAAATACACATTGGTTGTACTGTTGATTATGGTTTCTAACCAGATACAAGCTCCCCTTTCTCCTTTTGAAATCAGAAACGTTAGGGAAGAGTGATATCAGAAAACCCTTGGTTTCAATTCCACTGAGTGATCTTGATCACCTTGCTTCATCTTTCAAAATTTCAGTTTCCTCATCTTTAAAACAGGGATAATCATGATATCTCATAGTGGCAATAAGTAAGATAATGTACATAGCTTCACAAAATGCTGGGCACAGAGCACTTAAATAACTATTATTCTACATTTCAACATACCTCTCTTATTTCTCAATCGTTGAGATTAGGAATTATTTTATCTTAGCTGCTACAGTGTATATATGATCCATTTGGCTTGTTACAGTCATATTTACATTTTTTAAAAATGTTCTTCCTAACAAGTATATGGTCAACAGAAGAGATGTGAAGAAAAGGTAAACAACCCTTCAATGGTTATTTCAGAGTATTTTTCATAGTCTCTCTGAATATGTAGAGAAATACCAGGAAATAAGGGGACAAAAGAGGAAGCAATATTTTGCTAATAAGTGTTGACATCTCTAGCAAGGAATACAAGGGATTAAGTTATCATTGAAATCACTGCTGAAAATGTAAACTTTATTTTATTTACATAATGCAAAATAAATTTTAAGATCCGTGCTTTGAAAATGTTAGAATAAAAACATTTTTATAAGAGAAGTGAAAATTTACCTGAGAAGGTGGCAAAAGAGGGGGCTAAATAGTTTTACGCTTGATCATTCATGTAGGAGAAATAGGAGGTTAGAAATGGTAGGCTTTAAGGCAGCATTTATCAAACATTTATTACAGACCTAGCACGCTGCTAAAAACACCTTATATTTACACTGACAAGTAAGTAAGGAGCACAAAATTTTACTGGCTTTGGTAAAACTGTTCTCATATTACGTTTTGAATTAGATGGAAGGTTGTGAACATTAATTGAATTTAGGTGAAAGTTGCAAAAAGTAAGAGACTGTAACCCCTGCTAAAGGACAAGAGTCACAGACGCAGCTGGCAGATAATAATTCAAAACAATCTTTGTCAATATGTTCAGGCTGCCCTTCAAATTGAGGTTGTTAAGAATCAGTGTTTGAGAGGCCAGTGGTGTTTTGTGCGATGCAGAAAGATCATTCACTCCTCTGAAAGTCAGACTCAAAAATAGCTGGTAGCACAGAGCAAACAGTTACTGGAATCCCTTCTCGTCTTTGCCCTGGGAGAAAGTATCTCAGAGACATACATTACACACCTTTCTGAAACTGTGAATTGCCATCTAGAGAATTATCAAGCGTTTCTGGAATCTTATGGGCAGATTCCATCGAGGGGTGAGGACACATGACTTAGATATCATTATATCTCTGTCTCTTCTTTGACACCATTGAGTGTCTGTGCTCTGAACAATGATAATTGACTCACCTGGTCTGTTTAACAAAGCTAATTTATGTTGGCTCCCGTAAGTAATCCTCTGTGATATCTTTAATTCACTACATGCTGTTTCCTGTTCTGGAACCATCAGATTTAACTTCAACTCATTTATGTTAGAGATCTTATTCTGACACAATCATCCTCAAGCTGTTAAGCAAATCTCTGTCACATTAAAAGCTAGGCTACTTTTTCTCTAGCTCTGTTTAGTAATTGTTATATACCTTAATAGTCTTTAAAAGAAGTTTAAATTTTAAATAAGTGTTCTTTAATTTAAGGGTTTAATTTCTGGTGATTGTACAAGCATCTATCCTTTAAAATTTTTATTTATTTAATATTTTGAAAGTTTTTTGCTTTTTATGTTAATGTTTGTATAACCATTTAGCCTTAGTATGGATGGAAGAGAGAATAGAAAAAGTGGAGGCAAAAGTGTCTTCATACTCCTTTAAAGACAATAAAAAGGAAACATACACTGTTTTGTTGTATCCATATTACCACATTCCTTACTGTTATCTGTCCTTTTTGTGTGATGCCACCTTGTCTTATCCTAAAAACAGAAATGTATCTGGTGGGTTTAGACATATAAAGATCACTCATAATAACTTTCCTGAAATAACTATAAACTACTTGAATTCAGAGGGGAGTGCTTCATATATATTTTCATTTTTTTTCTGAAATTTAAAATACCTAATTTTCAACAGGTGTTTCAAACCGTGAGCTGAACATAGAGCTAGCTTTTTTAAAAAATAAAACTTTGTTTTATTTACAATTGCTTCGTTCATAGATACTTAAGAAATGGATCAAATAAATCTATGTTTTGCCTCAGGGAATATAGGTGAAAAGGAAAGCTTCAGCATTATATTATTCTGAATTATTGTTTAGGAATGTTTAGACTGTATTTTTTCCAGAAGAGTGATTCAGAGGGCATGTTTTAGTGTCACACCACCTTCATTCAGCCCCTAGCTTTATATCTTTGAACTCTGCTCTTCTCTCCAGAACAGCAGTGAGAATTGTACTTACTCACGGGGATGTGGTGAAGAGTGAATGAGATAACTTGTATAAACCTCTCAGAATAGTGACCATCACCTAGTAAGCTTATTACTTACACAGTGAATTAGAATATGTGTTAGCTATTACTTACACAGTGAATTAGGAACCACTAGGAATAAGAAAAGGATAATAATTAAGAAAAAAATAACACTTCTTGTATCCAACCTGAAAAATCTGCTTTCTCACAATATATGAAACTATACTGATGTAGACCCGTTAACAAGAAAGCTGGTAGCAGCTGTTGTTCACTTATATATCTGAATTTGTTTAAACACACTGAATCCTTTTCAACTTCTAGGTGATGTTGAGAATCACATCACCAAGGATGTTGATGGAATGGAAAGGAGGAAACTACTGTCTGGGACATGTGAAAGCAGGTTTGACAGCCAGAGAGTGGCATCAAACTCAAGGCAGGTGCCTCAGGGAGAATGCCAGAGGAATGTTGGCTTAATAAAAAATGTAAATGCTAGGGCCTTGCTGAAATATATCAAAATACTAGACAACGCTGTTCTCATTCAGCATTTCCTAAGAACCTACTAAGGGCCAGAGATTAGGAAATGTTGACTGAGAGCAGGCTGCTCTCTTTGGCTTTTCATATGGTTCAAAACTTACTAAGTGCCAGGGAAGAAGGGAGGGAATACAAAGATTTAGTCTTTATGCTTGAAGAGCTCACAGTCTAGTGGGAAAGGGACCAGTACATGAATAAATATTACACAGTGTAAGGGACCCTTACTTATCAAATGCTGTGGGGACACAGCCAAGAGAAGCACTAACTTTTTGTGGGAGAATCAGGGGAAGGTTCACAGAGGATGTAAGAAAGCACCATTTGGAGAAAAGGAGAAGCACTTCCTAAAGAGAACTGCCTCTGCAGGACCCAGGGGTTTGCCGAGAGTGCTTGCCCTGGCTAGAGTATAACAAATGAGGCTGGTAAATCTGGTGGTTTGGATCACATCATGAGAGCACATTTCTGCTATTTTAGAAATTGGAATTGGCTCTTTGGACAATGGAGGTCCTTCCAAGAGTGGTTGCATTCCCAGAAAAAAATCTCATTACCACTGTTGCAAATATTTGTAATCTGTTTTTAGAGGGAAATATAACAAAGTAACAATCTGCATTTCATTGAAATTGTATAATGCTAGACTTTGGAAGTACACTTTCTTCAAAATCATACCTAACAGAGAACAAATAAATAAAAGCTTTTGATTTGACTTTAAATTTTACCTTGTTATGTGCTTCATTCAAAAAAATAGTGTAAGTGGGAAGTAAATTCACTCTTTTACCACTAATTTTACTATTTGCCCCTACTTGTCTTGGCATACTTTTTATTAGTATGCATTTTATTAGGGCCTGAGAATGTTTCTGTAGATGACCAACTTCCTTCTGAGTTCACATAAAGTTATGGTGCCATCATTGCTTCATGGCATTTTTTAGAATGGAAAGAAATTCTGAAGGTTACCTGGTCTAGCTTCTCACTTACAAACAGGATTTTTAAAAATTATATCATTTTCCAAAAAAAGAAAAAAACCAAAAACCTCATAGCCTCTGCTTGAATACATTTTGAGATAAGGAGTTGAGAGTTTCCATTTCTTAATAGCTAGTTCTGAGAAAGGTCTTCTGCATAATCGAATTTCTTAGGAATTACAATCCAGGGGTCCATTTCTGCCCTCTGGAGACTAAATAAGTATAATTCTGCATCTGCCCGATGACCCTTTCAATATGTCAAGATTGATATGCCCTCTTTTCCTGTCCCTTTTGATACTTATCTTTAATACTTAAGAAATGCCTCTGCTTTCCTCAGTGCGGCATTACTTTCAGAACTATATCCAGAAGCTATACTATATAATATGCCTCTATCCCTCTCGAGCTAGGCAGCTTGTAAGTCATTTGAGTGCAAAATGTTACATCAGCTCTTTATCGTTTTATTTAGATTTGGGAAAAGCAGAGAAATAGACAGTTATTTTAAATTAAATGTTAAATTGTACACTTAAAACAGATGGGATTGGGATATGACTACATCAGAGATAGTATTTGCCCACTCTTTCTTTAACAGGTGTGCATACCAAGCATCAGGGCTTAAATTGAGTTAGAGTTGGAATCACACTCTTCTTTAAAACATTTACAACATTCCAATTTACTTAGACATTTTAAAACATTACTTAAACAGATTTGACGCCACTATTAGTTATACTGCTGAGCCTTACATTCAGTTAAGGATTGGAAGCTGTGGGTTGAGGTTTGAACTCTGGGTTGGTTATTCTCCTGATTTTGCCTATGGGACAAATCATGCCAACAATTTCTCACACCTTTTTTTTTTTTTTTTTCTCGCAACTAAATGAAAAGCTAACAAAATTAAAATTTCCATCTCCCCACAATTCCTTGGCTGAGATTTTAGGCCAATTGGGACTGTGTATGGATTATTTTAGACACAATTTATTGTGGTATTTCTGTTGGATATTGAAGTCACCTACCTTAGGCGCCTAAGACTGAGTCACAAAAATCCTTTATTGTTGTGTATATTCTGGTTGACTGATGTTGCACAGGATTTGAGTTTGGAGTTTTAGACCCCAGTAATCATCATCATACTAAGCACAATGGAAAACTGCTTTAAAGAGTCATGTAACAAAAGGTGTAACCAACTTTTGATTTGCAATGCTTGAATTCTCTTGAATGTCATTTCATTCTTTTCTGAAATACAGGATGAGGCATGACACTACCAAATCACAGTCTCATTGTTGGGTATTTTCTGTGTAACATAAGCTTTGTTTTTGTTTCCTCTAAAGGCGTTTAAACAGAAATCACCTTCAGCTGTTTCCTGAGTTGCTGTTTCTTGGGACTGCGAAGCTATACAGGCTGTAAGTAGACACAAGTAGTTATTGTTGCTTTGGGTAGTACCTTGTGTTTTATTAAATATATTTTGGATCTGTTTCTGTGTGCTTTCCTGGAATCTATGCATCAATAGATTAATGGATTAAAAGTTTGTGTTTTTTTTTTCTTTAGGAAATTTATGATTTGTTTTCTAGTGGTTGTTTTATTTGGTTAGGATTTAGCGGTTGATGTATGTGATACGGTAATTGGATTATTATTGTTATTTTTGGTAATGTGATGATGGCAAGATTTACCTACTTTTTAATGGAAATGTTTGATTAAGTTCTGAAGGGAGAAAATTGCTACTGTGCTTCCTCTTAAGAGGAAGCTGGCAGTGTGTTCTTGTAAAGTTGAGATTTTTAATGTTAGCTTTTTTGGTATTGTTTCTGGGCTCAAGTAGTAGTGTTTATTAGTCCGAAAATATTATTATAAGGTATTTAAAGAGGGCTGTAAATTTCCTCTTAAATGTTTCCTTTAAAGCCAGAATTTCAGCCTCTGCAATATGAATGACTGTATGGCAAGGTTTTCATATTAAATACGTCATAGACTATTAAAGGAAGTAATTCCTTAAAGGAGCATAATGTGAGTATTAGGGGGAATCACTTTTTCCTCCCTGGAATGCTTTTGCACTGACCTAATGTGTAATAGTGAAAACACATTTTTGAAAGCATTTAAAAATGAGATTTTTCAGCCATATGAATGACTTTGTGCAGATAGGAGATAAGCTACAAAGTTCTGGAAAAATAAATAGCAATGATTATTGAGGTACATGCATGTTGTGAAAAAACTGCTGGGATGTATAGAGTAAATTGCTCCATTAGCCCCCACCTGGATGGTGGGAGTCCCATATGGTACTATTTGTAGAGAAAGTGAGCATATTTCCTTTTTCTGAATTTGTCTTTGTAGCCTACTAGTTCAATATAGTTATCAATTCCAGAAGTAGGAGGACTGTCCTCTCACACCCTTCACCCCCAAGAATAGCCAGGATCTTTGTTAATGTCCTCCTGAAACCTTAACAACCTTAACTTACTATAGGGAGGTATTCCCCAGCTGACAGACCAGATCTTCTCTCCAAAGTCTTTCCTGACTTTGTTCCTCTAAGGTTAGTTAAAATCACCTGACATTTTTCTCTCCTTTTTTTGTGTTCCCTGCTGCTCAATTGGCCCAATTTAAGTAAATTTAAAAAATCAAATAAAGAAACTTTGGAACTGCATTTTTAACAAAAATTATCTAAGAAATATTTTTACTAAGGAAATAGGATGTAGGTTTGCCATAAAGATTATATGTATGCATATCAGTAGATAATTATATCTAAATATTTGTGCTTAGTTTCTAAAAAGGGTCATAGAATTGGTTTTGATAGTATTTCACTTTCAGCTTTAGTTATTGTTGACTGAGGAGATTTTTTTAAGGAATCGACTTGGATTAATTTCCCCAGTTTAAGGTGGTTTAATCCATTGCAGAATCCTTCATCAGCAAATTATATTCTGCTTGACATTTTGCCCTCTTTGACAATATTACATAGGAGACCAAGAGATTTTTTTTTATCTTTTGTTATGATTTTATAACTTTATGCAGCAGCTATATGAAAAAAGACTTGAAATCTTTAAGTGAATTAAAGAAACAGAATCCATAAACCTATGACAGCATTTCCTAATTAATTAAATGCCTGTTGGAAAATGGGGACACAGGCAGCTAGAAAATGTGTTCAGATTTTTTAATGTGTCTTTCTGGCTCAAAGGATTTGTCCTGGGGAGTAATAACAGCTAAAGCAACGTTTGTTAGGTGGAACTGGTTACAAGATGTGAATATTTTTATGTTTCAGAAGTTATGTAACTTGATGGCCTAGCATTCAATATTGACGAAGTGAATCTCTTTACGTGAGATTTGACATCAGATTTAGGCACTAGGTGTACATAGAAAACTAGAGGTGGAATTTTTATTTGCAACCTCAAGTCAGGAATCTTAATTTGAGTTAAGGAACTGTTGCCTCATCTGAATTAGACTTAGGTGAATTGTTAAGAGTGCTTTTTCTCTCGAAAGGATAAGTTATAAGCTGCACGTGACCAGTTCATGATGGTGATTATTAATTAAATTAAACAACTGCCATTGGAAGTCTTTAATAAACAAAGGAACACACACTTGTGAAGCTGACTACTGGCTAGTGTAATTATGAAAAGCAAGGGTACAAGTTCACATTTTCTTCATATAATACAGATGCCTAGTAGCTCACCTGAAACAAATATTCCAGCAGATGGGAAAATGTGCACAAACCTATATGCACAACATCCTTTATAATGCTCATTTAAAAACATAGTTTTTTCACAAGAAGGACAAGTAACAGAACAAAGGATATGGAATTTTTGACAAATAATGGGGAAAAATGATAGGACAAGGAAAGTATTTGATAGTTGATATATGTATGATTGTTTTATAAATATATATAAAAATATATAAGTATATATGATATAAATATGTTTATAGAATATATATTTTGACATTTGTATAATATATATAATTAAACATAATATATATGTAATATAATATATAATTTATATAATATATTATATATAATTCATATTTATATATCATATACATTTATATAATTTATATATATAAAGCAAGCCATATTTGCCCCTACTGTCTAATGCAGTAGAGGCATACTATATGCAGAACTCATAAAAAAACAAATTTAGGATTTACTTCCTCTGTATAGGTTGTTCCGAGATACGAATTAATATTTCAATTTCTTTATTTGCTTAGTTATTGTATACTTTATTCGTACTTAACACTATGTTTTCCCAGGTTTATCACTAATTTAAAAGTCTACTGGTTTAATATATAGTTTATACACTGAAGTTTGGTTTTTCACATTGTTGGCTTAGATGAAAGCTTGTTGGATATACTGGACCTTGTGTTGCTTTTCTTTGAGCTTTGGAATAAATAATCACTATTTGACTAGTGGCTGAAAATAAGATACCAGGGGAAGAAGCACACATGCTTTTCACAGACTCTGAATGCAATATAAAAGAAAAGGAGGGTATACTGTATATGAATTATGATTCGACACGCTTGGTTGCTGCTAGCGGCCAAATATGCTTTTCCTTTGCTGTCTGCTCCAATTTCTCTTTGGACGGGTTGAGAGAGCACTACATGTTCAGGTCAAGATGTTTGCTCAGAAATAGTAGTACAGTTGCAGCTGTGTTTGTTGGAGTAGGAGACTAGTTTAAATAGCATTACCATTTATCCAGTCCATTAACAGAACTCTGTAAAATAATACCAACTCTGCATAAACTACAGGACAGTGTAATAAAATTACAAGCACTTGTTGACAGATGGAAAGTGTAAGTAAAGGGAAACTAAAATAAGGGACGATAGGTTGGAGGTTAAAAAAAAAAAAGCCTGCATGAAGTTTTCTTAACTTATAGACTCTATCTTCCCCTTTGCTCCTCCTCCAAAATCAAGGTTGCATTTTTATTATGAACCTAAGAGAAGAGGAAATTATTTTTAAAGAAATCTGGAGCTGGTTAACTGAAGAAGGGATTGCAGGGAATTTTGAAACAGTTGATTATGATTGATTGAAATTTATGAGTACTAATACAAATCTTCCTGAAAAGTGTAATCTTAAAAGAGGCTTAGGAGTAAGTGATTCACACTTTCTGTTGAGTTTGCGACTACTAATCTGGACTCATTAAAGAGGAATTTCATTGGTAGTACTGCGGTTAGACATTTGGTTATAAATATTTGTTTTGTGGTTTTCGGTTTATTTCTTTGAGTATATTATATTTACTGAGACTTCTAACATAAGCTTAAGTATCCAAAGCACTTTTTAGAAACTCATTTTTCACTTTTATCTGCCAAACCAAACCAAAGCTAAACAAACAAACAAAAAGAACTGCATCTGTCCCAAGGACTCATTTTCTCTACTTCTTTGAATAAAAACTTTTTACTTCTGGTTCTCAAGTGCCATTCATTATTCCCCAGTGAGTTTTGGAGTGACTAAATTATCTAACATTAGGAATGGTATTTTTAAGGCCGAGAACTCTCTTTATGGCCTAGTGAATACTTACCTGAGACAAATAGATTTTGACTGCTTGATTTCATTGGCCGGGTCATAATTCTTTATCTGTCAGATAGGATCTCAGAATCTCAAAATTGCTTTTGATAACTATAATAATTGGGACTTTCTTTCTTAAGAGGAAAACTTAATTTTTTATTAAGGTAATAAATTAATTTGTTCAGCATAAAAATATATATAATTAAACTGCCTTTATTTTCCTTTCCATCACTGCCATAGGAGGAGCCTTAGTTTTTGTTTCTTTAATAGTTATAAGAGCAACACAAGTTCATTGTTAAAAAGATTTAGGAAAATCAGAAAAAATAGAAAATAGGAAGTAAAAATTATCTATTATCTCACTACGCAGATATAGCCATTACTATACTTATCAATTATTATCTTAGAATTATTTTTATGATTATGCATATAAATGCTACTTAGATGCGTATTATGAAAACTTCTTTTTTTCTAAAACCTCAGGGTCTAGTATAAGGCTTGACCTTTAGAAGCTCTCATTAAGTGTTTGATGTATTGAATTAAATCTCTGTTGGGTTCAGGATTTGTAACTTGAATGAGCAAATAGTAACTCTGGGACGGCGTTATAAATAATGGAGAACCAAATTAAATTTAAAGGATAACTTGGTCAATTAAATGTTTGATCCCCCTAGGTTCCTCAAACATTGAAGTGTTTCAGTAGATACAACACAGTCAAAATGATCCATTTTTCACCTAAGCAAAATATACCTTAATTTAATAAAATGTCGTATAAAACTAACTCCCTAGCTCTTGGATGTCGGTTTAGTCTCATAGGTTTCTTGGAGTCAACCGTAAAAGCAGGATACAACAGAGGAGCCCGTGTACAAATTTCTCTTGAATTAATTTCTGCCAGCTCTGATTAAAGTGTGGACTACTAGAGGTGTCAGGTGCCATAGTTTCCTGCTTCATTTTACTCTTGGCCTGTTTGGCCCCTGCCACAATAAATCCGACAGTGGTTGTGCAGGAATTGCAGGTTGCAGTTGCTACGGTTACTGTTGTTCAGCCAGACCGACATCATTACTCATCTAGCGTGCTGCCATGATAGCTACCGCTGGTTTCTGTTGCTGAGACTGCCAGACAGCTTCGTGTGCTAAGGGTGAAAGTTCTGTCGAAGGTGGCGTCTGTGTTCTAATTTGGTGTAAGGAAACACTATCTGAATTATATACTGATACTTTGCTAAGGGGAACAGATTGACTCGGTATCGAGAGAGAGAAAACTTGGGAAACTGTTCACTGTCAGTGATTAAAACACCAAGTCCTTCATTATTTAGGTAACTTATTAATTACTTACTGGGCCCAAGGGACTCTGTTTTTGCCACTTAAAAAATAGAGACATACAAGGAGTATTGCATTTAAAAAGATTACCACTGTATAAACAAAACTTTATTTTCGAATAGGTAGACAACAGACTTGATATATGGATATCTGAACACAGCTCAAAATAGCCATTATCACTTGTCATGAAAGAAATAAAAGTGCAAAGCCCTGAGCAGGACCTACTGTTACTTTTTTTTTTTAAATCAACGTGTAATCCTGTGATTTAAATGTTCTAAATCCAATGAAGATTAAGATTATATTTGAGATTTTGCCAGATCTAGTGTTTATGGTTTTTACTTCAAAGGGATTACTGATAGACTTGTTGCTAAAGAAAGCCAACAATTGTCCAGTTTCTGCTGTTGCCAGCACACAGAGTGGGCCTTCTGAGTGTGAAATCCACAGCATAGCTCATAGCATAAGAAAATCAAACGCAAGAAGGTTTCCCCACCCCCCACTCAGCTGTACTTATTTAAACGGCTGCTTTCACAAATGCAAATGTTTCTAACCCCACCAACAAGTACTCATGGTCTGCCAACTTGAATTTGTAGAATACTGTGATCCATGCTCAGGAGGGAAACTAACAAAATATGTGGCTCCATAGAATATGTGGTATTTGTGGGCCTCAGCTGTTGCTAACATCTGACCTATACTATGTAAATTAATGCCTAGAGAGTTCATTGAGAGTGATCAAATACGTGAATTTAAGTATATCATGTTCATGTAAAAAATATATTGTATACACATCATCAGGTAATATTTTAAAGTTTGTAAATAATGAAATTGCCACTACAATCTCAACGTTACAATTTTGGGGATTGAAATTTACATAAACATTATTTCTAGGAATAAGGGTTGATAGGGTTTTAGTTATATTTAGTTAATTTTAGTGTATTTACGTTATGTTTTAAGACACTGAAATCAATTACTTTCTATCTTAAGGGAGGTTGTGTAAAATGATAGTGTTTAAATGCCTACTGAGATATTTGCGGTTCTGTTAACTTTGGAAGTCAGTGGACAACCATATTGTCGAGTTTTTTTATCTGTAAAATGGGAAGGATCATACTATTTACCTTCTGGGGATAGCACAGTAAAATTTAAATTCCTATTCAAAAGAACATTGTAAATTTTCAAGATGATAGAAATTATATTTATATTATTGTCATCCTTTCACTGCAAGCAAGATGGAAATAATAGTCACTCAGATGTCCTTGCAACTTGCCCTCAGTCAGCAAAGTTCCTGATACTATTGCACAGCCCTCTTGCATTTATCCTTACTGTAGTAACACATAAATATGTGTAGTCACATTAATTTTCCTACTGCAGCAAATTGACATAAAATGTGCATTTGTACTGTGTTGTTTCTCTTTACTTGGCTGCAGAAGGTACATTAGGGCCAGGATATTCTTAATGAGATCTCTTCATGCTCTCCCAGTTGATGATTCATATAGTTTTAAAATTCATCTATAAAATAAATTACAGATAGAAACAAAAAGACAGTGACTCAGGAACTATTTATGTTAGCGCATATATTTAGATTGCTGTTTTAATGATGTGTTTTTCTGAATGACAAATGAAGGAAAAATACAAATGTTAGAAAATGCTGAGTAAACTCCTTCAACTACAGGTAAAGTATGCTGAAAGTTGTTTAGAAGATTTACGTATGTTGCTAAGGAACATTTTCACTACTAATAAAAATTTTATTTTTTAAAAAATACAAGATTAATCTGTTAGCCTTGTAATATGTACATGTGATTTGGTCTATGGAACATTGTCATCTTTATATAAATTGCATAGGTGATTTTAAGTGCATTTTTAGACTACTAATCATGTCAAAATCCAGTAAAAATTGCAAATCTTTTAGCACTTTAAATCTAAATAATGTTACATTATGAGACAAGTTTGAACCAGAAGTCATTTTGTTTTGTTTTGTTTTTTTCCACAATTCCAGTACTTCTCAAAGTAGCATAGATACATATGGTGTATATCCACTTACTACACGTTACCTATAACCAAGTTAATTATAATCACTGAATTTTTTATGGAGGGTTAACCTTAAAATATTTTATAAATTTTGATATAAGAAACCTTTGGATGGAAATTTTAAAAGGAACTAAATCTTAGAGAATGAAGCAATGAAGAGTAAAAAGACTGGTCCTTGACAACACCCATGGCCTAGGGTACAGAATAGAGGTGTGAAATGTTACCAAGAGAACATCTGTGTCTCTTGAAACATCCCCCAAATGAAAGTTTACAGCAAAGTATGGCAACTTGATTTAAGTGTTTTTTTAAAAAAATAAAAGAGAGAGAAATAAGTAAGTCTGGAAACAGAATGGGAAAAAATAGCTTTGCCCCATCATGATAGGTTTCTTCTACTAGAGAAAGATTAAAGCTCGAAGTATGTGAATAGCTGAGAACAGCACAGAGAAAGGTTGATTGCTTCCCCTCCGACAGTTCCAATTGATTGAAAAAAGCCTAATTTAAAGTTCTGTTTGTTCTATGTCTTAAACCATCAGAATTCTCTTTTAGGACCCGAGGAATGCTCTGGAGGAAAAAGAATCCAAGGATAAAAAGTCATTGCAAGCCAACAATTGTTCCTAATCCTCACAAAATGCTGGAGAAATTA
The DNA here is from genome assembly GCF_008728515.1 of Papio anubis. Lineage (NCBI taxonomy): Eukaryota > Metazoa > Chordata > Mammalia > Primates > Cercopithecidae > Papio > Papio anubis. The sequence continues at coordinate 166,462,787 of NC_044978.1, read as the reverse complement.
AATTTATTCTTTATTGCTCAAAGTGTTACCTAGGTCACTGGGCGATGGGAAAATTGGACTGGAAGTCGAGTAGGCGCAAGCTTTGTTTTGTGTCTAGATGCTTAACCTTAGACACGACAAGGCATCTTAGAGTGTTGTGGGAACTTGGTTCAGAGCATTAACACCAAGACTTTTATTACCCCGGATTTATAATAGGCTGTGCTGTCAGGAGATGAAAATGTTGTGTTTACATTTCAGTGTTAAATGATCATTTAATTAACACCTAAGGGGAAAAAAAACTTGTGAAATTCTTAGCAGCTTTTATTGTTGGTTTCCTGGGAGGTTTTAATATCCAAGTTTCATTGAGATTTTTTTTTTGTAAGTAAAGACACAAAAGACATTATAAACTTTTTAAGGAAGACAAACAGTTTAACCTTGACCCTTTAAAAAAATATTAATTTAATTTTAAATCTGGTGTTCTTATAAGTTTCTAGACTAACATATTAAAAATATGTTTTGATTGGATGCTACTCTTGTGTAAACAGTATATAAATATTATTGAATTTACATTACACATTTTTTTAGGGTAAAACATTTGAAATCACTAATTAGTTTATCTTAAGAAGTTTAAAATATTTAGAACACTGACTTAAACATTTTGCATCTGTTAAACTACCACTGTAGTTACAATGTTTAGAATTTGCCTCAATGTAGGTATTCACATGCAAGCATATTCTATTGGTAAAAGTTATGTCATTGTTCTATTATTTTTATCATTAATTTTGATGTAGCTACATCATGATGAAAGAGGTTTATGCGCGCGCCCACACACACACACACACACACACACACACACACATAATAGGGAAGAATAATGCCATTAATATGAAAACTCAAATTCACTTAATGGGAAATAACTAGAAAATTAGACATCATAAAATGTTTCCATTTACTCTTGCTCTTTTATGAGACGGTTAATCAAAAAGGAATGGTCTTGAGGCAGAGTGATAACATTTGGTAAATGTATTATGTACCGTCAAGAGTAACTGCATAGTTAGTAACACTTCAAGGATACTTTTCTAAAACTATCTTTAAAGTTTACATCTTTTTTATTCTCATTTTATCTGGATATGAAGCTTTATGTTCAAATATATGAAACTTAAAAAAATACCAGTTTATTTACATGCTGTTAAAGTAAAATCTTTCTTAATTTTTCCAGAAATGAACATGTCATTATGATGTAGTTTTTTTTATAAATACAGTGTTTATATTCATACTGAAACAGAAATGCTTATCTAGTCTTTTTGTTGTTGTTGTTTAAATTCAAATGCCTCAGGATAAAACCCACTCTCTGTCTTATTCATGATAAAGAAGTGCATGGAAAAATGGAATATTGTTAAAATCTCTCAATGAAAAGCCCTGCTTTTAACTAAGGATTATACCCTTACTTACAAAACACTACTGAGCATTATGTAGGCACTTTGTATGATGTTATATGCTCTACTTACTTCTATCAAGTTTCAACCTTTCTGCAAACTTTCCTCATTTTTTTTTAACGTGCATTGATCTTTTTCTTCCCAAAGCGACTTTTCTACCCAGCCTCTTGTCACAAAAACCCAGAAATAGGAATATTGCTTTACGTTTTATCTTCTTTACATAAGGACCAACCTTTTGGTTGAGTTAGTTGCAAGACAAAAAAAAAACCAAACAACAACAACAACAACAAAAACATTGTCCAGAAGTATGAAAGAGTGAAAGAGGAGAGAAAGAGAGGAGTAACAAAACCTGGTTATTTAATATAATGGATAGCCAGCGTATTCTAAATGGTATAGTTTATCATACCAACTGATATTCCAAGCCAATCAGGTGATGCCAGTGCGGGGGGTGGGGGTGTGCAGAGGAGGAAGCGAGAGGTGGGCATACTGAGTGCTCAAGAAACATACAGAGGAAGAATAAGTATTTAAGGAAATTATAGGAAATTCCATTTAACATAGATAAATGTGTTTCTTTTATACTAAGGAAGTCAATGCTGTGCATTTTACACAGAGAAAGTCAGTGTTAAAATTTCATACATTCATTTTTTGAAATCTCTGCTCGGAAACTAAAAAGGAATATTTCAGTATTTATTTTAGATAAACTCTCCAGGTTTGCCTCTTAAAAGAAAAATGGGAATAACTTCTAAATACAATCTGCGCTAACAAATATATTTGACAGTTTAAGTCATTTCATGTATTGAGGTTGGGATATAAGATATCTAGATATACTTCTGTATTGTACTTGGCAGTGATTAGTTAAAATTAACCTCCCTTTTGTATCAATCTTTTTCACTTGGCTTTGATGACTCACCAAAATCTAGTTCTGCATTACCTCTTCAACATTGTCATGCTATCCCAGTCGATCTGCGGCATCTCAAGCAAGCAGATTTTCCCGTTGCTGCCTGGAAATTCCCAGCATTGTTTCTGGACTTCTTTCTTTCCTCCTTCCTCCTCATGTAGGCCTCAGCTCCTCTACTAAAGCTTTCTCAATGGTTTTAGTTACCTCCACATGATCATTATGATATGGTATAGGCTATTGATTCTATGGTACATTATAATGTGGTACAGGTGGTTGATTCAGACCACCTGGGTTTGAGTCACTGAATGTGTCATCTTGGGAATATCACTCAATTACCTGCTAAGTGCCTCAGTTTTTCCTGGTGTAAAATGAGGAATCTAAGAGTATGTTTCTTATGGAAGTGTTGTGTGGAGTAAATGATTTCCTAAATGAACTGAGTTTACTATGGTACTTGGTGTATAATAAGTGGCATGTGCTTATTTTTTTGCTTCCTTTTATCATTAAAACTGTATCGCTGTTTCCTGGCTCATATAATGTGTTGTCACATACAATTCTTCAATCATAACCTGTGTATTAACTTTGCCGAGATTCCTGTCTTATATTTGTCTTTGTTTCACATGAAGCATCTAGCCTAGTACAGGTTGGCTAATAAATATCTTTTTGATGGAATAGCTGGAAATTAAGCCTGAGAAAGACACTACCAAGAGATTGAATTTGGGGTGATATATGTTGAGGTGTGAAAAAAGCACTGGATCAGAAGTCAAAAGGCTTTTACTAGTTACATTCCTAGCTCTGCTAATCACTAGCTGCAGATGCTGAGCAAAGATACTGGCTTTCTTTTTGAGGATCAGTTTCTTTGTTTATATATAAGTGTGTAGTAAGTCGGATAAGAGAGGGACCTTGCCCAGCGTGTTCACCATCATATTACCAGAATTTAGCAGAAGGCCTCCAGGCCTCTAGGGAATGTTTGAAGCTAATTGAGGGAAAGGAAGGAGATCAAAATGTATCTAAGATGTGTTCTTCCTTTTTTTCAAAAATGTATAGGGAACTCTTCACAGGCCTTGGAATAATTACAATGGTGGAATTATTCATGGTAATAAACCAGGCATTAGATAATTAAGTTGTGGATAAGTGATTTGAGATTATTCTCTCTACTATTATTAGCTTACATTTTGAATGGCTTTGCTATTACAGGTGAATTGTTTGAAGGCTTATGTTAAAAAAATGAATTTTTTTTTTTTTTTTGAGACAGAGTTTCGCTCTTGTTGCCCAGGCTGGAGTGCAGTGGCGTGATCTCGGCTCACTGCAACCTCTGCCACCCTGGTTCAAGCAATTCTCCCGCCTAAACCTCCCGACTAGCTGGGATTACAGGCATACGCCACCACACCCAGCTAATTTTTGTGTTTTTGGTACAGATGGGGTTTCACCATATTGGTCAGGCTGGCCTCAAACTCCTGACCTCAGGTGATCCGCCTACCTTGGCCTCCCAAAGTGCTGGGATTACAGGCATGAGCCACTGCGCCTGGTCGGTTAAAAAATAAAAATTAAAGGAGATTTGATATTTATGTCTTATTAAGTGGTGACCTTGATAATTGATAATTTCTCAATATGAGGTAAGTGGTATACAATTGAGGTAGTTTTAATAATCACCTGTCTCTCAAACATCGCTAATGGTAGCATGAAGAAATAAGTTAAAAATTAAACAGGGCAATTCAAGAGAATATAATGGATTTGGTTAATAAAGGTTTATATGTTCGTATTTGTGTTACAATCTTTTTTGTAATAGGTTTGAAGCAGGGACCATCATTTTCTGTAATTCTCCCTAGGAAATGCATTGTGCACCCCGGACAATTAATTTTCCTGGCCTTTTGAGGAAAACAAAATGTGTGGAACCTGAATACCCTGAAGGCAAAGGAATCTGGAGTCTGTTTCTAAGAGGAGAGTTTCTCTCTGAGTTGGTGTGGGTTTCCTTTCCCTCTCTTGAAGGGGAATGAATTCCACACCTAATGAATAGTTTCAAGGAAGGTTGTTAATCAGGTACTCCAAGTGACCACCCTGGATTCTTCTTTTATTACACAGGAACGTGAGGGAATGAGAAAGCAACATGGTTACGTTTGATAAAAGGAAATACCCTTTCTCCTCTCCCCACTCACCACACCATCCCTTGGAATTTAGATGATGTGGGAAATTATTGCAGCAAATAATGTGTTTGAAAAAGCAAAGTTGTATGAACAAGAATAATGCTCGTAGCTACAATAATTATGTTAAAAAATCACAAGGTATATCCATCATCATATTTCAGAGCAAGAGTTTTCACCTAACGAGGTTGGAAAAGAATTTTTCCTTAGTTCTTGTCAATCTCCCTGGGAAGCATGACATGCAGGAATCACTGTTGTTACCAACATTATGTTTTGTTCTTTTCTGATTCATCAGATATCATTCTGTTGTCATAAAATGGGAAGCTCCATCAAAATCAGATGAAGAACTTCAAGTAAATGTGGCAGAGGGGTAATAATGAACTATAAATATAATTGAATTTTATTCAGATGGACAAATGTTATTCTTTAATCCTTTCCCATTTAGAAGCCATACTCTAATTTAAAGAGAGAAAAGTGGTTTAAAACAACAACATTAGAGTTCAGATATTTCTCTGTTTTCTAAATTAAGCTACCTGGGTTGAAGAACACTATTCCAGTGTGGGTAAACATGTTTTGATAAAAAGTTTTGTTGTTTCCAAAGAATTATTATACCCCCAATCATCAGTATGATATCTGTTACCAAATACTCACTTTGGGTGTTCTTTTAAAATAATATGATTCCGTTTTAGGTTTTTAAAAGTATAGTTGTTATCCCCAATTCTCAAGACTACGTAATATCTTTTATTTATTACTAGACTAATTTTATATTCTATTTCAAAGAGGTGATACTTACAGTGTGCTCTCCAGTGATTCAAGAGAAAAGTGTTCTGTGTTCAAATGTGTTGGGAAATAATGAAAGTCATATCACCTCTGGTGGCTACAGTGTACACTTGTGTGTTAATCTTAAAGGCATACTACAGTAAATAAATCTGTTTAACCTTTTAAAATTTGTTTTTCAAAGTTATTTAGCTATACAGGCCCCTCTTCTTTCTTAACTATTCCTATTTATGCTTGTTAATCCAGAGAGCAAAACCAGTCTTTAGCTTTTCCAAAGAATAGTTACTTTTTATTACTTCTGATTGAGATTTTATTAAAGACCATTGAGGACATATGGGGTTGACATATATTATTATTTTGTACCAACGTTGTCACATGTACGACTTGTAATAGTGCATTGGCTTATAAATCTATTCTTTTCAATCCATCTTTGAAGGTGAACTTGGCATTCTGTTGTAGCCTTGAAAAATAGAAGAACTTAGAATATTTTATAACAATTTCTTTAACTTAGCACCACTATTGGCTTTCTGTATTTGTGTGTGTGTGTGTTGCCTGTGCACTTGTGTGTGTGCGCGCATACACACACACACAAAACCATTCAACTACTATTTTAAGGACTTAAAATTTTATAGCTTAACTTTCTCTCTCTTCCCTGCCTCAGCCAATTGAAGCACCAGAAGTTCTTTGTGGAACACCTGCTGTGCACAGCATTCTTTAGCAACACAATGAGGTGTGCATCATCTAAGCTGGTGTGAACTTGCAGGAGTCTTTCTCACTCTATAGAGAGGGTGTTGGAGCCAAAAGCTTTTTATGTACAATTTGGAGATGATTGGTGGACTTTGAAGTCATTGCAAAGCTAATTTGTTCAGTATTTTTGCCAAGACCAATCTTCCCAGTATTAGAAGACAAAATAACTTAGATATGAGAGTTTAGACACAGAAATGAGAACAAATGGAAGAAATGATTATAAATCTCCAAAGGCAACTTTTAAAAATACACCTGACGGATGCCTCTCACCAGGACACTTAATGTGAATCATTACTGAAAATTACTGTCCCATCTCTTAGTTCCCCCCAGTACATTGCTTTGGGGCCACCAATTTTTATTTGTAGTTAATATTGAGAGAAAAGATACAAAAGAAAACGGAAACATAAAATTAGAGTATGACTCAATCAAAACTATTTCAAAGCTTGATACTAAATAAACAATATAAATAATTTACTTCAAATTATACCCAATATTTGCACACACATTGAATCTTCAGCTTTTACTGTGCCTAAAGATCTATTTTTAATTAGTTTAGGCTCCCTCTTCTTAAAGAAGCTGGATACCCAAACCCTCCTGTTCCCCTTTGCCGATCTATTCTTCTCCTTTTGTTTCTATACCGTGTCTGTATCGTAGTATATATTTTACTTATGCTGTTGTCTGTCACTTCCAATTAATGTGGAAGCATTGTGAACGTAGACAGTAACAGTAGATGTACAAGAAATACAGGTTGAGTGAGTGAATGAGGGCTTTGCAACAACCTGCCAGAATTTGAATCCTAGCTCCAGTGTTTACTAGGTGGGCAACTTGCTGCCGTTCAGAGAGTGCCACCACCCTGCCTGGAGAGTGAGGCCCCTTTCCTTATGTTGCTGTGCAGTACCAAATGATGGATGCCTTCCCATATGCAGATGTTTTCACTTACTTTTTAACATAATGAATCCACAAACCTCTAGCCTAGGGACTTAAAACTGTGCTGCTTCGGTTAAGTCTAACATATTATAGAAACTGCTAGTCCTTATATTGTCATTATTAACTTACTAACCAAATCCCTTCCATAGGTTATACATTCTGTGAGGGTTTGGACATACATATGCAACTCCCTTCACCATGAGGCAGTATTCACATTCTCTCTGGGTGCTCAAATATTCATAGGTTGAAGGAAAAGGGTAGGGAGAACAAAGGAACCACGGAATCATCCTTCATGGTAAATAAGCGAGAGACAGCATTTGAAGCATTATCTTTTTAATATCTTTGCATATGTTCTTTCTTGATAGTGTTTAAGTTTAAAAAGAATAGCCATCAGTAAACTTGTTCAGTCAATATATCTAAGCACGTATGCATAGGTGACTTTTTGTACCAATTTCTTCACGGTGATATATCAATTCTGTTTATGAAATCCTGAAGAAAGGGCTGTCTTACAACACCTTTTATATTAGTTGTCAGTTCTTTCCCAATATTTTTACTCATTTATGTGTGCGAGAGATTTTGTTTTGCTTAATTTGCAAATAAAACAATATTACTACAAAATTACTACAAAGTTGAAATTGCTCATGTAGTAGGAAACAACTGAGGCAGATGGTTTAGTCTCATCAGTTTGTGTCTTTACATAGGTTGCTAAGGGACAGCTTACATCATTCAGTGTGCCTCCACAGTTCTTTGCCATTCTACGGCTTGTACTTCTGACATTTTTATTAGGCTTTTGTGTTTGGTCACTGTATTACATCCAGCAATTTATTCCTTTCCACTTAAATTGTCTTCCCTGTACAAGGGGTGGAGAAGAATTCACAGTGTCTGCACATAAAAGGCCATTATCTTATCTTAGCAACTCCAGCCATTCACTCCTCTGTGAATCATGACAGCTCAGCTGGGAAATACAGAACTGTATCGTAAGAGGGCAAGATCCTTGGAGTGAGACAGTGATGAGGCCTATGACATTGGAAGGTGGTGAGTTCATCATCTGCAACAAAGATTAACAATGCTTTGCTGAGCTTAACCTGATAGGCCATTTAGTGGAAAGACCAAAGCTTGCATCCAGGAAGTGTGCTCTGCCTATGATCTTGATTTACCTGTAGCTTGTAAAGACTACTCAGTGATCTCATTGTTATTTTTCTTGCCCCAAATCAGAACACCTCCTTTATCAGAAAACTGAGATAAGCACACTGACACTGATACTTCGTATGTATTGCAGCAGGCAGGCTGTAGAGCAAATACATAGACACTTTTGCACTTTACTCTTTTATTTTTATTTTTTTCTGAGACAGGGTCTTGCTCTGTTATCCAGGGAGTGCAGTGGTGTGATCTCAGCTCACTGCAACCTCTGCCTCCTGACTCAAGTGATCCTCCCGCCTAAACCTCCCAAGTAATTGGAGCTACAGGCACACATCACCACGCCCAGGTAATTTTTGTATTTCTTGTAGTGATGGTGTTTCATCATGTTGCCCAGGCAGGTCTCAAACTCCTGGGCTCAAGCAATCTACCTGCCTCGGCCTCCCAAAGTGCTAGGATTACAAGCATGAGCCACCATGCCCAACCTGCGTTACTGCTAATACAGTCTTCATTCCACAAAGAGAAATATTTTCTGACTGGAGGAAGTGGCGATGCTGAGGATGGAGTCAGTTGTGTAGCTCTCATAAAATGAGAACATGATCCAGAGGCTCTTCCAAGTGCCTTATGTATATTAATAGTGCTTCATTCAATTTTCAATAATATGAAGGAGAACCAAATTACGAATGAGAAAACTGAGACCCAAAGAGGTGATGCAATGCCCACATGGCAGGCTGGCATTTGAATACAGCGCAGTGTTCTTTACCATGTATATTAACTGTTCTAGGGACAAGAGGGTCTTTCCATTAAATAAAAACACTATACAATGCATAATCCTCATGGTAATCTCTTTTAAATCCTCACCTCACTTTATGCATTATTAATTGTGCGTAGGTGCTTACAGGGAGCTTGTTATCCTCTCTCCCCCACCCTCGTTCCATCATTTTCCAAACTTGAAGTTTAGTGTCACCCTTGGCTCCTTTTCTCTCCCTTAGCTCCACTTTCAACTTCTGTCAGTTCTACCTCCACAGTTGGTTCATCCACCTTCTCCTTTCCCTCTCGGTAACTTACTTCCTAACTGTACTTCCTGCTCCAGTATTTCTTGGTCTGTACAGTCCTCTGCCTAATAGCCAGAAGTGTCCTCCTAAAGTACAGCTAGGAGGCCAGGTGTGGTGGCTCACGCCTGAAATCCCAGCACTTTAGGAGGCTGAGGTGGTCGAATCACCTAAAGTCAGGAGTTCGAGACCAGCCTGACCAACATGGTGAAACTCTGTCTCTACTAAAAATACAAAAAATTAGACGGATGTGGTGGTGTGTGCCTGTAGTCCCAGCTACTCGGGAGGCTGAGGTAGGAGAGTCATTTGAACCTGGGAGGTGAAGGTTGCAGTGAGCTGAGATCGTGCCGTTGCACTCCAGCATGGGCAACAGAGCGAGACTTCATCTCTAAATAAATAAATATAGCTAGGAGCATGTCCCTTGCACAGTCAAAGATCATTTTGTATACAGGAACAGCAGTTTAGATTTAATAAAACATTTTTCCATGCATTACACTCAAAGGTACTCTGATAAATATGTATCACCATCTCAATTTTATAGATGAAATAACTGAAGCCTAAAGTGGTTAACCCATTTACTAGGCCACCTTTCTAGGGCTAGTAAATAATAGAACCATTATTTTCCTGTAAACTTACCCAGTTGCTGTCATCTAAACTCCTACGCTGGCCTTCAAGTGGTCTCAAGCTATTGTTCTTATTTCCTGGTGTTTTCTCACTGTGCCATGGACTTGAGGAGGGACTCAAGGAAGCTAGCTACTCTTGAGCCTATGGACATGCCTCTGATATTTCTTCTACCTTCTTCAACAGTAAACGTATATTCACTGACTGCCCAAGAACTAGATCCTGCGTTCTCTGCTCTACTGACCTACATGATTGAACCCAAGAAACTGTGACCCCATTTATGAAATCAACACCTCAGGCAAACAATGCTCCCCATTAGGAAGCCTTTCACAGTGAAGAGCCTAGCAGAGACTATCCCTCTTTCCTGGTGTGTTTCTTCCTGCTCCTTCACTGCCTGACAACACCTCCCATCCCCTTTTTTGTTAACAGGCTGACTTAGACATCTCAAAGGAATATTCTAACAGGGTTCATATTTATTTATCTCATTATCACCTTAGGTCTTGGTCCTTAGTTGGACCTTGTTTGTTGATGGGAAAAACTGTACATAATAAACTCAAATGTGTCCTTCCCTTTCCCTGTGAAGCTTGTTAGGAGGGTTTAATCTCAGCCTACTCCCTCTGTAGTTGTACCTAGGAGCGCCTCTCTATTGTCTCCACAGTTTTATGTAACAATGGTCATATATCATAGTGAGTATATCCCTATCTCTCTCCTTCTAGAATTCAAGTTACTGGTGGCAAATTTTTCATCTTTATGCTTCCCACAGCATTTAATATAGGGCTAACAAGCACATAGGAGAGGCTGGATAAATACTTGCTAAATAAATTCAATAAGGTCTTTTCTTAAAAACAATTTTCTTTTTTTTAAAAAAAAACTGTGTGTTGATGTTTAAGTTTTATAAAGACTTTTCATTCTTTTCCTCCAAGTCAAGTTTCTATTATTGAAACAGAAAACTTGCTTCTGAAATGAAACAAAATTTTAGTAACATGGTATCTGATTTTTAAACAGCCCATGTAGTTGGAAATAACAGAGTGTGTCTATGTGTGCAAATTGATAAGTCGATAGAATTTCCAGGTAAACAATCATGGCTGTTATTGTATGCCATCACATTTATTATGGAAATGTATTATTGTAATTTATCTGGGAATTTTAAAAAATGGCACGTGAGTCAGCATGCTGTGGTACAGAGCCAAGTTTTTGTGGGCAAACAGGGTCGGATGCCGATCTTGGCTTGAGCAGTGTGGTGTGTAGGCCTGGGTTCCTCACCTGTGGGTGGATGCTCCTTACCTCATTGGCTTGTTGTGAAGACTGAATGAGTCGATGAGGTCAGTGAAGTGCTTACACTTAGTAAATTCTCAACAAATATTCGCTGTGATGTTTTTCATTAGAAACACCGACACATTTCTGAGTTCATGTGCTCTACACATGTGCATAAAAATGAGGAAATTTTCCTTCAATTTCTGAAATGCTGGGTTATCTATACTCAGGATAATTTTTCTAGTAATTTTTCTAGTAAATCAGCTTATGGGGACTGCCTATGGATAAAGCCCTTCACTTTTAAGGTATTCCCTTTAATTTAGCAATTAGACATAAAACATTGAAGTATACAAAATAAATGGCTATGGTTAATGGATTGCCTGCAAATAAATGACACCCTTCCAAATCTGGCTTCAATAATAAAGGAATTCATCATTTTACAAAAGTAAGTTCAGAGTAGGTCAAGCCATAGCTTTTACTTTCTCCCTCTTCATTTCTCCAGCCTCACTGTCTGTGTCCAAAGGCTTTGCTCTTGGTGTCGAAACAGCCATCAGTGTGCCTTGTGCTTCCTGGTTCATAATCAGTGAAAGAGAGAAGGGAAGAAGGGAGGGCAAAAGAGAGCATAGGAGATATCTCCCCTCAAGATGGACTTCAAGTCTCTTTTTTCAATCAAATTGAACCAACTTAGGTGAAGTTGCCAAAGAAAGGGCGTGCGTTGATTGATTTAAACTAGTTGAGATACGTCGCTAGACTTTTGCATGGCTGTGTAAGTGAGTCAAGTCAGGACTCTAATAGCACGGAGAAAGGTGGGGCAGGGGGTGCTGATGGATGTGGAGAGGTAAACAACGTCCGTACTCTCCAATTAAAAACTTAAATTTTAATGTTTCATCTGATTTTTACCACAGGAATTTGGATTAGTTTCGGTTACAGCATTTTTAATTTTTGTGAATAAAATGGAACCTCTTGGAATTTGGTTTCTTTGTGACTCATTTCCTCATGGAGGGATAATAAAACCCACATTTCCAGTTTTGAGATGACTATAAAAAAAAATCTGTGTCTGACCCACTGCCAGCAAGCCCAGCTTGCTTTTTGAGTAGTTACTATTGTTGTTGCCATTGTTATTTTCTTGGTCAGGATGTCTTAATTTTATTTTGTCTCATCTAGACTCCAGTTTTCTATTTCCAGATTGTTACGTTATGAATCCACATGGGTGCCTTATCACTTCATCCAGGAAAAAAACCCACAAAGGTGGTTTTTTTTTTTTTAACATTTTATAAATTATATGCTCATACAATCTCATAGAGTTCTCACAGAAACCCTGTGGTGTAGATACTATTTGTGCAATTTTAGAGATCTCTTTATCTGCCTCCTTTAAACTGTGAGCTTCCTGAGGACAGATTTTGTTTTGTTCTCTGTTGTATCCTTAGTATTCAAAATAGTATATCGCACAAGATAGACTGGCAGATGCTCAATCAGTGTTTTCTGAAGAAAGGGAGAGAGGGGAGGAGGGAGGAGCCTTTTGTGACCTACAGAGGTTAGAGGACTTTCCCAGTTTGTGACATTCTAGTTAAGATATAAACCCGCATTTGTAGTGGGCCTCTGAGACCTGTACACCCTGCCTCTCTACAGCTTCATCTTGCTTTCTTCACTCTCCTGTCTCTCTTTGTGCTCCAGCTGCACAGGCGTATGCAGTTCCTAAGATATGCCTCCCTCTGCACCTCCATAGGGTTTTACACATGCAGATTCTTTAGTCTGTGGAACTGCTTGCTCTACCTGCTCATCTCCTAGTTGCCTCCCTCCACCTGGCCATTCTCCCATATCCCTGGTTTACTCTGTTTAGATCCTTCATATTCCAGCTTGAACATCATTTTTCTGGGAAACCTTACCTAATCCCCCAGGTTAAATCACATTCCCTTTATGCAGCCCCACAGCGTAAGGATACTTTCCTCAACTGTTTTTAAATGCAGTCAGCCCTTTGTGTGTGTGGGTTCCCCATCTGTGGATTCAACCAACAGCAGATCAAAAATATTTGAAAAAATGAAAAAGAAATGAAAAATAACCATAAAAAATACAAACAAAAAACTATACAGCATAACAATTTACATAGCATGTACATTACATTAGTTACTATAAGTAGTTTAGAGATGATTTAAAGTCTATGAGAGGATGTGTTAGGTTCTATTCAAATACTAAGCCACATAAAGGACTTTGGCATTCTTAGAGTTAGGAATCCCTATAGCCTAGAGCACGGGGTCCTGGAACCAGTGCCTCATGGATACCAAGGGACGACTATATGTGTGTATTTGTGTGATTACTTGTGAATACTCTTTCTTCACTAGAGCTTGAAAATGGGTAGGTTCTCACTTACCATTGTTTTGCCAATGCCTGGCATATGGTGGTTGCTTGGTAAATATGTGTTGAATAAATGCCAGAAAATTTTGTTTTGTTAGCCTATTTTCATGTTTTTTTTTGTTTGTTTTGTTTTTTTTTTACTGATTACACTCATGATTTGCAGAAGAAAGGTTAGCAGTTGTATTAATATCTTATTTTTTTCCCGTATAGGTTTTTGTAATAACCTACTTATCAGAAAATCATAAAGTCTGCAGGGACAGTTTCTGTGTCCCTAGCTTAAATTCTTACGCCATTTCCTTCTTTTAGGGCTAAGCTTAAAATTTGTCTTCACTGACCATTGCTCAGTCAAGACTGGATTGGATGTCCCTCCCAATCCAGGGGTGGCCCAGCGTCCTGTTAATGTGGTCACCACTCAACTATTTTTTTCATCTGGCTCTCCACTGAGCTTAAAAGCAGAGACTGGATTTAGTCTGGTATGTTTGCCCACTGCCCAGCACAACGCCTGGCGTAGTAGACACCAGGTACCCAGTACCATAGAGGTACTTTTCCAAATGAATGAATTAGTAAATGCATGTCTTGCACTTGTGTGATATTTCTCAGGTATCTAAATCATTCCTGGAAAAGCATCCAGTAATTAGTTGTAATGTAATCCAGTGCGTTCAGTATGGTATGCACATTCTTCAAGGATTGTCCAAGTTAATCTACTTTTTAGTGATCTTATCACTGGGGTACACATCGCACACTACATACAAGTGTTTGGCTGAGGAGGAGGAGAATGGGGCCTGAAATCCAGCATGCACTCTGACCATTATGGTATGTCTACCCCTAAGAAACCTCCTCTCTCTCTCTCTCTCGCGCTCTCTCTCTCTCTCTCTCTCTCTCTCTCTCTCTCTCTCTATATATATATATATATATATATATATTTTTTTTTTTACAGCAATGCTATGTATAATAGCATGGTCCTAAATGTAGGAAGAAAATGTTAAGAATTTTCTATTTAAGTTCTATTCACATTTTCTCTCAACTTTGAAATATCTCTATTTTTAAAAAATGCATCGTATATTGGTACAATAATACTAATCTATACAAACAGAAGTAAGTTATAAATGGTGAAGGCATATGTTCAGAAGTTTTGCTGATGCAGTAATATGTGATCAAAACAGTTATAGAGAACTTTGATTTAATCTCTAAGCCCAGTGCCATGGTAATTTCCAAAAATAATATGCAGCTTTCTTTTGATGTCATTTTGAGATGCCTGAAGAAGGGGATGAACGATCTTAGGGTAGAGACATCCCAGAGCTCCTGTGCACCTCTGTGTGTGTGCATGCATGTGTGTGCATCAGTGAGTCCTGTGTGCATTGGGTCTTCCTGCGTATGTGCTGAAGAGGAGAATAGATGGACTATGGCTGGAATATGGCTGAGATTTGTCTTCAGGTTTGGTGCAAATCCATCCCAATGAAGTCCATTTTAGGGAAAGCAGATACACTAATTTCAAGATTCATTAGCCAGTTCTCCTTTCAAATGAATAGTTTATGATGAATTCTCTTTTCCCCATTCATTGACATTCTCTCAACTGTAGGTATAAAACAACCTCTTCATTTTTTCTCTGCCTCTGGGATAGAAATAATGAATTGTAGGTCTCTAATAAAAGGAACACGTTTTGTGTCAGAACATCTTGATTAGAATCGTTCCAGCCATTTAGTCAGCGTGTGACTCTTTAGGAAAAATAATCATTCTGAGCTTTAGTATTTTCTTCTGTAAAATGAAAGTAATATTAATTAATTCATAGATTTGTTACAGCTACTTGGGAGGCTGAGGTGACAGGATCGCTTGAGAACAGGAGTCAGAGAGTAGCTTCCTGGGTGATATAGTGAGACCTGCCTCAAAATAAAAAAGAGAAGAACAACAAGAAGAAGGGGAAGGAGAAGAAGGGAGAAGGAGAAGAAGGAAGAAGAAGGAAGAAGAAGAAGAGGAAGAAGAAGAAGAAAGAGGAGGAGGAGGAGGGAAGAAAGAGGAGGAGGAGGAGGAGGAGAACAAGAAGAAGGGGAAGGAGAAGAAGGGAGAAGGAGAAGAAAGAAGAAGGAAGAAGAAGAAGAGGAAGAAGAAGAAGAAAGAGGAGGAGGAGGAGGAAGAGGAAGAGGGAAGAGGGAAGGAGGAGGGGGAGGAGGAGAAACACTCTGGCATAGTACTAGGTAGACAGTGTTTATGGAAATTTTTTAGTTTTGAGCTTTAGAAATCTTTTTTATTAGCAATGATAAAATCACAGCTGTTTATGTGCTGTCTGATGTGATGGTTACTTTAAAACACATATGTTATTTGTCTATATCAAACTGGTTACAATAAGATTATTTGGTTAGGGATTAGCTAATGTATTTGTCTGTTTTTTGAAGGGTGACAGTTTCCTAGCTTTTTCTTTTTTCTTTATTTTTTTTGGTCTACTTGAAGCGGCCGTATTTATTATTTGATTGAGTAATGATACAGTGATTATGTATTATATGACCGAGTAACGATACAATGATAATGACTCCACCCCATGCTCTGAGTAATTTTGCATCATGTGGGTGCCACAGGACCCTAGAGCAAAAATCTATTCTGAATGGGTTATCTGTGAAGGCAAAAGAGACTTCTCTTTAAGTGGATTTCTATAGTTTCCAAAGGCATGGGGCGGGGGGAAGTCTGTGTAGAAAGAGGGAAAAAAAAGTCTATATAGAAAGGATGACTTAGTTGACATGCTTAAAAGGTGTGCTCATTGACTGGGGAAAAGTTCAAATGTTTGCAGTATTAGGTTAAGGAAGGAAAGTCCATTCAAGCTATTTTAAAGACTCTCAGATGCCAGGCTAAGAACTTCATTCAGACTTTATTTGATAGGCAGGGGTGATCTGATTAAGATCACGCCCTGGGAAGATTATGACTATGAATTGAAGGAAACAGACTGGAAGCCTAGAGATCAGTTACAAAAATAATACCATGATCCAAAGTCACAATTTGGGATGAAACTGTTAGGAAAAGAGGAAGGACATTTAAAAAGATATTAGCAATGAAATAGCTGTTGTATATTGTATGGTGGGTTTGAGTGAAACTAGACTAAAATTTTTAACAAACCTGTATAAACAGCAAAGAGAGCTGGTTCCCTCAGTGTTTCGTTTGAGGTACTAGTGATTATCAAGTGAAGTTCTTAATGCATAGTAATGTGAACTCGAATCACGAATGGAAGGGCATTACTATTTTTTCAGGGTTTAGAATCAATTTTTAGCTTTCTTCCTGAAACCATTTCCCATCTTCTACTATTTGAAGAACTAGAGGCATAGATGTATTAATGTGGCCTTTATTTTTCATGTGAGAATAAGAAGGATAATACACTTCCCGTGCTGGAAACTATCGTAGAAACTTAGGTGGAGACAGGTGTCACAGATGTTATGTGGCTTGCCCAAGATCGCCTGGCCCATGGAGGGGGAGCCTTCACTGTGGCTCAGGAATGTGGGCTTCCTGTGTGAAGGTCCTCGCAAGACTCCGTGCTGCCTGGTATTTACCTGGTCCAGGGACACCAATCCTTTTTTCTTTCTTTTTTCTACCATTTCATGGTGTTTACATTTGTCAATATTTAAAGATACCTACCTGAAATTCACAGAACTGTATATGATGCTTCTCATTTTTGTTTGTTTGTTTTCTGTCTTTAGAAAGTACCCATATATTGTCTGGGTGTGGTGGCTCATGCCTGTAATCCCAGCAGTCTGGGAGGCTGAGGTAGGTGGATCACTTGAGGCCAGGAGTTTGAGACTAGCCTGGTGAACATGATGAAATCCTGTCTCTACTAAAATTGCAAAAATTAGCTGGGCATGGTGGCACATGCCTATAATCCCAGCTACATCAGGAGGCTGAGACACAAGAATTGCTTCAACTCAGGAGACAGAGGTTGCAATGAGCCAAGGAAATTCACATTTTGTCTGACACTTTTATGAGAAGTTATATATGGCCTTTTAATTTATACATGTAAAATTATTTGTAAAAGCAGCTATGATGTAATTTATGGATGAGAAAGCTGAAGATTGACTAGCCTCGTTAGTGAAAGGTGGATAACCGTGGTTGGAATTCATGTCTTCTGAGGTTCATAAAACAGGCCATCTTTTAAACTGAGAAATGATATCATAATAGCAACATGGGCAGCCTGAAAGGCAGTCAAAGAAAAACAAGGAGGCTATTAAAAGGTCTGAATGGTATATCACACGAGAATCAGTTGAAGAGACTTGCACTGTTTAGAAGAAAGAGATAAAACAGAGGTGCTACTTAATCAAAACTTTTTAAACATCTGAGGTGTTATCCTTTCAAAGAAGTATCAAAGACTAGTTAGCTCAGAAAGACCAAAGTAATTTGATATTGGAAGTGACTTTCCTTTCCAAGGCCCATGTCAAGGGTTTGGCACTATGCCCCTGTTGGGAACGTTGCAAAAGAACCTTGCCTTAAACATTTATAATTTTAATGTTTCTGCCACTGAATTCCATTTAATAGTGAATCTGATACAAAATAATTACTTATAAAATAGATTAACTGGAGTTTATTTGCTTAAAGCAAGGATGATAAAGAGGCCCCTACTGTTGAAAGGTTCCCAGGGCCCCTCTCTGATACACTGTGAGTACAGTGATTTTAATTTGAAAACCTTTGTTGGTAAAAATGATTTCCAGATTCCATTCCTATGGAAAGATGCTAATTTAACTTTAATTTGAACAAAGTAGACTTATGGTAACAACTTTTAATTTGGTCATGACTTTTGGAGGAAATCTTCACTCAGGTTTGGGCAGAAGTTACTGCTAAGTTAGCTGCTCAAGTGAAGGGCAGATGACCATCAGCTATCTTAGTAGTAAGTCAATCCAACCCAACTCCTTTATTGCCAGCTTAATCCAGTCCCTGCCTCATGCCCCTGGAAAGGTATTTGGGCTTCCTGAGAAGTTATTCATCCTGATAAAGTGAAATAAAACAAAGCAAATTCATAATATTTTCAGGATTTCAAGGAAATATATTGAAAGATTTTTGCTGTGCACAATGATTTCTTTCTTTTAAAAATTTAACATTGATGCTTTTTTATAAGGGAAAAAAGGCATAATTATAAGGGAATCTCTAATTGCAGGCTTTATATCTCTTGAGTACTTTGAAAAAAATAAGGAAGGAAAAATGGAAGGACAGATATTTTTAAATAAAGTGTTACTAGAATCACATGCTGAAATTAACATGTTCTTTGCCCCAATGGTCTATAGGAGACATTTGCACTTTGTCTGTATGATGGTCAGTGCCATATATAAAATATATTCATCCAAGAAAATGTCTGGGAGTCAGAAGTATGTTCAGACAAGTTTTCTATCATGGGTTGTCTACCAGCCTTTTACATACTGTAGATATTCTAGAAAGAGTAACAAGCTAGACATTAATTACTCTTTTGTTATGCTTATGAGAATAAACTGATTACACAGTTCCTATTCTCTCTGTGTAAATACAGAGATATTAGTTAACTTACTGCTTATTTTATTTTCCCACCTACTTAACAATAATTTTAAATGTCGAAAAATGCAGAGAGCAGAATATGGCATTAAGCAAAGAGAATAAAATAAAAAATAAAGCAATGATCTGAACTAGAAAAAAGGTTTTAAAAATGTAATTTTTCAGTTGCACAAAAGTTACCATGGCATTACCTTTCCTTTTGTGTCTGTTGGTGATTTAATTTAGTAGTTTTAGAAAATGTGTCTATTGCTGTATTTAAAAATTCTAATTATAGCAATTGGTAAAGAGTTTCCAAGTACAAGGGGTATTTGTAGAGAAGCTGTAGGACTGACAAGTGATTGACAGGTAAACAACCCCACCGTGGCCTTATATTCCATTCTGTGATGTTGGATTATAGACACTACATAAGCCTCAGGAAGTAACCACCTTCCAATTTTTATTAAATGCTTAGTTTCATGGATGTAAACAGTATTGTGCCTTAGTTGACTAAATGTGCCACTTCCTTTTACGCTGCCACACCACCCTAACTCAGTGTGATGGAGTATCTGTGAAAGGAACAAATGGGAACTTTTCTTTAATGTGTTTAACTGAACGTATCCTCTGAAAAGAAAAGCAAGTGCAGATTTCATCAAATAAATTGAAACCGTCTAAAAGTGAATGAAAAGGGGATAGCATTTCTAACTTGAAATGTTCTGTTTATGACTTACTAGTGCCAGTGTGAAATTGCCCTTTCTTCCCTGCTAATGCAAAGGCTGACAGCTCAGCATGCGCACACACATTATGTTATGTGCAATCGGAAGCTCTTGAGCTTGTCCTTGAACATGCTTTACAGTTAATATATCTTGATTTTCAAAGTGCCATTTTTTCCTGTTTTGAACCCAGACTTTCTTTTCCTTGCTTCTTTACAAATAGTGTGCTTAATTCGTATGCATTTCTTACCGTACTTCTTAGTCTTCATTTCTTTTTTGAAAAATCTTTATAATAGCTTGGTTTAATAAAATATTTTAAAAGATGAGTGCTGTCATCAACTGTGATTCTTTAAGAAATAGTTTGTATGTTTACTAATAAATTCAAAATTAATGGATTTGCCTGATGTGAAACTTTGTTTTCCTGAATTTTAAAATGTGGAAGCAAGTTTTCTTTTTGTAACCATTTCATATTTTTAAGATGTTCTAATAATTGCCTCAAAGTCTAGAGGAAAAATATTCTGAGAGATTTTCCCCCTTCCACTTGAATGCTAAGAACTTGGATGTTTTGAATCAGCTATTCGCCAGCAGATGAAAAGTCATTCCAGATAAATGAGAAACCAAGTACAGTAAAATCTGTGTTTTCTAACCAGCAAGCTCTGGAAAATCATAATTTTTTGATTCCCCAGGCAAAAATGTTAATGTAATAAATAGGCTAACTGAAATAGGGTAGGGTGACTGTGGTAGAATTAAAGTTGTTAAGAGGTGTAATATGTGTTCTTACTGATAATTTCTAAAAAATTCTCATAGGGTTTTTATGAACAAAAATGATATTTGTGTAAGTCGTAGCATTTTTCTTCCTTTTCTAGACCATGAGGAAAAACAAACAGGAGGTAAAAAGAGGAGATCAACACATGAATTAACTCTGAGTTGACTGTAACGGATACCTTGTCTTCATAATGTATCTCATAAAAGTTTTAATATCAGTGTATTCCAAAGGTTTGCAAGTTATTTAGTACTTGGAACATGTTTTCCCATAGAAACAATGTTGTAAATATTGGTTCAGTTCCCAGGCCAGTGCACACAGCCTATTTAATCCATATGTATCTAAGAGACAGTACCAATGTTTGCTTGAGTACTGGGTCCTAAAGGCATATGTGCGGAAAAGAGCATAATGATGGGTATTTTCTCTCAGTTTTTTTTTTTTTTTTCTTTTTGAGACAGAGTTTCCCTCTTGTTGCCCAGGCTGGAGTACAATGGCACAATCTCAGCTCAGTGCAGCCTCCGCCTCCTGGGTTCAAGCCATTCTCCTGCCTCAGCCTCCTGAGTAGCTGGGATTACAGGCATGCACCACCATGCCCGGCTAATTTTTGTATTTTCAGTAGAGACGGGGTTTCTCCTTGTTGGTCAGGCTGGTCTTGAACTCCTAACCTCAGGTGATCTGCTTGCCTTGGCCTCCCAAAATGCTGGGATTACAGGCGTGAGCCCTATTTTCTGTTAATTTTATAGAAAGGAAATGGTCTTATAGGAATTTCCAGAAGGCACTAATTTTGATATTTGTCCTTTTCTTTTGTGCCTCTTATTCAAAAGTCACCAGAGTTCTCTTGTGGACCTATGGGAACAGCAGGACCCAGAGTTTGCTATATAACCTGCTCTTTAAAGGAAAAGCAGTCGTCTTCAAGGGATTCCTGTAGGTTGAGGCATTTTGGCCCCTTTAATGCTCTGGACTTATTGGTAAGGCTTATTAACCTTAACGTTCTAAATGGTACAGTTAAAATGATTTACTAAGTCCAAGAAACACCATGAGGATATGACAGAAACATCTTGATATGTTGCTGGCAGTTTAAGAAAGTCTTGTTGCTTAGTTGTGATTTTTAATTTATTTCTTTGTTTTCCCCTTCACAACGTCTTATTTCAATAAAAACTTTATAGTTTTTCACAGTATCTCTCATAGTGATGCTGGCAGAGCCCTTGCTGAGCTGAGGCAATATCAGAGAGGTTGATAGTAAGCTCTTTGTTTGGAAATTGGGGATTGTAATTTATTGCATCATTTTTAATAATTGCAAAATTGCCATTATTCATAGTTGTAATTTGACATTGATCTATCATTAATATTTGCAGTATGTTTTCGTATATTGCAAAAATGCAATTTGACAATGTAATTTGACATTTATCTCAGACTGTGTTACTTTTTTACAATATGTTTTCCCCAATATTTTATGTATATAAGCAAGCAGGGCCTGTATGATTTTCTTTGCTCTTGCCACACCAATTGTATTCAAGCCAAAGACAATCCACGCAGTGGGTGATTTATGACATAGCTATTTTTTAAAGAGATATAAAGCCCTGTATTGCTTTATCAGTAAGAATATACAGACTTTTAAAAAACATTATTTCTAATATATTTATATCAACAAGGATCAAAACCAATTTTGTTACTGGAACTTTATCTCAAACCACGTTTTTAGTGAAGAATTAGCTATTATACTTTCTTGTACACTTTGTTCAAAGGAGGGCATGTGTTTTCTCAACGAGGAAAGAAATCAATGCTATTTGTGATATTATATACCTCATTTGGATGCTTTATCTATTTCACTAAATTGAAAATGAGTTCCTACTTTCTTTACCATATGCTGATTTTCATGATTTCTTTTTCTATAGAGAAAAATATAGCTGAGCAGAGTTTTAAATGCAGTGTTGGCAGTGTTACAGGTCTTTGATTTTGTTGAAGTTGTTCATTTTGCCTTTTTTTTCTTTTTTAGTTTTGTGAAGTGAGGTGGTGATGGTCAAAAAATGTGGACTTTTAAGGCCCGACAGGGGGAGCCAATTCCATATTCTATTGAGATTTCCTGACATTATTGCAGTTGTCCATTTGTCAAAGCCAAAACACTTTTCTTTAGCCTTGGCTGTCCATAGGGCTCCATAACAGATAATCTCTGCTAAAAATAGTACAGTATGTTATATTAATTATCTTTTAGTCATTAATAGTAAAATTATTAATCTATTGAGATCATGCCTAGGAAACTGAAATAGGGTCATTATTTAAAAATGAATGATGTCTTTATTCAAGGTAAAGTTAATCTTATAAATACAACCTTTTCACAATAAAGACCAATGTAGAATATATGGAACATTTTAATGCTCATAAACATTCTTTAGTACAATATTTTATGATTAGATTAATACACGTGGGACCATCTCTTTTCAGATCTTTAAGCTAATCAAATTTATAAAATGATTAAAATCACATGACTCTATTATATGACTTTTTTAAAACCACATACCTTACTTTAAAAAAAGTAAAGATCCTAAACTAAGTTCAAGGTCTAACACAATGAATCATTTAGGGTGGTATTGAATTCCCATAATTATTTGGTTCTGTGTTTTGTTCTCAGTAAAGAAAAGTGGAATGGTTTTACTTATTTGAATTATGTAGGATGTATTTTATCAAAAGATGTTCGAAGATTACAAAAACATTCAATATGATACATTTATCTTGACAAGGAACATGGAATTATATTGTGCAAGAACATTCATTTGTTTTATAGTTTAGAATATATAAAATTTTATAATTTCTGTGCATTTATCACTTTGTAAACCTTAATTCCCTAGCTAACCTCATATCGATATGTCCTAAGATATAGTATATGATGAGTGCATTTTAGTTGTCTCACACACGTAGACATGTGCAGACATGGACACACACGTGTACACAAATACATCCTCTTTGTTTTTATTTCCTGTATATTCACTAACATGGTAATGGATATATGTTATGTGATAAATTATATTCTGTGTTAAATAACTACCATAGATTACTTGTTTTAAATTTCAAGAGAAATAAATCTCTATTGCTAAAATCAAGCACTAAGCTTTTATGGAACTCTTCCTATAATTTTAAAAAAGCTTAACTTTGTTTCTGCTAGAGCTTCATTTGAGTATGATTATACTACCAGGAGCCTAAAATGCAATAGCACTTAATGAATTTTCAGTTTCATTTTGAAAAAAAAAAAAATTGGATATGGTATACATGGTTTTCTAATTTTAAAAAGTAACCTCATTAACCTTTGTGTTACCTTAACATATACGACAGATTTTGCCTTTTGCTAAATACTTCATGCAAGTTGGATAAATGAGTGAATGAATGAGCAACTCTTTAAAGGCTATGGTCTCT
This sequence comes from Papio anubis, assembly GCF_008728515.1. NCBI lineage: Eukaryota > Metazoa > Chordata > Mammalia > Primates > Cercopithecidae > Papio > Papio anubis. Next base: position 166,439,119 of record NC_044978.1, on the reverse strand, counting down.
TGAACAGTATATGTAACTGTTTTCTCATATATTCAATGAGATGCTAATTCTTTGCTTTGTTCATATGGTTGATAGGGAAATCAAATAAGATACTGAAGAGCTTTAAAAATTACAAAATTTAAAATTTTTAATTTATGGACAATGATAACACTACATTTTTATAATTCAAAATGCTCGCTGTTTGGGATGCATCTTTATTTTTATCTTAAGGAGATAAGCATGTTACTGGCTGTTTGAAACTTTCTGTATGAGAATGTCTCTTTTTTGCAATGCTGCAGTGAATCATGCTTGTAAGAATGGCCAAATAGACGTATGTTTGCTAACGTTAGATTCTTGTTATACCCAATTACCCTTTTGTTCTTCATGCCATTCTGAATATCATTTTGCACCAATGGCCAGGCGTTAATGGGGCATACTAATTCTATTGTACCTGCCACTTATGTAGTATTAGTTTCAGACTCCCTACTTTTAACTGAAGAGCTACGTAGTTAAATTATCATGGCATGAATTCTAACTCGCTAGAAGAGTTAAGGAAGAAAACGCTATTGAAAGCTTTCCCAAGTAACATTTCTTTTAAATTCACGAGTCTTTAGACTAATGAGATATTAGTAGAGGAGGATGTATTTTCATTTGTAAATAAGAATTGAGATTAAAAAAATGTTAAAGAGAACCATTTTAGAATAATCCTATCTCTCCTGAGAAAAGTTGTCTTGACAACAGTACCATTTATAATTAGAAATGATGAATATTTTATTTCTCAAAGGAAAATTCTCCCTAACTATGCTAGACAGTGATCGGGCTAAATGTTCATCCGGCTCAATCATTTTTTGGTGCAAAAATATGCTATTGATTTTTTGGCTCAGTAATAACCAAGCCTTGCCTTGTAGTTTATAAGGACTGGATTTTCCTATGCATTTCTTAATAGTAATCTGTGAAATTAAGAACAAGAGCTCTTACTGACCTAATTTTCCAGAAGGAGTATGTATCTAATAAGTGGCAAAAATAGAACTAGAGAAATGAAGATTAATTTTTTTGCTTTTTATCATTTTGCCAAAGGGGCAGAAACATATGACACATTTCGGAGTTGTGCTTTCACTCATTTTCGAATCTATTCTTTCATATCATGGAATTTGTATTTTTTTCAGTTTATTATATTTGATTTTCTTTGCCTATTATAAATGAAGAATTGGCTTAAATTTAAGATATCTGATATAGATTTCAGTCTTTCTCTAGTGTTCATGAAAGTAAAGCCATTTAAACAAATGACTATTGAAATTAAAAGATGTGATGGAAACTTCATTTTGTGTCATCATTTATTCCATCAGTTATCCAGTGTCTGCATCTTGCCAGGCAATGGGGGATGGACAAGTTAAATAAAACATAATTTCTGTGGGAGGGATGGAAGAACACATCTAGAAAACAGTGACCAGCTTTCAGAGTATCGAAATTGAAATGGCTGCATGATGTGAGAGGCTAGAGAATTCACTTTGAGGTAAAGGGTTCGTGAGGACTGTAGGAGGAGATGGCACTTGAGATGTGTCATGAAAAAGGGGGATATATTGAAGGAGGGAGGTTAAGGAGAGGGTGTAATATCCACCTGAGGAAATTACTGTGCAATCCAGTGTGATCAGGGAGCAAGACGGGAGAGCAATCGATTGCAGGATGCATTGGAATGTTTAATGGGGCTTGACTCTAGAAAGCCTTGGTGCAATTTTAAAGCAAACGTTTATCATCCGATAAAATCGATTACCATGAATTCAGTGGCTTAGTGAATTACACAATTGTTTGTATCTGATTATATATGACGTGGAAATTTCATGATATAAATTTGTGTTCTGTCTTCACTTTTATGACTTTGTTAAAATCCATTCACTGATGAAATCTTATCCCATTATCTACATTAAATCTTATCCCATTATCTACATTACACTTAAAGTTTAAGACATATTTTATTATTAATTCAAATAATATACTTTTGAAACCTTTATTATCTATATCTGTGATGACCTCAAAGTTCAAGTAGTGTTACATGGAAAATGTTAGTTTTATACTGTGCAAGACTTACTTTAATACAGGTTCACTGTTTGAATTCTGTTTGTAAAAGAGTAGAATTTAATTCAAGATTTCCTGTGGCTGGCTAGATTTAGAGAGCCACTGTCAGTGCCCTTACAAGCCAGGCACTTTGCAGATTACAAGGCGTTGAAACAAGGACTGAAACAAAGTGCAGTGGCTCTTTATATTTTACTTGTTTTATTGTTTTCATTGAAGAGGAATTTATTTATTAGCTTCCATGTATCATTAGAACACATTTCATCTCGTAGAAGCTCTGAGGTCTTAAAGCTAATGTGGAATTCCAGTTGTGTTTTTTTTTTTTTCATTTTGAAGATCATATATGAAAGACAGTACATTTCATAGAAATGAAAGACAGATGCCTCTTCCTGTCTTTCTTTCTTTTCCTCCTTTGTACCAACCTCTGTGTTAATAGAAAATGCCTTGTGGTATGGCCATGAGCATGATGGTCTTGAGGAGCCCACGCTCCACTGAATGGATAAACAAACAACAATGACACAGCATCAGGCTTAAGTCAGAGGTAGGATCACCGTCTGTGTAGGCATAGGTATGTGATTTCTTTTTTCTGTCTATGTGAGTGCCTCATAGAAGAGTACATGAATGTGGCTCTTAAATAAAATTATATGCACTGGGAGCTTAGGACTGAGGAAGAATATTCCAGCTAGATAGAATGGCAAAAATAAAGACATAGAACTACAAAGGTGAATAGGTGGTAAATTCAAGGGAAATGATAGGAGATGAACCTTGGAAGGCTGGTCTGTGCCACGCTACATGAGGTGATAACTGAGTTTGAATCACACCTGCTAGGCTGGGATCAACATGGAAAATATTTAAGCATTGTGGAGACATGTTTAAATCTGTAAAATAGAAACATAATTACCATTTTAAGGGTGGGTTTGAGGGCCTAGAGGCTTATGTGATTTTTCTCCTGCAGAGTTTTAGCTATGATAGCAGAGGAGGTGTTTTCTGCAGTATCTCTTGTGTCACAAAGGGTTCCTACCAGTGTATATTACTGTAAACTACTCAATACACGTTTGTTCATTGGATGAATCATGCTACTTATCCCCCTACTCTTAATTAAAAGCTCAACTAGATATCTTTTTTAAAACAAAAGAAAACGAAAGAAAGGAAGGAAAAAATAAGGTAAGAGAGAACTGAAAATTGACTATAAGGCAGTGGAAATGGGTAATATAGAATGTATTTGAAGAACTCGAAGATACATGGTTGTGAAGGAAGGAGAGGAATTGTAATAGACTTTTACTTTGACTCCAGTGAAACACACCTCTCAATTTTCATGCCCGTGTGTAGTGCCTTTCCTTGAATCTGAGCTTGACCATGTGACAAGCACTGGCCAGTGAGACATTAGCAAGTGAGATGCAAGCTGAGGCTTGACAATTGCTTACGTATTAGAGATTGTCTTCTTGCTTGGAATACTTGTGGTTAGAGTGCACCATCTTGGAACAGCTGCCTTGCTATAAGGAAGCCCGAGATGTGATACAAAGAGATGCACCTGAAGGAAAATGGATATGCAGAGCTTACATTCCCGTCTGTGCTCCCAGCCAGTCCCAACGCTCAGGCCATTTCGTAACTTCCAGCCATCCCCTCACCCCCACCATACCATACAAAACGCAAAAACTGCCCCCTCAAACCACAGAATTTTAAGAGAGAGTGATTGGTGGTTGTTATTTTAAGTTACTACATTTTAGAGTAGTCTGTTACATAGCAAAGTATAACTTCAAAATGAATGCAGAATGGTTTTAATATATGCCAGGTTAATTAGTTGGTGGATTGTGATGCCTTCATTTATCTAAGATCAAAATGCAAGAGAAGTAGTTTTGTTGCTAGTGCACTAGACTGTGAGTTCTTCAAAGGAGGAGTATGTAGTTTCACTGCATTTTGGCACATAGCAGGTATTCAAAAATGTTTGCTGAATGTAATGTTGAAAGCAAGCCATGCTTATGATGCTATGCTGTTTAGTTGCTGCTAAACTGATAACCTTTCATGTGGTTCTGCTTTTTAGTTTTGCTTTTGGTTATCATGTACCCCTGTGACCCAACATACAGAATGGTAACAGGAGGTGTAAATACACACACACCCCACACAGACATATATACACCCCAGAAGAAGGAAAAACAAATGTTTGCTGAACTGGAGATGGCTAGATCACAACTCATGGGAAAAAATTAAGGTCTGTGCCACCTGTTAAGAAACTGAAATTAACAAATTTCTGTAACATAAGTCAGACATTCTTTCTATTAAATTTAAGCTAATTTATATAGAACACCATGTATGGGAACCCCCTAATCAACCACACAGCTTGTATACTTGGGTGAGAAAATGTGGGTTACCATTAGAATGAGAGGCAAATGATGTATTTGGAGATTAGTTATTACTTCCTTGTAAAAATGTGTAATTAAGCAATCCTGGCTGGGCATGGTGGCTCATACCTATAATCCCAGCATTTTGGGAGGCCGAAGCGGGCAGATCACTTGAGGTCAGGAGTTTGAGACCAGCCTGGCCAACATGGTGAAACCCCATCTCCACTAAAAATACAAAAATTAACCAGGCATGGTGGTGCTCGCCTGTAATCCCAGCTACTTGGGAGACTGAGGCAGGAGAATTGCTTGAACCTGGGAGGCGGAGGTTGTAGTGAGCCGAGATAATGCCACTGCACTCCAGCCTGGGCAACAGAGTGAGACTGTCTCAAAATAATAATGATAATAATAATAATCCTAAAGAAGTTATGGTGCCCACATAAGGTAGCTTAAGTATATGTTAGATTTTCAAAGCTGTAAGTTCCTCCTATGAACTTATGTATAATTCTTATATCTTCATTGCTTCCAATTTGGTCAAGAAAGAAACCCTAGAATCTTGATCGTTTTGAAAGAAAAGGGAGAAAACAGGTATAGTGGTAAAATCGGTTAAATCATTGAAAGATAATGAAAGCATTAAAAAAATTTCTGAAACTTAAAGCAGCAGGGGGCAGTAGAACATTTTGAGTATGGAACACGGGGGGAAAGGGGACTGGTCAGTGGAGAAGGATGCTGACATCTCTGAAGAAATGTTTTTAGTTTTACTTGTAAATACACAAGACTATCTTTTGATCATTACTCACATTTCCTGTTTCCATGATCCTGCAAGCTAGGGATAAATAGTCACCTGTGGTCAATATTAATATCAAATGAAACCTATTCATTTAGAAAAGTAGCTTATGCCCCTTTCCCAACATCAGTAAGTAGAATGTGCATCTATTATGCGTGGATAGCAGTTTATATTTATATTTTAATTCTCTTTTCTTCTTTTGTATAATTTGGCTTGAAAATTCTAAGATGTAGCGTAGAGGGACTCAAATTAGGAAGCTTGAGAATTATAAGCCAGATAATCCATTGAGTATTAATTTTTCAGTAGATTTATTTCCCTGCAATTTGAGGTCCGTATCCTAGTGCAGTTTCTTATGCTTTTTGTTATTGTTGTTGTTGTTTTATCAAGTCAAAACAAACCAGTTTTTGTTCGTGGAGAAATCTTGCCTCTGTGCCTTTGCCCAGACTGTACTTTTACTTAGGATTTCCTTTGTTGTATATCTATGACTCTGAGTTATAATCAGTTCTTCAAAACTTATTTCAGATTCCAGATTATTGGGGACCACTTCTGGTATTTCCCCAACCAAAGAAAGCTGAATCCTCACTTGCCTTCTCCATAGCAGTATCCATGCACTTAATTATAACACTCGATTTTCTATCTTAAAAAAAATCTAAATGAAATATGTATTTTTATTACAGGATTGTCAACTTCTTGAGTGCAGAAATTCATTTCTCTGATAAACGCAGCATCTACTACAGTTTCTTTCCTCCCTTCCCTTCCCCTCCCTTTTCCCTCCCTTTCCTTCCTTCCTTCCTTCCTTCCTTCCTTCCTTCCTTCCTTCCTTCCTTTCTTCCCTCCTTCCTTCCTTTGTTCCTTCCTTAGACTAAGGGTCTCCTTGTCACCCAGGCAGGAGTGCAGTAGCACCATCATAGCTCACTGCTGCCTTGAATTCCTGGACTCAAGACATCCTCCTTCCTCAGCCTCCCACGTAGCTGGCACTGCAGGAGCACACCACCCACTCGGATAAATTCTTGATTTTTTTCATAGAGACAGGATCTCACTTTGCAGTTCAAGCTTGTCTCAAACTCCTGACTTCAAGTCCCTCCTTGGCCTCCTAAAGTATTGGGATTATAGGCATGAGCCATTGGGTTCAGCCAGTTTCTTATTCTTATTAGACATTTGATTAATACTTTTTCAATCTATATATGCAATTACTCTTTTTGAATCTCACCTATGCTGCATTAAGACATTCAAGACAATGGGGTGAAAGGACAGGAAACTAATATTTAGTAAGTGCTTAAGTGTATACCAGGGACTCTTAATTCTTTGCATCTGTTCTTTTAAAATCCTCGTAGCAACTGTTTAAAATAGGTAATATTATGCACATGCGTTTAAGGACATGAATCTCACAGGCAGTAACTTGCCCAAGCTCACATGGATATGTGAGGCAGAACTGGGATTTGAGACCCATTGCTTCTCCCCTGACCACCTACAAAACCCACGTCGTTTTCACTACACAGCACCTATTATCTGTTCGGTGCTACACATTGCTTTAGGAACGGCTGATTCTACATTGAATAAAATACTCTACTGTCTTTGAAAGACTCACATTCCAGCAGGGAAGAGATGAATTATTATGAATTTTAGTGATAAGTGATTTAAAAGTGTCCTATGGGTACCAGGCCGGGGACCATTACCTCTGCCTGGCAAGAGATGCACTTCATGGAGAGGTGTAGCTTGGACTTGGGAAGTGATGGGGCCTTGAGGGATTAGCAGTTCACCAGGTGGAGACACTAGAAAGGCCAGGGAAGGAGGCTACCATTCAGAAACTGGATGCCATAGCTCACTTGATCAGCTCATTGGTGGGGAGTTTGTATACATGGCAAAACGAATGGAAAATGCCATCACCTTATTATGGGATCTCTGGAGTGCTCCGAAGTGCCAATAGGTAACCTGATGTATTAAATCACATGACAGCAGAGGTTTATAGTATATAGATTAGATCTCAGAGAAGTGATTTATACTGCAATGGTAAGGTCAGACAGGAAATATAGGAGAGGAAACAACGTGGTAGAGAAAGCATGAGCTTTGAAGTCAAATACATGAAGCTTTGAATCTCTGCTCTGACACTTTTCAGCTGCATGACCTTGAACAGTTACCCAGCTACTTTGAATATCAGTCACTGCCTCTGTAAAATGGGGATATTAGCTACTTCAAAGACTCTTGGTGGGATTAGAGAAGGAATGGAGTACTTAATAGAAGGTAGGTATTTAGTAGGTAGAGGCTTACGTATACACTTAATTTTTGTACATATGGGTATACTTATAAAAATGTTGGTAAAGCAGTGTTGTTTCAAAGATACTATTTTAAATGTGTTGATATATGAAGTAGTGTCAAGTTTCTAGTTGTGCATATGTACATACAAACAAACATATATTTACCTTTATTTTAATTTAGTGAAATGCTGATGCCAAAAGGACATGGAAAGTTCACATACTTTTCATTTTCTTACTCTTACTTATATGAAAAAGACCATGTCATTCTTCATTGAGTCTGATTTTGGAGGTTTTGAGAATAAGTTTAATTTTATGGCATTCCTAAGGTATTTTAGGATTCTTTCATCAGATTCATCATTGTCATCATTAATTCAAAATTATAAATGATATGATTCTTCCTCTTTGTAAACCAGTTTCCTTGGTTTTTAAGTATGGTCAGTTTAATATTGATACTGTTCCTGTTACTGAAGTAACATTTGCCAAAAGTTATATTCTAGATATTCTTAAATTAAAAGAGTAATATTCTTATTGCAATGAAGTTATTCTTCTGTATTTCACAAACAACTTGATTATTGGAAGTTTTTAAGTAAGAACACTAATTATAGCATTCTTTGCACGAAAATCCTCTAGAGGCTCAGATTTTTATTTTTAGTTTTAGAATAAAGCAGTAAAACCTCTTTCTGCTTTTAACAGATCTTTTTTTTTTCTTTATCCACTCTGTTTTCTTCTTTTATAGCGTCCCTTTTCACCAATTATTTTCATTTCTCTTATTTTTTTAACTTGCAACTTTTTTTTTTTTTTTTTTTTTTTTTGAGACGGAGTCTCGCTCTGTCGCCCAGGCTGGAGTGCAGTGGCCAGATCTCAGATCACTGCAAGCTCCGACTCCCAGGTTCACGCCATTCTCCTCCCTCAGCCTCCCGAGTAGCTTGGACTACAGGCGCCCGCCACCACGCCCGGCTAATATTTTGTATTTTTTAGTAGAGACGGGGTTTCACCGTGTTAGCCAGGATGGTCTTGATCTCCTGACCTCGTGATCCGCCCATCTCAGCCTCCCAAAGTGCTGGGATTACAGGCTTGAGCCACTGCGCCCGGCCAATTTACAACTTTTTATTAAAGCTTTTCCTCTGTCTTTAAATATGCTCAAGATTCTTCTGTCCTCAAAAAATAAAAACAAAAAAGAAGCAACAAATAAAATCCTCTTTATTTGTGTAAGATCCTATTTCTCTCCTCTCTATAGCTAGACATCTTGATATACTTAATTTGCTATATCTAATATCTAATTTTTAAGTTAATTGATTAAAAATCCACTGTGATAACCTCAGTGCCCTTTGCCACAACTACTAAAGCTCCTTCTACCAGCAATCTTTGGTGACCCTCTAGTCTCTTGCCAAATCTGGTGGTTCTATCTTCATCAGCTACTTTGGACAAAATTTACCACCATCTCCTTCTCATACATCACTATTTCCTCAAATTTCTTTCTTACTCTTTTTTTCTTTTTCTCGTCGTACACATGCTTTCTGGACATGCTTGCTGATTTTCAGGTTTTTAACTACCACCACGAGCTGCCAACACTAGAGTTTATATATCTCTGTCTCTATTTACTATCTATGCAAACTTGGATGAAACATTAGCAACTCAAATTTAGCAAAAAAATTATCTTTCTCTATGCAATCTTCTCTTTCATCCTGCCAAGAATTTGTTACTTCTGTATTTCTTTGCAGTTCATAGCACCATCATAACCTGAGTTACCTGGGGCACCAATCTGGGTATCACACTGAGACTTTTCTCTTATCCCCACATTCAGTAAGTCTTCATCCCTGAAAACTTTCCCTCTTAAGTATCTCTTCTTCTCCTGTCCTGTTTAGCATCGTCCCAGGTTTGCCTTCTTTAGATTATTACATTGGTACTAAATGGGCTTGCTGGCTAGAGGTATGTGTGCTTCTTTTCAGTGACTTTGCCCCAATTGCTGCAGAGTACTGTATCCCAAACCCAAGCCTCTGCAGGTCTTTATTCTGGAAGCTCTTTCATATTATTTGGTCTCATTCTGTAACTGAATTTCAAGTTAGTTTCCACTCATAAATCTTTAAATGAAGGGAATGTGGCTATTATTATCTGTGTTCTTAGAGCTTATCACAGTATAGGTAATCCATAAATCCTTATGTATGAACTGAACTCAATTTTTTAAATTAATTAATTAATTAATTTTCAGAGACAGGCTCTTATTCTGTTGCCCAGGCTGGAGTGTAGTGTTGCAATCATAGCTCATTATAGCTGCAAACTCCTGGGCTCAAGTAATCCTCCTGCCTCAGCCTTCCTAGTAGCTGGATTACAAGTTCATGTCACCACACTCAGCAAGTTCATTTTTTAATTTTTTGTTGAAATGGAAGTCTTGCTATTTTGCCCAAGCGGGTCTCAAACTCTTGCCCTTAATGCAATCCTCCCACCTTGGTCCCCCAAAGCACTGGAATTTTAGGTGTGGGTCATGGTGGCAGGCCTGAACTCAATATTTTATACCAAAATAATTTTGATTTAAAAAACTTATCTGTGGGAAAATTTGGGAGCAATTAGAAAACAGTTTTAAATTTTGTATCTGATTTTCAAACCATGCTCTTGAAATAAGATTATCCCTCAGATATTTGTGTTCGCAAGTAAATATTTTAGCAATAACTTTTGGAAAATGTGATGAAATAATGTTGAATTTCTTTACATTTTCGTATTTGAAAATCAGTGTTATAAATGAAAAATTAGATAATCGATATAATGAGTTTAATATAGGATTTGGTACACAGTAGATGGTAATTCTGATTTTTATTTAATACAGATTATTATGGAAATCTTTATAAAATTTTGCTACAAAAATGTTTACATATGTGACATTACTGGAAGTGAATAGTACTACTTTGGTTTAAAAGTTCTGTTCTTAAGAATAAGGACATTTAAAGTTACAGAAAATAGTCCAATCAATGATAATAGTTGTGTGTAACTATTCTCATCGAGAATGGGTTATTCTTTATAGAAGATTTGGTAAATTATACAGAATATTGAACCTTTATTGTTTGTAAAATTAATTTAATTTTGTTTGAAATATACTCCATTAAGCTACTATAAATGTGTATCCAATAAGCTATTTGAATTAGTATTCAGATGCAAACATATTGAATTTCTCAGGGCTTTCAGTATCAGTTCCATTTCTGTGATTGTTTTAGCTTTCTAATACAAGAAATGCAATTTGAATTGTTTACTGCTGCAAGCCACTGGTTATTTTCAGACATAATGGAATAATGGTGTTTAACCACAATGTGGTATTTTCTAAAAGCACTTGAAATATTTCATGAGTAAGATTAGCTAAAGAATTTATTCTTTTTTTTTTTATAACCATGATAGTTTATGTCTGCAACCTGAGAAGTTTTTATTTTCAGAACAGTTTCTCAGAGTTTTATTTCAAAGAAAATGAAACTTTTTCTTATAAGGTCAGATATCAGGTTTCCACTAACTGTGTTAAATATTTCGTTTTAAGTAACAGTATGGAAAATTTGAGTTACTCAACCAACTCAATCAACTTAGGCATTTTATTGTAAACCAAGAGGAGTTTGAGACAATTATAATCAAAAACTATCATACATACATGGTGTGATTGTAAATTTATTCTTTAGTGAAATGCTGAGAACAGATTATTTTAGATTATCATTTTTAATTTATCTTCACAAAACATTTTCATGAATAATTCATATTGAAGTGTTATATAAATTATATTTTGTAGTTATAAGTAAAATTAAAGTTTATATTAAAGAAAACATATGGCTGGGTGCAGTGGCCCACGCCTGTAATCCAAGCACTTTGGGAGGCTGAGGCAGGCAGATCACGAGGTCAGGAGATCGAGACCATTGTGGCCAACATGGTGAAACCCTGTATCTACTAAAAATACAAAAAAAAAAAAAAAAAATAGCTGGGTGTGGTGATGTGTGCCTGTAGTCCCAGCTACTTGGGAGGCTGAGGCAGGGAAATGGCTTGAACCTGGGAGGTGGAGGTTGCAGTGAGCTGAGATTGCACTACTGCACTTCAGCCTGGCGATAGAATGAGACTGTCTCCAAAAAAAAAAAAGAAAAAAGAAAAAGAAAACATAGTTTAGAATACAGCTTTTAATTGATATTTTAGTCCTTCTTTAAATGGCAAATATAAAATAGATTTTCTTGCTCTTATTATTTTATCCTAAACTGGTTTTCATGGAGTTTTGTCTATAAGAAATTGAAATGAATTTTATGCTATATGATTATATCAGAATTTGACACAATAAAGATACATTTCAGTTCTATGATAGGGATGTTGTTACTAGGCTTGATGGAGAACTTTGCTTGTAAACCATATTAATTTGGTAAATCACATTCTACTGTAATCTCTTGTCACAATTGTTGGCTTTCTGTAAAAAGTGGCTGTATTAGTCTGTTTCTGCACTGCTATAAAGAAATACCTGAGACTGGGTAATTTATAAAAGAAAAGAGGTTAAATTGGCTCTGAGTTCTGCAAGCTGTAACAGAAGTATGGCACTAACATCTGGTTGGCTTTTGGTGAGGCCTCAGGAAACTTACAGTCATAGCAGAAGGCAAAGCTGGAGCATGCACATCAAATGGTAAGAGCAGGAGTAAGAGAGAGGGAGGCAGGTGCCATACGTTTTTAAACAACCAGTTCTCATGGGAAGTCAGAGCCAGAATCCACTCATCCCCAAAAGGATGGTGCTAAGCCATTCATGAGGGATCCACCCCTGTCATCCAGTCACCTCCCACTAGGCCCAGCCTCCCACACTGGAGGTCACTTTTCAGTGTGAGATTTGGAGACAGCCAACATCCAGACCACAAGAGTGGCTTTCTGATTCCTTCTGCCGCCTTCTTCTTCTTCTTTTTTTTTTTTCTTTTTTCTTTTTTAGTATATCCACTTTACTGTTTCTATGTGTTAAAGCAGTGGCCCCCAACCTTTTTGGCACCAAGGATTGGTTTTTGGAAGACAGTTTTTCTATGGAATGGATGGGGGATGGTTTCGGGATGAAACTGTTCTGCGCTAGATTCTCATAAGGAGGGTGCAACCTAGATCCCTCGCTAGTGCAGTTGGCAAAAGATTTGTCCTCCTATGAGAATCTTATGTGGCTGCTGATCTGAACACGAGGTGGGGCTCAGGCGGCAATGCTCCCTTGCCTGCCACTCACCTCCTCCTGGGCAGCCCGCTCCTCACAGGCCATGGATCAGCACGGGTCCAGGCTCAGGGGTTGGGGACCCGCGTGTTAAAGTCCATATTCTTATAGCCATTTTTAAGGTTACAAAGATAAATAGTTTTTATCTCTTATGACTGCAAATAGAATGGTATTCTTGTATATCATAGTTAGATTGTTTCTCAGTCTAGGAGCAATTAAAATTGTACATTAGGTAATAAGCATTTTTCTGTCAACCCCATATTAGGAATACATGGTAATAAAACAGGATGACACAGAGTAAAGTACCTGTTTCTGGCATCAGAAACAACTGACGTATTCCAGCTGTCTATTTTTTGGTTGTGTTATCTTGGGCAACTTTCTGAGTTTTAATTTTCTCATCTATGAAATATAAACAATTAATGAAATGAGATAATGTTAAGATCTGATAAGGATTAGAAACACCAAATAATAGCAAAGTACAAACAACCTTCCTTCCCGGTTGGGAAACAGATAGTTTACAGTTTTAAAAGTTTCTGTATATATACGCATACACACACTTATTCAACAGCATGATATATTGAATAAATGTATCTGTAGGTATTTACTGAGTTCCTGATTGCAGGCTCTGTTCTAGGTTTCTGAGATACATGACTTAACAAAACAAAACCTCTGCCCTTGTCCAGCTTAGTATTTTAGAAAGCGAATATTGCAAGTTTTCCTTTCATGTCATTAATATTTATTTTAAAGCATTCTAGCAGTATTGACTGTCTATATTCTTGGCTCACAATATATTCATATTCCCATGAACTAATGGGAAGAAGAAAAAAGTAGGACAGGATAAAAGTTAGTTGTTTTTCAAATGAAAAGAGGTCTTATGACTTTATTTAAAAAGACAAACAATACAAGGGAAATTGAAAAAATGATGTTAACAGGTAATTCACAAAGAACTGCAGATGGTCAATAAATTCATGGAAAGTTGCCCAAACTTACTAGTAATTAGGGAAATGATAAAAGCACATAAAAGCCTGGATACCCTTTTTTCCTGCATAAAATTAGCAGAAGGGAAAAATGTTAATAATGCCTTGTGTTGTTAAAGGTATGGGGAAAATAAGCACATTTCTGCATAGGGATATGAATTGTAACTTTTTTGGAAAACAATCTGTATTACCTAGTAAAATTAAAAATTAGAAAAATGTGATCATACCCAAAGTTCCACATTTTTAGTAATCTATCTTAGAGAAATAAAAGTAACAATATATTAAAGTGTGTCTTCAACACTGTGTGTATTATTATTTGAAATGGCAAGAAGCTGGGAATAAAACCTTAGAGTTTCTCAGTAAAGAGACATTTCAAGACAAAAGTACCAATACATGAAGTTTTGCCTGGAAGGCATAATGTTTTCATCCGTACTTGTGAGAACAAGGACTGCAAAAAAAACATGAATATTCATCAACAACAGAGTAGTTCAACAAATTGTGATGAACTCAAAGTACACAGCATTAGGTAGATATTTCAAAGATAAACTGGAATTGTTACCGTTGACCTAGATGGATATCTGTGATATCTAAAGTGAGAAAAACAAGTCGGCTTGTGATGTGCTTATTATAATCCATTTTGGTTTAAATTTGAAGGTACTTTATGAACATAGAGAAAGAAGGGGAAGAATATGTATCAAGTTGTAAATATGTCTCACTTCAATGTGGAGGTTGTTGAAGGGAGAAGGGAAGGAACACTTGACTTTCTTCTGTCTGATTTATTTATTTTTTCATTGATAAAATTATCATTAAGAATAAAACATAAGAAAGTTAAAATTTCAAGCTGTTAAAATTGTTCTATTTAGGGTAGCATTGGTATATGTCTTACAGTAGAGACAGTACAGAGTTCTACTGGAACTCTTTACATTATGTAGTGGATGTTTAGTAAATATTTCAGTCACTCATTCATCGAAATATATTGAGAACTCTATAGCCGTGGGCTTTTAACACATACACACACATAATCCATGATACATTTATTGTGTATTCTACGTACTTATTACATATTAATTTATATTTATGATACTTTGAGGGCCATTACATCCAACATACCTTTATCTATATGTGATTTTCCTGCTTGCTTTGCAGTTTTATTTCCTTGGTAGTGAGAGTAAGCCAGGCAGGGATAGTAATACCCCACCATAAAGTTGCCTCCCTCTGGCCTCCTCCCAGATTCCAAAAATGTGAGCTAGGAAAACATAAAGAACTGTATACATTCATTCTCTCCGTTATTCTAAGGTTTATTGCTTGCTAAGTCTTGTGGGAGGAAAAAAGATTTATTCAAAGAGATTTATTCAAAGGTCTTTTACCTGCAAAGAGTTTACACTTCTGCAGGTTATAAACGTGTCATCAATTTTATGGCACTTAATTTTTATTCTTCAGCCTAGATTAAGGTTTTATTACATACTTATCAACTACTACACAAAAATCAAAAATCCTCCATTCTTAACTTTTAAATACATCCTCAGTAAGGAGACAAGACAAGAAATTATTTTACAGAAGATATTTACAAAAATTATAGTCAAGACATAGGAGACAGTTTAGATATGCTACACTATAAAAATGACTACCATGGGTGTTTTGCTTGTTGGATCCCAGTGTATTTGGTCTTTATTTTAGTTTAACAGGTTTCACATAAAGTCATCTACTAAAAACACTTCTATATAAAAAACTTTCTTTAAGTTCAGAATTCTAAGTAGAAAGAAAAAAGGCATTCTCATTGATCCACAGGAATCTCTATGAAATGTTGTCTTTTATTATATTTATATATATTAACATATTTTATATATTCATAGTGTATCTAATTATATACTCATATGTGAGAAATACGATACCAGAAAAGCTACTATGAATTATTTTACCTATATATTAGGTTCTGTTGGTATATTATGAATTTTTAATTATTGTGAGTATATTTGGGTAGCATATTATATTCCTGGCAAGGCTTGAGCTTTTTTTTTTTTTTAATCTCCATGGATTCTCCCTGTTTTCTAATTCAGTTCATTGTTCTTGGTTTGCTGTAAGCAAGGAAAGCAAATAATCAAGTTGGCTGAATTACGTCTAAAATAAGTATGAATAAAGCCAGAAGGAGGACCTGTAGTATTCTGTGTGTAAAACACATGGGCTTAGTGGGAAAAAATGTGTGAAATATTTTGACTGTTTGAAAGTTTTTTTTTTTTTTTAATATATCGTTTGGTTTACTTACTAATTCACAGCCATGTTCTGAAGAGTTAAAGGTGTTAGATGGTTTGCTTCTGGATGCATGACATACATAGGAGAGTAATATCTCCTTGAGTTTATTAACATGCTACAATTCATGAGCTTTTTCCCCCACATACCTGTCTGTCATGCAATATTAATGATGACATGGTATATTTAGATTTAATTTATATAGACAAAAATGCTTCATTATTGAACTCATATTTGTTAAAATGAAAGGAAAGAAAAAAAATAAAACAGAGACTTCAATTTCATATATTTTAAGGTACCAAAGCATTCAATCTTTAAGTAATAAGAATTGCAGTTAAGACCCTATCCTATAGCATAGCAAATTCCACAGGCAGTTTATTAAAATACATTCAATTATCTGAAACTTTTCTAGTCCTTAGAAGGCACTGTGAGAATTAAAGGTGAATTAACTTCAGTTTGAGTCAGACCTGAGTTTGAATCATTGCTCTTTTATTAGGTTCTCTAAAGTGAGTTATCTAAGGCTGAACCTCAGATTCTATGTCTGTAAAATGGGATTTCAGTACAGTACTAAGTTTGCTATGAGGAATAAATAATCCTTGTCAAGTACCTCTAGCCTAGGCCTACGGCTTGCTCCTGTCAGTAACTGGTGGTTTAGTGCTGACTTATCATATGCCAGAATTGTGTGTAATGAGTTACTGATACAAAGGCCAAAGCATGACCCTGGCTGTAAGAATGCAGTTTTCAAAATCATTTAAAAAAAATTCTCATTAGAGGATAAAAGAACAAATACTGAGAGAATCCTAAAGAATCTACATTTTCTTGTCATGACTGATTCTCAACTAAAGGAAAAGGAATTTTAAATAAAGGATTTCCGTTGGATTTCTAGCCTTATAGAAGAAACATTTTCCAAAATGCTGATATGTTTTAATTTAATGATGTGCTATTTGGGGTCCATTTTTTGTACATTCATCATGATTCTAAACTGAGTTTGGATGAAAAGCATGTAGTGCTTGCCTTGTTCTTACATCAGAAGAATTTTTTCTTTTGTCCATTTTATGCTTGTTTCCAAAGGCTTAAAATGAAAGCTTTGTTTCTGCAATAATGGCTTAGTGTAGGCTTACATTGTTGATCCCCTCAGTAGATGCAATGTAATCCACTTTGGTAATGTGAATTTTTAAACAATCATCGGCCTCTGCCATTAACCCTTCTCTACTAATGATAATACTCTACAAAAACTACAAAGAAACTCGGGCCTAGCTTAACATTAGACTTGGAGCGCACTTAGCTGAATTTGCATTTCTTATTTTAGCCGCAGTGAATTGCTGAGCATATGTTGAACTTCATCAATACCAAAAGTAGAATAGGTGATTGTGAAACTAATGTTCAAGTGCAAGCATTCAAACACAAACACTGGAAACTAGAAGAAAATAATGATGAAACGAATTAAAAGTGCTTTCCAGTCCAAAATTCCCCTTGAAGGAGCTTCGGCTGCTGTTGCTTTTTGCAATATTTTTTAACTTGACCTGTTGCTTTGCCTAGTTCATTGTAGTGCAAATGTCTCAAATAAAGCTGTACATGAGTCATTTTTTTTTTCCCCTTCTCAGTTCAGGCTACTTGGATAATAGCTCACTTTGAACACAAGCATGGGAACCTATTGAATGTTTCCTGCATAAAGCCTACAGAGCTTTGCTCGGTAGCCTGACGTGTTTCTTTAGGAGAGAGAAATGGTAAATTAGCTAAGAGTAATTTTATTCCATGACTTATTTCCAAACTAACTTTGAGAACACATTTCCACTTAGTGTTTGGATTCTACTTTGGGGACTTAGAACTAAGGCTTCTTATGTATGGTTAAGTAATATATATGGTGGACGACTAAGTTAAGATGTTCCTTAGAGACTTATAGACGTTTAAAGCTTTACCTAAAGTGGAGAGGACTTTACTGCAACTCCTATTGAAGCTGCAGTACTGTACGTCTTCAGGGCTGTGGATTTAATAAACAAAAGATCTGTCACCAAGCTTGGTTCACAGTAGGGGGTAGCTGTAATTATATACTTTAAAGGGGAAAAGACTGTTGTTATTATTTTACATTTATTGAGTGCCAACATTTTGCAATGTGCTGTACCTAACATAGAATTAGATACAGTCCTTGCCCAGTGGACTATCTATTTAAATTAGACACAATCTAAATATTTCTCTTAAGTAGTTCCTGTGTTTTCAAATTTGTTACCCAGTGCATTGTATGAGTGTACAAAAGTATTATTGTACTTGCAAATGTTATTTAAAGCTATAAAGGCTTTTAAAGACAGGTGGTAAAATAAGATGTGATTATTAGACTATAAAATCACCCGTGTTTTTCAGGTCTCTTCCTTTAATAATTATTATAAAACAAAATTTGAAATGAAAATCAGGAAACGTATTAAATTTAGAAAATGATGGATGCATCACACTGATTTTTACTTTGGAAAAAAATGGTAGTCTAACAATAATAGCACTTGTTTCTTGTTTAACTAGATTTGGAATTATATTTATTCGTGTGGCTTTTAAGTAGTTCCAGTATGGAATTTCACAAGGGTCAAGATCACATTTTCTAGCAGAATACATTGCACCTAATAGGCATTCAGTAAAAACTGTTAAAGGAATGAATGAAATGAGTTTGCAAATGTATTTCCATCTTAGTTATCGTTTTCTCAGGACTCTTCTGATTTTAGAGTCGGAGGAGGCAGTGCTGGAGTGGCTTTGGGCCAGCACTAAAAAACAAAAAAACAAAAAACAAAACATCCCCAAGCCAAAACACCTTCTTGGGAGTATATTTGAATAGCCCTGGTTTGGAATGCATTCTTTCTAATAAAGATGTTTCTTGTCTCTAAGCAAGAAAAAGCATGACTACCCAGCCAGCAGATCTCCGAGGCCCGTGAGAGTCCTTAGAGCTGTCCTGCTCCTCACCAGTGATCAAAGGATCTTTTCACACTGGATTCCTGGTTTCCAGGGGTGTAGTCACTGCACAGTATAGTCAGTTTACTGATCTGGTGTGTAGTCACACACAATTCTTACCATCTCTGTTACAAGTCAGGCTGATATTAGGGAAAATCTACAGATAAACATCAAGAAGAATCTATAAGTTGGTATATTTATGTATGTGTCCTGGTATAAAATATTGTGACTATTTTATACCAACTGCTATATTCCCAGCCCCATCATTCTCATTCAGTTTCTTCTGGTCTTAACAGCACATATCAGTTCCCAGTTGCATGACTATAGCTATTCATTCAGCAGACAGAAATGAGGATCCTTGGTATCGTGGTGGAATCACTCAGCTTTCAGTTTGACTCTCTGGACTGCCATTTACAGTGTTATCTAAGTTACTCAACTTATTCTGAGCCCCAGCCTCCTTCGATGTAAAATGGAGAAAACGATTGTACGGAACTTGTCTTCTGTTTGCTTGTCACATACTCTTCTCCCTGCCTCTTGTCTAAGATTGTGTTCCAGAAATGCATTTGTCATGTTCTCGTCACTGAATCTGTAGTCTCTTCAGCCACTTCCCCTTCCTTATCCCCACTACTCCCTTTCCTCATCCTTGTTTTGTCACTTACTGGAAGGATTTTCCTGGATAGTTTTAAACTCCTTTCACTCTCCCCTCCTCCTTCACCAGTATCACAAAGGGATTAAGTGTTACCGATTACATTTTTTGTACATGATGTACAGATCTGCATAGCCTACTCCACCCTCTATCTCAAGCTTTTTGCCTTTCATCTCCAACTCTGTGCTAGAAAGGTTCATCCTTCTGTTTTTGAGACAACTCCATCAAACACATAAAAGCTAAATTTAGGCCAGGTGCAGTGGCTCATGCCTGTAATCCCAGCACTTTGGGAGGTTGAGGCAGGCAGATCACTTGAGGCCAGGAGTTCAAGACCAGCCTGGCCAACATATTGAAATACTGTCTCTACTAAAAATTAGCTATATGTGGTGGTGTGCACCTGTAATCCAGCTACTTGAAAGGGAGGTGGTGGTTGTAGTGAGACTAGATTGTGTCACTGTACTCTAGCCTGGGCGACAGAGCAAGACTCTGTCTCAAAAAAAAAAAAAAAGCTAAAGCTTAATTTACCATCTCGCCTCCAAACCAATGTCTCCTCTTGCTTTTCCTGTTTCTGTTAATGATCCCAAATTTCTCCAAGGAAGCCCAGGCTACACTCAGTCATTGCATAGTCAATTGCCAAAATTCTGCGAATTTTCCCACCACACTATCTTTCATATTTGCCACTTCTCTTGTTTCCTCTGTGGCTGGCCCTCACTAACACTTGGCTTCTCTACTAGCAGGAAACTCTTCAGGGGCTACACCATTTCTAGTCTTATGTAAAATAAGAGTATATGAGTAAATAAGGAGCCATAAAATTCAAGCTGGTGTATGGGACCCTAATGACTAGCTTCTGACCCAGTGGCCAAGAGACCTAAACACAATAGAAATCACTTCCTGACTCTAGAGCTCCATCAGGCTGCAGAAATGAGATGCCTTTCTGAGAGAATCCAGGAGAAGTATTGTGTAATACTGGTTCACTGCATTGGAACCATGCGGGAAATCTCATAAAGCGGGAAGTGCATGGGAAGTGCCTCTCTGTGTTCCTAGTTAGTGCCACTTTATGTTAGACCTTACCACCTCATACCCAGATTTTTCTATTAGTCACTTTCATTTTGCATTCTCACTCCCTATAAATTATCTGCCAGAATCATTTTTATTCAAATCTAATTCCTAAACTCCTGTTTAAACTTTATCAGTGGCTTGATCCTTCTGAAGGGACAGTGGTTCTCAAGTGTGGCTTTGGGCCGAGTAGTGTGAACATCATCTGGGAATTGTTAGAAATGCAAACGCTCTGGCCCAGACCAGATCTGCTAAATAAGAATCTGGAGGGGTGGGGTCCTGCAGGTCCTGCTTTAACAAGACCTCCAGTTGATTCTGAGGTACTAACGCTCGTTGAAAGTCAGTGCTTTAGCTAAGATAGTTATAAACATAGCTGGGCTTTTAGCATCCTACTCAGTCGAGGCCAGCCAGATTCCAGACTTGTATTTCCTGCTTTCCTCTGTCACCAGAACCTCCACTTCATATGTGAACCCCCAAATCTGAGACAGGTTTCAGTCAATTTAAGAAGTTTATTTTGCCAAAGTTAACGACGCACACCCATGACACAGCTTCAGGAGATCCTGATGACATGTGCCCAAGGTGGTCGGAGCACAGCTTGGCGTCAGACATTTAGGGAGACATGAGACGTCAATCAACACATGTAAGATGAATGTTGGTTCGGTCCAGAAATGCAAGACAACTTGAAGCAGAAGAGGGACAACTCAAAGTGGGGAGGGGTCGCCAAGGTCATAGGTAGATAAGAGAAAAATTGTTGTCTTGAAGCCCCCAAATTTATTTTCTTTTCACACATAATTTAGCCCTTTGTGAATGCAGGCTCCTCTATGCTTACCAGGTTTTTTCATAATTTTGGGTTTTTTTTTTTTTCTTTTGCTTCTTTATTCCAGCCATTTTTTCACAGTCTGTGTTTATGTCTCACTTCCATGAAGCTCTTCTGAAGTGAAATCTTATAGTATTTATACAATAGCAATACTATTTAAGAGTGGTCATGCATTATTCCCTTTAATCGTTATACTTTATGTCCTATGCCCCAAAATAAGCTCTAGGAAAAGAAAGTCAATGTCTCTGCCCCATTTTAATTCTCCGCAGTGTCTAGCACAGGGCTTCTTCATAGGTTTCGATGATGAATTTCAGGACTACAGAGACTAATGGTATTGAACACTCTGGGCTCTTTATTACTCCTTGTCAATACAGCTTCACCTTCTAACCACCAGCTCTTAGGGACACTGTTTGTAAAATGAGTCTTCTACATCAGTGGATTAGTTGAGTAAGTACCATTTTTAAGATGCTTCAGAGTTTGCAAAGTCCTTTCATAGAAATATGTCATTAGATCCTCATCACAACCCTGTCATATAAGTGCTTTTATTATCTCCATTTTGCAGACAAAGGAACTAAAACCGGTCATGTTTCAAAGTACTGCTCTCTGTGTGAGAGTGGAAAGACTATGGAAGTTAGAGCAGGAATCTCCTATCTAGGCAAAGATAGTAAACATTTCAGTTCCTTTTGTAAACAATTTCAGATAAAAAATGTATGGTAACCTTGGATATGCAGAGTATTTATGCGTATCAAGATTCTGATATCTTGCTTTCCAGGCAAAAGTAAACCAACCTTTACAGTTAACTGCAGTTGAACAGAAAAGAGTAGATTCTGTCTTTGGATGAGGATATTAACGTTTAAAGGATTGGAAATAAGGATCAGAATAAATGCTTATATGTGCACACATGTATATTTAAAATTAATGGCAGAGCTTTAAATTGAATTGAAATCAATTTATAAAAATTGAGTGAATCAGATTTAAAAGACTTTATAAGAAATTTTATCATTAAGGGAAATATACATGGGTATCAGTCTAAATCTGATCTTTTTTTTTTCCCCTGAGATTTTCTGCAAAGGAAGTGGAGGAAGAAAAGAATAGAATATAACATATACAATACCAGCGTTCAGCTACAATGCTACTTACCCTTAACTGTCTCAGGAAAAATATATATATATTATGTTCTAATTCAGTTATCTGTAGCCTGTAGTTAGAGATAGAAAACATATCAGATTGGGCAGAGTCTAAGGTTGTCATAGGAGAAAACAGAAACTTGTATGAGCTAAATCAAGTTATGTCACTTGAACTGCCATAAGATAGTTTGTTTCTGATTTTTCCTCTTTAATTATCCTCATATACCTTGCACAGTATATTGCTTATAGAATGTGTTCAATTTGTACTTACTAAATTATTTGATGTATACCTAAAACAGTATTTTTAATTTGGAAGTTTATAACATGATCCTGAAGGCACTTTGGACAATTTTTGATTAATGACAACTAAAAATTTTCAAGGCAGAGCACTAAACACTTAGAAACGGGAAAGAAATAATAAGATTGTGAACACTTGTGGGGTAAAACCAAAAAGCAAGTCAAGAGCATAGGGGTGGCGAAACAGAGCTTGCTGAAGTGTAAGGCTGGCCAGTTATCACAGCACAAGCAAACCAGACTGAGGACGGAATCATGTGACACTTGAGATCCTTGCATAGAGTCTTTGGAGCCTGGGCATGACACAACCAGCTTGCTATTTTGACGACCCCAGTACATTGAGGCAATGTATTGGTGAGGTGCTGATGTTGTATTGGTGAGGTGCTGCTCGCCCCGATCAGGCCATTTCCCTGCTCTTTTTGCCACTGGTGTTAAAGCAGAGGAAGTGATTATAGAGATACCCTTTTAAAATTCTTCCTTAAAATAACAGAATGATGTAACCAAAGGGCAAAAACCTGCAAGTCCTAAATAATTCCTGAAAATGGATTCAGGAATGGAAAAGACATGGGAAAGAGATCTGTAGTACAGCATGATAACTATAAATTATTTTCTTGAAAAATGCAAAGACGGTGGATGTTGCGTTCTCACCACAGAATAACTATGTGATGTAATTCGTGCCTTTGTTAACTAGCTAGATTTAACTGTTCCATAATATACATACTTCAGAACGTCATGTTATAAATGGTAAATATATGCAGTCTTATACAAAGAGACACAAAGGAACTGTTGAATGTGGTGGATGTGTTCATTACTTTGATTGTGGTGATGGTAAACACAGATGTATGCATATGTCCAGACTCCCCAAATGTGCATCAGATTGGCGTAGAAGTGCCACTTTTAATGGCAAAAACTACCATTATTTTGGTACCACCTAATACATTGATTTTATTTTGTTTTTTGGTCTAGTTTTCAATTATACATTAATAAAGCTGGAAAAGAAAAGCCATAGGAAATCTGTCAGGCTTTTCCTCACCCTCAGCTCCTCTTCCTTCATCTCTCCCTTTCCTTTTTGCTTTCTCTTTTCTTCCTCTCCCTCCTGTGCTCTTTTTCCCTCCTACTTTCTCACCCCTCTCACCCTTTCCTTCCTCTGCTTTCTTCTACCCTCATCTTATCTTTCACCAAATGCAAAATCAAGCAATGGTGGAAGATGGCTTTCAAAGCGCTCTCAAGTTGATCTCACTTCTGCTCAAGGGAACAGCCTAAACTGAGTAAGAATATTTAGAACAATGCTCTTGGAGAAAAATATCTCTGGGACAGCTTTAGTTTGATGACCAACTCTGAGCCACTCAGCTGTGGCCCATGACAAGATTAGTAGTAAATACAAACCCAGCACAATATGTTGTAGAAGGTCGGGGATGGGGGATGGGTTAAGATGGAATAAATCTTAAAAAAAAAAAAAAAAGATAGAAAGTAGAAAAAGCCTGGGCTTAATAGATGCCCTGGAAAATACCTGCAACATTAACAAATGCCCTAGAAAATACCTATAACACCATTCGTTTTTACATTCTTACAAATTTTTACATCAGATTACCTACCAAAAGAGAGCATACCTAATGCATGTACTCATTTTAAAGCACTGCTTTTATATAAGTATGATCAAATATTTTGCCCTAACTTCATCAGATTTTGTTTTCAGAAACAGCCCTACCTAGAACATTTGAATTTTGTTTTTGCTAGAAAGGACACCATTCCTTCATGATACTGTTTGGTATCCTTCATACAAATATCAAAATAACAAATACTTCTCTGAGTTCAAAGCTAGAAAAAAAAAAAAAAAAAAAGCTCTTGATGGGCTAGTGTTTCTTTTTTTGTAGTTCACCACAATTTTATACATGCAATGTGACCAATAAATATTTGCTTCATGGTGGAATACAATGATGAAAGAAATATTCTTTATTTAGCCCTTCCTCTGGCTGCCAAAAATTTAGTGCTTAGTTTTGTGTTAAATGGCAGTGGCTTTTCTTAGTTAAGTGTTTCTAGTACATTCTTGTTCACCCTGATTTACTATTTTAATGCTCTTTTGTGATTTTACTCTGTCTGTGCCCTTAAAAATCTGTTTTGGAAGATGTTGGAGTATAAATAGCATAGAAAGTGAACTGTATATTCTGACATTTACAGTTCTAAGGATAATTCTATTTTAAGGATGATTCTGTCTGCAAGTTATTAGATATCTATATACTATATAGTTTAGATTAATTTTGATTGTCATATACCTTTTCTCAGATTCTAGTGTGTCTCATTTTGTTGTTGTTGTTGTTTTTCTTCCCATAAAAACATGTCTCTTTTTACCCAAGAATGTGTAATAACTCGGTTTGACTTAGTTTATTATTAAATTGATGTTTCAAAGGGCATTTGATTCTTCTGAACCCTTCCACAGGCCCTACATTTTCTTAATTGTACCAAATCCCATATGGAGTTCTATATCCCAGAAAGCATGGCTGCCCATCTTGCTCATTTCCAACTTTGTGCTATTATTTTTTCTGGTTCTTGTTGCATGTGCTTGCATTTTTTCCTTGGTTTTTCAGCTACTCCACTTCTGCCTTGTCTTTCAAAGGCTGGCTTAAGACTAACCTCTTTCAGTAAGACTTACTTAATGAACTCTAAGTGACTCTTATTCTGAGTCTTCTTGGAATTATCTACTCAGTTTTTGTTCTATTAATTTGCCCTTATTTGTTTGACATGTTGAAAGCAGTCTGAAACCTTTTTTTTTTTTTTAAGTACATGAATGAGTTCTGGCTCCAGTTAGAAAATTTGATAATTGTTTCTTAGAATGTGTCTTCTTTTCCTTTTTTTATTTTCCCCAAACCACAGAGTTTAATGTGCTCATTAAATAATGTTGGCTTCCTAATTCTTAGAAAGCATAGAATATTATGTTTGTCTTAGCCAACATTTTATTAGGAAATAATGAGATAATTGTTTTTGTAAAATTTAAATTTAATCTTAAAAAGGTGAAATGCATTTTTGATGTAGTTATACATTAAAGCATCCCAAACAGCAGGTTTCTAAGCTAGTTTCTTTGTTTCCTCTCCTATTATTCATATTCTTTCCAGATTGAGGCATATGGCTTTAATTATCAAGTATATGCTGAGGACATGCAGAGCTGCAGCTTTTTTTCCTGACTTTTCTAATGAAGCCAGTTCCTAACAGCAACATTTGCCAGAATATTTTGTTGTATTATGACATTAAACATGGGCCAGCAGAGGTCTGGCTAATTGAGAATGATACCTTTCCCCCTCCAACCGCTTATTTACTTTCCACGAAGCTAATTTAGTTAGGTTATAAAATGAAACCTCAAAATCCAGTGTAAATGAGTTTGTTCACATAATATCAATTGCTAGGATGGGGGAAATCCTAAACGTAAATAAACGAAAACTCCGAAAAAGTTGTTTTAGAAAAATTAATAAATGCAGCTTTGTTGCTTTTATTTACTACCTGCAATACTGGAAATGACATTGAGTAATTGTTTTTCTTCCTTCTTTTAATAATTGGCAAGCATTATTTGTAATTAGTGGGTAAATTACTTATAGGCAAAGACTTGCTAAAGAGCTTTAAAATTATAATTTTATTTCATTTCACTGGAAAATAGAATTATCTCTTATGTGAAGTGATAAAATTTTTTAAACTTTTGTAACTCAAATTAAGTAATAAATATTACAGATGTATTTTATACTTATGATGTATACATATGATGTATGAAAACTTTAAAGCGATTTGAAGCCACCACTGCCCATTCCATTAATTATCATCATCTATCTCCTTTGAATTACGGCACTCTGATTTCTGTCAAAGCAGAACCTGTGTTGTCTGTTTCATACATGTTGAAAATCTAAATGTTGTTTGTAAATTTGGACCCTTGAATTTTGCTCTGATGGCTACATACTAATTTTATGAACAATGCCAATGACCATATGGAACATAATGCTTTTGGCTTTTAAAGCATATTCTACATCAGTGAGTTATGCAATGGGGGAGTCAACAGGACGCCTTAGAATGCAGCCATCATCAAAGTGTGTTCTAGGGAACATAAAAGTTTCTTAGAACTATCCTACAAGGTTTCTGGGGAGAAGAAGAAGGCTATAGGTCAAGTTAGAATGTCCATTTCAGTTCTTTGAATGTTTTTAAAGAAAATACAGATTAAAATTGCAGTAAATTTTCAATACCACTGAGTTCAATAACTTCTTTTGTAGATAAATTATTCAAACAAGTAATTTGATGAATGAAACATAGGAATATTCTGCTAATGCTTGAATTTGAACAAGTACTATAAATTCTTAGATGATTTCTCTTTCATTTCAAGTCAAATAAAATTCTCTCCATAAAGATGAGGAATCTATTTTGATATTTTAGTGTTAAACAAATAATTAGTTTTTGAATTTAAAAGGTGGAAAAGTACCAAACTCCTGAAATTTGCTGTAAGGTTCAAAAATGTTAGTTAATGTACTCCATATTGTGTTTGCAGATTTTCTAATTTGTAGTCTTTATCTAGCTCTAATTGCCAGTTTTGCCGCAATAGAAAGAATAGAATAGGGGGTTTACAATTTGAAAAAAAAAATTATATTTGAAAATTGAGTATGGGTATGTGGGACTTCAAGAAAAATATTTTTAAAATGTTGTTAGATTTTACTTATGTCCTAAGCACTCTACTCTATATTGTGGATTTAAAAACGGAGTCAAATAAGGACTCCACAGTTAAAGAATTCACAATTCAACAGGAGTGACAATCTAAATATAAACTGTGGTATAATGATGATGCTATTGTCATGGATAAGTGACTTTGAGCTGGGTCTTGAACTGAAAATGAGAATATTCCAAAATAAATGTGTGTACGTACATGTGTGCGCACGTATGCACATGTTTGTGTGTCTGTATGTGGGAGCATGGAAAATGGGGAGAGAAGAGAAAGGCGGAAGAATGACAGAGAGACAGAGATATTGATGTTAATCAAGTTTTGGAAGCTGGAGAATAGGACAGAATATGGGGACATTTGAGTTACAGATATCTTCAGCTAACAAATGTCCACTAGATAGAAGATAGCTTAGCATTCAGGCAAGTAGTTAAGGCTGGGGATAGTTACCTCTTTATTCATTCATTCACTAAATACTATATGGTGTTAACTGTGCCTCAGGCATTGTAATAGGAACAATATTAGGGAAGGAAATACATGGATGAAATGACATGGACTGTTTTTCCAGGAAATTTACAGTCCATCAAGGGGACAAACATAAATAAACATTCTAACTTATTTATTATAATAATATGATTATATTAGAATAATTAGATGAAATAAGATATATAATTAAAATATATGATTTGTAATCATGTTAGAATAATTTTAATTTTTATAGTTCTAAATACCTCATTCTTATTACATAAAGAGAATTGTTTTACCGTGGGTGTTTGTTGAGGGTGTTCATTGCATAAGAGAAGATCAATGTATGTATACTATCTAGAAGTCTTCACAAAGAAGGTAGCATTTGTGTAAGGATTGACAGATGATATTGGAAATCACTGCTAGCATACTAGTAAAATCATAGGACTAGAGTCTATTTAAATATGCCAGTTAAACATATATTTGGATTGGAAAGTGGATTTTGCTCACATCTCTTGAAGTTAGGCTTTGAATCCTTGATAGCAAATGCCCCTCTGGGTAACAGTCTAAGCTGATTTGACCATCCATGTCCATGATGTTTGATGTTTTCATGGCACTGAACGTAATCAGACAGGTTCTAATAATTTGCTTAGGAATAATATGCTTGCATCATAACCAGCCTCACCAGCTGATGATACTGTTTTTCATTGTATCTCAACCATCCTGAGAGGTACCGTGGGCCAGTTGTTCTGCTGTCATGAGGGTTTTCTTGACCTGCGTGCTCTTTTCATGACTTTGCCAAATTCTTTGGCTATCTTAATTTTATCATGTTTTATTTTCTTCTTTGCCTCTTTTATTTCCTTTTTCTTTAAGTTTTCATTCCATTTTCTTATTGTTTCTCCATGTAAACCTTATACCATAGCACTGTATTACATACTTTATCATTTTACATTTCCCTTACCACAAATTTAGCAGTATTCATTGTGCAAATCTAGCTTCATGATCAGTTTATTCTGTGTGTGTGTTTTTTTTGTCTTTATCAGCTGGTATATAGATTTTTCTTTTCAACTAGTTTAGAATAAATTAGTATTCCAGGAGGCAACATGCCTCAAATTAGAAGGTCCTACCAAACTCCTTTCCTGCATAGAAGTTATTGTTGGTGTAAGGTCTCCAAATGCCACTGAAATCTTAAATGTAATTGTACAAAGCATGAAATAAAAGTGGTGTGTTAGGTGATAATGATGTGGTTGGTGTTAGGCTAGCACTATTGTGAATTGCTCCCCACTATAACACAGCATCGGTTTTGGATTTTGAAAAATTAGTTATTTTTCATTTGAGTGGTATCTTAGAAGTTTAGAGAGAGTTATAACTTACTGATTCACAGCATGTTTGCAAGGAAAAACGAATTAATAGTTTTAAAGCATCTGGAAAGCATGAAGTGTCATATACATAATAATTACATACTCTCAGAAGATAGATATTTATGTTTGTTAGCATATACACACAAATTCTAATTTCTCACACTTGGTTTTGGGGCTTCTTTGATTTGGGAAGGGTATTTTTTTTTTCCTATTGCTAGAAAATTGACAACATGGGGGGGAACATGGATAGTATTAATTCATACCACAAAGTAAATTATTTAGAAGTTAAGGTGTCAGGTCATGGTCTTACGGAGTTAGAAAAATCTTGCAGATCACATATTTCATTACTTGTTAAGGAAAGAGACATCCTAATATATAGATAAATTCATTAAGTGGCATAGCCAAAACTGGTTCCCATGCTTATGTTAAAATTGGGTCTTTAATTGCAGCTCTCTTTAAAGTAAGCCTCTAAGAAAGTCAGAAAATAAACCAACAGACAAATTTGCCGTAGACAATTAAATTTCCGTAAACTCAGCTCTTTGTTGAGAATGAACACATGACTCTGTGTTGTAAAGTCAATCTGCAAATTTGCCAAAAGCATTAGGGGCAATGTCCTGTTGTTATGCAGTCTCTTTTATGATACTAGACATGCCTTTTTGAATTTTCAGTAAATTTCACAAAGATTTCTATGAATTCACATCAGAAAAAACAGAGAAATAAAATTATGATGGCATAGGAAAATATTGATGCTATCTGGAGGGAAAAGAATTTTACATCAGAAAAACACATTTCCAATACAGTTTCCAATTGTTGCTATGAAGTGGTATTCATTTACGAAATAAGTGTTATTGATCTTCAGGAATAAACTAGTGCAGCAGTCTGTAAGAATGTAGCATTCTTTCTGAGAAAGAGAAATTTTGTGTCTATATTGTTATCATAATTTTCAAAATCTATTTTGTTAAATGCGTTTGTTTTCAAATAGTAATTACAGCTAATTATTGCTATCATTTATTTAATACTGTGATGTCAGTCACTGTACTAAGGGATTTTCATGAGTTTGCTCACTAATATTTTTTTGCATCATTCTTTGCCATTAGATTTTTTAAATAAGAGCTTTCTTGAAGTATAATTCAAATACCATAAAATTCAGTCTTTTAGAGTATGTAACTCAGTGGTTTTATTATATTCATAGAGTTGTGTAACCGTCACCCCATCTCATTTTTGAACATTTGCATTATCTAACAAAAGAATCCCCTTACCCATTACCAGCCACTTTTTACTCTTCTGACTCCTCCTGGCAATCATTTTCGGTCTCCATGTGTTTGTCAATTCTGGATACTTTATGTCATTAAAATTGCACAATACATGGCGTTTTGTGAATGGCTTATTTCACTTAGCGTATATCTTCAATGTTCTTTCATGGTTTAGCATATATTGGTAAGTCATTCCTTTTTACTGCAAAATAATACTTAATTGCATGGATATACCTTACATTGTTTATCCATTCACCAGTTAATGATCATTTGGGTTGTTTCCTCTTTTTAGCTGTCCTGAATTATGCTGCTATGAGCATTCATGTTGAACTTTTGTGTAGAAGAGATTGTTTCCAATTATCTTGTATATGTACCTAGAAGTGGAATTGCTTTTGGTCACATAATAACTCTATGGTTAACATTTTGAGGAACTGTCAGTCCCTTTTCAAAAAAAAAAAAAAAAAAAGCTGTGCCTATTTACAATCTAGCCAACAATGTATGAGGGTTTCAATTTATCCACATTGTTTTCAACACTTCTTGTTGTCTTTTTTATTTTAGCCAATCTACTGGATGTGAAGTGATATGTCATTGTGGTTTTGATTGTATTTTCCTAATCACTAATGAACTTGAGCATTCTTCATGTGTTTATTGGCCACTCGCTCGTCTTTTTTGGAGAAATACCTATGAAAATCTTTTACTCATTGTTTTCAATTGGACTATTTGCCTTTTTATTTTTGAGCTACAAGAGTGCTTCATGTATTGTGAATATAGTCCCATATGAAATATCTAATTTACAAATACTTTTTTCCCATTCTACGTGCTCTTTTCCCTTTTTTGATGTCTAATTGTAGCACAGGTGTTTGTAATTTAGATGAAATTCATTTTTATTTGTTGTTTGTACTTTTAGTGCCATATCTAAGAAACCATTCCCTAATCCAAGGTCACAAAGATTTACTCCAGTATATCTGCTAAAAATATATGTAGTTTTAGCTCCTACATTTGGGCATATGATCCCTTTGGAGTTAATTTTTTTATGTATATCTTGGGAAGTAGGATCCAGCTTTATTAATCTGCATATGGATATTGTTATTCCAGCACCCGTTGTTGAAAAGATTTATCTTTCTTGACTTAATTATCTTGGCACACTTGTTAAATCAATTGCTCATAAATGTAAGGGTTTATTTCTGAACTCTCAATACTATTCCATTGGTAAGTGTCTATTCCTATGCTAATAACATATTGTCTTGATTGCTATAGCTTTGTAGTAAACATGAAATGAGAAACTCTGAGACCTCTAACCTTGTTCTTCATTTCTATGATTGTTTTAAATATTCTTAGTCCCTTGTATATCCATATGAATTTTAGGATGAACTTGTCAATTTTTACAAAAAAGAGAGCTGGGATTTTGATCAGGATTGAGTTGAATCAGTCAAACAATTTGGGAAATATTACCATCTTAATATATTGTCTTACTGGGCGCGGTGGCTCATGCCTGTAATCCCAGCACTTTGGGAGGCTGAGGCAGGTGAATCACTTGAGCTCAGGAGTTCGAGACCAGCCTGGCCAACAGCCAAACCCCATTTCTATTTTAAAAAATGCAAACAATAGCTGGGCATGGTGGCAGATGCGTGTAATCTCAGCTACTCAGGAGGCTGAGGCAGGAGAATGAGGAGGCGGAGGTTGCAGTGAGCCAGGATTGTGCCACTGCACTCCAGCCTGGGCAACAGAGCAAGACTACATCTCAAAAAAAAAAAAAAGAAAAAAAAGAAAGAAAAAAATATATAGTCTTCTGATCTGTAGACATGGGATATCTTTCCATTTAACTGTTCTTTGATGTCTTTGAACAATGTTTTATTTTCAGTGTACAAGCCTTGCACTTCTCTTGTTAAATTTATTCCTAAGCATTTCAGTTGTAATGCTGTAACAAATAGAATTGCTGTGTTAATTTCCTTACAGATTATTCATTGCTAGGATATAAAACAGTTGAGTTTTGTATATATTTCTTGTATTCTATAACTTTGCTAAATGAATTTATCAATTCTAAATGTGTTTGTGTGTGTGTGTGTGTGTGTGCATGCGAGTGCCTATATCCTTTAGCATTTATTATGTACAAGATTTTTTATCTGTAAATAGCAGTAGTGTTACTTCTTTCCAATCTGGATGTCATATATATGTGTGTGTGTATACACACACACACACACACACACACACACACACTTTTGCCTAGTTGCCATGGCAAGAACAGAACTTTGAGTAAAATGTGCAAGTGAAGTGGAGAGAGCAGATACCCATGTTTTGTTCCTGTTCTTTGGGGAGTACTATTTTTCATGGACACCAGGATCGTGAGCCAGTTGATTTCCAAACCTTCCCTGGAGCTGGAAAGAGGGGAGTAGTAATAGACAAGTTAAAATGAAACAAAGGACCAGGTGTGGTGGCTGAAGTCTGTAATCCTAGCACTTGAGGTCAGGAGTTCGAGACCAGCCTGGCTAACATGGTGAAACCCCGTCTCTACTAAAGATACAAAAATTAGCTGGGTGTTGTGATAGGCACCTGTAATTCCACCTATTTGGGAGGCTGAGGCAGGAGAATCTCTTGAAACTTGAGTTGCAGTGAGCCAGTGTTGCGCCACTGCACTCCAGCCTGGGCAACAAAGTGAGACTTCTTCTCAAAAGAAACAAAAACAAAAACAAAAAAATCCTTGCTGTTTTTATTGATATTTAGCTATTTTATTTGAATAAGTTATCCTCAGATTGTTGCATAACTGTAATTTTCAGAGTTCTGAAAAAGTTGATTTTGATCATATTTGTCATTGCTTTTCTTGAGTAAAGGACTTCAAAGTGGTTCTTACCTTACCATTCTGGACATGCCATAAGTTTTTATGAGACATATGTTAGGGGCAGAAAAGGGAAAACTTAGTGTAAAGAGAGGTCTTACGTAAGTATTATTTTCTATTCTTAAAAGATAGGACATAATGTTTTCTGCAGAAATATTTCTTAACATATATTATCTCCTAATTTTCTTGAAAATTTTGGTGTATTTAAGACTATCAGTTTGGAGTTACCAAATGATAAAAGTTTTTTTGTGCTTTAGAACTTATCCTTCCATTTGCAAGAAAAAGTAGCATATTTGGAGGAGAATACCCTTATACATATCGAAATGAAAGCCATAAAGCTTTATAGGGTGCTTTTAAATTCTTCTGGGGGAAAAAAAATTCAATGGACTAATAATTGACTGAGACACCTTTTATGTTTTATTATGTGAGCTGAGAACTTGGATCTGTGCTAACTTTCTGGTTGTCAGCACACTCTATTTTTAAACAATCAGTTTCTTTGGGTGAAATAAACCTCAAGATAGAATTTGATTTCTTACTGCTAATCCAGAATATGCCTTTGAATCATTCTTTAAGCACTCTTTTTTTAAATCATTGTATGATTATGCTTATGTTTCACCTCCTTGTTTCTCCCTCTCCCTCCAATGAAAACAGATTGACTTTGTAGTACTCTGCAATTTGCTTTGCCAGTCACATTCTAGCAGCTGAGAATCCTTCTTGCTTACTTTGTTCTGAATAACTCTGAACCAGGAATTTAGCTTGTTTTTAAAATCTGTTAACTGACAGATGTTTCTCTATAGGCCCCTGTTGTCACACAGAACAAAGAGAAAGATGCTTTAGCCAGTTCAATTTGCCAAGAAACTGATTTTTCACTATTTGGTTCAAGCTTTGAGGCATAGACAGTTCCTTTATTAATTTGTTTTGAAAAATAACACACGTCAAGGATACCATGTTGTATTGCTTTTATTTCACGTGTAAAGGTGGCAATTATTTAGGAGAAAACATTATGAAAAATGGTTTCAGAAGATAACTTTATTAGGGACTAGTTAGAAATAGCTTGCCAATTGCATTTACTTTGGATTGTTGCCTAATAGATAACAAGAAATAGGTATGTACTGCAAAGATTGGTGCCAATTGATGCAATTAGTTGTAGCTTTGAAGTACTTGTTCAGCAATTTTTTCTAAGCTCACCATGTTCTCCTCGATAAGTGAATGAGAGAATTTAGTAATTTGTTTATTATATTTTCCCTATGTCTCTACTTTAGATCATTTTTTAAATCATCATCTCATCTCTAGGGAGAAAATACAGTTATCCCTCACTAGAGAAATTAAATACTCAGGGAAATGATTATGTTGCACTGGATTGAACTTTGGAGGCCACAATCATGGTAATATGTAAGACTTTTGCACCCCCAAGAACTGTTTGCTTCCTTCAGGATGACATTGTCCCAGTTGAGTATGCATGCCTCGTATCGTCTCTTTTAAAACTATGTTTTAAAAGTTCATGATTTCAAAATAGATGGGATTGCATCAAGCTAAGAAGATGACACAGCAAAGGAAACAGTTAACTAGAACTGAAATCCTTCACACCCTGCTATCTCAAAACCTACTTTAAAAGGTTGCCAATAAAGTATAATATAAAACTAATTTTTAAAATTGTTTAGGAGAGACATTTGCCCTTAACTGAGTGGTTCCTTTTCTAATTGGTATGAACTCAGTTAGGACAAAGCACATAATCCTACACTCAGAGCTAAATCATTTCTGTTTTGTCCACAAAATATCACCTTCCTTGAATTCATTGTAACTCCCTGAGGTAAAAAAAACTCCATGTTGAATTTATCTTTAGACTTTCATGTGTTCTTCTTCATACTCTTTGTACCTCACTTTTTCATAGTACGGGGTCCAGGAATTAGACTGTCTGGGTTTGAATCTTCATTACACTAATTACTACTAATGTGGCAAATCAACTAAAATTCTAGAAGCCTCAGTTTCCTCACGTGTAAAATTAGGATGATAAAACCTCATAGAATAGAAAGGTAATGCATGTGAAGTCTTGGCATAGAATCCAGCACACTATAAATTCAGGGATTGAATAAATAAACTCAGAATCCTCTCATGCAGTGTCTTCACCAGTTAAATAAATTAAATACTAGAACTTTCATCTTAGATATATGCAGTGGTGTTCTTTCTGTGTATTCCCAAAGGGCTAAAGAGAGAGCACAGTGTTACCGAAGCCCAGTGAGAGTTGGTGTGGAGGAGTAGGGGTGCCGCTGTCAGAAAGAATCCATGACCAAGAAGCTGTCAGAGATCTCCCACCAGTACCTCACACTGGATGGACCAAACTGGAAAGCAGAGGACTGGGGAGTGTCTTAGTCTGTTTTCATGCTGCTGATGAAAACATACTCAAGACTGGGTGATTTAGAAAGGAAAGAGGTTTAATTGATTCACAGTTCCACATGGTTAGCGAGGCCTCACAATCATGGCAGAAGGCAAGGAGAAGCAAAGTCATGTCTTACATGGATGGTGGCAGGCAAAGAGAGAGAGAGAGAGAACTTGTGCAGAACTCTTTATAAAACCATCAGATCTTGTGAGACTTACTCGCTATCATGAGAACAGTACAGGAAAGACCGGCCACCATGATAAAGTTAGCTCCCACTGGGTCCTTCTCAAAACACATGGGAATTTGGGAGCTACAATTCAAGATGAGATTTGAATGAGGACACAACCAAACCATATCAGGGAGCTTGAGTGATTCATCTGCAGAGTCAGAATTATGGTGTACAAATCAGGACATGGGATGGAGACTGGAGCTGCAGGGTGGAGACAAACACAGTCACCAGTGTGCATAGTCAGTGTCAATACTCTGTAGTTTTAACCACAGAAGTTAAATCAATATAAAGTAGAAATGAAATGGCATGGCTTATTATTCAATGAATGTTTAAAATGTTATAATGCCATATAATTGATTACTTTTTTGATGATATGTGTAAAAGAGGACCATAGTTGTTATTGAGATTATATTACGTAACAGGGTGGGTTAAAAAAATATGAGTTGAAATATTGGAGCTGTGTACCCTTCCAAAAAATTGTTCTCAAGTTGGAGCACAAGATGGAAATATTGCTCCTTAAAACACAATTCAGGAGTCAAAGAACCAGCACTGGGTCATCAGATCTCAGGTTGGAATAACATTTGTTGTTTGTGGCTGAGTGTACTAGAGAGCAGTGATAAAACTGCTCAAGTACTCCTAGTCTCAAAGAAAAGTAGATTTGAATATTTAGATGGGGCTATAACCATCAGATGGAAAAATCAGAGAAATATTACTGTTTAAGGACTCACAGTCCAGTCATAATACTATTAATAATAATATGCAATGAATAATAATAACTGCCATTTATGGGGAACTACATACATGCCCTACATGATGGTATACCTTTAGGTAATTTCATAACACGTGTGCTGCTAGTTACAACTGGTAGATGTAGAGAGGTATAAAACTGAGTTTAGCCGACCAACATATTATTCTTGTTATATCTAGGATAGGGATTTCATGACAAAAACCTACCAAGTTGTATTCCAGGTGTGCAGGGTGATACAGTATAACTTCCCATTCCACGGTGACATTCTAGGACATCAAAGTGGGCACATAGCACAAGCACCTTCATCAAAGTAACACAGTCTTTTTGTTGCGTTTCTAGCCACCTCTTCTCCCAGGAGAAGCCTTCCCAAATTTCCACTTTAATGGGATGAAATTAGTTTTTCCTTTAAAATGTGAAGACATGCAATAGCAAAGACTTGGAACCAACCCAAATGTCCATCAATGAGAGACTGGATTAAGAAACTATGGCACATATACATCATGGAATACTATGTAGCCATAAAAAAGGATGATTTCATGTCCTTTGTAGGGACATGGATGAAGCTGGAAACCATCATTCTGAGCAAACTATCACAAGGACAGAAAACCAGACACCACATGTTCTCACTCATAGGTGGGAATTGAACAGTGAGAACACTTGGACACAGGGTGGGGAACATCACACACTGGGGTCTCTCGTGGGGTTGGGGGAGGGGGGATGGATAGCATAAGAGAAATACCTAATGTAGATGATGAATTAATGGATGCAGCACACCAACATGGCACATGTATACATATGTAACAAACCTGCACGTTGTGCACATGTACCCTAGAACTTAAAGTATAATAAAGAAAACAAAAAGAAAAAAAATGTGAAGACACGGAATATACAGTGACACAACTGAGCACCAGTTTGCACATGTTCCAAGTGTGAGAGGAGTGTCTGCAGCCCATGAACCTTTCAGTCACTCACCTTCCTCCCCAGTCATTACCATGGTCATTTGAACCACATTTGCAACATTTTAAAGTAAAAAAATGTTGAGACCATGTGGGAATTCCACAGGATTTTCTAAACATTTTTAGTGCCTGATAAAATTTTTGTTTGGATTTGGCTCCTGACAATGCAGCTAAGAATTTTGTGCTTTTCTTCAGGGGTCTAACTGCTTCCTATTCCTCTTGTAAGAGTTTTCAAAGTATTTTATTAGAATTCTTTTAGTAAATTACTGCAATAGGGAGTAGTTACATATTTTTATCACTTTTTAGCAAAGGATAGGTTAAGTAGTGTATTAATCTGTTTTTACTCTGCTGATAAAGACATACCTGAGACTAGGTAATTTATACAGGAAAAAGGGTTTAATGGACTTACAGTTCCCCGTGGCTGGGAAGGCCTCACAATCATGGTGGAAGGCAAGGAGGAGCAAGTGACATCTTACATGGATGGCAGCAGGCAAAGAGAAAGCTTGTGTGGGGAAACTCCACCTTATAAAGCCATCAGATGTCATGAGATGTATTCACTATCACAAGAACAGCACAGGAAAGACCTGCCCCCATGATTCAATTACCTCCCACTGGGTGCCTCCCACAACATGTGGGAATTTAAGATGAGATTTGATGGGGGACACAGCCAAACCATGTCAAATAACAAAGAGCTTAATTAATTGACACTGGATGAACTAGGTAGATAGTTATAGAGTCAGGACGAAACTTAGACAACTTGACGTTTAATTCAATTGTCTCTCTAGACTAGCTTAGTACTAAAAGGCAATACTGACACCCCACATAAACCAAGCCAAAATTGGGCTACTAAATAGTTTTAGGCTCATATATACATACTGAGTAAGAAGCACAGAGGTTGATGTCAACATGTAGCAAATGGCTTCTATATTCTTAAGGGATAAAACTTGGAGAATTTTCTTTTGCTTCTTGCGTGTTAAGAAGAACCAAAACACTATTTATAGGTCCCAGTCAATTTAGGTTTTAAAAGAAAAAAAAAAATGATGCCACTAAATACGCCAGATTTTTCAGTGGAATAAATCCTAAGTTCACAGCAATTGCTTGAAAGCTGCTTTAAAAATTAGTTGTAAATCCAAGGAAAAGGAAGGAAACCTGAAAAATGTCACTCATTTGAAAAGGGATGTTCATTTTTGATAAATTATTAGATAATTTTTCAAGGCTATCACTCACAAGTAAAGATTTTTTGGTATATTTAAATGATTCATTTTCAGTCTCTCATAAATTTTTAAATTGTACTCATTCAAGTTGTCACATCCTGACAGGGTTTCTTATAAGGATTTCTCTTCCCTTGTGTTAGAATTACAGAAGATGAAAGTATTTTAAAACCTCTGTTGCTGAACAGCGGCATGTGCTAGGCAGCCTACAACTGTCAGTTTTATTCCATAGGTACGTTAGTGGTCAGAATGACTTCTTTTTTGATGGCACAATTATTTTCATAATATTAGATTGAATTAAGCTGCTGACACCATCTATCCCTAAAAGATTCAGAACATGATTCTTTGATGTTAGCTTTGAAGCAGGGTATTCCCAGCATCACATTTAGTCAGAAATATGGAAGGTATATGTTAACATGATTTACATATCTTACTCTGGGGGAGTCTGACGGTAAATAACAGAAATGGGCAAGGAGCCATGCAGCAAGGCAGATTCACCTTTGTTTCTTGACACAAACAGTGAAGCTTATTTGGGGAATGATGACTACATATGTTCAGGAAAATTGGGCTCACGAGCCTACTGTCAGAACATTTTTCAGAAAAGAAAAAAATGAATGTACTGCTGGGAGACAGCAGGGAGGGGTTCTTTTATTATATACACAATCTCTTCTTATGAGAACAAATGCCAACAATCTGTTTTTGCTCCCTTAATTAATAAATCATTACTATGGGCTGGGCAGAATTGTTCATGCCAGGAATCCCACCACTTTGGGAGGCCCAGGCAGAAGGATCGCTTGAATGCAGGAGGAGTTTGAGACCAGCCCGGGCAATGTAGAGAGATCCCATCTCAACAAAAATGAATAAAAATTAGGTAGGCATGGCGGCGTATGTCTCTAGTCCCAGCTACTTGGAAAGCTGAGGCAGGAGGATTGCTTGAGCCCAGGAATTTGAGATTATGGTGAGGTATGATCTCACTGCTGCAATCCAGCCTGTGTGACAAAGTGAGACCCTCTCAAAAAAAAAAAAAAAAAAAGAGAGAGAGAGAGAAATGATAATGATTAAACATTTAGAAAAAAAATCATATACACTGTACATTCTGTATGAATTACAAATTTTCTAGTATTGTAAAGATAATAACCAACTCTTTAACATGATAATATAACTGAACCTGATTTAATTTTTTTTTTTTTTTTTTTTTTGGATAAGGGGGTGGAGGATTACAATTTCTCAGTAGTCTACTTGGTCACATACATTTGTTAAAAGCCACTGTATGACTGAAACAATCTTAGTGTTAGGGGTGTACACAATAGTTGAACACACTCCCTGCTTTCCAGATGCTCAGAATTTAATATCAAGAAAGGCACAGCAACAAGGATTTCAGGAGCAAAAGGGTATGGTACTAATAATGCTTGGGTTGTTTGGAGGAATCTTCAGAGGAAATGGTTAAAGAGACTTTTAGCAAATGAATTTCTATGTGATTTTCATATGGACTCTAGGGTAAAGGACATTCCCAGAAGGGATAACAACAGGCACAAGTTTGAAGTGTATGAATGGCATTACTCTTTCTAGGTAACACAAGGGATTAGATGTGGCTGAAGCATAGATTGTTTTGAAGACATTAACAAGATCTGAGTTTCTAATCTAAAGATAGGCCAAAGTGTGATCATGAAATGGCCTGTAGACTTTCCTAGGGTCTTGGATTTCTATCCCAAAGACGCCAAGTCATTGAAAGAAAGGGAAAGCAGTGTGATAAAAAAAAGAAAAACAATCTAA
The DNA here is from genome assembly GCF_008728515.1 of Papio anubis. Lineage (NCBI taxonomy): Eukaryota > Metazoa > Chordata > Mammalia > Primates > Cercopithecidae > Papio > Papio anubis. Next base: position 166,398,525 of record NC_044978.1, on the reverse strand, counting down.
TTGAGTTTCAGAAATACCATTCAGGTTTTTACCACATTGTATATCATCGTATGTCTTTGTAGTATGCTACCTGACACATTGTCAAATTAATCTAAGGATCATTCTAATTGCCATTAAGTATAGTAATTTGTTCAGAGTTCATTACTAAACCCCTCTATCTGTAATCTGAATACTTTTCCCATCAATCTTGCCTTCTCCAAAACTTCCTTTTCTCTTTTATTCTCTTTCTCTTTTTAAAATTAAAAAATTTTTTTTTTCTGTTTTAAATTTATGTGGGAACATAGTAGGTGTATATTTTTATGGGATGCATGAGATGTTTTGATACAGGCATGAAATGTGAAATAAGGACATGTTGGAAAATGGGGTATTCATCCCCTCAAGGATATATTCTTTGAGATACTACCCTTTCTTTCTCTTAATCTAAGTTTTTCCCTTCCATACTTCCTTCTTTATTTAATATTCTTCTAACCCTTGAGAAGAGAAGGAGAAATGACAACCACAAAAACAAAAACAAAAATCTCCTGTAATCCCAGCACTTTGGGAGGCCGAGACGGGCGGATCACGAGGTCAGGAGATCGAGACCATCCTGGCTAACAGGGTGAAACCCCGTCTCTACTAAAAAATACAAAAACCAGCCAGGCGAGGTGGCGGGCGCCTGTAGTCCCAGCTACTCGGGAGGCTGAGGCAGGAGAATGGCGTAAACCCGGGAAGTGGAGCTTGCAGTGAGCTGAGATCCGGCCACTACACTCCAGCCTGGACGACAGAGCGAGACTCCGTCTCAAAAAAAAAAAAAAAAAAAAAATCCCTGGACATATTAATTTATGTGTGATCGTTCTTAATTTATGTATTATAATCCTTTTAAACCAAGGGAGTATCTGTATCTTGTTCATTCATTAAATGTTTATTAAAATCCTTGTAGTGCTACTTCTCTTCTGGGTGTTTAGGACATATTAATGAACTAAATGATTCACGATACCTGCCTCATAGAGTTTAATTTATGGCCAGAAGAGATAGAAAAAACAGTAACGTAATAAATTTTATAATACATTAGAACATGGTAAGTTCTATGGGAAGAAAAAAAAAAGAAGGAATGAAGAGGGTAGGGGTGCTTGGTTTCATTTTCAAATAGATAGCTAAGTAAGCCTTACTAAGAAGGTGAGATGAACAAATACAGAGAGATACAGATGCCTGGGGATGGACCAAAAAGATAGCCAGTGTAGGGGCCTTCAAAACAAGTTGCCCCAGTACCCCAGATGCTAAGGACCTTGCACTTTGTGGGTGTGTGTTGAAAGTTATTGAAATAAAGAGCAAGGGGTCATTGGCTTTCTGCTCAGAAGCATAGACTTTCAAAGGGGAGCTGAAGGAATTGCGCTCCCCTTCAGTACCCATGGAGAATGTGTCCTCTGTTGTGTAAGAAAGAATTGGATGAGATATTATACTGAGTCAATGTTTGTACCATAACACTTTATTTTTCCTTGCACAGACAGTAAAGCAACCACTAAGGGTGCTTAGGCAGCCCCACCTATTGTTTTGTTTACTGTAACTTTCAGTGTTTACCAAACACATTTTCAAGGGCATTTTAAATAGACTTGTCTTCAAATAGAGTGAAAGAAAATTTCCGCAAGGCATTTGTCATTCCTTATTTCCACAAGAACCAGGGGCAGCCAGGAGTGAGTGGAGAAATCCGTCTGCAAGTTAATCTAGTGGAACACCACTGAATCTGATCATATGACAGAAGTAATTGTATCTAGAGGAAGTTTTCAGGTCTCTGCTTTGCCATAAACATCCTGCCCTCCTAAAACTGTGTGAGGTTGAAAAAGAACATCAGCAAAACAGCCAATTAACTCATTATTGACAGATACAAGTTTTTAGAGAATTAATCACTATTAACTAACTGTATTACCTACCCACATTTAGTACTAAAAATAATTATAACTTCTTTAGGTATGAAGTAGATTGTGCCTTTACTTCTAAGTCTCTAATCATTTATGAATTTGCTGAATTTAGATTCTGTTTCAGTTGCTATTTGTCAAATAGGTTGTTATAATTTTTGTATGGAATTGCATTTTTTGTCTAGATGGTTAACGTCCTAGAATTTGTTCTTTTCTGGTAGTCAAACTCTATGATGAATTTATTAATAATGATATTAGGGCAAAAAAGTTATTAAACATATTTTGTGTTTAGTTCAGTGAGTTGAATTCAGTTGCTAGATTTCTTTGTATAAATGGGCAGATTTTGACATAATTTTTAGCAAGTTTATAATTTAGTATTGCTAATAATCATATTTCTAGGAAATTAGTGATTTCTCTTAAGTTTATATTCCACTGTGGGATAAAATAATATCAACATCTGTTTAGCATTGTATGCCAAATATGGTTGATGATGTAGATTTCATAGGTGATTTTACTAATAGACACATTAAAATAATAAAAATAAAAGTAAATTTTCTAATAATTCCAGACAATATATTGATAAATACTAAAATGAAAAAATGAATTATAGTGTTTTTTATTTCAGTGTTGATATCTGCAATAATCAAAACCCATCATATATGCTAACAGGGTTTTACCACATAATTTTTCCCATACAGAATCTCTCATAGCTTTACATTTGAGAAGAGGTGGAATTTGACTCACTCTATTTCTAAATCTGAACTTTATGTCATAATACAGTATTACCTAGGATAGAACTTTTAGCATAAATCTAATTAATCTAGGATTTAGAATCTAAATTTGAATATGCTACTTTAAAATAAAAATATTGATTTATTCCTTTTTTAACCACTTAAAATAGTTATCTTATAGTTATTTGATTTGATTCTGCCATTCATTGACTATCAGCCCTTTTCTTTTTTTTTTTTTGCACAAATACATGTTCTAATGTCAGTCCAGGCGCTGGAGATACAGGCATAAGCAACAGCACAGTTGACTAGCTGTGGATAGTGGTATATGATTAGAAGCCTAAATGTATGAGTCAGGAAACTAATAAATCAATCCTTCCTGCCTTCCTTCCTTCCTTGCTTCCATTTTCTTTCATTTCTTTCTTTCCTTTTTTCTTTCATTCTTTCTGTTTTCATTATTTTCGATGCATTATACTTGTACATATTTTGAGATACATCTGAAATTTTGTTACATGCATAGAATGTATAATAACCAATTCAGGGTGTTTAGTGTATCCATCACCTAACTGTTTGGGTCCATTTCCGTTCCTCTCTTCTAGCTATTTTAAAAGTTCAGTACACTGTTGTTAGCTACTAACACTTCTACTCTTCTATCAAAGGTTAGGATTTATTCCGTCTATCCAATTGTATGTTTGTAACCATTAACCAACCTCTCTCTTCATCCCCCAACCCACTCATACACCCTTCCCAGTCCCTGGTATCTATCATTCCACTCTCCATTCCTCCATGGGGTCAACATTTTTAGCTCCCGTATATTAATGAGAACATACAATATTTTTCTTTTTCCCTGGCTTATTTCACTTGACATAATGATCTCCATTTTTATCCATGTTGCTGCAAATGAAATGATTTCATTTTTTATGGACAAATAGTATTCCATTGTGTGTGTATACCACAGTTTATTTATCCTTTCATAACCCTCTGTTGCTGATAATCACTTAGGTCTTCATAAAACTTTTTTTTTTTCCTTGAGATTAAGTCTCACTTTGTCAGCCAGGCTGGAGGGCACAGACAGCATCACAGCTCACAGCAGCCTCAACCTCCTGGGTTTAAACAATCTTCCCACTTCAGCCTCCTGAGTAGCTAGGGCTACAGGCATGCACCACTATGCTAAGCTAATTTTTATATTTATTTTTTTGTGGAGACAGGATCTCACTGTGTTGCTCAGGCTGGTCTAAAACTCCTGGGCTCAAGCTATCCTCCTTCTCCAGCCTCCCAAAGTGTTGGGATTACTGACATGAGTCCTTAAAACTTAAAAAAAAAAAAAACTTTTTTGGATTGACATTCATTCAGTAATCTATTATTGTTTTCTATTATTGTTTGTTTAGGGCCTATTCCATGCAAAGTATCCTCTTTTTTTTTTTTTTTTTTTTTTTTTGAGACAGAGTCTCGCTCTGTTGTCTGGCTGGAGTACAGTGGCATGATCTCAGCTAACTGTAACCTCTGCCTCCTGGGTTCAAGCAATTCTCTTGCCTCAGCCACTCGAATAGCTGGGACTACTGACATCCACCACCATGCCTGGCTAATTTTTTGTATTTTATTAGAGTCGGAGTTTCATCATGTTAACCAGGATGGTCTCAATCTCCTGACCTCGTGATCCATCCACCTTGGCCTCCCAAAGTGCTGGGATTACAAGTGTGAGCCACCATGCCCGGCCAGAAAGTATCCTTTTAAATATAGTTGAAACCATAAAGGGAAATGTTGTGTTTTTGCTGACATGGCTTACAATCCAGGAGAGTAGACAGACACCTGATCAGACAGATACTCCTCTGATAAAGTTGCCAATGATATGAGTGCTATAAAGAGAAAATGAGTTTCTCTGGGATTGGGGAAGTGAGAATTCATTTTGATTAGAGCAATTTGGGAAGAATTCTTGGAGAAATTTTGTTAGGTATTATATACGATTTCATGGTCTTCTCCAAGATTTTGATGTTTCTCTCTCTCTCTGTCTCTCTCTGTCTCTCTGTTTCACTCTCTCTCTCTCTCTTTTTCTGCCTGCATTGAAACATTTCTAGCAAAAATTTTGATGTTGCCAGGGCATATAAGATTTTAAATGAAAGAAATAGCCATCTGTTGTTACTAATTGAAGCAGGGAGAGTGGATATGTAGTCAACATTTTCTCTTTCCCTTCCTTTTACTTCCCAACTCTTCACACATGATTTGTATCCTTTTTCTGTCTCTCTCCTTGACACCCTGGAATCTTTTGCTCTGTCCACTCTAGTGAACTGTTTTCTGAATGGTCACTGTTGAACTTCACTTAGTCAAATACAAGAACCTCTAATCATACTAATTCCCTTTAACCTCTGTGGGTTAAGAGACACTACTAATAACCCTAGCTTCTGAAAATCATTTTCTCTCTCATGAGAGTATCTTTCATGTTATTTTTCTGCACTTTTCTTTCGTTTAAATATGAAAGATATTTTTCTTCTCTACTATAATGCATTTTTGGAAGAGAACATGGTTAATTTTAGATTCTGTAATGCTTACCTTGCCACGTGTATGTATGTAATAGGAGCTCTATAAATATACTGAGATTAATTTTGGGAGTGATTATATTGGTGATACCCACCATTAATTATTGATTGTAAAATAAATAAGTTATGTGGATAGAATTAAACTAATATTTTTATGAAATAATACAAATATCTATGTCTTAAATCAAATTAAATTTGATTTTAAGTTTGCATTCTATGAGGCAGGTAAAGAATTAAATCTCAATCATTATGGCACACCTCCCCAAAAATAAAATCCTATAAGAATAGAGGATATTGGGTAGTACTCAGAAAAGAATGGCAGGACTTCTCTCTTTAGTCTGTCTTGGTCTGTGCTGATGTATTTTTATCCACATCTCCTTGGATCCTTGAAAATCTGTGGCTCTTTGGCTTTGTGCCTTAATTAGGGCACAGGAATTTTTGCCAAGGTCGAGAGCTTGAATGTCCAGGTCCAGCATCCTATTGCATACTTTTCCCTGCAGAGACCCTGCCATTCACTATGGGTACTTTAAAAACCTTTGGCTCTTTCCTGGTCTAGAATACTTCTTTCTTTCTCTCTCTCTCTCTCTTTTTTTTTTTTTTAGACCGAGTCTCACTCTGTCACCCTGGCTGGAGTGCAGTGGCGTGATCTTGGCTCACTGCAACCTCTGCCTCCTGGGTTCAATTCTCCTGCCTCAGCCTGTTGAGTAGCTGGGACTACAGGTGCATGCCACCACCCCGACTAATTTTTGTATTTTTAGTGGAGACAGGGATGCACCAGGTTGGTCAGAATGGTTTCGATCTCCTGACCTCGTGATCCACCCACCTTGGCCTCCCAAAGTGCTGGGATTACAGGCGTGAGCCACCGCACCTGGCCTGGAATATTTATTTCTATGTGACTGTTCTTGACCCCGTTTCTCCTGTCTTCATGGAGCCAGTTTCCTGAAAAGAAGTACCTAGAAGCAAGATTTCTGTAGACAAATTCTGCATTTGCCCTTGTAATCAAAGTTTCTCAACTTAGGCACTGTTTATTTTTGTTGTTGTTGTTGTTTTGGAGACAGAGTCTTTGTCTGCCACCCAGGCTGGAGTGCAGTGGTATGACCATGGCTACTGCAGCCTCGAACTCCCTGATTCAAGCAATTCTCCCATCTCAGCCTCCCAAGTAGCTAGAATGACAGGCATGCACCACCATGCCCTGCTAAATTTTAAAATATTTTTTGTAGGGGGCCTCCCTATGTTGCCCAGGCTGGTCTCCAACTCCTGAGCTCAAGCTATCCACCTGCCTTGGGCTCCCAAAGTGTTGAGATTACAGGCATGAGCCATCACACCTGACCACTCTTGATATTTTGGACCAAATAATTATTGTATGTGAGAAGCTGTCCTGTTTAGATACCAGTAGCATCCCTCAATTGTAGCAATAAAAAATGTCTCCAGAAATTGCCAAATATCCTCTGAGGGGCAAAATAGCTCCTGGTTATGAACCACTATTAAAATCTGAAGTTATTGAGATATGAAAGACTGTTAATAAATTACGCTGTAACAGATATAGTGTTGGATGATGTGTTAGGGTTCTCTAGAGGGGCAATACTAATAGCATATATGTATATATGAAGGGGAGTTTATTAAGGAGAAGTGACTCACACGGTCACAAGGTAAAGTCCCACGATAGGCTGTCTACAAGTCGAGACGCAAGGAAGCCAGTGGTGGATCAGTCCAAGTCCCAAAACCTCAAAAGTCGGGAAGCCAACAGTGCAGCCTTCAGTCTGTGGCCAAAGGCCTGAGAGCCCCTGGCTATCCACTGGTGTAAGTACAAGAGTCCTAAAGCTGAAGAACTTGGAGTCTGATGTTCGAAGGCAGGAAGCATCCAGCATGGGAGAAGGACAAAGACCGGAAGGCTAGGTTCTTCTGCTGCTTTTGTCCTAGCCACACTGGCCCCTGATTAGATGGCACCCACCCGGATTGAGGGTGGGTCTGACTCTCCCAGTCCAGTGACTCAAATGTTAATCTCCTTTGGCAACACCCTCACAGGCACACCCAGGAACAATACTTTGCATCCTTCATTCCGATCAAGTTGACACTCAGTATTAACCATCACAGATGATACCAATTATCCTTTGGAAAATGTCAGAAAATTAGTCAGATTAGTAGCCAGATGGAGGATGGTAAAGAAAAGGAAGCGGATTGGCACTTATGTGTCAACAAGATGTTATTGCTATTTTACGGAGCACTGAGGGATTGTTTCCCAGGGATGCTTCTCTGTTAGGCAAAGGAGTCAGGGCTTTAGCCCACATCTATTCAACCTTAGCATCCTAGGACTTTTCATGATACCATATACTGTTCCAGCTATGTAACTCACTTTGCCAAATATTTAAGTCCATAATTAAGAAGACTGAATTCTGTTTTTTATTTGTATAAATTTAGGGAATACAATGCAGTTTGATTTCATGAGTCTATTGCATGGTGGTGAGGGAGAAGGCTACATTCTTTACCTTACTTAGTCCTGTGGCATTTTTTAGTGGGCACTGGGTTACAGGCATCAGTGTATTTCACCAAAGATAAGTCAGAATATAAAACACCATCAGTTCATTCAGATTGGAGTGGCCAATATGTCAGGAATCCTTAAGGAGTTATGCCTTTTATAAATTATATGCATAGAAACATCAGGCTTAGCTAAAAGCCCATGCTATTTACTATTTTGCTAAACTCTCATTCTTTTAAGCCAAGTTAGGCAACTGAGATAGAAGGCAAGAGAGCAGTGATGAAGCAGATACGGTACTCTTTCAAAACTATACATCGTGGAATATGGCAGATGTGACAGAAGCAAAGGGTGAAATGAAGAGAAGTAAAGCTCGTAGATAGCCAGGGACTTGGCTCTAGCATTTTTTTTATGCTGTGTATAATGAGCTTTGACTTTATTCTCTAACACACTAGAAAGACATGGAAGGATTTTAGGCAATATCATTGTTTCATGAACAAATCTTTGTTTTAGGAAAACAAAACAAAACAAAACACTGGTACTGTTACCATTTAAACATTGGATAAAAGTCTGGATGCTGTTGGTATAATCTAATTAAAAAAAGAAAAACAAGGGTGTTTACCAACACCATACCAGTGGTGACCATTTATTTATTTATGTATTTATTTTTATATTTGACTAAAGTTTTTAATTTTAATTCATAAGTTTATGTAGTTCAGTGTGCAACCAAATCACTTGTTAAAATGCTGAGTCTGATACATTGGGGTTAGATCAGGCCTAAGACTCTTGTTTTTTGTTTGTTTGTTTGCTTTGTTTTATTTTGAGATGGAGTCTCTCTGTTGCCCAGGCTGGAGTGCAGTGGTGTGATCTTGGCTCATTGCAACCTCCACCTCCTGGGTTGAAGCAATTCTCCTGCCTCAGCCTCCCGAGTAGCTGGGACTACAGGCATGCACCACCATGCCTGGCCAATATTTTTTTAAATATATTTTTAGTAGAGATGGGGTTTCACCATGCTAGCCAGGGCTAGTCTCAAACTCCTGACCTCAGGCAATCCGTCTGCCTTGGCCACCCAAAGTGCTGGGATTACAGGCATGAGCCAATGTGCCCGGCCTGACCCACATTTTTACGACCCACATTTTTACTAAGTTTCCAGATGATGCCAATGCCTCTAGTTGGGCAAGGCTATGAGCTGCCAAGTTCTAATGACAGCCACTGTACTAGACAAGTGGAGAAGAAGGTAGTGTCATGTAGTATTGCAACTGTAATCCCAGGTGACTGGAATATAAGTGCTCTGTCATTAAGAGTTCGTGTGTCAACCTCTTGAGCTTTAAATATCCTTTGTTGGTTTCATTCTGGTTTCACACAGCGGCCTTCTGCACCTCTGGGAGTTCATCCTGCTAGGTTCAAGTTTTACAGAAATAAATTACTTGGCACTTTCGCAGCAATCCCAGTGAGAAGCCTCATTGCATTGGTTCCAGTTAAGTCATATGGCTGCTTCTGAATCTAAACAAATCACTGTGGTGAGAAGACTGTGATGTTCTAATTAGCCTGACTCCACTTTGCCTTTTCCTAGAATCAGTAGCAGAGTCAACTCCATCTGAGGTGCTTGGACTGGTAACGTGGAAATTGTGTCATTCCCAAAGAGAAAGTGAATGTGTTGAACTAAAAAGGTGATTGGATATCTATTACATACCGGAAGTCCATGTGGACAAGAGGTTTCCATACTTTCTTGGTGTCTAAGGAAATGTTCATGGTACCCTCAGTCCAAAAGAAATGCCTGAGAGTTGGTTTATTTGGCAGTTAGTTCCAAACATTGTAGACTGACATCCTTACTATTAAGTTGCTGTTTGATAAAATAATACATAAAGACTTGAAGAAAATTAATATTTTTGTTTCCATCTTTTATAAACACAATCACTTCCTAATGAGGATGTGCACACCTATTGGGCTCTACAGAACGTCTTGCCCTTCGACTGAGATTGGACACTGTCACCCTCATTTCCTGTTCTGCATGGATTTTCATGCAGTAGTTACCTTTTTTGTTCTAATGGTAACCACTAAACCCCAGATTTATAAAGATACGATGCTATTGAAAGAAATGTACTGTGAGCTCCGCGATTCCTGAAACTGTGAAGTACTTGAAGCTAGTTTTTGATGTGGACTCCAATAAATGTTCAGTATCATTGTGTTTCCCTGAAAATGTTAAAGTATCATGAAAGCCCCGTGAATTCCCCAAATTGCTTTTGTGCACAGATTGAGAACCATGATCTTAGGAATTTTATATTTGAATTTCTTATTAGACATCTTTGTAGAGATGTAGAAAAAAATGTTGATTCTATGGGTTCAGTTCTGATAAGAGATCCAGGCTGGTGAGGCATCTCAGCACAAAGGTATGATTGCTTTGGCATCATGGCTTATAGTACTGTAGGCATGTACTACGCATCTTCCTGTCTCTTCAAGAGAATAATAACATATATCTCCTCCACTACCACAAAACTTTACAATGCACTGTTTTATTTTTTGATCTGAATCTGTATAAGTAATATTCTAATTGGAGCAACTCATCCTAGTGTTTGCATTCTATGTGTGCATTCGCATTTGCAATACGAGTGATTTTTGTCCTAAGCTCTGGATAGTTCCGATATTGGCATAAATGACTAAGAGGTAAACATCATGTACGTTTTGTTCAGATTGCAAACCTTCTGAAGTTTAAACCTTGTTCCTTAAAACTTAATCATTTGTAGCATAGCTTAATTAATAAGCACTGAGGAGAGCATACTTTTGATTCTGAAGTGATTTTTTTTTTTTCTTAAAGTAGTCGATATAGTATTTTCTCAGGGATTGCGCTTTTCTCCTTGCTTTTTTTTTTTTTTTTTTGAGACGGAGTCTCACTGTGTCTCCCAGGCTGGAGTGCAGTGGCGTGATCTCGGCTCACTGCAAGCTCCGCCTCCCGGGTTCACGCCATTCTCCCGCCTCAGCCTCTCAAGTAGCTGAGACTACAGGCGCCCGCCACCACGCCCGGCTAGTTTTTTGTATTTTTAGTAGAGACGGGGTTTCACCATGTTAGCCAGGATAGTCTCGATCTCCTGACCTCGTGATCCACCCGCCTCGGCCTCCCAAAGTGTTTCTCCTTGCTTTTTTTTTTTTTTGTAAATGCTGGGTACAAATATCCTCCAACCCAACTATAAAAATAACTTATATGTAGTCTGGAACCAGTAGATTTCCCAAAGCATGAGCAAATTCTATTTTATTGGAGTTAATAATGTTTCAATCTCTGAAGTCCATGTGTGAGATACAGTGAATCATCGTCATATTATCATATCACTGTGGCTCATCTCATAAGAGCCTGCATCATCTGATGGGCCTATCATTTCTGCTTATTTTGCAGAATAATCTGTTAATCTCTTTCTAAAATCCAGAAAATAAATGGATTGAAAATATTAAGTACATTATTATTATGGAAATATTTAATTTTTGAAATAAAAATGTGGAAGCTAGTAACAATTTTTCAGTTACTAGGAAAACACTAGTTAGATTTTTCTATTTAAATATTCAAATTGCTGGGTTTGGTAGCTCATGCCTGTAATCCTAGCACTTTGGAAGGCCAAAACAGGAGGATCACTTGAGGCCATGCATTTGAGACCAGCTTGGGCAACAAGTAAGACCCCACCTCTACAAAATATTAAATATTTAAATAATTTCAACTTTTACGTATAAAAGCAATATAATATTAAAATGCTTATTCTTTCTATTAAATTCTCTTTTTAATAACTTCTAATGCTGCAGACAAAATATTTGAAAAGTATTAGTACAGCATTGGCCATTGTTCACAGTAGATCTAGAACACACAACTTCATTGTATATGTTTTTGAGGTTTGATATAGTCTGTTTCTTTCTTTTAATGGAGTTTCACCCGTGTTGCCCAGGCTGAAGTGCAATGGTGCAATCTTGGCTCACTACAACCTCCGCCTCCTGGGTTCAAGCAATTCTCCTGCTTCAGCCTCCTGAGTAGCTGGGATTTCAGGCTCCCACCAACACGACTGGCTAATTTTTATATTTTTAGTAGAAACGGGGTTTTGCCATGTTGGCCAGGCTGGTCTCAAACTCCTGACCTCAGGTCATCCACCCTCCTCAGCCTGCCAAAGTGCTGGGATTATAGGCATGAGCCACCACACCCGGCCTATAGTCTGTTTCATAAATGGCATAAACAGTGTTTGGCTATGGATGTGTAGATAGGACATTATAATATATTAGGACATAGAAAGTAACTCTTTTTCTATTGCAATTCCCCTGTCTTCATAAATTGGCTCTTTCTGGGCAGTGGGCAAGAAGAACCCACTGGGCAGTTACCCTCATGAAAATTCCCACCCTGATCCCTCTCTACCACAGACAGCTCCCCAGGTTACTCAGCTATCATTACTGCCAGGCGACAACCTCCACTCACAAAGATGAGGACACTGACCAACCCAGGCACAAGATCAGTGAGTGGGGAAGCAGGCGCACATGGAGGTGGGAAGGGTGGATGGGCAGTCCTGGGTAGCTCTGAAGTGGGACAGTATGAAAGGAAGGCCCTGGTCTTTGTCTGTTTGAGTACCTATCACGTCACATAAACAATAGTGTGTTAATGGGGTGTTGAAAGTCTCCTGCCTGAGCAACTCAGTTTGTTTATGATTATGAATGTCAACAGAGTTCTATAAATGATAATGCACTTTGTGTTTTGATGATTGTCTCTCTGATGGGGGCTGTTGATAGCTTTTCTTAGTTCTTGTCTCAGCATTTATTCTTGATTGGCATATGACAGTCATATTCCTGGGTTCTGTTGGTGTTTTTAAATCACGCACATACTTGAATTTCTCTTATAGAGCGAGAATGACATTATATCTGCTACTTGTTAAATAGATTCTCCGTTTATGCTAGCAAAGTGTCAATGCTGTATGTCTCTATGTATGCAATTTTTCTTTTGTACAGTCATTTTTCTCTTAGCATTCTAAAGATTGATTGAACTCTTGTGTTATAGCAGTACTTAATGTGTCACTTACTGAACTTAAAATCATCACTGTAACTCAATGCATAACGCTATTCATCATCCATTGAACCTGTCACTGCTGCTGATTGTGCAGAATAAAAGCCTCTTCTCACCTTTTGTTTTTTTCTTAATATAACAGATATAGTTCGTGCATTTTTCTTCATGTTTTAACTGATATTTTGTCATCAATTCTCTGATGTTTATCAAGAGTTAATTTTTTTCCAACCCAGATTAATACAGGTTAGAGAGTAGAAGAGTTTGTTAATACCTAACAAATATTAATCACTAAGGCTAGATTTATTACATGTAAGCATGTCAAATTAGATAAACACTACCTAAAATTTTAGCTGTCGGAAAAATATTAACTTGTACCTTCAAATTTATTAGTGCTAAAGGCATATTAAACTTTATAGCAGACTTTGGATGTTTTATCTTTTAAGAAATATTTGAGGCCAGGCGCGGTGGCTCACGCCTGTAATCCCAACACTTTCGGAGGCTGAGGCAGGCAGATAATGAGGTCAGGCAATTGAGACGATCCTGGCCAACATGGTGAAACGCCATCTCTACTAAAAATACAAAACTTAGCTGGGCGAGATGGCATGCACCTATAGTCCCAGCTACTTGGGAGGCCGAGGCAGTAGAATCGCTTGAACCCGGGAGGTGGAGGTTGCAGTGAGCAGAGAATGCATCACTGCAATCCAGCCTGAAAACTGTGTGAGACTCCATGTCAAAAAAGAAAAAGAAAAAGAAAAAAGAAGAAATATTTGACTCAGTGAACAAATTTGCAATAAAACAGAAAAAATAATATAGATTACACATGTTTATAAAATCTGTTGTATAATCACCTGGAGATGCCATTTGAATGCAGCAGCGTAACAGGGAGAAGCATCAGATGAGTTCTCAGAATATATCAGTCTTGCCTTTGTTCTAGATTAGAGCCTAGTTTTTAGCTAGAGGTGATATAGTAGGAAAAACAGGTTCGTATTGATTAAGATTGTGTGTGCATTCATAGCAGATGTGGAATTACATATTTCTGCCAGATAATTATCACTGAACAAAGGGTAAAACATTAGAACATCATGAAAGTTGAAGTTTTAACTTCGCAGGAAAAAAAGGAGCTTTATTTTAAAGCATGATGAAAATTATAGAATTTATGCATAACTCAGTTATTTTGTTCTGAACTTAAAGAAGATACTTTCAAAAGACATCCCTAAAAAAGCAAGTATAATGACGGTAGTACGAAACTTAATTGTGATATAATAAAGCTTTTTACTGTATCCAGACATGTTATACAAATATTCTTTGTGAATTGCATAAACAGAAAGGCAGGAGCTAGTGCAAATAATGAAGAATATTTGTTTTTAAAAACTAAAAAGCAGTTATTTTATGTAGAACAGACCACATGCATTATTTATTACACTGTATTCAAAATATTTTACAACTCTATTATGAGGAAATTTTCTTGCACTTGGAGAATACAGGTAAAGACATTAGAGGCTTATAGATCCTGAATGCAGCTGCAGATAGTATCCCTTAAAAGAGGCAATGCAGCTGGTTTCCTATTTCCCAGTCTTTTTTGTGCCAGACAAGGAAGTGACTTTCTTTAGAAAAGAGGATTATAATAGTCATATCCTTAAATGAGAAAACTAGAACCAGATTTCTTTTTAGAACTTGCAGTGGGGATTAGAAGAAATGTTGCAATAAACTTTAGCTTATTCTAATCTCAGTTTACTAAGTTTTTGGTAACACTGATCATTTAACATTGGAAAGAGATGGGATCTGCATAATAATGTATACTTTCCATAACTTAAAAATAATCATGTTCATTGCGTAGGATAAAACGATCCGTTATTCTAAAACCAGAGGAAACTGAAAAAAAAAAAAAAAAAAAAAGTAGTGCTGTGTTAGCAGTGACTTAAGTATCCTCTCAAAGTTTGCTAAAAAATTTTAAGGAATTTTTGCAATTTCCCTCAAATTAACTACCAGGCAGGCATGAATTTGTCATTTTTGTATATTGCATTAAAGCATTTAATGCTAAATTAAGATGGAAAGGTAGGGTTTTTTTTTCCTTTTTTTTTTTTTTTTAAATACATTTCCTTTCTGGAAAAAAAAATCAAATATTTATTAACTGCTGTCTATTGTTGTCTTTCTCTTTAGAAGGTAATTTGTGGTCAGTGGAGCCCAGCAGGGAAGCTCCTTCTCCTCCAGATGGCAGTGACATTTGAGAAAACCTTGGAGGATTAAAGGCACTCTAGTGAGCACTCACTGCAAAGTCCTGACACAATTTGACAGTCCTAATCTGGGTCCTCAACTGATTGGATGACCAAGGGCACAAAATTCTCATCCAACTGTGCAATCACCAGGCACACTATTAAGGGCACTAAAAATGTTCCAAAGTTTTGGTGACTGTTTTAAACAAAAATACATAAAACCTTTTCTTTATGGCATGTTCTTGGAAAAGGTCTTGGAGGTACCTTGCATGGCTTTTAAAAACTGACTATATTTTTGCATGAATGAGCACAGCATGCTATAAATGTCTTTACTCTTTATTAAGTAGGGTTTGCAAACAATCTAAATGGTTAAATGATAGAGGAAACTATAGAAATTGATCTCAGTGAGCAAAGCCTACCAAATCTAATTATATATTGTCACCATCTGCTTCAATATGATAACAGAATTAATACAATTACTTTGAGAATTTTGAAGAAAAAACTTTTGAAAAAAAATGGACACATGTGGCAAGGCTGCGTGTGTGTGTGTGTGTGTGTGTGTGTGTGTGTATGAGAGAGAGAGAGAGAGGGGGAGAGAGAGAGAGAGAGAAAGAGAAAAGCAAGGGCAAGAAAAAAGTGCCATCTTAGCTGTTGTTTCTTTTTATTTTTATTTTTTACCTTTCCTCATTTTTAAGTTATTGCCTAAAATGATTTGAATTATGTTTTCCTAATTTTCATGTTGATTAAAGTTATCAAGTTTTGGTAACATGATTTTATTGGTTTGGAATTTTAATTATATCCACTGCAGCTTCTAAAATCACCATGGCAACAGGTGTGTAATTATCAACATTGCACATAGCTTCAATGTGTAATGCATTTCTTCTGGCTGAATGAATATTAAATTATACTGCTTAACACCTCCTCTACTAGTAAACAGATAAGGCTTTGACCATGGCTTGCAAATTGATCTTGCTTCTGTAGATTTCGATTACTGTAGAGCCATTGAATGGGGCAATTTGTGCCTTTGAGGGTTTTCTGACTTTGCTAGAGCATGACAGAAAGTCCAGTTTTATTTCATTTAATGAGAAAACAACATGTTTAATTACAACTCACATTTCCGTTTGTAGAATTCTTTCCAAGAGAATATTCTGCTTATTGTTTTCCATTCCAAGGTGTGTATTCAGGACAGATGAGATTTTTTTTTTTTTTTAAGACATTTTCTTAAGGAAAGCTTAAATTTTAAATGCTACTTTTCTTAGCAAATGCAGATGGTCATTGTGTGAAGCACTTATGAAATGAAACCTTTGATAAATCTAACTATATAAACCTTTGATATACCTAACTATAGTCTACTATCAACTATAAGAAAACTGTATGATCCATAATTTTAAGTAAACCAAAACTTTACTTTGTTTCTAATAGTCCAGGTGGTCTTTTCAGACTGATTTCTACCTAGAAGTAGGCAAGAAAGTGATGCGATTATCTGATGATCAGATTGTCTTTATATGTCTCTGATTGTTATCAAGCTCAAAATTTTCCTTAAATGGCTACAGAAAGAGATAGCAGTTTACTACTACTACTGCTACTACTACTAATACTACTATTATTAGGTCATCTAATATAATTCAATTTATAAATCTGATGCATACATTTGACTGATAGGATAGAGACTTTTAAGGACCTAGCATTATAAAAAATATATTTTAAATACATAGATCAAATACAGCTGTATATAATATTGTTAAATAGGAAACAAGATAAATGATTATGAGGATGTATAGACCTTTTCATTATTCAGTTTTTGTTTTTAGTGGACATTTTATTTTGGTATGCCATTCAGCAACTTGAAGTCAGTAAATGAAGCATAATCAATATTAGAACAAAAGCCAGCATAAGAAGATTTATTTAAATTGGATTTATTTAGAATTTGGAGTCTGGTCATTAGAATTTTGAGGCTAGGTGATTCTATAAAAGGCTGTATGTAACCACCTTCTACTCTATTCCTTCCTCTCCACCCAAGCCAAATGTCCCAGAATATGGTATTATTTAAGTATCATCAATTTTTAATTTTAGTGTGTTTCCATTTTCAAACTAAGACAGGCACAAAAGTTGAGGTTACCAGTGGTACAAGATCAGATCACCTAGTTAGATATTGGTGCATAGTAACACGTAGCCTAACACACTCTATTCATAATGTGGATTGACAACTAAGAAAAAAGTGAATGTTTTATTCACACAAATAGGTTAATATTCCTGAAATAGTGTACAGTGCATTTAAAGCCATTTAAAATAACATAGAGAATACATTGATTATTTTTCTGAGCTTATTTCTCTAGTATTTCTCTCTGTATCATTTACTCTTGCTCATATTTAGACTTCTTGTTAATCTTAGAAAAAGGATAGACACACACACAGTGTATTTCTGCAGACTCCCCTTTAATGGATCTCTGCCAGTGTTAGCCATTGTTTCAGTTGCTTGTGGCTGCTCAACTGTGCAAGGTTGCCTGGAAACGCTCCTTCTTCAGTGCAAAGCTCTCCGGCCACTTTCCATACCTCCCAGCCCAGGGCTTAAAGATTCAGGGACTCCAGCCACTGGTGTTTCTTTTTGAAATCTCCTTAGTAAACTAATGATCTTGTAAATGTAAAAAATAGAAAAATTGCTTCCCAGTCTGTAGGGCATGCAAGTTTAAAACAAAACAAAACAAAAACTTTGAAAAAAATATGCATTTGTTGCAAGTTAAAACAAATAAAATTTGTCTTCTCTATTGAATTTGATTTAAAGTTTTGTTAAACCAAAGCATTTCATAATGTGTAATATTTTTGGGAAATATTTTAAATTAACATCTACCACTGTCTTTCAGCCTGGAAATCGTGTGCTATTCCCATCAAGGTTACATCATGTTTCCATTACTCCTTTAATTGGGGGGAGGTTTCAAAGTCAGATACCTTGATTTGGAATTGTAATGCTTTTAACAAATTTTAAAGCAAGTACCACTATTAGGTAACAGAATGTTATTATTACTCACTTTTTTCCTTGGTTAAATTTGTTTGTCAGTCCTAAGAGGCTTTAAGAATGTAAAATGGATGTGATGTTTAATAATATCAATACAGTTGATTATACTTGGCTCTGCTGTTTTCTCTTTTCATATTATAACTTAGTAAAAATAACAAATTAGAGATATGCAATTTTTCTGCAGTTAGTTCAAGTTCCTAATTCTCGAGTATAAGGTGGGAATATTATATCACTGTGCTTGAGTTAAATATATGCCACTACATAATACCTATATATTATTACTGGCTTTAAAAGAAAGATTATGTAAAATTTGGTAGTAGGTACTACTCAGTCTTTTTCTTTTGTTACAAGTACTTTGAAATTACTGGTTTGTGATATATGACATGAAAAGAAAGACATACTCAATGATGTTTGAAAGGCATACTATTATCAGATATGGCTTACTTAAAATTAGTTATTAGACTTTGGTCTCTTAACAGCTTTTATTCCCCCCAATATATTTTAAAATTCTGATTTTTCAGAAATCTTAATTGTACAATATTAATATTGCTATGGACACAAACTTTGCTAGCCCTTTATTGGTAGATTACATAGACTACATTGGTTATTAGATGTTAAAGTTTATTGATAACATCATGCTTATTCAAAAATTTTTAAATACTTTTTCTTTATTTATTTAAGGAATTACTTCAGGTGATATGTGGATTTTAATTGTTACAGAAATGCATTTTATGGTTCTTTATAATATTCCCTTTAAAGGCCTATAGGACCTGTGGTTGGTTGACTGTATATATTAATGTTTTTTAACGTTAAGAACTTACATAATTGGTCAAGAAAATCAGACCTATCCCTTCATGTTCTCTTTCCTTCTGTACTTCATAAGCCTATGTGTCCCTTAGGATAGATTACTGGATCTGCTTGTCAATTGCTGATAGAAATTTTTCAATTAAGGTAAGTTATATGTTAGACATCATAGAGTGATCAGACTGGTTTTATTACATAGCTTATTGGGAGCAAAGCAAAAGAATAAAGCAGAGACATATTTCTGCATGTTGACTCATGTATCCACTGTATTTTTAATGCAAACTAATTAATTGTGGGCCAAAAGTAATAGTAATGAATAGAAGTCTGTTCACACTCACATCAGGCACGGAGTCTCACTTTCTTGTAAATTAAAATTGGTGAGGCAGGTAGAGTGTCACAATGAGCTTAAAATGGTTATTTTGAAGAAATTATCAAGAAAAATATTAAGGAAAAATTCGGGTGTCTACTCTGTGAGACAGTCTGTCTCTAAGGTGCTTTACATATTTTATCTCACTTAATCCTAGGAACCACCCTATGATTTAGGTAGCATTGTTCCTATTTTACAGTTTGACGAACTCATGCACCTTAAGGTTAATTAAACTCAGGGTTGTCTTAATCATTTCTAATTTCAGTGAATATACTTTCCCACTGGACATTTACCTTTCTAATTAATGTGAAAAAAGACAGTATTTCTGATAACATGTACAGTAATCACTTTAGGGGCAGATGAACATAAGATGCCAGGGATTTGGATTGTTCAAGTCAATAGTGTCCTGAAGAATAATATATTCACCGTGTGAAACAACAACAACAACTATATGCAAAGTTTCTGTAAAATTTGGACAATCATTTTCGGTTCTTAACAGAAATAGGTAGGATTGATAGGTATAATGATATTTCAGTAGAAACCAGGAAAATATCCCAACTTCAAGAATCGTTCCTTGCCAAGCCCACAGTAAGAGTTCTAAATATAAGTTAAGACATGGTCTCTGCCACCATGGAACTGGTACCCAACACAATCTCACTTATAAAACGTCTTTATAGTCCACTATGGCAATTATGAAGGCAGAGTATAATATGGCAGCCTGAAAAGCTATACTACAGAGGCGACTTTTGAATGGGGTCTGGAGAGATTTATTCACCAGGGAGTGAAAGGAGGAAAGGAACTGAAGTTGGTGGAAAAAAAACAGATGGATGTGTGAACAGCTCCACATGGCCAAAGAATGGTGTGTTTCGGTGTGTAGGGAGGGATTTCTGGTTAGGTCCATGAGCCAGGATTAAAAAGGGCTTTGCATGGCATGAGAAGGTATTCAGATGCCACTTTGTTCAATACAGAGATCTACCAAGCACTTAAAAATTAGAGACAAATAATATTCAGATTTGTATGTTGAAAAGATTGCATTTGTGCCAATGGAGAGGACATAGTAAAGGGAGCAAGATTAGAGTTAGCAGCATCACTTAGGATGCCATTACCTTTGTCTAGGGATCTTAGACTCAAGGTAAGCAAAGCTTAGGGCTTGAACCAAGCAGATAAAGACTAGAGAAGAGGTGCTCAGAAATGTTGAATCAGTACATTTTGTTATACTTTAAAAATTTTTACAAGGCCAGTGGCTGCCACACAAGGCATTAAGCTTTTTTGTTTTTGTTTAATGAATGAGCACAAATGTCGGGGCAGTAAGGAAAAAGACAGCTCTGAGGTTTGCTGGAAGTTAGCGCTACCCTCAAGTTTAATAGACCTATAAAGACTTGAAGCAAGAAGTAGATTTATTGTGGTGGGAGGGAGATGGCTTGATAGAATGGGGAAGTGAAATGAAATGGTTTTTCCCAAGAATGACAATGCATTTTAGAGAAGATGTGAAGATGATGCGGTTGTTGAGAAGAAAGAGTATTCAGTGAACAGCACAGTGGAGAAAAGGTATTGTACCTAGGTATGAAAATGAAAATGAAGGATTCCTCATTTTCTCTTCCAGCTCAGGTCATGTGACAGGACTCTGCTCACTCCCTCTCTACACTTTAATCTTCGCTGAAAGATACATAACAATAGGAAAACTTCCTAACATTCTCTCTTTTCCTCTCTATTAAGTCATTCCATTAACCAAAAAGTTCAACAGATGTCAACTGAATGCCTATTATCTGTCCCTTTTTAATTTTCTTTCTGCCCTGTAAAAAGCTGAATAGAGGAACACTTATACGTTAGTGGGAGTTTTAGAAGTCTCTGAAAGTGAGAGATAAGTCATTTGTCATTTTGGCTAGATCTTCCCCTAGGAACTTCTAAATGGTTTCATGACCTCATTTCATCTAGACAAATGCAAGAGGGTTTTAAATATGAGAAGAGCCTCAGGAATCCAACTTATAGATATAAACCTTTCTTTTAACAGGTTACTTAGTAAATCAGTTTTCTTTGTACTGTGATTCATTAAGAGCAATAACTTTGATTTCATTTTTTACTTTATAGGAAGCATAGAGTGACTCAATAGTAGAAAAATTCAGTAACATTTTTAAAATTATGTAAATTAAATAAAATTATGTAAATTAAAATTGTGAAAATTGTGTAAATTACATTAAAAATATGTGATTAAATTAAAAACAGGATCTGTGGGGTGGCTGAATTAGATTTCTTAATAACATTTATGAAAAACTGTGCATGGTACATACTATTCTTTCAGAAGCAATAATAGTTGTAAGAGATGATTGTTTTAAAAAAGAGATACCATTGAGAGCTTACTAGGTGCCAGTCAGTGCTCTACCCATGTTACATATATGAATTCATTTAACTTTTAAAGTCAACCTGTGACACCCTGTGAACTCACTCTGTGAGCCATCACCCTTGTTTTGCAAACAAACAAATTGAGGGGTAGAAATGAATCCATATTTTTATTATACATCAACCATATCTCTCAATAAATGCTAATCAGAGCTGATTAACAAATTATAATCAGCGTGTTCAATATTTAGTATTTAATTTACCTTACAGGACATTCTTAGTTTTACAGAAGTTTTTAAAAACCTTAGGATGTATATGTTTTTAACTACTATTAACGCTCCTTAGGTGAGTGGTTTTCAAACGATATCCTAAAGATCTCTAGAAATTTCTTAGAGAATTTCGTATCTTCTTCAACCAGATTCACTTGAGGTATATTCATTTCATATATTGGGTTTTATTATTAGAGCTTTTCCCTCCTCTTGCTCTGCCTCCTATCCATCCATCCACCCATCCACCCATCCATCAAGGAACTTTTTTAGCTGTAAATAACTAAAACTTGTAGTACTAATAAAAAATAAAGGTAAAATTGGAGGACAGCATATTTAAAATATTAGATTTCAGGATCTCTCTTGAGATTGTACACATCACTTCATTAATGTTAACAGTAGCATTAAATCCAAACTTACAAAATGTTAGTGATGAGGTATCAGTGCATTAAATACAGGTTGGTGCATTACTTTCAATTAAAAGTAATGACAAAAACCACAATTACTTTTATACAAACCTAATATGTTGGCCTTTCCTGATTGAATGTAATTAGCTATTTTCTACGTAATGTTATAATGTGTAACATTAAAATGGCATATTGAATTTTTAAAGTAGCTAATACCTTTAAAGATTCTACAACATAAAACAGTTTTGCATAAGAAATGCTAGGTATATCTAAATATATTTTATTTTTAATTTTTATTTCTTTTTTCTCTTCCAAAGAAAACATTCAGGTTTATTGATGTACAATTTACATAAAAAGCATTCACTTTTTCTGGGTGTACAGCCCAATGATTTTCTCTAAATATATCCTAAATATTTTTTTAACAATCATATTCAGAAAGTTTAAATTCGAAAATGTTTAAAATTATTTTCAACCTTAATTCACAATACACCATTCATGATGCTTCCTGCTCATTTTGCTACACTGTATTAAGAAAGAATTTTCAAAATATGGCCAAGTTCTCTTGGTGAAAAGTACTTTCCAAGGGACAGCCTAAGTAGCCCATGCTTTCCCTCCTGCTCCATCTTGTCCTCCTCTCCTGCGCGGGATGACCTTTTCCCTGAGGTAGGTGAGAGTGCCCAGGACAGAGGACATACTGGTTTCTCTGGGAGATTTAAACCATTTTATCAAGGATGGTTCTGTTTGCCTAGTTAGTAACTTTTGGTTGGGGCTTCGAGTCAGTTGGGGAGCAGAGGGTGGGTGAAGGCAGAGGAGAGAGCTTCGTAACAGGAATACAGAGCAGCAAAATCTCAAGGGAACCTGACAAGGGTACCTTGGAAGAGGCGAGCTCTCAGTTTGTAAACTTTTCGCTGGTTCTATGGACTGTGGGGGAAAGCAAAGGGACAGCTTGTTTTTCATGGACTGATTTTCCAAGCAGCTTTATGAATTGTTACAATTTTGGTCTGGGTTGCATGCGTTCAGTTAAATGGATATTTGTATTAATATAAACATTAATTTTATATTATTTATTTAATTAAATATTTGTGTTTATATAATTTTTATATTCTGTGCTATTTTACTTTTTTGTATTTTTTTAAGTGTGTATCTTCTTTTTAGCTCACATAAATATGTTTATTCGCTTAAAAAGTAAGGTTTTTATGTTAAAACTATATTAAACGCATAAACATGTATTTTTCCTGAAGGTTATTCTTGAAGGTTTTGCTTCATCCTAATCTCAGAGGCTTTGCTTTCTTGTTTACTTTTTATAAATTAATATATTTAGCCAAATATTTCTGTTCTAGAACTTAAATATTGGCTGTATTATTTTTCTTAATATTAAAATGTTTCCTTTAAAATTTATTTTCCAAGAGAAATGATTTTTTTTTTAAAAAAAGGAATTTTAATGTTTAAAAACTGCTTTGGGACTGGGTCTGTAGGTTAAGTACACCTTCTGAGACTGAAACAATAAGAGCACTCGTGGCTTATTGAACCATGATAATAAAAGCAATTGAATAACAATAAATACTAGAACTGGATTCTGCTTCATATACCGAATTAAAAATATATATTGTTTTAAATGGGGAATTTACAGTGAATCTCATGAACAAGTAATATAGACTAAACAATCTGACATTAAAATTAGAGAATACAAATATTTGTGATTTATGCCCTTGTCTTAATTTGAAACAAGTGTGTGATATATAACATGTATAGCAAAAAATAAAAATAAGATTAAGCCAGAATGCCATTTTGAAAACAAAATAAAACAAAGGTATGTTCCATTAATCTACAGAGATAAACTATAGTGGTGTTTCTGCCTTACCATAATTATTTCTGCAGAGCAGGAGAATAAGCAGAAGAGAATGTACATCTATGTTTGCTTAATATTGTTTCTGTCTTTAGGTTTCACTTCTCTCCCATGGTAATGTAAAAGTAGGAACACCTGTTTTCCATTGGGCATTCAGTTTGGGTAAATTCTTA
Organism: Papio anubis; assembly: GCF_008728515.1. NCBI lineage: Eukaryota > Metazoa > Chordata > Mammalia > Primates > Cercopithecidae > Papio > Papio anubis. Next base: position 166,374,449 of record NC_044978.1, on the reverse strand, counting down.
CAACACAGCTATGTATTTCTAATCAGAATTTTCTGGAAATGTGAGGGAAGTTGATGATAACAATAATATTTTTTAAAACTGCAGTCAATAAAATTAATTCCAGGAAGACCCCCTTCCTCCCCACCAAAAGAGAAATCTAGGAAGAAACATATACACTTCCTATGTAGATTTAAAAGCTCTGGGAATCAAGGTTATGAATAAAAAAATCATTTTGCTTCCAAAAGGATCCAGAAGTGAAATATTTAAAAGTAAAATTTGATCTATAAAATCTAGACAGCATATATTTTCCTGCAACTATTTATAAAAGAACAGGGCATTGTAGAATAAAATTTGTAATAAATGGAAGTATTTCTGTCTTCAAAAGGATTGCTGTAAATTGTGGGAGGTGTGGAAAAACTGCTCCTGCTTAAAAAATTGCAAACGTGTTTTCAAGCAATGTTTCTAAGTTTCTATTTTAAGTCAGCAATAGGAAAAGTTATTTTCTTGTATATATGTCAAAAAATATCAAATCAGAAAGGCCATCTACAATTGATTTTTCTACTTGAAAGGAACGAGGAAGGGAAAGTTGGTCTTTGCTCTTGTCCATCAGAGTATTATGCCTGCCAGCTTGTGTGCAAATGATTTATTCTGAAAAGCAGACTTTACACTTAGAGAAATACTGGGATGGAGCATTTGTGCCCTGTGGAGTGTTTGGAAATGGAATAATGCATCCACAAAGACAGCTTTCTGCATCCTTTCTGCCTGCACATATGAAAGGGTAAGCATTAATTTCAATAATGGTTCAAGTAATTGAAAAAGGGCCTGCATTTCAGGATAGCTGGACAGTTCACCCATTAGCTCTCTGCTGCAAAGAGAAAAAGAAAGCTGAGCTGCCCATTTTAACATTTTAACAGATAATTAAGAATGATAAAATCTAAAAATGTCGAATAAAATGTATTAACTTAAAAGTAAGCCAGTAACCATACTCTAATAGTTTGTTTTCTAGTTCCTACTTTTCATTAACTCCAAAATTTTTATGCTTAATACCTTAACTGCCATTTGGTGTCATTATACTTAAAGTTTTTTTCATGTAAGTCATTTTCCTGCTCTGAACGTTATTTTTAGAAAAACTTGATCCATCTTTTGTCTCATTCACATATTTGCAAAGAGTTTCTGTGAAAAGCCGGGTGTTTTCAGTGATCTAATAACTAATCTAATTACAGGCTTTGAATTTTAAACCTAAATATTCTTAACTTTTAAAATAAAACTTCGGAGGTAAATTAAAGGCACTAGAAGGTCACGAAACCGATATTAATTGTAGTATACTGTGAAGTTCCTCTTGGTTTGCATACTAATGTATAGAGGATTTTTGAAGGCTCTTTTTACTCTTATCAATTGACTCAATGGACTCATGATTGTAACATGTCTTATCTTCACAGATGAAACATTTCAGATGCACTGTACCAAATAAAATCATACTCCTCGGCATGATTTTCCGGATTATCCAGTCTAGTCTCAATCTCTTTCCAGATTCAACTCACTGCTTCATGCCCCCCAGTTGCCTAAACTCTGTGTTATTTTGAGTGTGCTCGTTCTCCAAGTACTTCAAAGTTTCAGCACAGGTCTCAGCTATTCAGGGCAGACATTTGAACATAAAAGTGTTGAACTGCTGGTTGTCAGTTCCAGTTTTTCATCACACATGCTGTTATTTCTAACATTCCCGTATCAGTTAAGAATGATTCATGTAACAGAACATACAAGCCTGCTGTTGGTGTTTCTATAAGAAGAAATCCACAGGTAGGCAGCCAGTTCAGCGGTAGTGTAACTCCTTAGGGACGCTTTTAAGGACCCAAGATCCTCTCCCTCTCAGCCGTATCATCTTTACTATGTGAACATTTGTCCTCATGATAGTTGAAGCCTCAGTTGAAGGCTGCTGCACCTTCAACTCTCTGCCATGTTCCAGGCAAGGAAAAAAGAGATGTGGAATGGGGCATGAGTAAAGGGCTGTACTCGATTGTCCTGTCCTTCCCCCCACCCTCCTGTCACTTCTTTCTTTTTTTCAGGAAATTACAAGCTTTCTCAGAGGCTGACGACAGCAGTCTTTGTTTCACATCTCATTGGCCAACACCCAGTCATGGCTGTCCTTACTTGGAAGGTGGCTCAGAGAGAAAGGAATGCAAGTGGGGACTGGGCCAGTGAAAGAACAGTGCCTGCCACGCCAGTGAAAGAACAGTGCCTGCCACGCTGCTTTTCACTTGCACGCATCCCTCCACTTGAAATGCCCTTTGTCTTATCCTTTATGTGTGTTCATCCACATCTTGTGTAGAGGCTGTCCACTTTCTCCAGTTCTGACTGAGCTCCTATGAGCTGCTCTTTGTATTTGCCTATGGGATATCATTTTTAACCTTCATAATAAAAGGCAGAATGACTGTCATTAGCTTTATGTAGCTGTGTCTTAACACTGAGGTCAGAAATTGTGCTATGAATTAGGAATCTTTCAGTGACAGGCGTCAAAAAATTATGCTAATTAGTTTATCCCGTAATTTGTTGGTTCAGTTAACATGGAAGTCCAGGGAATCACTGGCTTCAGGCATGTCTGGAAGCAGAAGCTGAAATGATATGCTCAGTGTTAACTCCTGTGCCTCTCGTCATTCTAAATCTCATCCATGCTTCCTCCCTCTCTTATTGCTCCTCTCTACTCTTTGTCCTTCTTTTTCTTCCTCTCTTTCTCCTACTCTTTATTCTATATCCCGCTATTTTGCTCATTCTGTAACAGGTTCTCAACACTTTGTACAACGTACAAATGATCGACATTCACAGCTCTCAGCTTACCTGACTTCTCATGCCAGAGTCAAGGAGTTCCTCTTTCTACAAAATGCATATATCAAACGTTTCTGAAAGGAATATGATTAGCCTTGGTTGACAACATTTCTGTTTTTTGAGCAATCCTACCATGGAGGAGAATAGAATAGTAAGATTGGCTATGAATAGGTCCATTCTAGTTGCTCAGGAGTAGATGAGGCAGTGTAATTGACAATCTCACCCAAACCATTTGTGACATTGGGAGAAAATTCTAGGAATGCAAAATAATAAGTACTTATCCCAGATCTCATTGTGCCTGTCATCATTCATTGCATGTGCCTATCTCTGTCGAAGTCATAGGAGCTCAGTAGGGATATGAGGAAGTGAATGGATAAATGGGAGAGGGGAAGAACTGAGCTGGCCTATAAGCAAAAGAAGAAAACAGCAGTGTTTAGTATTTTATGAGCTGTATTCAGATCATGCAGTGATATTTTAGTTGTTTGTTTTTGTTTTTTTTTTTAATTTTTGAAATAGGGTCTCACTCTGTTGCCCAGGCTTCAGTGCAGTGGTATGATCACAGCTCACTGCAGCCTCAACCTCCTGGGCTCAAGTGATTTGCCACCCTCAGCTTCCCAAATAGCTGGGACTACAGGCACGCATCACCACCCCTGGCTAATTTTCTGATATTTTTATAGAGACAGTGTCTTACTCTGTTGCCCAGGCTGCTCTCTAACTCCTGGGTTCAAGTGGTCTTCCTGCTTCACCTTCCCAAAGGGTTGAGATTACAGGCATGAACCACTGTACCCAGCTGTTTTATGTTTTAAATTTATATAAATCCACAGTGGATACATTGTTCAAATTACAAAAATAAGGAAATGCGGTACAAAATGCATATTCAGAAAATGCATCTGCCATTGCTCCTTCAGCAAATAGTTGTTGCTTGCTTACTCTGTGATAAGGCATTAATTGCATGGTGCTTCATAGTTTTAGTGACAATTATTGAGATGCTTCTCTCTGTTCTTAGAGAACATCCTAAGCTGATAAAAATTAACAAATGGGGGATACATAGTTTGTAAGTAAAGTATATTTGGGGAACCTTTTGTCTTTTTAAAGCATATGAAACTATATAGTGTGTTTTCAGTTTCAGTGTATGGATATAAGAAGCTTAAGAAAATGAATTCATATATTTAGCCTCATTTATTTTAAACCATTTATGGAGACATTTGATATATTTTTAAGTCTCTCAGAAAATATCCTAAGCATAAGCAAATAACTTCAAATAAAATGTTTATATTTGGACATACTAGTTCCCTGCTGTCATCTTGACTGATTCAGAAAAGTTCTGAAGTGAAAGATTTTAGCATTTATTTCTCCTGGCTTTCTTCCATCTGCCTGGAATAACTCAGTTCACTGAAGGCTTCTGATAGGTCCCTGACCTTGGCCCCTATCTTTGCCATCAGTGTTTGGGGTGAGGAGAGAATGGGCTTTGAGGATGGTTGCCTCTTTTTCACTGCTGCACCTCCTCATTATCTCTGCAGGAAGCAGGTTGATTCTGGCAGGCAAAGCTCCCTGAGGCGGAATCCATTCAGTCCATTCTTACAGGGGTAATAGGGCTTGGGGCTCATTTCAGTCAGCCTTCCTTGGAAGAGAGAGGTCCCTTTCCTTTCCTTTTGAAGATTGATTGGTTTGCAAAGAAAGAGAGATAACACCTCTCTCATTCTCACTTTCTCTCTTTTTTTCTGTTCTTGAAACTCAATAGTTGTGTACAATAAGAAGTCTTGCTAGACAAATTGTGCCTGTGCTTTATGTTCTGTAAACATGATTCTTGGAGCTGAGAAACTTTTAATGGAACCCTTTACCTAAGCTGAAATTACTTATATAATCCAACTCTGTATTAGTTTTCCTGGTTTTTGAAATAGTGTCACAAGATAGCAAAAAAAAAAAAAAAAAAAAAAAAAAAAAAGAGAGAGAGAGAAGAGAGAGAAAGAATGGGAAGTGGAGATGCAAAAGAATTTCTAAGACTAGTCATTTAACAGACTGACTCAGATGAAAGTTCTCAGTAGCCCTCTGGAAAGAGAAATTTCTAAACACAACTTTTTGGTTAAAGATAATTGAAAATAATTATATGTGTGTGTGATAAACCACAAAGATCTTTCTACATTGTGACTCTTAAAGTAGATGAAGAGGTTAATGAGGAGGTTTCCTAGCAGCAAGTTTAATTGTAGTCATGTAAAAATTACATAAACTCAGCAAAAAATTTGAACACCTACTCTGTGCAGGAATCTGAAAAAAATTCATTCTAAGTAATTCCTGTAATTTAGACTCTCAATGTAGTGGTGAGAATTTGAAAAAGTAAAGAATGCTCATGATAAAGTTTGACAGGTGCTCTGAAAGCAGTAAATATGAGGAATTAAGGCAACCTCTACTTTTGACATCATTTGCTCTGAGGAAGTATTGTATATCCTGACTTTAATTTTTTCAGGACCCTGTGCACTTACAGGATGACAGAAATGATATTTCTTCTCTCCTGAAATGGGGTTGATATTTATACATCACACTCAGACATACAAAAAGTACTGTTCTGCTTTATTTATCAATAACAAGACCCTGTCCTCAATGATGGAGACAGAAAACAACTTTGCTAAGTTAAGCTATTTCAGCCACTACTTCTGGTTTTTATTGTTTTATTTCAGAGGAATTCAATTGCAGTTGACTAAATCCTCAGTCAATTTAAAGTTCATATTTCATGTGAGGAATGTTTTTCTCTAAGTGAGTCCACATTCCTTTCTCTTTCTTTCCCAAGATGGTCCAGGGAGCAGGGCTGAATTCCCATGTTCTCATGATGAGAGAGGGAGTTCCTTCTGGTTTGTGTGCTGTCTCTGTCCTCATTGATGTCCTCTGGGATATAGCTGCCTGGTATCTTGTGTTCTTGCCCACCGAGGTCTGGCCATTACGGGGTTGTAAGGCTCATACATGCTGTTGAGGCGGAAGTTCCTTTTCCTCTGGTTTTTGAGATTTCCATAGCAGGGGTTGGTAAACTACAGCACACAAACAAAACCCAGCAGCTGCGTGCTAAATCCAGCCATCTAGCTTGTTGGCTAAGGCTGTCAGTTTTCCTTCTACAACAGCAGTTGTGAGTAGTTGCAACAGAGACTGTATGTCCTGCAAAGTCTAAAATATTTACTCTCAGGCGCCTTACAGAAAAGGTTTGCCAGCCCCTGATCTCTCTGAGTCCTTGGATTGTCCATTCTTTGTTTGTCCTTCCTCTTGGCATGTTTCATCTTTTCCAGAGCACGCAGGAACCATTGGGTCTCCTGCACAGAAACTCAGGGCAGACAGAATCACTGTCCAGGGACCTCCACATCCCTTTCCTGTGTCACTGCTTTGGCATCATGCTGCATGTACACAGGTAGCAGGGGACCAACCCTATCTTAGCCTGTCCATTGCTTGCCATATCTGGGGGTATTTGAAGTTTCTGTGTTTTAGGTTTCCACCCTCTTGCCTGAAGGTCTTTGATATCTTCTTAGAAACTCGTGTATCATTTTCTAGCTACCTTTCTCCCTTGCAAATCCCCTTTCTTCTTTCCTTGAAAGGCTTAGTATCTGGAAAAAACTTTCCTTATGTGAATGATTCTTGAAGTGTTTTCTGTACCAGCAACTCCGCATCATATGAGAACTTGTTAAAAATGAAAATACTTGGTCTCTACCCCAGACCAACTGAATAAGATTGTCAGAAGGAGAGGCCCAAGCAAGCTGCATTTTAGCAAGCTCTTCGGGTGATTTGTGATCTGACAAAGTTTGAGAACCCCCTACCTTACATCATATCTGCCACTAAAACCAGATGATCTGAATAGCCAGGTTTCCTGCTTGATGTGTGAAAGGGAGCTTTCAAAATGTAGAAAACTTCTTTCCCCTTCCACAAAGATTGGCTGAAGTAGACTCAAAAATTCTGTTTTGAAAATTGAGTATTTCATTCGATTATCTTTTTCCTTGTCTTTCTGGTCTACTAATTCAAATCCTCCCTAAGGCAGCCGATGCCTCTGGTTAAACAGAGAGTGTGTAGGAAGTGCTCTTAAGGAGAAACATCCAGTGCTTTAGAATAAATGCTCGCTCTTCTCTGCACTCGTGGTGCACATTTATCTAAATAGCGGAATCCATGCCTGAAACCAGCAACACTATTTGCTGAGTCAGAAATTTCAGCCTTAGCCTGTAAGTGGGGCAGAGACTCCAATACTGGAATCCCTTTAGATCCTCATGGACATTTCAAACTTAGCAGGTGTGAAAGGAAATTTACTGATTCCTTATCTTTCTCCTCAAATCATTCTCCATTTCCCAAATCCTTGACCTTGGTAAATGGCTATGGGGAAGTGACTATAAGTATTGATTTGAAAGTGGACTGATCTGAATTCAAACACCAATTTCATCATCCATTAACTTTGTTATCTGGAACAGCCAACGTTTCTAGCTATACATTTTCCTGTAAAACAGAGGAAGTCCCAAATCCCATGAGTAGTTTTTAAGCTTTGGAGAAAATGTATGCCTGATAATATGATATTTATTATCCTATGCTTGCCCATTCTCAACTTCACTTAGTGGCCAAATCACTAGGCATCGTTGTGCATTCTCTTTCAGAAATGTCTTGAATTGATCATCGTATCCCCTTCCTTTCAACAGATTGCCACTGCTGATAAAGGTTATCTTCATTAGGGGGTGGCATGGTTTATTTCTTCTTCCTATCTCTAGTTGGGTCACTTCTTGGGAGAGCCACTTATGGTTTTGTGGGTTTGGGAGTGCACAAGAACACCACATCTAAGGGGCACCATTCAGATGTTACCTGGACCTTATAAAGTCCCTCTACACACTTACACTAATGCAGCAACACACATTCTCATAGTCACACATGCACATGTTCTCACACAGTCACTCATACCCTAACACACACTGGCCTTGATACTCACACAGACTTACACAAATGCACATCCTCATACGGACTCAGATACCACCCCACCACAAACACACCCACTCACATTCACACATTCATTTGAGTGTTGTGTATTATTTCAACAAAACAGTAAATCATGTTTCTCCAATAGAATCGGTATATTAAAACATGTTCCTGTAATCATATTGAAGAAGGACTATCTTTCTTTAAATCTTTAAAGCACATGGAGTTGTCCCAGGGGCAGCTCTGCTCTCCACTCCCATCTTTTCTTCAACAGTTGCTAGGATGATTCTATCTGAAGCCCCCACTTTTTCAGGCTCCCTGTGCCTAAGTTCCCATTGCAGCTCATGCAGACTGCATTTGTGGTCCTCTCACACAGTGCGTGGTTATTTGTGTCACCTGAGATTGAAAAACCCACTGTGATCATCACTGATAACCACCATTATACCTGGTCAAAAGGAGATGTGTAAGAATGTAAGAATTATTTTGCCTACTGCATGAATAATTAATGCTATTGGTCTGTTTTCCATATGTATGGAAATATAGAGAGAGTCAGCCAAAAATATTGTACTCTTGTATTTTTTTTTAATTTGGTGATAATCCCTTTACCTATTTTAATGACAAGGAAGAACTCCAAAGAAATAGGAATGTTATAGGAAGAACTTGGTGGAATGTGACTAACTGCTTTTTAGGACTATTCTGTGCAATATGTTTTTAACAAAAAGAGAGATTCCATTTATCCAGCATTATTTACATCATTCTGTTGCTGCAGGTGGATGAGAGGGTTCTCTTGTCTTTCTTATTCTTCACCCACTTTTAGAGTCTTACATTTGCTGGGTACTCTTTATAATTATGACACATTATGCGAGTTGGTTTTGAAGCCTTGATTTCATGTGATTCTTCAGACCAGTCTTAGAGGTGGGTTAATTTTATTTCCATTTCACAGGTGAGGAAGCAATTATTTTGAGAGGAATTTACCTGATATTAAGTGGTGCAGAAAGGGCAGAACATGGCTTCAAAACTAGTTTTGTCTGCTTTGTGAGCCTGTGATCTCTAGAGGTGTGATTATTGGACTCTTTTTTACCACCTTAAATTTTACAAAAAACTAAAGTGAGGAAAAGAAACCCAAAGAGAAAAGGTAAAATACTGTTTAATAAAACCTGTTTTTTGACTTTTTATTAAAAAGAAATGATTTTATGTTATCTATTGTTAATTCTCTAACTTCCGAAATTAACTTTGTCCTGTTTGTAAATTGTCTTTATAATTTATATCTTTTACTGTGTTCTGTAGCATGGATCCTGCTAAATTCTGACTTTCATGCTGGGAAGGGCCGTGTTTTCCATTTTTATGATCTTTGTTGGTTTCTTTGCTCTTGCTCTTCCAATTTTGCATATGAATTCTAGAAATAACCAGATAAGAGAAAGCAAAACATAGACAAGGTGACTTTTAAGCCCACTCACAGCTTCGAGCATCATAACAAAATTGAAAGCAAGTGTATTGATTTGGGTGGTATTATATTTGTCTCTAGGGCTTGAAAAGACCTTTAATTTCTCTCTTCTTACACACCATTTTTTGTTATAAGTATGTTTACAAAGGAATAAATATCATATTTAATAAACCTAATGGAGAGAAGTTGCCTTTAAAGAAACCAACAGATATGAGCATCATGTTGTGAGCGTGTTTACATTTATGAACATATTATTTTCTCATTGCCTACTCAGTTATTTAGAAATCATAGGAGTTAGATGCTAAATGTCATTATATTTATATGTGAAGCAGCATTTCTAATCTCCAGTCACTTCTTTCAACTTACACATCTGACTTTGACCTCTCACTTCCCCATGGCATTTCAGAGTTGTTAGGGAATTTATAATCAAAATTAGTTTGGCAGCTTAGAACTTATTGGAAGAAAAACATCACCTTATTCTGCTGCTATTATCATGCTGAAGAAAACTGCTTTTTCACTTTGTTTAAACTGTATTTTTGACTTCTAGTAGATCAATTTCTCCGTATTTCAATTTACAATTATAGGTAACATGAATCTCAATTTTTGAAATACCTAACTCAATAATGTATGAAATGGTTTATAAAATAATTTCTATTTGCTTTGAAGGAAATTTTAAAGAGATTAAAATGCTTCCATTTTCACATACAAGTTTAACTCATAAGTTTAATGGTGACCAATATTATATTCTTGGTGTAAATCCTACTAAAATTTTCTCTATCCTATCATATTAAATATATTTATATATTTAATATGATTTACACACAGTGTGTGTTTTTAATAGGCACATGTATATGTGTTAGTGTTTAATAAAGTTGGTTTCTACAAAATTCCTTGGGGCTTCCCTTAGGATTAATTTACTCACTTGATAAATATGCATTGAGTCCTTTTGATGTGCTAAGCTCACTTCTAGGGACCACAAATATATAAATGACTAAGTGAGACCCAATTTCATATTCCCCAGGGAGCTCAGAATCTGCTGGTAGAAACATACCATTCAAGAGCAATGACAGTACTATGTGGTGTTTCTCTGGTGTAGCACATGGAAGAGGCACAGTCCATCCCAGGGAAGGCTAAATGAGAAGCAAGAGTAGCTTGGAATCATAGGGGGAAAGAAGGTTTTCAGTGAGAGGAACAGTGAGCAGCTTGTAGAAGGCAGATGTAGTAGCAGAACCTGGTGATATTTTGTCTCTTAGAAATTGCTGTCATCTGTGAGAGGCAGTGTGTGTAGTGGCTAAACTAACACAGTTTAAACTGCCTAAGTCTGACTCTTGGCTCGGCCACTTTTGGAGTGTAAGTCATTAGCATCTCTTCCCTGTGCCTCATTTTCCCTATTTGTGCTAAAGTGGAGTTTAGAATAATGCCTACTTGATGAAGGTACAGGGAGAATTATATGCGATGACACATGCAGGGTGCCTGGAGGAATGAACACCAGGTACGAAGAGAGTCCTTCTATGTGTTTGCTCGGATTGCTGTATCAAAGAACTATGAAGTGCATGGCTTAATAATAGAAATTTATTGAGTTACTTTCTCCTGGCCTGCTGATTATTTGTGTGAAGAGAAAGACTTCTTAATGAATACATGAAGTAAAATTGTTCTTTAATCTTTTGCTTTCAGTTTTACCCTTACTGCTTTATGTGTTTGGACTTTTTATCTAGATTGTCATTTCTGTTCTTTGGCATTTAAATGGCCTGCTTTAAGCAGTCCAGACCTTTCTTTATTGCCTGAGAGTCAATAGTTTCCTGCGGTCCGTCTATCTGATAAGTTGAGTCTTTTGCTAATTGTGATCTCACAGCTCATTCCTTCTACTTTCTTCTTGTCCCTTCTTCCAATTTTTCTAGTCTGTAGTCTTTTTCCTCCTCTCTCTTTCTCTTCCCTTTCTCTTTCTTTCCTTTCTTTCCCCTCCCTTTGTCCCTGTTTACTGCTTTGTCACTTGTTTTCCTGTTTCTTCGGCAGCGGTAAACAGGAAATGCAGCTTCAGTTTGCTACTACATGTTGTTATAATAATACTCTGAAGAAATTAATGCATGGTTTCTTTGCTGTGACAATATAAACTTATTAAAGATTTATGTTCACTCAATATATTGATCATTTTTTCTGATAACTCTAAAAACCACAATGTCAATAAGTCACAGAGTTGAAACCTGTCAACATCACGACAGTTGTTAGATTTAATATTTAGCCTTTTTTATTATTGCTTTTGTTTCTTCTTTATAACCTCATTGAAATTCTAGTTAGAAAGAATGGAGCAGTGAACTATGAAGAAACATTAATTAATTGTACATGGCATGTGTGTATGTGTATAAGTGGATTTTATATAATTAGTCACAATTAGTATGGTTTTTAAAATTTTTAGCTTAGTGATCTAGACATTATCATCTTGGTTATTATGTTTTTAATGTTCAGATTATAAGTAGGTTAAAAGTAGGGCACACATTCATCCATTGAATAATTGTTGAAGGAAGAAGGGTATCATCAGTCTTTTTGAGGAGTTTTGTTCATGAAGTTCTACTGTCTCACTGTAAATAATTGCAGAAATGGTACAATGGAGGACTGATGAATCAGTAAAACATGCAGATTTCCTATAGCAAGGAATATGTACACCTGTTGCTTAAAATCTATGATTTTGTTTTTTCTGGTTTATAAATAGAGGCCTGAAAATAGTTTATACTTGAAAATATCTTAATATGATAATTTTGTTGATTATGAATAAAGAGTATTTTATCTAAGTCATATCATTTGAAGAGCAAGGGCTAGTAGAACCAGGCTCTGGATTTAGTTTTGCATTAACTAAAAATTTGATTTATGGCAAACCATTTAATCGGTCTTGACCTTGGTTTTCTCATCATAAATTGAAAGTGTTAACTTCTATGTTCCTTTAGGGCCCTTTAAATTTCATCAGTTGATATTTTAAAAATTTTAATGACCTGGTCATTACAGTAACATCTGCAGATTAACCCATTAAAGGATCTAATTTTAGAGTGTAATTTTATACTTTGTAGATGTCTGAGGGAAAAAAAAGGGACAGTGTCATACATAAAAATGTGCTACATGCTGTCATTTAAAAAATATTTTGTGTCACTGTTCTTCAAATGTTGAAGCATCAGGATCCCTTTATATTCTTAGAACTTGTACGGGACCACCATGAGCTTGTGATTATGTGCAGTATAGATGCCAAATTTAGCATTATAAATTTAAGCAGTACATTTAGAGATTTATTTAGGAATTTATTCAAAAACAATAGACCCATTATATGTTAACATAAATAACATGTCTATTAAAAAACCAATTTTTCAAAACAAAAAACAATGAGAAGAATAACTTTCTTTTTTTTTTTTTTTAACAAATCTCTTAAGTGTCTGGCTTCTTACAAGACACCTGGATTCTTCTCTCTGCTTCTACTATATTCAAACTGTTGTAATATCACACAACATGGAACCTCTGGGAACTCCACTGTATAGTCATGAGAGATTGAGAATGAAAAAGGCAAAAGACATTTCAGTATTGTCACAAAAATGGTTCTAACTATAGGGGCCCTTTGAAAAGTATCTCAGTGAATCCTCAATGACCCTGGAAATCACTTTGAGAACTACCATTCTATATTTTTTTAATATGAGATAATTCCGTTGTAGAAAGTGTGACTTCAAAATTCGAAGTTTTGATGTATCTTTCAGTTACTCAAATATTCAGCTTGACTTTTAATGTTGTGACGATGCTGAAATCTCCCTGTTCGTGCATCAGTTTATTTTTCTACTGCCTATTTGCATGATGGTTAAAAATATGGGTGAAATGATTTTCTTCCCAATTATCCCCTTCAAGAGACCTTATCTTCACATATGCATGTTCTTTACTTGACTATAAACTCTGTAAGAAGAGGGAGTATTCCTGTGCAGCCATAAAAAAGGATGAGTTCATGTCCTTTGCAGGGACATGGATGAAGCTGGAAACCATCATTCTCAGAAAACTATCACAAAGACAGAAAAGCAAACACTGCGTGTTCTCACTCATAGGTGGGAATTGAACAATGAGAACACTAGGACACAGGGTGGGGAACATCACACACCGGGGCCTGTCTTAGAGTGGGGGACTGGGGAAGGGATAGCTTTAAGAGAAATACCTAATGTAAATGACGAGTTAATGGGTGCAGCAAACCAACATGGCACTTGTATACCTATGTAACAAACCTGCACCTTGTGCGTACGTACCCTAGAACTTAAAGTATAATTTAAAAAAAGTTAAAAAAAAAAAAAGTAAAAAAAAAAAAAAAAACAAGAGGGAGTATTCAATACTATATCCTATCTAATTTCTCAGGATATATGTGCTAAATGACTGAATAAAATAGAAAAGATAAAAAGAAACAAATGGAACATATTAACAATATTAACAAATTTGAATAAAATGCCAATAGAACATATTAACAGTATTAACAAATATGAATAAAATGCCAATTCTTGAGAAAATTGGTATTAAATGTCTAAATCATTCTCAAATAGAAAAATGTTATCAAAATTTAATTTTATAGTTTGTATATATGAATGTATTATATTCTCTCAGGTACAATTGAAAGAAACCCACTGAAAGTGAATGCATCAAGATTAAAATTAAATGAACAAAACCTCTAACAATATAGAAGTATATGGACTTGCCTGAAATGATGGAAATACTTCTAAGAATTTAAAACAGGAGGTATTATCAGTATTATAAACTAATAATCAGAAGCCCTATCCTCCCCTGCCAGGCAGAGTTATAAGTAGGACTCCATAGGAGACAAATAAAGAGCTCATACTCATTTGGAATGGGACCACCTGGATTTTGGTGTTGATTGCATATGGCAGTTCCAACATAAACTTATTCAGCCCCTCTGGGCTTGTATGTCCTCCCACAGAGAAACTTTGTAACAATGGAAACCTAAAATGTAACAGCTGCTTACATTGAGGGAGTGAATTTCTCACTACAGAAGGGGTTTAAGTCCAAGTAGGCAGGACGGTTCCCCAACTCTCAGTTTCTTTCATTTGAGGGAGGTGTTTGGTTTCTCAGACTGCTCCCCTTAGGCCTGCACTTATCTAATAGGTGTGGTATCTGTAATGCTAAAAATTCGTACAACGAGTGGCAAAAGTTGTGCCTGGAATTTATATCCATAGTTTGTAACATTATTTTAAAAATGAAGAATAAGGAAAAACTATATTGAAAACAATTATCACCATAATGGTGGGTTTAGAAAGTTGTTCTTGTGACCTAATAATGTGGTGAACAGATTTTGATCAGTCCCTGCACCCAACGTGTATGGATATAATGTCACTGTGATACTTATTATTATACTGAAATGCAGAGATTCATTTATAATTTGCAAATTAATTATTTATGGTTGGAAAAGGCAGAATAATTTATTTTGGAAGCTGTGTCCCAGTGACTATACACTTTTCCCAGAATTTCCTAAATGATAAAAGTGAGTTATAAAAATCAGTTTTACAAAAGGTAGCACTGTTTGGTACCATATATTTGCAAGTTTCACATGATAGAAAAAAATAATATATTCTTTAATTGAGGAGCCACAAAATCTATCAGCATGTAAACAGGATATGACATTCCTTGTTGCTAACTTAACAACATGATTACAGTTTACGTATTTCTTTGGATAGTGGTGCTTTACTAGTAAATGACTATTTATCCTTTTGATGCACAAATAAGGGCTTATTTTATATGTAGATGCCATAAGGATTGCTCATGGAGCTTCAGAAGATTTTGAGCTTTTTTTAATTAGGAAAATAATCAGGCATACTCTTTCATATTCTTCAGAATATTGGAAGAATGTATCACCTATGTAGTTATCACATAAAATCAGTAGTTGCTAATATTGTACCCTCTTTGATTCATCTACACATTTATTTCATGAACCATTTGATCACCTGTATTTTCAGTAACTGGAAGGTTAATCTAAATATGTGATAACGCCCACTTTGGAAGACAGTTTGCCAGTTTCTTACTAAGTTAAACACCTCTGTGCCTTGGTATTTACTCAAACAAGTTGAAAACTCATACCACACAATCACCTGCATACATATGTTTAAGGAGCTTTATGCATAATTGCCAAATCTTGGAAGCAACTAAGTTACCCTTCAGTATGTAAATGAATAAATGAACTGGGATACATGTAAGCAATGGAATATTATTCAGTGCTAAAGAGAAATGAACTGTGAAACCGTGGAAAGACATGGAGGGACCTTAAGTGCATATTAGTAAGTGAAAGAAGTTAATCTGAAAAGGCTACATACTGTATGATTCCAACTCTCTGACAGAGTACAGAGGGGTTTTAGGCCAGTGAAACTATTTTGTATGATACTAAATAATGATGGATGCATGTTACTGTAAATGTATCTAAACCCATAGAATGCACAACACTAAAAGTGATTCCTAATGTAAACTGTGGGCTTTGGGTGATAGTGATATGTGTCAACATAGACTCATCAGTTGTAATAAAAAATAAAGGTACTACTCTGCCTGGGGATATTGATGGTATAAGCAGCTCTGCACATGTGGGGGCAGGGAGGTATATGAGAACTCTGTAATGAACATAAACTGCTCTAAAATTAGTAAAGGTTATTAAAAATAACTTGATATTTATTTTAACACTTTTGACAAGAAAACTTTACAGATGATATTATGTACTTTATTTTATGTTACATTAGAGACTATATGTCACTTTACCCAACTACTAATGATAGTAAGTGTGAGCACTTGATGGATCATCTTAATACAACACATAAATATTGATGCTGATTTCAGTTTCTTTGGTAGCAATTTAAATATCTGATCTTCCAGTTATAATTTCCATAAGCAATAGAAACTAGCCACTGTGAATGTGTGTTCTTTACTGACACAGACCTGCCTTTGACTATTTTGAGTGGTTGGTATTTGAAAGACTTCCAACTGTGATAAAATGACAGGAATGGGATTTACTCTCCTACTTTAACTAGAAAATTAATGAAAATATATGAAACAATAGTTTCAGAGATTGAATAATAATAGGAAGGACAGGAGAGAGATTTATGAGAGAAAAAATAAGGGAAACAAGGTGAGCTCTGTGACTCCCCAAGCTTACTATTTGGAAGGAATTTCAAAACAGTGCGGGGAAGGGGACCCCAAACAGAGGTGTAGTATTTGTAAGTAGAAGAGACAGACTTCAAAGTTCAGGGAGAACAAGGCAGCTGAAATTTGAAGGGTAAAATAGCATAGAGGAAGAAACTCCCTAGAGATAGCGCTGGAACACTGCAGGGGGGTTCAGTGAAGCGTTTGGTAGATTATTGATCTATGCTTGACTGTGAGGAAACTAGGTAAGACGAGGGAATGAATCAATGTAAAGGAGTATGTAGAGCAACTTCAAGAGTTCATGCAGGAAGAGAATGACTTTGTTCCTACCAGAAATAGGACAAAACCCTTTTATGCAAGACAGCGGGTAGAGTCCTCAGAAAAGTATTACCTCAGTAGTATGGCCAAATTAACCCCAAATCAAATGCTCTTCTGGATTTTCCTTAACAAAACTTATAACCATTTCTCAAAATGAATAAACAAATCCAAATTACCTGTATATCAGAATATAGTCCTATAATATTTGAAAGGATAAACCAAAAGTCCCAAAACCAACATTGTACAAATTGCAATATCTTACATGCAATAAAAAAATTACTAAACATGCAAGGAAGCAGGAAATAAGACTCATAAACAGGAGAAGTAATCAATAGAAAAAGTCTCAGATGCCACTGAATAGAAGAATAAGAGACAAAGATGGTAATTAGGTATTGTAATTATACGCTTGATGTAGGACATGGAGGAAAACATGAGCATGATGAGGAGAAAAATGAAAGTTAAGAAAAGATGCAAGTCAGGCTCAACAGATGAAAAATACATAATAACTAAGACTACACTGTATGTGAGCAGTAATAGATAACACTTTAGAAGAAAAAGTTAGTGACTTGAAGACATTGCACTAGAAAATAAACAAAAATGAAGCAGAGAAAAAGTACTGAAAAGAAAATGAACAAAGTATCTTCTGTGGGAAGATATTATGGTGGCATATCATGCATGTAGTTGAGGTTCCAGGAAATAAGGGGGACACGCAGAAAAATACTTAATAAAATACGTGTAAAAATTTTTCGAAATGTATTGACAATTACAAACCGCCAAACTAATAAACTCAATGAACACGAAACAGAAGGAACACGAAACAGAAGAAACATGAAGAAAACCATAACCCAAGCACATCAAGATAAAATTGCTGGCTGGGTATGGTGACTCACTCCTGTTATCCCAGCACTTTGGGAGGCCCAGGCAAGTGGATCACCTGAGGTCAGGAGTTCAAGACCAGCCTGGCCAACATAGTGAAACCCCATCTCTACTAAAAATACAAAAAATAGCTGGGAGTGGTGGTGATGCCTGGAATCTTAGCTACTTGGGAGGCTGATGCAGGAGAATCACTTGAACCCAGGACATGGAAGTTGCAGTGAACTGAGATTGCGCCATTGGGCTCCAGCTTGGGTGACGAGTGAAACACTGTCTCAAAAATAAATAAATAAATAAAGTTGCTGAAAATCAGTGATGAAGAGAATAATTTAAAAGCAGGTGGAGAAACCAATGCACATATCATACAGAAAAATAAAGATAAGAATAGATTTCTTGTCAGAAACTACACAAGCCAAAAGACAATGAAGTGACTATTAATTAAATTTCTTGGTCAACACAGCTTTAGCTGTATTTTACAAACTTTGATGTATTTTCATTTTCATGTTCAGTTTGAAAAACTTCTGATTTCCCTTTTTTCATGTCTTCTCTGATCCGTGGATGATTATTTAGAAATATGTTATTTACTTTTCCTGATACCTTACTCTTGTTAGAAATCCCAATTTTCCAAAATAGATAGCATGTAGTATAACCCATATTGATTAAAGAAATTTCATAGTTTAAAATCTTTCCACCAAACAAACTAACAAAACTAACAAATGATGAGCAAACAAACTTCAAGGCTGTATATCTTCATTGGTGAATTCTGCTAACATTTAAAGAAAGTATAATGTCAAGTCTACACAGATTTTTTTAGAAAATAGAAGAGGAGAGAATACTTCCCAATATATTTTATGTTACAAAAATCAGAAAAATTCATTACAAAAACATAAAACTCCAGACCAATATCCTTCATAAATACATAATACATATGTATTAAACTGTATTTATGTATACATAAATACAAAACCCCTTTTTAAAAATTTAATAAATCAGTATATCAATACATAAAAAATGTGATACATCATGATCAAATAGGATTTATCCCAAAAATGCAAGGTTGGCTTTAAGATTTGAAAAATCAAGCATTGAAATTCAACATATTAACTTTTTTTTTTCCAAAAGGAAAAAGTATTTGACCAAATTTAGGACCCATCCATGGTCAAAGTTCTGAGCAAACTAGAAATTGAAGGGAACTTCTGCAAACTGACAAAGGGTGTTATTGAAAAACTTGTAGTTAACATCCTCCAATATGGTGAAATGCTTTTCCTCCAAGTTCAGAAAGAAGAGAAGGATGTGCACTCCTGTCTATCGTTTTTCCAGATATCCTAGTCTGACTAATAAGTATTTAAATAAATGATACAGCTTGAAAAAGAAGCAGTAGAGCCTTCTAACATGACTGTTTTTGTAGAAAATCTTGAGGAATTACCCAAAATCTACTTAGACCTACAAGTGGGTTTACCAAGTTCGCAGTATGCAAGACTAATGTATAAAATATGTATTTTTGTGTACTAGCAATGACAATTGGTAATTAAAAATTAAAAATAATCACTGACAATAGGATCAGAAAATATGAAATATATACACATAAATGTAATAGGATATATATTCAGTCTGAACACTGAAAACAGCATTGCTGAGAAAGGTTAGAAAAGTTTCAAATAAACAGAAAAATGTAGCATGCTATGAGTTGGAAGACTCAATATTAATACTGTATCACTTCCGTGCAGTATTACAAGTGATCTGTAGATTCAATGCACTGCCACTCAAAATTTCCATAAGTTTTTCTGTGGAAATTGACAAACCAACTATAAAATTGATATGGAGATGAAATAAAAAGTTTGAATGGCCAAAGTAATTTGAAAAAAAAAAATAGAATAAAGTTGGAGGATGTACAAAACTGATTTTAAGACTTAATGTTAAGCTGCAGTACTCTGCACAGTGTGGCTTTGGCATAAGGTAGACATAGATTAGTGGAATAGAAAAGAGAGTCAAGAAATGGACCCCCCACGTATATGGTTAGTCAATTTTCAAGAAATTACTAAAGTAATTAAATAAGGAAATAATAAACTTTTGAAGTGATGTTGAATAATTGCCATCCACATCTGAAAAATAAACCTTGATTCTAATGTCACACCCTGTGCAAATATGGGTAGCTAAAACCATGCAACTTCTAGTAGATATAATGGAAGAAAATCTTAACTTTGGTTATACAAATATTTCTTAAATAGAACACAGAAAGCAGAAACATCAAACATTTTTCCTCTCCAAAAGATACAGTAAAACAAAATAAAAGCCACAGACTGGGAGGAAGTATTTTAAAAATACATATCTGATAAAGGAATTTTGTGCAGAATATGTAAAGAACTCTTTGAACTCAATGATAAAAAGATAAATAACTCAACAAACCCGTGGGCAAAATATTTGAAAACATATTTCACCAAAGGGGATAGAAACAAACACCTGAAAGTATGCTTAACATATTACTCACTAGGAAAATGAAAGTTAAAAATGCAGTGAGATACCACTAAGCACACACTTGAATGGCTAAACTTAAAAAGACTTCCAATCCCCAGGGTTGGCAACCATGTGAAACAACTGGAACTCTCACATATCACTAAGGGGAATGCAAAAATGGTTCATTTATACTGGAAGACATTTCAGCAGTGTCTTATCAAATGAAACATACACTTCCCATATGACCAGTGGTACTATTCTTTTTTTTTTTTTTTTTTTTTGCCAGAACCTCACACTGTTGCCCAGACTATAGTACAGTGGCATGATCTCGGCTCACTGCAACCTCCATCTCCCGGGTTCAAGCGATTCTCCTGCCTCAGCCTCCAGTGTAGCTGAGATTACAGGCGCTTGCCACCATGCCCAGCTAATTTTTTTAGTATTTTTGATAGAGACAAGGTTTCACCATGTTGGCCAGCCTGGTCTCAAACTCCTGACCTTAAGTGATCCACCCACCTCGTCCTCCCAAAGTGCTAGGATTACTGGCATGATCCACCACACCCAGCCAGTGTTAGTATTCTTAAGTGTTTTCCCAACAGAAAGGAAATTTTTATTCACACCAAGGCTTATATGCAAATATTCAGAGCAGCTTTTTAAACAAAAAAATAATAGTCAAAACCCAGAAAAGAACTCAATTGTTCATTACCTTTTTGCTGTGGTAGGCAAATGTGATATGCATGTACAATTGAATACTGCTCAGCAATTAATAAAATGCAATTATCAATACAGATAACTCTCAAAAGTGTTATGTGAAAGAAGCTAGATGCTAAAGGCCCCATGCTGCATTTTCATGTATATAATATTCCAGGAAAATCAAAATTATGATGATAGAAAACAAATCCCTGGTGGTCATGGATCAAGGGTTGGAGAGAGATTAAGAGCAAACAGACGCAATGGAAAATTTTGGGGTGAAAGAAGCATTCTGCATTATGACAGTTTTAGTGGTTACGGGACTTGTAAACTTAAAATTCATTAATTTTACTGCTCATAAAGTATACCTCAGGAAAACTGACTAAAAATAAGATATAAGAATCTATCTTCAGATAAATCTTAACAATTATACTGACAGTTGTGTCACTAAGAATATTTCTCACTAATTGGTTCAGAGTTGTGGGCTGCTAAATGGATTAAAGCAAACCAAGAAAAGAGCTTAATATTATTTTAGAAAGGAACCGTTGAAAGATAATCCTGGAATATAGCCACATAAGGAGATTAGCACATACTCACCAAAAATTTAAATCTTTTGCTATTTAATGAAATCAGGCCAAGCAGCAGCACTTGTCAGTAATTATACTGGTGGTGACAATTCATATGTATATGCTTTATGGTTTTGAAAGTAAGTTAAAATATGTAAGCTGAAAGACTCAAAGGCCTGAAACACATTCTGGCCATGGGAGCAAGTAAGCAAAATATTTTCATGGGTGCAAGATAGATGGCATCAAAAATTGGAATGCCATTCAGAATGCAAAAGAACTTCCAAAAGCCTTACAGTCATTCTGCCGGGCTGTCTGCTCTTCCTGCTCCTACTTTCTGAGGATCTCTTCTTGGGTATCTGACAGTCTTAACTCACTGAGACCAGATTTGCTTGACTAAGTAAGTCACTGTGATATAGAGGACCTCACTGGGGAGAGCTCTTGCATTAGATCACCTTTGCCAGGGTTGGGGTTGTTTGGGGCCAACAGTCGTCCCTGGTCTACACAGTTCTAACTAAAATCAAATGGCAGATGAGCAAACATGGAAACATACTAGCATTTTATAATCTACAAACTATTTGTGAATTATTTCATCTAATTCCTTTAACAGATATTATAAATTTTCTTTAACAGTTGTGTATTTTCAGTTCTTTGCACAGTGAGCTCGTCTTGGTAGATGTTCAGTAAATATTTGTTAAATGAATTCATTATGAGATTAATGTGTGGATTGAGGGAGATGTGAATATATCAGTGTTGTCTTCAAAAGTTGTATAGCTTGGCCAAGGTCAGAGAGCTTGCCACATGTTAAAGGAAAGGCAGTGGAGGACAATGAGCAATTACTTGTACAGGTTTTGCAGTCATATCTGCAGCTTCACTTGCTGAGCCTCAGTTTATTTCATTTGTGAAATAAAGTCTGTTGCCTTTCACTTCAGGATCTTAAGAAGTATTAGGTGAGAGAGGGTTGCTGTTTGCAAACCCAAGAGCACATACCAGGCACTTAGGAACTTCTCAATTAAAATTCAGGATCTCTGATTATGATTCCTGTGATTCTTGTCATTACACTGTGCTTCTGAAATATGGGTGTTCATTTTGTAGATCAAAAGAAGAAAATGAACACAGTTTTCATCTTAGGAGAAATAAAACCATACAGTTTCTTTATTTCATGTTTCTTCTGCAAATTTTGCTTATTACTGTTTGTCTACTTGTGGTTGCTTTTGTAATTCTCTTCTTTGATAATTGAATGATGTATCTTCCCAAATTTAGTAAAATATAACTTATCTAGAAACTACATATACTTAATTTCAACTAGCTATAATGGCCAAAGTCCAGGATGTGAAGAAAACAATTAAACAAAATATATTTTCACTTCCCCCCAACGTAAATGCCAGAATGTGTATGGTGTTTGTATAAGTGTATGAAAGCTCATGCATTTGACTCATAGGAGAATAATTTGGGCTTTACTTAGAGCTTGTTGACTCTTTTTGCATGTAATTATATTAAGCTGAATGATCTGATTTTCCCACAAAGAGCAGATTAAAACTAGCCAATTAAAAGGAGGTAAGAGAATTGACAGCAGTGAGAATTAACAATAATTTCCCACAGGTATTACTCTTCAGTAACTTTACAATACAATGTTTATGGCTTCATCTAAGACATAAAATATTAATTATGCTAAAAATGCTTCTTTAATAAAGGGTTGTGTTTGTGTGACAGTGACATATTGTATCTTCTTAAACTATCTTAAACAAAAATAACTCAGAAAATATTCCTTCATTGAGCAGCATTTGTGAAGCCTTGCAAATTGAATTAGACTTGTTGAAATATGGATAATGATGATTCTGCAGTAACACCAAATAGAAGTACAATGTGCAAGCCTCACTTTTTGTTTTTTCAAAACATACTGAAATTCTGTTCTTCAGTCCTCAACCACTGATTTATTGGGAGCTATTTATATGTGTCATACAGTCCAGTCTCTCCTTAGCACAGATATTGAGACAGACTGATGATTCCAAGGCATACTCTAGAAATGGGAAAATATAAATGTTTAAGAGAATAATCTGTGATTTATAACCCACAAGGAACAAATAGCTATGTGATACATGATGACCTCTCTTGTATGCAGACGGTTTTTGTTCTAACTGGAAGAATGGAATTGTGGCATTTTCTAAAGAATGAAACATGCTGCCACGAACCACGGGGTCTGTGGTGAGCTTTTATTATAATTTTAACTTCTCAGCCTCTTATGCACATTTCCTTTGGGGGATTCCTCTCAGTAAGAGTCGTGGTAGAGGCGGGGTGTGGCTTCAGCAGTGGTTATCAATGCTGTTTTCTTGGTATTTCCAGCTCTCTGTCTTACAGGACGGAATTATCTGACCGCCTTCTGGTAGGGAGAGCCTATGACTGCTGTGGGTCAGTGAGATGTGAACAGCAGTGATTGGATTTTTCCAGCTGGATTAGCGAGTGGTGGTATGAGACCCGCTAGAGCACTACTTAACCTTTATTGTTGTTCTCAGGACTCCTTTACACTGTTAAACATTTTTGAGGATTCTAAAAGGATGTCGTTTACGGTAGTTGTATCTATTGATATTAATTGTATTGGAACTTAAAACAGAAATTATAAAAATATTTATTAAATTATTTAAAAGAGTAAAATAAACCCATTCCATATCAATGTCAGTATCATATTTATGTAAAAACAATTATGTTATCAAAAAACAGTGAAAAGAATAGCATTGTTTACCATTTTTGGAAATCTTAATTTTTAACTAAAAAGAAGACAGCTAGATTTTCATATCAGCTTCTGTGTTCAGTCTTGAAATATCTCAATGTCATGAAGCCTCTGGAAAACTCCACTGTGTGTTAATTAGAAAGCAAATGGAGAAAGTATCATAGGAAAATACTAGGTGCAGCAACAAAAGAGGCCAAAGAGATATGGTAACATGAGAGGAACTTGGCCAGCCAGTACTGGTTCCCAGATGGAGGACCATGGGCAACAAAAAGAGAGGCCTCTGAGAGCAAAGGGTGGCCCCCAGCTGATACCAGCAAGACAATGAAGACCTCCGTCCTAGACCCACATATAAATGAATTCTGCCAACAACCTGAATGGGCCTAGAAGTGGGTTCTCCCCTATGCCTCCAGTAGGGTGTGCAGCTTTACTGACACCCTGATTTCAACCCTGGATCTACAGGGTTGTAATGTAAGAAAGATGTGTTGTTTTAAGCCACTTATACCCAAGCAATGTATAGTAAAGCAAGTAATGTATAATAACTTATATTAATAAACTAAAAAACAAAAAAACACATGTTCATCTCTATACACGTAGAAAAAGCATTTGACAAAACCCCAAATCCCTCCTTCATAAAAATCTTCATGAAACTAGGAAGTGAAAGAAATTTCCTAAAACTGATAATATGATATCTAGGAAAACCCGACACAGAACATCATATTTGCTGGTAAAAACACAATGCAAAGTTTTCTTAAATATGTTATCAAAAGCACAGTTCTAAAAACCTAAACTGAAACATTGGACTTGATTAACATTTAAAACTTCTACTCTTTGAATGGCATTGTTAAAATTTAAGCCACAGACTACAATACAGTATTTGCATATCTTATATTTGATAAAAGACTTGTATCCAGAATATATAAAGAATTTGCAAAACTCACAAATAAGAGCAAATAAGCCAAGGAAAGTCAGTGACTTGAGCTAAATTTTAAAACATGGTTAGGTTATAGACTGAAAAACCAAGCTTAAAGGGAGAAGTGAATTATCACAAAGAGGAGCAGCATTAAAAATATTAGGGAGATACGGCCAGGCATGGTGGCGCATGCCTGTAATCCCAGCACTTTGGGAGGCCGAGGCAGGTGGAACACCTGTGGTCAGGAGCTTGAGACCAGCCTGGCCAACATGGCAAAACTCCATCTGTACTACAAATACAAAAATTAACCAGGCTTGGTGGCATGTGCCTGTAGTCCCAACTATTTGGGAGGCTGAATGAGGAAAATCACTTGAACCTAGGAGGCGGAGGTTGCAGTGAGTGGAGATCATGCTCCTGAACTCCAGCCTGGGTGACAGAGTGAGACTCCGTCTCAGGGGCAAAAAAAAAAAATATATATATATATATATACACACACACACACACACACACATCAAAAAATATATGTCAAAATGTATATATGTATATAGCAGATATGAACAAAATCAAAGTTTGAAAATGCATAGTTCACTGTAGTTTGTGCTTAAATATCTGTTCTTAGTCTTGTTATCCATAAAGTTCATGGGTATTTGTGGTGGGTAGACATTGCTATTTATTTTTCAAGTATATGATAATCAAATGAGATTATTTCTTTGAGTTTATGACTGTAAATTGCCATTAGAGGTATTATCATCACTAATATGTTATTGTAATTATTTTAGGGTATTATTATCATCAGTATATTATTGTAATTATTATTATTATTAAAGAAGAATTAATATATCATTATAAAAATGCAACAAAAACAGGCAAATAACATCTAAATATTATTATGAATATAGTTTTGAACTTGCAGATATCCAAGAATTCCCAGACTCCACTTTGAGAACTGCTACACCAGGAGTTGTTCTCTCTGACATGGTAACTAGATAGAGTGGCTATCTCTTCTGGAGTGAAGACAACATGTGGCAGAGTCCCCAGCTAATGTATAATGGGACTTTTAAAGTGAGTGAGAAATTAAATTGTTGTTGTGTGGTGTTTTTTTTAAACCACTGAGATTTTGAGAGTGTTTTTTGGCTACAGAATGATCTGGTTTTTCCTATTATAGTTTCCAAAACAAAAATGGAAGGGCCAGACACTCACTTTTTCGAAGCTTTAGCAACTACAGGTGAGCGTAAGACTTATCTGTAGCCAATTACATATTCCTACTGGTATTTTGAATGAGGAGCAGATGTGAAGAAAGAGGTACAGATGAGAGTTTATTCTAGTAGTTGTGATAGCTGTAGAAACACCCAGGTACCGGAGGCAGCAATGTCAGTTCTCATTAGCAATGGAGGCTCTCTTGCCAGACATGTATTAATGTCTGATTTTTGACAAAACACGTATCTTCTCTTGGTTCTTATTTGCTTGTGACCTTGGTTTTCCGATCTTCCAATAAATACTCTCCTTGCTTACATTACCCAGATTTCTATTCTTTGCATCTAAGAATCTCAGCTAGCTTTGTGGAGTCTGATAAATGAGGTTTTGCTCCATAAGAAGTTAAAATTCAGAACTCCCCAGGTGTCTCCAGACTTCTTTGATCATAGTCCCTATCAAGAAAGAATGTGTACATGTAACTCCAATATATTTATCTGCTAGAGACTTGGATCACTTTTATAGGCCAGACAAGTCTTGCTGCATCAGAATACATTATTCTAAAATGTAACCTCACTATTCTAATTAAATGCAAAGTCAGATGTCTGATGGAAATGTAAAATATTGTATATAAGTAGCATGAAAAAAATTGCAGTGCATTGAATAATTGGCACTATTGATCTTGCCTTCACCAATAAGCATCTTAAAATATAAATTACAGACATGGGTGAGGCAAGTACTATCACAGAATTTTCAAGACTGATGCTTTGCAGTGGACTATAGGAAAAATAATACGGAGATAGCATTAGGATGCAAGCTGTATAGGCTTTGATATTTTCTGACAGAGGGGTTCTGGGGCATGGATTGAGTTCCTAAAACCATTAGTAGTTTGAGTTGAAACGTCTTTTGAAAAATACATCACAAAGTTCCTATGGCACTGTACGCCCACTGCATTGAAGAATGACTAGTTTACGTTTTTGTTCTATTCTTCATTTAGAAGTAGTGCTACTTTAATTGGCATTTTAAGATTAAAATTTATTAAAAGGAGTATGATTAAATGTAAAAGAAAATATCAACACATTATTTTTCAAACTTATTATTTTCAACATTTAAAAAAAATCTTCTTTTTTTAAAAATATATACTAAGACAATTAGACTCTTCCCCAAATACCATAAAACAGTACCTTTGGTTTTTTACTTCCTTGTAAATTACCGAAATTCATTACTTAATTGTATGCTATGAAATTCTTTGAAAGTTCATGATTGCTTTCAAGTTAAATTTCAAGTTTATTGGAAAAAATACACAAAGTACCTGAATGCATAATCTTACATAATTTTTTCCAGAATTATAATTTTACAGTACCCATAAATAATAATAATCCACTTAAAGATGGAAAACAAACTGTGCCTCAGGGGAGTATGCAGAGAAGTTGCTTTTATCATAAATATCTATTTGACTCTAAAGAACCTTTTTGTAAAAACTGTTAGAATTGTCGGGGTAAATCCTTTTACCTATGTAAATTTCAGAACTCATTGCAAAATAATGTATGTGGTTCTCCAGGCTTCTCCGGTGGGTGATAACCTGGTAGTTTTTAAAAGTGCATCAGCCACAATGCACATAACCCATCTCAAAAGCATCTTGGTATTCCTGATGCATGAAATAACTGTTCTGAATGACTGGCAAAGTGTGTGAGATGGAGATACAACACTCAGGGAAATACACACGAACAGAAACCGCCGAGAAGACTGCCAGTAATTTCACTGCACCAAGTGTTTATTCAACTGTGGAAAGATCATATTTGGCATAGAAAGTGCCTTCTTTACAGAAGCTGACTGCATTGTTCAACAGATAAATTGCCTTTATGGCTGATCCATTTAGACTTAAGCTGGAATTTTTATGACACAGTTCATTTGTTGAAAGCATATTGTTGAAAATGTGAATACTTTGAAGTGCCTGGTTAAAAACATGTTTTAGCATGATTTCTGATTCAGCTATACAATAGTGGATGGTGGAATATTTGAGTAAATGGTTGGCGACTTGGTTATCTTTCTGAGTTGTAGGTTCTGATAGTTCCTAACTTGACTCATGTTGTCAGAAGAAGTTTCTAAATGAGATTATTTAAAAAGATAGACTCAGTAAAGACGCTTTGAAATCTATATGGTTCTTTTCTTTGTTTTGAAGACAACTTAGTCTTCTTTTGAAAAAAAAATCCACAAAAGTGGTATCATTGATAGTGCTAGCATGCTGTCTTCCAGAGGAAGAAACCAGGTACTAGGTGAGAGAAGAATGTGGGATTCTCAGTGATACCAGAGATTATTTATCAGTTCAGTGGAGGGTAATATACCTGTGCTTTTCAGGAGAAATTAATAGTATGCCAGTTGTTAGCATGAGAGATTTTTATATACAGTAATATGACACTTAACGATGGAGATACATTCTGAGAAATGCATCACTAGGTGATTTTGTCATTGTGTAACATCATAGAGGGTACTTACACAAAACTAGATGGAATAGCCTATGCTACACCTAGGCTATATGGAATAGCCTATTGCTCCTAGGCTTCAAACCGGTACAGCATGCCACTATATGGAATACTGTAGGCAATTTTAACACAATGGTAAGTATTTGTGTATCTGAACATACCAAAATATAGAAAATGTACAGTGAAAACATGGTGTAAAAGATCTAAAAAAAATAAAAAGCTACACCTGTATAGGATGCTTGCCATAAATGAAGCTTGCAGCACTGGAAGTTGCATCGTTTATTCAATGAGTGAGTGCTGAATGAATGTGAAGGCCTAGGACATTACTGTACACTGCTGTAGACTGTATACATATTATATACTTAGGCTCCACTGAATTTAGTTACAGTTATTTTTCTGCAATAATAAACTCTCGCCTACTGTAACTTTTACTTTACAAACTTTTTAACCATTTAAAATTTTTGACTCAAAATAACACAGCTGAAAACACAAGCACATTGTACAGCTGTACAAAATATTTTTCTTTCTTTCTATCTTTGTTTTTATAAGTGCTTTTCTATTTTTAACATTTTTTTAACTTTTAAAAATTTTGTTAAAAACTACAATACAAACACATACATTAGTCTAGCCCTACACAGGACCATCAATATCACTGTCTTCTCACCCCATATCTTGTCCAGCTGGAAGGTCTTCAGAAGCAGTAACACACAAAGAGCTGTCATCTCCTAGGATAACAATGCCTTCTTCTAGAGTACCTCCTGAAGAACCTGCCTGAGGCCATGTTACAGTTAACTTTTTTTATTAGTAGGAGTACATGCTAAAATAATGATAAACAGTAGAGTAAGTATATGAACCAATAACCTAGTCATTTATTATTAAATATTATATACTGTAGGTACATAATTTCAGGTGCTAGATTTTTATATCACTGGTGGCACAGTAGGTTTGTTTACACCAGCATCACCACAGACACTTGAATAATGCATTGCACTAAGACATCACAATGACTACCACATCCCGAGGTGACAGGAAGTTTTCAGGTCCATTATAATCTTATAGGACCATCATTGTATATGCAATCCATTATTGACTGAGACATCTTTATATGGTTCATAACTGTATGATACTTAAAGATACATATGAGAACTTTCTTGCTGATACTGTTTGGATTTCTTCTGACCTCTTCCATTTCGAGAGCCTATGAAGCAGCAAATAGAAGCCTAATTACATTTCTGTTCTCCCCCCCATTCCCCCCAGAATCCTGACCCTTGGGAATGGGATCTGGAGCCAGTGGGAAGGATTCTCCAAATATGATAATGTGGTTATCTTCTGACAGGTGCTAGTATTATCACTTGTTGCTAGTGAGCTTTTTTCAGTAAATAATTTTTGCTCTTGAATCTTAGAAATCTTTAATATCTTTAAAACCTTGACTAATTGATTTTTATCATATGTTCACCCTCTTGGTTGATTTAGAAAAAACACCAGGCTTATTTTGAGGTTCACCTGACTCCACTGCATATAGTATGCGCATGTGTACCTAGGAATGGAAAATTCATGACTAAGCCCTATAAGTTATGAGCTTTCCAGACACTATAATTCAGGCTGGCATGCTTTCATCTTGCCCCTTCTTTCATACTTTTCTTTCTGCAAGAGCTTCCTACATAAGAGGATGAAGCTGTTGTCATTTTATAGACTTTGAAAGCTTATGCTCATTACTGAAAATTCATGGCTTGTCAAGCTGAACTGCATTGGTTGTTTTGCCTTGCGAGCCACGTGCATTAACACTGGCTGTACTGGTGACCACAGAGACCGAGGGCAGCATTCTTTATTGGGATAGCCAGTAGTGCTGAATCAATCACGTCCTGTTGTGGTTGGATCTGTATGCAGATTGTCTTTGCACAGCATGACTTAATAAAAGATGGCCATGGTGGTATAATTTTATTATAATTATGATGACTTAGTTACATTAGCATGAGCCTCAATCACACAATAAAAGAATATTTGGTGGCTGAACTAGGAAGTGTGAGAACCGCCATCATTTGACTACTTCAGATGGTGTATTCGTGATCCTTGAATTAAAATCAGGCAGGTAAAAAGGGTTTTCAGTGAACAAAAACATGAGAAAGAAGTTTGAAAATATATAGCTACTTAGTAAAGGAAAACAAAGTTTTGAAAATTGGTATAGCATAAGCTTACAGGGTATCATTTTGTCATTTAAAAAATGTGTCTCTCAGTCTTTACTTAGAAATATGTATGGAACTTTATTTAAAAGTTTCCCTTAAATGTGAATTTATATAAAATCCTTGTTTAGAGTCTTTGTTAGGTTACCATTTCAAAATAATAAGATTTTACCCCCATGGGTGTGATCCGAAGCATTATACCTCTCCAAGCAACCTACTAATCTTGTCTATTCAAAAGGGATTTTTTTTTTCTAAATAGAAGACGACTCTACACTGTATCCTGCTATTCTTCCAACTGTAGGACCTCATGGAGCGAGAGATCCAAACCTTCCTAAAGTACTTTACCTTCTACCTTTTTCATGCTACTCAGGATTGAATCAATTAGAAGCCAACAAAGCCATTCTGTGTTACTGTCCCTCCTGACTGTTAGCACACTGCACTGTGCATTTAGATAATTCTGCCAGAAGGCATTTTTATAAAAATAGCTTTCAAAATCTATTCTTGAAAAAGCATTTGTATACTCATTATGCCATTCTATCATTTATCCGTAGGGAGTTCTGTAAATAAAACACTGAGGTCTAATACTATAGTAGCTGATGGCAGTAATCTTGAACAGAGTAATTTCTTTTTCTTTATGTATCTCAATAGTGCACAGCTGGTTATGAAAAAATAATCACAGGGCTTTGTTGTTGGTGGTGGTGACTGGCTTTTTCGGACAGTAAGCCATGATGATTCAGTCTCTGGTAGAAATAATTGCTTTTTATTTTTTCCATACACCTGTCCCAAACATCTTTTACTCTAAGATAAACAAGATGGAAATAGTTTTACCTTAAATAGATGACCATCCACATATGGCCATTTTAATTACATCATTATGATGTCTCTATATCTTCTAAACGTTAAGCATTCGTGAGTGGGTGTTTTGCTGTATGACAGAATTAGAAGGTAAATCCTGGGCTGAGATGTGAAGGATGAACAGAGCTTTGTTGCCCTCTCCCAGCATAAGGAGAAATACACACAGAGATTTGGAGGATGGAAAGGAAAGTGTTTAGGGAAATTAACTTCTTCAGATGGCTGTTTTGTCAGGTACCTGCAGGGGGCAGAGTTGCTGAAGGTTCAAATGCATAGGCAGGAACCTGATTGAGGGCCTGGAACAAAGGATATGGATTTTATTCAATAGGATTAGGGACCATTGAGATATTTTCTTCAGGAGGTATATGATGTGATCTAATTTACCGTTTTGAAGAGTGTTCCAGCAACAGTATGGAGGAGACCTATTATTTAATTCTCTTTCCTGGTCAGTTTAAATAATCATAGCATCATTGGCTGAAATGCAAATAAATACTATGCCAAAAAAGCACTGGGCAAAATGAAAATAAAATCCATTACCTTTATAAATAGCTAAATGCTAGCTCTTAAAACAGATCTTTTTTTTAAATTTAAACCACTCGACTGATTTCATATAGACAAATTTTTGTTAAAAATACTAATGTTATAAGCTAACCCTAACTTATACCTTCATTAAAACACAAGTATTGACAATTTTAAAAGAAAACTAACAGTAACAAAGACACACATTTTTTCAAGCAATTTATTATATGATGCTGAAATTTTTGAGAGACCTTAGACAATGATTTTTATTTACTAATGTTAAACATTACAATGTAAAATTAATATAGGTAAAATAATATTTTTAAAAGATCACAAGAATATACTATTAGTAGTAAATATTTAAAAGTACGCCCCCAAACTACATTTCATTACTATATTCTGTCATCCAGGTGCACACCTTGGAAATATTTTGGTACAGAGTATATAATAACAAAAACAAAAGTGGATAATGGCTTTGTTTTACCTTTATATCTCTGATTTTTTAACACAGTAGAATTTAATAAATGCTTATGTGTCTACATATAAATGTATGTGTTTATGTATTTAACAAACACTATGTAGGCCTTATTATGTGCAAGGTACTGTCACCAGCACTTTTTTCAGTTATTCTCATACATTTAAAAGAATAAATGAAAGCACAAATGAAAATAAAGAAGATATGGTAATCATATAGCTCATTAATGTTCAGATATTTTTCTCTACTGCCACAAGATTGATCTCTTTGTTGTCTGAATTGCCATGCTGTCTACAGACCCCTCATCTAGTTATAAAATTGGATGAAATGCTTTATACTTGGTTCTTTTCATATGCTTGTCATAGAATCTTCATAATAATTCTGTTTCTGGGTGTTGTTATTATGAGAAAGGTTAATAATTTGCAAAATAAGTACGGATAAGTGAAAGAGCTTTCTTTTAAAACCCTAATCTTTTTTTCTTATACCTCGGGGGAGAGGCAGGGCTAGAGAAAGACCAATTCAGGGTCCTCTAAGTGTTCTCTTCACTGAAGTACTCCCAGAATTAATTTGGCTTTTTTCTTCTTTTCTGGATTTTGTATATTGTATCTCTGACAAAACCACCCCTATTTATCTCTTTTTTTTACCCCTTTGTGTATGCATATGTGTTTTTTTATTTGTTCTTGTGTATATGAGAACAAATCTCATATATATTTAAATATTTAAATATAAAGATATACATATTAAATATATACACCTAGTATATAAATGCGTAAATTATGTATATATTTGTAAGTTTATATAAATTTTGCTCATGGTAAATACGTAAGATCATTCAATCAAAATGTGAAACATTAAGTGATTAATTTACATATATATTTCCCATAATATTAGTCATCTAATTATATATTACTCTTTGTTAACATTTAAAAGGCCTGGAATTAAATCCTGGCTTGATGTATGCATTAAGTGATTAATTAACTCATTTATTAGTTAAACTCATATTTTCTGAAGACTTGTTGCATGCCAGTGGGAGTCCCCAGAGTATCACAAGTTTAGTGGGTAAGACACCATGTGTATTAAGAATTATTCAAGTGCTCTTGTACAGGGACCTACCTAACGAACTTTCACAAAATCACTCAAATAATCTAAGGCTCATAGTCTTCGTTTCCCTTTGATAAAGTGAAGATAACAGTATTTGCCTTACCTAGGAACAGAGTTCTAATGCTAATTAAATAGGATAACAGATACTACAAAGCACTTCCTAAGCCTGAAAGTGCTGTGTTGCATAAATGATTTAGTAGTTCACTGCTTCTCAAAACCGATTATCTACTAGTTTGTTCTGCATCAGAAACTGAAGGCTGCTTGTCTGGAGTTTCTTCCAGGGACTGCTGCATTGTTTTCATGGGGTAAACCGCACACGTCTTCCTTTTCTTCTACAATTTTGCAAGGCAGTTATAAATTGTCATAATCTTCTCTGTCAAGATGAGCATTTCAGGTATATATACGTGTTTTATACATAATATAGTTTTAAATATCTTCAGTTGCCAACAATATCCTCTGATTATTCCTAAGTTTTAATTTTTTAAATTAAGAGACTATTTTTTAGAGCAGTTTACAGAAAAATAGAACAGTAAGTGCAGAGAGCTCCCATATACCCACTCTCCTGCCACACACGGTTTCAAGTTTGTTTTTTACTCACATGTGGTTGTTGGAATTGTACACATGATCCCAGATGTGATCTAGAACTAACTTTCTGTGATGCTAAAGAGAGGGAGGAGTCACAGATGGTACCCATGGTGTGCAGTGCCACTGGGACATCAGTCACTTACTCATTTCAGTCTCCAGGAAAAAGAACAGACTTGAGTGAGTAGAGAATGATTTCTGTTTTTATATATTATGTTTGAGGCATCTGTGAGATACCCATGAAGTCAGGTACATGAGGTACTGGTGTGAGATTGTGGCGCTCAGGAAAGAAAGCTCTTAACAGACAAAGTGATGGTGGAGTTGTTAGTGCAAAGACAACTGAGATCCCTGAAAAGTAGGGTTGAGCAAGAGAACAAAGAGGACCCAGGAGAGGGCATAGAAAGACCTGAAGGAACAACAGAGGATGCAGATGTTTCAAGAAAAATCAGAGTTGTATTTGTTTGGTTTGGTTTTCTGCAGAGGCAAAATGAAGAAAAGACTCTTTGCATTTGATTTGACCTTGCTGGCTTCAGTGGTCTTAGCAGAGTGTTAACAGCATAAACTGAAGCTGGTTCAAGAGTCCTGAGACATCAAGAAATAGACAGAGTTGCTACAAGTGAGTTCAGAATTTGGAGTTTGAAAAAAAGAACAGAGGTATCAGTGTTTGCAAATACCACTGAAAATCGGGGAGTTAGAAGTAACTTTATGGCCAGAATTCTGGAGGATGCTTTATGTACTTTCAGCTGGACTCATCATCGCAGGTTTCCTGTTGACACTCCGCCTCTAGCTGCCAGACTGCATGCTCTGATTTTTACTCAGTCATGTATTGTTTTTATCTCCCCAATACTAGTAGGAATAAACATCCCATCCATGTGTATATTGATTCTAGGTTTTAGTTCTTCTGTTTGAATGTATATTTCATTTGCTTATGTGTGGATTCCAGTGTCAGTTATCAATTATACTTTCCATTAATCCTGGAATGTTTAATTACATTTTTGTTTAACATCTGTGATATATTTTAACTCTGTATTTAGCTCAATCAATAGTATCTATCCTTTGGGCAATATAAAATTCTAATGATATTATAAATTCATTCCGTTATACTTCAATTTAATTGGACATTTAACCCATGAAAAACATATATATAAGATTGTCATTGAATTCAAAACATAGAACATTCAATAAAGGGTTAGTTTTAGGATGCTACAAGTGTACGATGATACAAGCATACTTTGTGGTATTCAAGCACTCTTGTAAAACATGCCAAGCAGCTTACACGAGTCTACTAATATAAAAAATATTCAATATGGTAAAAAATTATTAAAAAGTATTATTTATATCAAATGTTGCACTAAACTTTATTCTTTTATGCTATAAAATAATAGGAGTAGCATAATATAATTTTTCAAAATCATAATTTATATAAGAAAAATATTTTGTTCAAGTTACAGAAGAATTTTAATTGAGATAATATTATAGTAAAAGTGCCTATACCACAGTCTTAAGTCTAGAACCAGTCAGGGTTTCAATCCTGGCTTTGTCATTTAGGAGCCGTGTGTCGCTGGGCAAACCATAAGCTCTCTGATCCTCAGTTTCTGCATTTATATAATAGGGCTAATAATGGTAACTACTTCATAGGTATTTGTGAATTTTGATTAGGTCAGTATATGTAAAGTGATTGGAACAATAATTGAATATGCATTACTTGAATCTAATCTCTCCCCTATTTTTGTTTATTGACTCAGTCAACAACTGTTTCTTGAGTACCTAATGCATATCAATCATTATAATAAGGTCTTAATACTTAAAATGATTGTAGATGCAGCCTTGAGAAAGCTCACAGTCTAGTAGGTAAGAGTTACAACAAACAATTAGTGGCTTAAGGAAAAAGTTACAGTGATATTGCACTATATAAGAGGGTATCTCTCCTAGAACTTTATCACGAAAACCACCCTTCCTGAAGAGCTATAGTAAACTGAGATCAAAGAATGAAGGTTTTAGCTACCTGAGAAGGATAAGTTCCAGGGAATGTCTTAGGCAGAAGAGTGTCTGACAGTTCAGAAGATCCATCATAAGATGATGGATGAGGATAATGATATTAAAGATAAATGCACTGACTGAAGGGAAATACAGGTGTGATGTGAGGCAGGAGATGGAAAAGAGAATGATCTCATAACCCAGAGTTCCTGTTAAGGATACTGACTTATGTACCCGAAATCATTTTGGTTTTGTTATTGTTCTCCTCCTATCATAAAGGTGACATTATTAGATTTGTGTCTTTTAATGGAGGGGGACTTTCTACTTTATTGTGTGAATTTGACTCAATAAGTGTATATATAAATCCTATAAGTCTTATTATGATGGTTACTCTGACTGATATGGTCAGAGTATGATATGGGGAAGATTAATTGAATGGTAAAAGTGGGTATGGAGAAATGAGGAGGCAATTTAGTAATATAGAACAGAGATTTTTAGCATCCTAGCATAGAAGGATAGCCATAGAAATGAACAAAAGAAGATAGATGTTGGAATCCCTAGAAGATGTAATTGGTAAAATATAGTGATAGATAGGTCGAAAAAGAAATGAGTATACTGTATTTTCCAGGTTTCTGGTTTACACAAATGAGATATGAAATATAAGATGAGGTGTAGGCTTAGATGTAGGGGAGTTCATAAGTTGAGCATGAGACATTTTGTTTTCATTAGTTTGTGATTACTCTAGAACTTAGAGCAAACTCTTGAAATGGGCATGTGGTTCTGCAAGGCAAAGGAAAGCTATGAACTGTCTACGTAAATCTAGGAGTCATAAACATAGAGATGGAAATTGAAGACATAGAACTGGATTGAGTTATGGAGAAGGAAAGAATATGGAATAACAAAGAAAAGCACTTAAGAGCACCTAGTGCCCTAAAGAATGCTGGCATTTAATGATCAGTTAAAGAAGAAGGAACTAACAAAGGAAGCTAAAGAGGAATCCATGGGAATGTGGTGCTTAGATGTCTAAGAAAGAGATCAGAAGTTTGAGAAGAGTTGAGAATTCCAGATAAACCTGTGTATTGCCATGTGTTACTATATCCCACTCAAGGGTGGTACTCATCAGTTTTATACAGATACAACTCAACTCTGAGATTTTTCCATAGTACTTGGAAGCTAAGATGACTTGTATCCATTTAGGGTTGGAGCTATTCAGGGCATATTGCAACAAAAGCTTGAAAATATAAACAAGTTTAGGTTAATGGTAAAGATACGGCTGCAGTGATGAACCACTGAATCTAAGTTG
The DNA here is from genome assembly GCF_008728515.1 of Papio anubis. Lineage (NCBI taxonomy): Eukaryota > Metazoa > Chordata > Mammalia > Primates > Cercopithecidae > Papio > Papio anubis. The sequence continues at coordinate 166,336,941 of NC_044978.1, read as the reverse complement.
GTTGGTCTTCATCTTTGACATCATTGTCCTCATCCATCATCTTCTGACTAAGGCTAGAATTGAAGTCAGAAAAGCTTGATAGAAATGAATAAAGTCTAAGTTGTTGGTAAAAGGTAAATGATTCTCCCATCTCATCATGTCTCAATCACCACAAGGACACTGTCTTGAAAGAGCGTTGTCTCTCCATTCAGTTCTTGGGAAGAACTATAATTAATCATGTTGATCAGAGCTGGACATTTGCTGAAACAAGTTTGGCTAGCAAGCTTAAATATTGTACCTCCAAAGCAAGAGCCAGTTTAGCTTCTGCCTTTTTAACTACCTGGCCTCCTGCTTTGTGCTTCATTTGCTTCTCCTCCACCTTTGGTGAATGATCTCATGCATCATGTCTCTCTGTGAGAGACAGAGCTTGTGGAGAGGGCTCTTCAGACACAAAACATGCTGACTCTGACTCCTTCATCCAGCAAATCTGCCAGCTCAGCCACGCAGCTGGGTGAGTAGGTTCACTTACCTCTGTGGGGAGTTCCAAGACCTAGATTCAGAGTGGGAAGTACAAGATCCCTTTCAACCTCAAGTCTAAACTACATTCTACAACCTGACATAATGAAGAGGTTATGAATGCCTGTGTATGATCCCAAATGGTGAGACCTTGACTAAGTTACCTAACCTCACGATTTTTCATCCAAAAATGGGAAATGAATAACACTGTCACAGGTTGGTAGTGAACATTGAACAAGTTAATACAGGGAAAGCATTTACCCAGTGCCTAGAGCATCACACTTAATAAATCTTAGTTTTTAAAAATTATTATTTTATCAAAGAGTGTTTTATGGCAGTTTAGAGAGTACTTAGATTTGTTTTTAATTTTTTTAAATTTTTATTTAAAGTGTTTTGTTTTATTTTCTCATTTGATTGGTGACCCTTGAATATGAATTCTTCCTTTGCCCTAGGAGAAAGAGGGATAGTGGGAAGTGTGGACACTCTGAACCTCTAAGGGTAGTGGAAGAACAAGTATCCTAAAGGTAACTGAGCAGATAAAAGGAAAAGACAGGAAGATGGTCCTGGAAGTATGGGCAGAGTGAATATGTACCATGCTAGAGTCATTCAGCTGGGAAGACATGGAACCCAAATTTGAACCAAAGGCTCAAAAGGCTCCTAAGTCTTACTCTTCCCCCAACACTATTATTCAGTTGTTTTCAGTGCACCTAAGAAAATTAAGTGGCAATTATTTATTAAGCCAGATTAAAAAAACAAAGTTGATCTACATGAAACTTGAATTACATCAACTAGCTTTATATTTTTGTTGGAATAAAAACAATAGAAACAAAGCTAAATTTATTTATTTATTTATTTACTTATTTATTTATTTTATTATTGGTGTTGTTTTTTGTTGTTGTTGTTTTGTTTTGTTTTTGTTTTGAGACAGAATCTCACTTTGTCACCCAGGCTGGAGTGCAGTGGCACGGTCTCGGCTTACTGCAAGCTCCACCTCCTGGGTTCATGTCATTCTTCTGCCTCAGCCTCCCGAGTAGCTGGGACTACAGGTGCCCACCACCACACCCAGCTAATTTTTTGTATTTTTAATAGAGACAGGGTTTCACCGTGTTAGCCAGGATGGTCTCGATCTCCTGACCTCGTGATCCACCCGCCTCGGCCTCCCAAAGTGCTGGGATTACAGGTTGAGCCACCACGCCTGGCCTAAATTCATTTCTTATTTAAAACACTAGCACTCGAAAATTTCATGTTTGTTATATTTATTGTTGAAGTACTTTGTAAGCTATCATATTCGGTTATTTAACTGAGTATATTACCTATTCAGCTTAAAGAAATAAAAGGACTATAGTATTATTGTTATACTGGAGAAAATTTATTTATCTAGGTACAATGAATAAGAAGGGATGTTAATTTTAACATCTGCGTTACTCAACTAATACAACTTTTGTTTCCTTTATCACATTTTCCCATAATTCCTACCCTACACAATTTGCCTCGAGTATTTAAATGTGGAAAAATAACGGAATAATAAGGTAACATTTTTTTTAATTAAAGCATGGTAAAGGATTTTGATTTTTTAATAGAGATTTTACCTTTTTGGCATTAAACAACAAAATATTGAGATACCTAATAAGGTAATATAAGTTGAAGTACTTTGTAAGCTCCAAATAGTGTATACTTTGTAAGCTCTAAATAGTGTATAGCTTTAAGATGATACTGCTATTTAAAAAAATAAGCAATACTGTTTATATGAAATTCTCAAATTTCTCAAGAGATGTATCTAAATTATTTTCATTGTAATAGTGCACTTAATAATCATTCATATCAAATTACATTTAGATCTAAAGTTCGTTGGTTGTTAAATATGTGTTTAAAATAGTTGCGTTTGTGAAAATGAAGCTTGGCTCTATTTAATCTTTTGGGATCCGATGCAATTCGAAAATAGAAATCATATTAATTTAAAATATTGCCATGTTGTACATATTTTTAAGTTGATTCAGAAAATCCAAGTGTCACCAAATGAAAAATACATCTAGATTGTAACTGTATGAATCTAGATATGTAATAAGGCAATGCTGCTTTTATTTTGCCTTACAATGAATCATCGCTCAGTATCATATATTGAAATATACCATTGGCAAACCATACACCAATTCCCAGCAGTTTTCACTGGAGACAGTGTTACAAGAGGCCATTGAATTTCACTTTTTTGAACCTCCGTTGCTGGGGCATTGGTTGCTGGATTGCTATTCTGTTAGCATGATGAACTAATTGACCTAGCAGGGCTCCCTGTAGAATAACAGCTTCTGCTTAGTTCATCAGGAGTACAATTTGTTGTTTCATTTCCTCTTCTAGTCCCATTGGGGAAATTGAATTGAGAAAAGACTACCTACTGGGAGCATTCAGTGCTCATGACTGAATAAGTAACTTTATTTATTTATTTATTTATTTATTTATTTATTTATTTGGTACTGTCTTAATTAGCAAAGAAGGAATGACTCTATTAGGCAAGAGTCAACTGTGTTTTTGATACAAATGAATAAGCTCTGTTAGCAAAGCATTTGATTCCCAGAGACTTGTCATAGTCAGGGCCCCTTGCAGGTGCAGATCTTACATAAAATTTTAATTTGCTATGGTAGAGCAGTTTTCTGTTTTATAATTGTGATTCATTCAATGAAGACATTGAAGACAAGTTAATGACTATTAACTGGGCTTAAAAAAAAAAACAAAACAAAAGCAAACACCCGCAAGTTGGAAGTTTGGAAGATAGATTCATTGGGCCGCATACAAACATGAAGTGTCAACTTTTCCTCAATAAAGATGAATTATTTGTCTGCAGCAGTGTCCAAATGTGGACTTGCACAGTTTGTCATTAAATTTTGAAGCCTTTACAATTTTTCAGTTGCATCGTTTCATTAGTGTGTGCATTCTTAGTCAACAACAGAGAACATGCTATCTAAATATAATGAATGAAGTCTGATGATACATTTTACATTTTTAAATAAGTTATTACTAGTTTCTATAATGTCTTAGCAAATTCTTGAATGTATTAAGCAGATATTCTAGGCTATGATTTAAACGTCCCCTAGGTTACAATCTCACGTTATTTTCTAGAACACTGTTCAATTTGTTGCTTATCCTGAGAGTAGAGGAAGAGTAGCATAGTGATTATAAACTCTTGTTCTGAAATAAGATATCCCTGATTCAAATCTCTGCTCTATCCCTCACTTGCTTTGTGACCCTGGACAAGCAGCTTAATTCTCTGAATTTCATAAGGTTAAGTTTTGGATAATGAATGTTACTATAAGGGAAGCTCTTGGAAGAGTGCCTAGCACATAGAAACAGCTCAGTGGGTGTTAGCAGTTATTACATATATTTCTTAATAATCCAGTGCAAAACCTGGTGCAAGGCATGTGCTCAAAAAAGTTCACAAATGAATGCATGAATGAATGAACAAAGGGAAATCTTGCCCAGAAAACCTAGAATTATTAGAAATCCTTTTCTGTCCTACATATTTAAACAAAACAGCACATTTCTGTATAGTTACAAAATTATACCCAAATGTAGAAAAGGCTCTAAATAGCTTGGAATCTGTATTTATATAGGAGAAAATTAATATCCACAAAATCATTACCATATCTGGTAAAGAATTTGAGAGTTTACTCACAAGATCTTATGAGTCCAGATGACTAGAAATAGCATTTAAAGGGTCTACGATTAATACAGTATTGTGAAACACTGGTATTTTTTATGGAATACGATTTATAACATTTTTGTGAACCTCTGTAAAATATTTTATTTGTATATAATTCTGTGATTTTTGAAGTGAGGAAGAAAAAGACTCTTCTACTAACTTTGTACATGTTCTATGCTAGACACTCTGAACTTAAAAATATATATAAAACACATGATTTCTTTGTCCAAAAAAGTTTATAATCTATCTACTTGGGTTGGCAGTTGTGATGCATAATAATTAGGATTTAATACATACATTACACTACCTATTATATATATAGCATTAAATAATATATCACATACTCTAAATCCCTACACTAGGAATTTAAGAAAATAAGGAAATTTTCTTCAACCACTGAGTATGTCCTGCTTCCCTTTGGAGCGTATTTATGTGAAACTGTTGAAGTAAGATAATCGTCTTATTAGATTTCTTAGAATTCTCAGAAAGTTTTGAAATCTAGGAAAAAAATGTGAAAATACAGAATTTGTATTATGGGAGTTGTTTTATATTATACTAAAAAATAGGAGGACAGAAACATCACCGCAAATTATATATGTACTTTTATTTTGCAATTGCAATAGTGTACGGTAGTGTTGGAATTTTTTTCTTTTGATGATTGTTATTTAAGTAATAAGATGTGTAAGAGTATAAAGCATAGTGTCTGGCACATAATAATCTTTGTGCTTGTCTGGCCATTCTTCACTCGTTTATAAATCCATGATTATCAACAGGAAAACATGAAGGCTATTGTAATTAAATTTAACCCAAATACAAGGTGGTATTGGTACTCAGTGGTCCATGGTGGCCATAATGAAGCTTCCATAATAGATGTTATTTGGAAACCAACCAGTGTAGCAAATTAGTTCTGTTTTTGGCTAATTCTTTTAAAAAATCTCCATTTGGGTTCTTTCTTTTAGAGGAATGTGGTATTTTAAAATTACTTTAATTTTAAAAATATTCTCAATATTAGGACATAAGATGACTCAGAATGCACATATTCATATGATAGAAGAATATTTTTTCTTTTTAAAATATGACAGCAACCATAATATTCACAAATATTACCTTGTCTGTTCTTGGTCTTCTTACAATTAGTAAGAAGTTGAGCACTGTGACTAGATCTGGACAATAGTATATGATGTTTGTCACTTCTGAGCTGATTCAGCCCTTGTATGATACTGCAGTCTCTCTTTCCCTGCCTTAAGGAAATTATTATGTTCTCAATAATGGTCCCAGGTCAATAGATTTGCACACATAAACAACTGAATCTTCCTCTTTATCTCAGACATACACAAAAAATAATTACATGTAGATTGAATGTTGAAAGATGAAAGACCAAACAATAACATTTCCTGGAGATATCATAGAATAGTTTCCAAATCCTTGGTTAGGCATTATTGTTTTTTAGATAAGGCACATGAAACATCAATTATAAATGAAAAGATTGAGAAACTCAACTTTATTAAAGTTAAAAAACTTATCAATGATACTATTTCCTGAATAGGAGTGGGAGAAGGTATTTGTAATATATGTAACCACTGAAAGATTTACATACAGATTCTATATCTTTAAAACCTCTTACAAATCAATAAGAAAAAAGCAAATAACCCAATAAAAACAAAAGAGAGGAACCAAATTATTGAATAGGCACTCAAAATAGGAATATACAAATGGCTCATAAATACATTAAAAAGTGCTCAGCGTTATTATTCTTCAGGAAAATGATAATTAAAACCATAGTGACATACCATCACTTATCTATTACTATGACTATTAAAACTTTCTTTAAAAATAAAATAAACTGACAGCACCAGTGTTAGAAAAGACCATACAGCTACAAGGACTCTCAAACATTGCCACTGGGGGCATAAATCAGTACAATTAGGATGGAAAACGGTTTTGTAGTATATAGTAAAATTAAACTTACTCATTCCCTGTGGTCCAGCAATTCCACTTCTAGGTATACAGTCAACAAAAGCATCAATATTTGTGGATCAAACAATGTGTCCTGGATGTTCATTACGGTGGTATCGTTTAAAGCCCAAATGGAAACAACCTAACTGTCCTATCAACAATGAAATACAAAAAAATAAATTGGAGAATATTCGAACAATGGATTACCATACAACAACAAACAAATATTGCTACCTACAGCAACACAAATTCTTCCAGCATAATGTTGAACAAAAACAACAAAAAATCCAGGCACAAAATGTCTTCATTTATATGAATTTCATTTCTATAAAGTTCAAAAATTGGCAAAACTAATCAATAATAACCATCAAAGTTGCTTTTTCCTTTAGGGAGATAAATGACTGAAAAGAGTTATAGGAGAGGGAGTTGCTAGGAATGTTTTGTTTTCTTGCTGCAAAAACATAGATGAGCTCATTTTGTTAAGCTTCATTGAGCTGTATATGTATGATTTGTGCACTTTAAGGTTTATATATTACACTGTTCTAAAATTCAACACAGTCTCTAAGCAACTTATTTAAAACAGCTCTTTTGATAATTATACTAGAAACAGAAACACCGGTCAGTATAATCTGGGAAAAATAATTATTTTTCAGTTCATGAAGAACAAAACTAGACTAACGAATGTTCTAGAAACGCCTGCCTTTTGTTATTTCTCCTTGACTTAACCAAATGATATCTTCCTCCTCCCTGGCTCTGCCGTGTCTTCAGCTACCCTCCTTCAGCATTGCTACTTGGCAGGCATTTGTGAGGAACTTGACTTTGGAGTCGCAGTAGCTTAGTCCCAAACAAGCCGGCACAACGTCAGCAAACTCAATTGGCAGGAACATAAAAGTATCTTCAGAAGGCCAAGGGATATAATGTGAAATCTCTGTCTGCCTATTTTTTTTTTTGTTTGAGTTAAGCTAAATGGAAGTGATTTCAGTAAAATATGAGATGTCTCAGGCTTTTGATTGAATTCTGGATGTGGAAGTAGCTGAGGAAAACTAAAACATTTTTTGGAAAGTTCAAGCCCCTAAGTGTCCAATGAAAAATTTGCATAGTGGAAGAAAGCCAAGGACCAAAGATAATATCTACTGCACTGTGAAAGGCCTATTCTGTGATCAAAAGCAAAAATAAAACAAAACATGTTGATTGGCAGCGCTCAAGATAACCAAGTCTTTTCAAGCGGATGCTGCGATAGGGGAACCCATATAAGAAAGCAGAGAAAAAATGTGAGAACCGTGGTTATCAGCAACTATTGTTATCTCCACCTGCATCAAAATAGTGATAAATGTAAGTAAATTATAACGTTCCATACAAAATACAGTGAGTTGTATGCTTAATATTAATGGGTTTTACTCATTTGTTTAACAGAGGCTTATTAAACAGCTTTTTCATCTCAGCGATTAGCTGGGCATGCAATATCCAGACCATCAGGCATCTAGCTCCAAGGACTCATAACCAAATGAGAAAGAAACTGAGATTATAATACTGTGATAAAAACATTTATATAAAAATGTAGTTATTCCACCAGAAGAATGTAAACCACAGCCCCTAAGCTCATGCCAAACCCCTTCTCAGACCTTGATCTTCCGTTAAATTGTCTGTTTGAACCCTAGGATTTTGCACATTTTGATTTTTTGTTCTAGGTGAAAGGTTGAGAGTTCCTTGGCTCTACTATGCCCAGAACTCAACCCAAAGTCATCCCTGATCCCCTTTCTCCTGCAGGACAAAATTTCCGTTTGACCCTCTGCTGTGCTCAGATAACCTTCCTTTTTTTGTATGATTCTGTGCTTATTTTTTATTTATTTTTTTACCTCCTTCTAGCGCTGCTAGATCATAAGTTACTTTGGGATCAAGGCCATTTCTCTCTCTCTCACTCACTGTGGAAACCCAGCTTCTATCGCTCTAATAGACCTTGAGTAAATGATGAGTGAGCTGCAGTCTGAGAAGCCTAGGGGACAGAATGACTCAGCTGCTTGGAGGAACCAAGAAAAACTTGGAACAGAACAGAGTTTGCTTCGCTGTGGCTCATGGTGTTGCTCTATAATTATTTAAGTGACAGTTTTCTTATACAGACGCTTTGTCCTAGACAATATGTAAATGGAAAGAAAGAATACCATCTGCTTCTAAATTAACAGCTCCTGGGGCTTCTTCTCCCATCCCCACCTCCTATATGCGCTTGTGCTCGTATGCATTTGCACATAATTTCTGTAGTACCACAGATCTGCTAAAGCCCATCAGAGACTGCAGCTCATGAAAGCTGCCATGTTTTTCCTTTTAATTTCCAACTTTTCGTTTAAGTTCAGGGGTACCATGTGCAGGATGTGCAGGTTGGTTACATAAATGCCGTGGTGGTTTGCCACACAGGTCATCCCATCATCTAGATATTAAGCCCAGTATCCATTAGCTAGTCTTCCTGATGCTCTCCTTCCTCTCACTTCTCGCCCTACAGCAGGCCCCTGTGTGTGTTGTTCCCTACCGTGTTCTCCTCATTCACCTCCCACTTATAAATGAGAACATGCAGTATTTGGTTTTCTGTTCCTGTGTTAGTTTGCTGAGGATAATAGCTTCTAGCTGCATCCATGTCCCTAAAATGACATGGTCTCATTCCCTTTTATGACTGCATAGTATTCCATGGTGTGTATGCACCACATTTTCTTTATCCAGTCTCTTGTTGATGGGCATTTAGGTTGATTCCATGTCTTTGTTAGTGTGAATATGGCTGCAGTGAACATACATGTGCATGTATCTGTATAATAGAATGATTTATATTCCTTTGAGTATATACCCAGTCATGGGATTTCTGGTTCAAATGGTGTTTCTGCTTCTAGGTTGTTTTTTTGTTTGTTTTGTTTGTTTGTTTGTTTTGAGATGGCGTCTCACTCTGTCACCCAGGCTGAAGTGCAATGGCGTGATCTCTGCTCACTGCAACCTCCTCTGCCTCCCAGGTTCAGGTGATTCTCCTGCCTCAGCCTCCCGAGTAGCTGGGACTACAGGCACCTGCCCCTATGCCCAGCTAATTTTTATATTTTTAATAGAGATGGGGTTTCACCATGTTGACCAGGATGGCCTCAATCTCTTGACCTCGTGATCCGCCCGCCTTGGCCTCCCAGATTGCTGGGATTACAGGCATGAGCCACCATGCCCGGCCGGCCTCTAGGTTTTTGAGGAATTACCACACTGTCTTCCACAATGATTGAACTAGTTTACATTCCCGTCAACAGTGTAAAACCATTCCTTTTCCTCCACAACCTTGCCAGCACCTGTGGTTTTTAACTTTTTAATAATAGCTATTCTTACTGGTGTGAGATGGTATCTCATTGTGGTTCTGATTTGCATTTCTCTAATGATCAGTGATGTTGAGATTTTTTTCATGTTTATTGGCCACATGTATGTCTTCTTTTGTGAAGTATCTGTTCATATCCTTTGCCCACTTTTTAATGGGGTTGTTTTATTCTTGTAAGTTTTTTTAAGTTATTTGTAGATGCTGGGTATTAGACCATTGTCAGATGAATGGATTGCAAAAAATTTCTCCCGTTGAGTAGGTGGTCTGTTCACTCTGATGATAGTTTATTTTGCTGTGCAGAAGCTCTTGAGTTGAATTAGATCCCATTTGTCAAGTTTTGCTTCTGTTGCAATTGCTTTTGGCATCTTCGTCATGAAATCTTTGCCTGTGCCTGTGTCCCAAATGGTATTGCCTAGATTTTCTTTTAGGGTTTTTATAGTTTTGTGTTTCACATTTAAGTCTTGGGTTTTTTTCTTTTCTTTTCTTCTTTTTTTTTTTAGACAGTCTCGCTCTGTCGCCCAGGCTGGAGTGCAGTAGCACAATCTTGGTTCACTGCAACCTCCGCCTCCCGGATTCAAGCGAGTCTACTGCCTCAGCTTCCCAAGTAGCTGTTATTACAGGTGCCTGCCACCATGCCCAGCTAATTTTTTTTTGTATTGTTAGTAGAGATGGGGTTTCACCATTTTGGCCAGGCTAGTCTTGAACTCCTGACCTTAGGTGATCCACCTGCCTCGGCCTCTCAAAGTGCTGGGATTACAGGTGTGAGCCACTGTGCCTGGCCCACATTTAAGTGTTTAATCCATCTTGAGTTTATTTTTGTATGTGGTGTAAGAAAGGGGTCCAGTTTCAATTTTCTGCATATGGCTAGCCAGCTCTCCCAATACCATTTATTAAATGGGGAATTCTTTCCCCATTGCTTGTTTTTGTCAGGTTTGTTAAAGATCAGATGGTTGTAGGTGTGCAGTCTTATTTCTGGTTTCTCTATTCTGTTCCCTTGGACTTGGAGTCTGTTCTTATACCAGTATCGTGCTGTTTTGGTTACTATAGCCTTGTATAATTTGAAGCAGGGTAGCGTGATGCCTCCAGCTTTATTCTTTTTGCTTAGGATTATTGTGACTATAGGGCTCTTTTATTGGTTCTGTATGAATTTTAAAGTATTTTTTTTAATTCTGTAAAGAATGTCAATGGTAGTTTAATAGGAATAGCATTGAATCTATAAATCGCTTTTGAAAGTATGGCCATTTTCACGATATTGATTCTTCCTATCCATGAGCATTGAATGTTTGTTTGTTTGTTTGTTTCATCTCTGATTTCTTTGAGCAGTGGTTTGTAGTTCTCTTTGAAGAAGTCCTTCACTTCCCTTGTTAACTGTATTCCTAGGTATTTTGTCCTTTTTGTGAAAAAGCCTGATGTTTTGAAGCACTGGCTTCCTCATTTTTTGTATGCCCAGACACAGCTTGTCGAGGCACAGCATTCAGCTTCTATGTACCTTTAATTCACTAGCAATATTAGTAGATAACACTTATATGCACCAAGCATATTGTTTCATTTAACAATGGTAACCAACTTATAAGATAGGTCCACTTATCTTCCCAGTATATAGATGAGGACATTGCACTAGAGAGATTAATAACTTGGCAAAACGCCCACAGTTCGTAAGGTTTGGAGCTGGAATTCAAAGCCACGGAGTCTGGCTTCTGGGTCCTTGCTGTCATCCAAAACTCTAAACTGACACTCTAGAATCTTGGTGCATTTCAGGCTTTGTGTCTTACTAGGAAATAAGTATGATTGTATTCATTTTATAGTCAAAGAAACTTCAGCTCAGTAAGATAAAGTGACTTGTTTTAGGTCATTTACATATTAGTCTGTGGAAGAGCTTCAAGATAACCCAGGTGAATCTTACTACAAAATCCATGCTCTTTATACTACATTAGAATTTAAAGCATCTGGCACAGGGTAGGTGCTCATCTCTGATAAGGCAAAGCTGGAAAAAGGCAAGTGCAGGGTGGATTGAGCCAGTATGTTTTAAGATGTTTGGTTTTAGTATGTCATGTTGACACAAGGAGTTTGAAAACTCTTCTGTGTGCACTTCCTTGCCAATGCAGGAGAGTGGGGAAGGGAGGACAGCCGCATAAGAGGAGAGTGTGAGAAGGCAAAGAGCTACCGTACTGCAAACGGAGAATTGTGAGGAACCATCGTTAATGTTCTTTCATTCAACTGAGAGTTGTGAGAAACTATTATTAATATTCTTTAATTTTATATTATTTTGGATATGGGCTTCAAAAGACAATATTTTCAGGGTTATTATGATTCAGACCCAGTTTGTGCCATGGCCAAACCCAGGGATGCACACGTACTTATATGTATGCATTTATGTTTAACTCTTGAAAGATGATCAAAAAAATGGTCATTTTCAGCTTGGTTAATTTGAAAAAAAAAAAAAAGAATGCTCACGTTCTTGATATTTAGATGTTTTTATGAAGAACAAATTTACTGACTCTTGATTCTCACCTCTGCTATACATTAGGTTTGATGTACAGCTGAATAAAATGCAATATTTGTTATATGATTGATTTATTCTCTTAACTCATTAAGTGTAGTTTAGTGTAAATTAATCATCTTATGAGAGAAATGGTTTTTCCAATAACAATTTACTGCATATTTTATTTTTATCCTCAACCTGTATCAGAACTGCTGATTTAATATGAAAGAAAATCCAAATTAATTGTTTTGTATGCTGTGATAAAATCTTTCATATTTATACTGTAAAGTAACAGAGTAGATAGACAAATACTATTTTGTAATGCAAGCATCATCTTATTTCAGCTATTTGGGGCCTGATAAGTTACCTTATTACTAACAATTTTTTAAATAAAAGCTCTATTGAGATAGAATTCATATAACATAAAAATCATGCTTTTAACTGGACAATTTAGTGATTTTATATTTTCATAGAGTTACGTAATCATCGCCACTATCTGATTTTAACATATTTTCCATAACCCCAAAAAGAAATCTTCAGCCTATTAGCAATCATTGTTAAAAGACAACTATTTTTCTATGGAATTGTCTTGGGACCTTTAGGAAAATCAGTCAATCATGAATGTAAGGGCTTACTTCTGTACTGTCACTTTCTTCTTCTTTTTCAAGTTTGTTTTGTCCATTCTGGGTCTTTTGAATTTACATATGGACTTTAGGATTAAGACTGTCAATTTCTGCAAAAATGTTAGTTTACACTTTGATAGTGATTATATTGAAACTGTAAATCAGTTTGAGTAGTATTGGTATTGTAATAATAGTAAATCTCCTGATTCCTGAAAATGGATGTTTTCCATTTATTTACTTTTTTTCTAAGTGCTGCATCTAGTATTTTGCTTTCTGTGCTATGATTTTGTTTTCATTCACCTTAAAGTATTACATGATTTTCTTTTGTTCTCTTCCCTTAAGTCATTGCTTATTTAAGTATGTTGTTGAATTTCACATATTTGTGAATTTCCCAAATTTTCCTTTGTTATTTATTTCTAATTTTATTTCATTGTCTTAAAATAACATACTTCAATATTATTTCAATTCTTTTAAATTGAGACTTGTTCCGGAGATGTTCCAGATGCATATGGAATTAATGTGTATTTTTATTGTTGTTGGGTAAAGTATCCTATAGATGTATGTTAGGTCTAGTTGATTTATAGTGTTGTTTGAGTTTCTATTTTGGTACTGATTTTCTGTCCAGGTGTTCCATTCATAGTTGAAAGTTGGCTTTGAAGTCTCCAACTATTATTCGTAAATTGTTTATCTCTCATTTCAAGTTTGGCCACTTTTGCTTTTTATTTTGGAGCTCTGTTTTTACGTGCCATGTTAATGATTTTCATGTCTGCCTAACATATTGATCATTTTCTAATTATAAAATATACTTTTCTTTTTCTATGAACAGTTTTTTTCCTATTACTAGTGTAAATAACTCCACCTCTTCTATGGGTACTGTTTACACAACAGATATTTTTCCATCCTTTTATTTTCAATCTATTTGTGTTATTGAATTTGAAGTCAGTATCTTTAGATGGCATCTAGGTATATCATGTTTTTGTTTTGTTTGTCCATTCTGTGAAGCTCTGCCTTTTGATTTCAGTATTTAATACATGTACTTTACTTAGTAAAGTCATATTTGGTCCACTTAATTACTGACAAATTAGGATTTAATTTGTCATGTTTTGCTATTTGAATTTGTTTTCCGTATGTTTTATGTGTTTTTCTCTCTTACTGCTTCCAGACAGTCTTTTCTAATGTAAAATATGTATTTTCTAAGGTGCAGTTTTAATTCCCTTGTTATGTAATGTGCTTTTATATTTGTTTATTTTGTTTTGTTTGATTATCTAGCTTCTGCCCTGCAGATTACAATTAACATCTTCATTTATAATAATTGGGTTTGTTAAATTCAATACCAACTTGATTTCATTTATATACAAAACCTGTTCGAATACAGCTTGTGTCCCCCTAGCTACTTTATGCTGTCATTGTCATACAGATTGCATCCTTACCCATCATAGGCCTAACAAGGCAACTTATAACTGTTGCTTTATGCAGTTGTTTTTTAAATTAGATGAAAAAAAGTTGTGAAAATATATTTATACTATCTTTTATATTTACCTATACCGTTACCTCTCTATTTTTTATGTGGATTTGAATTACCCGCTAGTGTCTTTTTATTTCATCCTGAATGACTCCTTATAGTATTTCTCTTATGGCACATCTGCCAGCAACAACTTTTTTCAGGCTTTTTTAAAAAAATTTTTTTGTTTTGTTAAATATGGAAATATTCAAGCTTCTCCCTCAGTGTTTTGGAGGATAGTATTTTCTGAATGTGGAATCCTTGGATGACATCTTCCTTCCCACCCTTCCCACCCTTGAAGAATTTCAAATATGTTATTTCATTGCCTTCTGACCTCGATGGTTTTGGATGAGAAGTAAATTATTAATCTTCTTGAAGATCCCCTGTGAATGATGGTCTCTTTTTTCTTACTGCTTTCAAGAGCCTCTCCTTGCCTTTGTCTTTCAGCAGATTGGCTATGATGGGTCTGTGTGTGGACTTCATTGATTTCATCTTACTTGGAGTTTGTTGAGTTTCTTGGATGTATAGATTTATACTTTTCATCAAATGTTGGAAGTTTTCAGCCAGTATTTATTTAAATATTTTTATTCTTTTTTTTCCTCTCCTCTACTTATTGAACTCCATTTATGAATATTTTTGCTCAGTAATGGTGTTCAGTAGATCTCAAAGATTAATGAATTTTGACTGAATACTTTGTGCATGAACAATGAATACATTTTTCGTACTAAAGAAGTTCTTTTTAATAACACAGACTATAGGTAACATTCTTTGTACTTGTGGAATGAATTCTATTTTAAGTGATTATGGCAATATAGCATTGATCAAGGATAGATATAATAAAGTTTAGATATTTTCAGAGAAAGTAAATATAAAAATGTATTTATATAAGTGTGCAGTGGAAGAAGGAAATATTTTGTTTGAGATAATAAAAAAGTCTTTATACTGGCCAGGCATGGTGGCTCGCGCCTGTAATCTCAGCACTTTGGGAGGACGAGGCAGGCAGATCATGAGGTCAGGAGATCGAGACCATCCTGGCTAACATGGTGAAACCTCGTCTCTACTAAAAATACAAAAAATTACCCAGGCGTGGTGGCGGGCGCCTGTAGTCCCAGCTACCCAGGAGGCTGAGGCAAGAGAATGGTGTGAACCCGGGAGGCGGAGCTTGCAGTGACTGCACCACTGCACTCCAGCCTGGGCGACAGAGGGAGACTTCGTCTCAAAAAAAAAAAAAAAAAAAAAGTCTTTATAAATATTTACAATGCTGGGAGGTACAGCTTGGAGAATTGAATATTTAATGTTAAAATGTTTCAGTTATTACAATTATAGCAGATATAATTTTGATCACTTAACTAATTTTTTCAATATTACCAAATTTAATTCTTTACATAGAAATAATTACAGAAGCTTTATTAATAGGTTGAGATCCATAAGGCGATCTGTAAATAAACCTATTTATCTGAAAGTTCCAGGCTGCTTTACCACAGCTTTATTGTAGCTATCACTATGTTTCGGCTGAGAGCAGGGTCCGTACACTCTTTCCAGAGAGCATGAAAGCTTGAACCTTAGTAATTCATATGTAGAGTGATTCTCTATTCCCATTTTATAGATGAGGAAACTGAAGCTCAAAGAGATTTAATATTTTTAACATAATTTTTGTTATATGTATCAGAGATACATAAAATTATGTTCCAGACTGGTAGATTATAAATAGTTTGTGAGCAGGGTCTTTGACTTATTAAATTCTTATCCTCAGTTCCAAGAACATAATAGATACTCAGTTAGTGATGACACAGTATTAGAATCAACCAATTTTACAATATATCCTGGCCATTGTTGAGGCATTTATTTCCTAAACTCTAACTTTATGTGTATAAATCTTTGGAAAATGAATACACATGATATTTGTATGTTGAAAATGCCACTCTTAAATCTATTATCGTCATATTTTCTGTATTAGTCCACTAGGGCTACCATAGCAAAATACCACAGACAGGGAAGCTTCAAGAACAGCATTTATTTTCTCATAGTTCTGGAGGCTGGAAATCCAACTTCAAGCCACCAGCAGATTTGGTTTGTCATCGGATTCCTCGCTTTGCCTCGCACATGGCTGTTTTCTTGCTGTGTCCTCCCATGGCCTTTGCTCTGTGCAAGTACTCTATACCATTCCTGTTGGATTAGGGCCACGTACTTATTATCTCACTTCTTATTATCTCATTTAATGTAGTTACCTCCTTAAAGGTCCTGTCACCAAATACATTCACACTGGAGGCGAGAACTTCAACATATGAATTGGGGGGGGCGGGGGACACAATTTAATCCATAATACACTCTTTTATATAATGATTCTGAGATACTGAGAATAATGCTCTATTTCAGATATTTTTAAATGAAAAAAAATTGTATCAACTCCTGCCCTTTAACTTTCAAAGTTAAAATTAATGTTAGATGATTATTTGTTTTAACAGTGCTTACTCTGGTGTGCTTTTTAAAAGACTATAAATCCCATTAATGAAGTTGAACATAAGCTTGAAAACAATTAAGAAATTTAAGAATGAGCTAAATTGTTCTCACAAAAAGAGGAAAACTACAATTCCTGCTCAACAAGTCTTTCATTCAGTTCTTCATTCAACTCACATTAGACTCAATTGGAAAAATGTCCCTGTTCAGTTAAACAAGTTAAGCCTGATCTTGAGTATATCTGACTTGCCTTCTATGTTCTTCCAGCCACAGGAAATTCCTCTGTGCCAATCTTCTAAAACTGCTATCAAATCTTTTTTTTTTTACTCAAGTGTGACATGTTTAAATGTGACCACAGGAACAAATGGAAAGAGATTGAAGCCTTAACTTCAAATGTGAGCTTTCCTCTTTACTAGTCAGTAAGTATTGAGAAAGTTACTTGACCTCATCCTTCATTACCTTGTCTCTAGAATTGGGAGAGGAGATCAGCGTATATGGTGATCATGGAAATTAAATAAAATTGTATATGAGGGCCTACTGCATTTATCGTCTGACTCATCCTAATCCCCTTCTTCCTTACTTAGTGTTTCTTTGTTTGTTGATGTATTTTTAGCCATAGTCTCATGCTTTGGAGATAGGGCTCCAGCTTTCTCTGCTAATGTATTTCCTACCCCTGTCTTCCTCTGTCAGTGTGACTGGAGAACTGTCTGCTTCTGATAAGTCCAGCTAGCTCCTACTTCAGGACTTTATATGCCTGCTTCCAGCAATCTTTTTTTATTTTTATTTTTGAGATGCAGTCTTTCTCTGTCATCAGGCTGGAGTACAGTGGCATGATCTCAGCTCACTGCAAACTCTGCCTCCCGGGTTCAAGCGATTCCCCTGTTTCAGCCTCCCGAGTAGCTGGGACTAGAGGTGCATGCCACCACGCCCAGCTAATTTTTGTACTTTTAGTAGAGATGGGCTTTCACCATGTTGGCCAGGATGGTCTCGATCTCTTGAGCTCATAATCTGCCTGCCTCGGCCTCCCGAAGTGCTGGGATTATAGGTTGCTTCCCGCAATCTTAACTAGTCTTGCCCTTTGTTCACATAGCCACCTCCTCCTTATCCCTTTGGTGTGTACAAAAATCACCACTTCTTATGGCCTTTATAATCACTCACATCCTAAATAGCACATGTGTTCCTACCATGCTCCACTGTAGCCCATAACTGTCTTTCACCTTGTTAAATTTTCAGCACTTTCCACTATATGAAATGATCTTAAGGGGTTGTCGTGTCTCTCCTATACTAGAGCGTACCACTGGAAGAGGCAGAGACATTTTCTGTCTTAATGTTTGATACGTAGTGGAGTCTGACCGTAAATATCAGTTGAACTGGCATGGGGATGAATGACTCTGTACATAGGAGGCCAAACAAATAAAAATTTAAAAACTACTTACCTGACAGGATCACGCTTCTTTCACTTGGGCTGTTGTTAGTAATGAAACATTTTAGTATTATTCTAATTCCAAAAGCCTAGTTATACTGAGGGCAGCCAATAGATCCACTATGGGATACAATGAATATTTAATTGCATTTGATAAAAAGGTATCATAAGAGCCTTTGACAACCCACAGTGAAAGCCTGACAACCCACAGTGAAAGCCTGAGAAATGCTATCGGGTTTACTAACTCAAACCCGATAGCATATGTTGTGCAAAGTAAGACATCAAAGACTTTTTAAAATACCTGGGAATTTCTTGGGAGAAGTAACTGCATATTAGGATTAAGAACAACTCTAAGCTATCACATATTGAAATTTGTTTTTAATTACTGAAAAGTCATTTTCTTTTATTTCTGGCTCAAGTAAATAGGGAAAATAACACACATACACATACACAAATGATGTCAAATTAAAAGAGAGAAAACAAATGTGAAAGGATTATGGTGTGAATTGTTTGCTTTCCAGCACATTAACTCTACCCATTAACTCTCATCCCCTGCCCCACAGAAAAAAACTAATTATTGGAATTTTTGGATGAACAGGCTATCAGAGTACATTACTTTCTGTTTCCCTTAAATGTATACCACTTTCTCTATTTTCATAGTTCACCAGTTTCCCAGTAGATGGCACCATTGTGACTCACAATGTTGCTTCACCTTGTAAGGAAGTAGTTAATACACACTTTCAATTTCAAAACATTTGTAAATAGTGCAATACAGTAACTCTTGCAGTGGTGTCTTAGAAAACAAATACTTCTACAGTATCTAGAAAACAAGTCAACTGTTGAAAGCCAATAAATGTCACAAGAATCCCCATAATTCCTTTGTATATGTGTGATTTCATATCTTATAATTTTTATACATTTAAATTATTTTAATAAAGAATGTGCTTACACACATGTACACACATATATGTATGTATGCTTATATATGTCTAAAACTATATAATTATTTACTTTAATGATTTACTTACTACTCTTACTAATTGTTTCTACCTGAATTAATGTGACAAGTCACTCAGAGAAACTGAACACTCCCATGTGCTTCTCCAGTTGTTCTTGGGAGAAAGGAAAATAGAAAAGTGATTTCAGATCTAGAACACACTGGTCAGCAACCTCAGATTTTCTCTTTGCTGCCTGTGTTTCCTAAAGCAATTGACATAACCTCTCTGATATTCAATTTTCCCACCTTTAAAATGGGGAAGATGGCATATACCTGGCTGTGTTCCTGTTAAGGATAAGGATTAAGCAGTGTGTGTGTGTGTGTGAGTGTGCGCTCATGCATGTGCATGAGTGTGTGTGTATTGTAAAATGAATATACACAGTGACTGTTATAGAGTAGAAGTTCAAAAATGGTGGTTGCATTGCGATTACAACTTGAATTAAAGTTGAATATTAAGAACAGGAGATTGATGATGGTGTGTTTTGTACCCTTCACACAGTTTTCTATATCGTAGGATAAGTCCTAGCTTTCAGAGATTTCCTTGCGCCTACGTCTACCCTTTCTTTTGGTCCTAGAAAAAGTCACAGGTTTAAAGTAACTCAATGTGGTACATAAACATGGCTCATGGGGGTTCTGTGCAGCTGTCTATATGGTTTCTTGAAATAAAATAGGGCCAAACCAGGCACTTCAAATAGTAGATTTCAACAATAAATGATAACCACTGTCTCTAATATCTAAATCATTCCCTACTCATCCTTCTTTAGACTCATAGTTCATTGCACTGTCTTCTTAAATAACTGCCCAAGTTCAACTCCACTTTCCTCACTTCTAATGCATACATTATTAGCAATAGGTTTTGGATAGGATCTTCTCTGTCCACATACTACAACTATGAGTACATGACTGACCCACACTCTAACTTGGTGCTATTGGATTGAGGCAGATGTTTAGTTCCAAGAAGCCTTTGAGAATCATGCTGTACTTATAGAAGCACTCACTATGCTTCCTTTTCCAAGTGATTAGTCTTTCATTATTAATTCATTCAACAAATATTGATACAACACTTTGTATGCCAGTTACTATGCCAGATACTAAGTTGTGCCCTCATGGTCCTTCAACTTTACCTGAAAATAGTATCTATTATTTATTTAATCAATATTAGGTGTCAAATGTTTTACGATCATTGCCTAATTTTATCCTTGTGGAACCCTAGGAACTAGGGGCCATAGATTAAAGATGTGGAAACTAAGACAGATTAGTAAGAAATTTACAGAAAAACAAGTGAAGGAAGGAGGGAAGGAAAAGGAGAGAGAAAGAGAGGGAGAGAAAGAAAAAAGGGAGGAAAAAACAGAGGAAGAGATTCAAATGTTGGTGCCCTAACCTCCAATGCAATGGTATTTAGAGGTGGGGTGCTTGAGAAGCAATTTGATTCAGATGAAGTAATGGGCCGGGGGCTCTCATGATGGGATCAATGTCTTTATAAGAGGAGACACCAGAGAGCTTGTTCTTTCTGTCTGCTGTGTGAGGATACAGCAAGAAGAAAGCCAGGAAGAAAGTCCTTGCCAGAAACGGATCATGCTGGCATCCTAAACTTGGACTTCTTAGCCTCCAGAACTATGAGACAATAAATGTCTGTTCTTAAAGCCACCCAGTCTTTGGTATTTTCTGATGGCATCCCTAGCAAGTTAAAACCCCATACTTGATTTTCTAAAACTGATACCTGGAAGTAGAATAGAGGGAATTAAAAGAAAAGGTAATTAGCAGTGTCAGCATTTTAGCCCAGATATTAAAATGGGGATGACCTTTAGTTTCCTAAATTTTATGAAGGATTTGGAGAAAGATGAAGGATGTCATTATTTAAAAATATGTATCAGACTCTTGCCTTTTCCAAGAAGTCAGACACAGCTTTCAAATCCCAGGTATATCTGAAAGTGACTTTAGTCTGATCTTTACATGCCACTTAGAATTCCCAGGCTTGCCAGTGGAACATTTTGTAGTAACATTTAAAAATATAAACTTTTCATTTCTTGCCTGCAGTGAAGAGAGCTGATTCACGATGAGTTCCTCTGTCCCTCCCTTCACCATATGTCTCTTCTTCATTGTTGATTTCCTGTTGACATTAAAAGGAGCAACATACGAAGGAGTTAGAAGGAAAGCTTTAAATTTAACGATGAACTTTTTTAAAAGCATGGATCAGATTTTCTTACAAAGCCATTTAAAATGCATTGTAAATCATTTCTTTTGTATTTTGTAGAGATTTGTTTTGGAAGCATCAATATTCCCTTCTCCCCAGCCCCCAAAAGATTAAGAAAAAATATAAATAGATGTATTTTTACAACGTAATGAGATGAGAGGGATCCTGTGGGCAGCTGATAAGTCTTGCAGTTCACTAACATAGCCTATGAAATCCAGCTCTGATGTCAGGAGACTCTAAGCATTTTGTAATTCTTAATAGAATGCTTTCTTTGCCTCCCTCCTTCTTCCCTTTCTCCATTTGACAGCACCTATGCATGCCCATGCAAGACTATTTTTCAGATCTATGCTTTGGTTTTTTGTTCATTTTTGTCAGAAAATTCAGCCTATGCTTATTAGAGATCTACAGGAATTGTTTCCGCATTGTTCTAATGGATGCCTGGACAGAATACCTCCACAACGTGTTGCTGTTGGCCCAATGCTCTGTCACTAGCAAGTAGATTTCAGAGTTCATTTCTTGGCTCCTTTTTGTTCTTCCTTGATCCAAGTTCACACTGCATGATACATTTTAATTGCCATCTCAATGAGATGACTCAAATTTACATATTGATATATCTGTATCACAAAAAGATTGCAAATTGCATGCATTGTCAACATGAATTATAGATAGTATGCTATAAAAACAAAAATATTTTCTAATTAGTCTGACTTTTAGTAGAGAGGTCAAGATGAGATCATAATTAATCCAGGCATGAATTAACATAGCTGGAATATTTAACATGGGCATAGTCCCTCATCTGTCTTTGGCTATTTGGGGGAAAAGAAATACATGTTAAAGTGAAAATTAGTGGAGGAACTTTTCATTAGTCATATATTTTTAGTCAGTTTCATGCACAAGAATATTCATCTGAGCCATAGGAAACTGCCACTATTTGATCATTTTGATTGACCAAAAAAAGCTGACAATTTCAAATGGTGCAATACAGGTCATCAGTGTGGACAGATCAGACACAGTCCATGCTTCCAGGAAGCTTACATCCTAATGTTAACAGGTAAATACCGAAATAATTAAGATTGCTTTAGTGTAATGAGAGGCAGTGGGCAGAAGGGGGCATGAGAGGCACTTTCAGATGGGCTGATCAGGGCAGGCCTCTGAGAAGACGTTTGCACGGTGGCCTGAATGAGATGGAGCCAGACCACCATAAAGGTGACTTTACCTATGGGAGATCCGAGGCAGCAACAAGATAGGATTTTTGAGAAACAGAAAGGAGGCCAGCATCCATGAAGCAAAGAAGGATGAAAAATGAGAATGGAAATAGGAGGTCGGAGTGAAATGGATGTGCAGAATACTCAATGTCATTCTGATTTTTTTTCCACATGGCACTTTTAACTTTAGCCACTCTTTTTAAAATTACTTATTGTGGTGGGGGGTGGGAGGAGGTGGTTAGAAAATGTATGTTTAACCTATTCACTTGCCTTTATTTCTTGTTCCTCATGTTTCTTTATGCTTTCTAAGAAATCATTATCCAAATCTCTATTATGCTGCTGTCATCTGGTTTACCCCCATGTTTCTTTCATGCCTTCTCCCAGAGGAATGACTCACAGTTTGCATATACTAGACCCAAATTTTTAGAGTACAACCAAAGTAAATCCACTTACAGACACAGGGGAAACATTGAGATTGCGGATGATCTTATTTTGTTTGATTTCTGGAAAACCAACTTAATTGAGATAAAGGAGGCATATTTAAAACCCAGAAAAGGAGACTGAGGACAATAGAAAGATTTAAATAGATAGCCTTAGTGAACATAATTCAAATGCTCATTATTTACATTTTCTGCAACATCCCTGAATAGTTACCAAAGTAAAGAATGTATTTAAAAGTATACTATAATTTACAATTTAGCAAACTATAAATTATAATTTATAATTTTAGTGTGACTAAATTAGAATTTGAGAAATACCAAGTTTAACATGTTTGCACAAATTTGTCATTTAGGATTTAAATTATATTTCAAGGTGGAAGAAGAGAGTGCTTCTGATTACAAATGGAGAAGTGGTAGAATTCTCACTGGCCACAAGAGGTCTGCCTTTGATTCTCACAATTTCACATGGGACCTCTCTCTTAAACCTTCAGTACTATGATTGGCATTTAAGGGACAGACAGTAAACATTTGTATACCAAATGAAGGAATCAAATATTGAAGGTAGAACTTATAAACATAATGCGAATATAAATGTCATATGTTAAAATTATCTTTATGAGTAAGGAAAATTCTAAGCTTACTCTGTGTTTACACCACTAAGAATGGATGATTATGAGTTCATTTAAATGTTTGAGTTTTAAGTATCACTTTGCATTACATGTGTTTCCTTAAAGGAATGTAATTTTGGCTCATGTGATCAACTTGATATATGAATTTTATATGGTTAAAGAATCTATTGGCAATCTCTCTCTTCATTGGTTTACTTTTACAGATTGATTCTTCTGGAAAAGGGAATATTTTAGATTGCTTCATAAAATTAGTAAATTAAATGTGTAAATGAAACCATTTGTTCATTATCATGTTACTCAGAGTTGGCATAGAACATACACGGAACTAATATTTTTGTTGGCACACTTTTCCATCAACTACTGCCACCTTCCAGGAATGTTAAATTGATCAAGTTAGTACAAACTAGCCATAAAAAATTGATAAAACTTGCTTGTCCATTTCAAAGCACCTTAACTTCATGAAAATGACAAAGTTTTCTTGTTCTCTGACAGGCCTTCCTTCTGAATTAGATTACTTACCCATAAGACTACCTATGGAATTCCAGAATAAAATTCTAGTGTAGAAAAAATGTTTAAAGTAATTTGAGAAAATACGTTAAGAAGTTCAAATGATTCAAAAAGCCCATGAATTTTTCCATAAACTTCAAAAATAGCAGGCATGTTATAACATCTCATACAATAAAATTTCACATGTATAGGTTTTTCTCAAATACTGTAGTAACCATCTATTCAGAGAACCTACATATCATTTGTTGTCATCTAATTTTATTAAAATACTTAGATTTTACAAAATACAGAAATTTAGCATGATTCCATATAACTCTTATTTTCTAGTTGAATTTGTTTTAATGCCAAGTGTGTCACTAAGAAACAAAGTCAATGTGCACATCTGCTTTGGGGCATTTGTATATTTTTATAAATAGTCATAGAAGCATTTGTTAACATTCTGTGAGAGGCCCCCTTTGCTTGCAGAGATTTACCAGGTGTTCATTACCTTTTGTTTTCATCTCTAGATATCCCTTAGTAGATATTTCTGTATTTATCAATCCACCTCAGTACCATGGTAACTCAAATTTTAAAGTAACAATGAATGAGACTTTACTAATGTCAGATTTGCAAGTCCAAATAAAATATGTCTATATATTTTTGGTTTACATATTTATTCTTTCTAAATATTTCAGTTGATTGATAAGGCATAATTTGTCTCATGAAAACCCTTGTCTTTTTCCCAAAGGATGGCATTTGCTTATTTTCCCTGAACTTTTGGTATGTTTTAAACAGTGTTTGAAGTTTATTATGAGTGCTCATGAAGTTTTAGTTTAGCTCTAGCAATTTCTGGATTGTTTTTGACCTTCAGACTTTGTGGATACAGGCAAACCTTATTTTTTTTTAATGAATGACTTTGTATTTAAACAATAAGTTTTAATTTTTTCACAAAGTTTTATGCTTTGTTCTATTTTGTTGTATTTTTGCAGAGCTACTGTTATTGTTTTGTTTAGTATTTTTTAAATGTCATTTTTAAAAAACTCATGGTCCGCATTCTAGCCTGGGAGATAGAGCGAGACACCATCCAAAAAAAAAAACAAAAAACAAAACCAAACAAACAAAAACAAAAAAACATTGTCCATTTCTCCTGAACTTTCAACAAGTCTTTTTTTCTATAAATACCTTCCAAGTTTTTAATGGCTATTATTTATATGAATGAAATAGTCTCAGAAAAAATAAGCCTATACATGTGTGTGGTGTATATCTACTGTAGAGAACAAGGATCCCGTTTAAAGAAATGTCATATTGATTAGATACAATTTTAACTTGCTGGAAATTACTTTCTAAAAATATTATTTTCTAAATCTTCCTGTCCATAAGTCAGTTTCTAAAGGGAAAAGCCACTCTCAATACATAGAAATTCCTTTTAGTGAGTTCAATTTTAAGCCCCTAAGAAATGCTTTAGAGTCTTTCAAATATCCAAAAAGTTAACAGACTTTATATGAACACTTTACATGAGAAAGTGGTACCTTTGCTGAAAACTTAAAGTAGTAAATGGAGGAAACTCCAGTGTAGCATTATTTCCAGCTACACTGAACTGCAGATTCCATGCTTTTTCATATGTCCCTTTCTCTGCCTGCCTCTCCCTCCTACCCCAATCCTTTGTATGACCATGAGTTTTTCAAGACTCTTCCGTACTATCCCTGACAATTCAGTTTGGGACTTGGTGTCACCTTAGGAGCTTCTCTGGAAACCTGTGATTTTTTCCTGTTAGACTAATGTGTGAATGAGTGTTTTGCTCAGTGTGCCTTTATGTATTGTGAGCTTCTTGAGAGCAGGGATGCTGCCATCTTCACCATTGCATTCTCAGTGTGTGGTGTGGTGCCTAACCCATGGCAGCTGACTTTGGCTTAACCAACACATGCTTGAACAAAGCAGCTCCAAACCTGGAATGCGGAGGCAGTAGGGAAGGAAAAGATGTCACCAGGACTGCTGGCAGATGAGCACAGAGTTGAGTACAACCTTCACTGTGTAGGAGGCAACATAGATGGGGAAGATTTATAAATGATGTATACAAAGACAGATTCAAAGCTAGCAAAAGAATGAATGGAGAGACTGAGGAATCAGATTCTTTAGAAAACAGGGAATTTTGTGTCAGAAAAGACGGTAGAGGAAAAACAGTTTTGCAAAATAATATTTCACTAGATTTGGCAGTGTATTATCCAATCAGAGATGACCTGGAAAGATTCACTGTGTAAGATGGTATTAATGAGGAAGGATCTAGAGTTTGACGGGTAGGGCCATTTGCATGCTGGTGATAACTAAAATTGTAAGGAACATGTATTTAAAGTAGCTTCAGATTTTGGAAATTGATTGAAGAGGAAAAGAAAAAGAGGGAGAACCTTAAACCGTAACTTAAGAAACAAGAACTGGGCTCTAGAGAGCAGGAAATAATACTTGGCTGAAAAGCTACAGATGCATAATAAAAAGATTACCTGTTATTTGATAATGATGATAAAAAATACAATGATAAGCAGTGCATATGGGCCAGACTTATATTATTTCATTTAAACCCCAAAACAACTGTCTGGGGAAGATTTCATTGTTTTTCCCAGAGAAATCAACAGTTACAGAGAGGCAGGTAAATTGCCCAGGGTCTCAGAACTGGTAAATTTAGGAGTTAGGAATAGAGCCCAGGTAGAGGCACTCCAGAATCTGAATCTTACCTGCCCTCCATAGTCTAAGCTTTAACCAAACACTATGTAACATTTTTGGTATAGCTGTCACCAGCTTAAGAAGGATGTTTATTTTATCTCCATCCTTAGAAAATCTGCAAGATAAGCAGATTTCAACCCTCAATTAAAAGGCAAAGACAGGCTTAAAGAAAGCAGAGATTTTCCCTGAGAATCCACAGCCTGTAAATGATTGTGATCCGGCCTGAACCAATAGCTTTTAGTTTTAATAACATCACAGGTTCTACTAAACCATGCTACCTCTTTGGGTGGTGTTCCTTCAGGAAAAGGATATTAATGTCAGTATTTTAATATAAAACATTAAGAGTATGTGTCTCTGTTAATGTACATATACATGTCCTGTAACCGGTTAGGACCCATTTTTTTTTTTCATTTTCAAAGGTCATAGGAAAAATTATATTCTTACACAATGAGTCTGTACATCCAGAGAATCAAAAATATGTGGTGAAAAATTTGTCATTATAGATTCTAAAAGTTGAAAGCATATGGCTGTGTTTTAAAAACCTATCTACGTGATGTGCTTATGAGTATGGTACTTTGTGTCTACAGTTAATTAATAACAGCTGCAGGCCAGTGTTCTTGTAGGAGCTCTCATTTTTTCCAACATTGTTGGTGTCTTTGAACAAGTGAAGTGAAGCCACCCAGGGAAAGCCAGGGAAAGCTGTGAATTTGCATTGTTTTCTTTTCTTTTCTCTTTTCTTTTCTTTTTCTTTTTCTTTTCTTTTTCTTTTTTTTTTTTTTTTTAACCTTTCTAACAATGGGTGATAATCACTACTGGTAATAGTCTTCTAAAAACTTCCCAGTAATGATTAGATACTATGAATAGATTATTGCTTTTTCTCTCCAATTCTTTTTTCCCCAACTACATATAGAATGTTATTGAAATTCATGTCTCTTAATCAATTGTTCTCTATACTTTTTACTGTGCCTCTCTTCATTTCTAAGTCTTCTGACCTAAATTACAAACTTGAAGGACTTGGAAGAGAAGAAAACCCATTTTGAGTTGCTACCCAGTGATCCATACTGTGCTAATTACTTCTCACTTGTCTCATTCACAGTACAACAATGCAAAGTCTGCACGTTCATAGTCGTTCACAGCAAAGAGAAAGCTGAGGACTAAGTCTCACAGGGAGTAAAAGAAGTAGATTTAAACCCATGTTTGACTCTTAATGTCGTATGTTTGATCTCTGTACTTAGAGCTCTTGGATTCAAATTTATTTTTAGTATGTATTTTTAAAGTTCAGATTGTAAAATGTAACCGTGATCAGAAGTAATTACTATTTTGCAGAGCACACACACATGTACACAGAATATCCCACATAAATATACAGAATAAAGGAAATGCCTGCATGCCTGCCACTCAGGGTGAGATGGAGCCCTGCCGTCATGCCACATGAGTCCCCTGGTGCCTTTTAAACTGTCATATCCACTGTTGTCTACCTAGGGGAAAATACTGTCTTAACTCATGGTAGTCACTTACTTGCTTTTCTCTTCCTCAAAATGTGTTTTGAAGTTTTTCATTATTGTTAACTAAGAAAACTTAGTTGTATTCGTGTGAGGAGAACTGATACTCACTAGGAAAATATGCTGAGATATACTTATTATATATTGTTTGCTGTTTCACACTAAAAATGTTGGGTTCTATAATATGGACTCAAAAAGTGATATCTAGGCCTTTGAGTGCCCCTAAGTGGCCATAATAGAAAATACAGTATTTTACAATTCTTGGATCATCTCTCCTTCCATCTAACAGCTGGACTTTCCATTGGGTTCTGGCCTGACTTCTGTAGTAGTCTGCATCCTTTTTTCCATTAAACAAGAGCTTCCAGGACTATAATTTGACTCTGCTAATGGAAGGGCATTTGTACAGTATTAATTTTAAATGGGAAATTGCTGACATGCTAAAGTGGCATCTATCCTGCTCGCCAGTTGAAGTCCACTTTAGCCCTGGTCACTGCAGTTGTCAGTATCCATTGGGGATTAGGAGGGGCTGTGGCCTGAGAGCTGCTGGCTAGCAAATCACATCACTTTTCCTCCATATTCACGGAGCTTTGTGTCTTACGAAGTCAGTCGATTTGCTGTGGTTTTGTTATGAGCTGTCAGGTCCTCTATGGCACAGATGGATGTTTTGACTTTGACATTCTTTTGAAGCTGCTTCATGGGGATCAGGCTGCCTCTTAAACACATGAAGTTTGTGGACTTATCCTGGGCACACAGAGGTGCTTTTCAAAATAGACGGAAAGTAATTTTATATCATTTAAAGACTGGTTTTCGGTGGGAGTTTATCGGTTCCTCTGCTTGTTTCCTCATCAAGGCAGTAATTATTTTTTTTCATATGTTTCCATGAAGTTTCCTATGCAATCCCAATTTTTCTAAATGTTAAAATGTGGATGGTAATTTAAGTCATTATTCTATATTTGGAAAGACACTGTCTTTTCTCATGGAAAATTTAGTTCATTCTTATTTTCAGCAAATATTTATGAAGGAGCCTATTCTATTTCACAGTTATTGACATAAATGAAGCAAAAAGTTTTCTGTCTTCCTGGCACTTACATTTGATGGTGCAGAACCTAGAAGTAATCATTACATACATGAATAAATTTTTGAGAAGCAAATGAGATCATTTCAGATAACATTAACAGGAAGTAAATAAAAGAGCGTTATGGGATGGAGTGAGAAAAGGGGAGAGCTATTTTAGACAGGAGGATCAGAGACAGCCTCTTTGAGAAATGAATATTTCAGCTGAATCCCAAATGCAGAGAAGGAGCAAAGAATCAACTGCATTTGAGAGTGAGAGAAATCAGGAAATGGAAAATCCCTGTGCCATAAATTTATATTGTTGTTTCTGAGTAACAGAAATAGCAATGAGTGAAGAAGAGAGTAGCAAGAAATGAAGCTGGAGGGTGAAGAGGGACCAGCTCTAGTCGATCTCTTTAGGCCATGCTTGGATTTCATCTGCTGGCAGTGGACATCAGTGGAGAGTATTAAAATCAATCTATCATATTCTAAATAAATGAGGATAACAGATTATATTTTTATTTAGTGCCTTTGAAGAAAAACTAAAATTAAACCAACCAGGAAAAGTTTATATGAGTTTTTTACAATTATACAGAACATAAGATGTTGGCTGTATCGTACTGAAAGAAACACAGACTAAGCAGTCTGGGAAGTACATTGTAAGAATTACTATTTTTAGATTAGCATACTTTTTTAAATTCTTTTTTTCTTGTTTCTTTACACATGTTCTGTACTGTCGTATATTACGTTAATAATTTTCAGATTTAGGATATATCTTACAAGCTAGACCATTGGAGTTGCAGGCTCATACTCAGCTATGTGAATTTGGTCCTAGCATAGTCACTTGCTATTATGCCCTTGACTTTCTTGAGGGATATTCTAAGATGCTGCTGAGACATCTACTCTTGTATTTATGTAGAAATGTTTTTGAGGACATTATGCACTGTTTTCTCATGTGGCCTCTCAGGCAGATGCACTCTCTACTGCAGTGTCGGGAAAAAAGTGTGTTTTTCCTGGATAGCTGGTATGTTTTAATATCAAAGACAGAACATCTTTTCTCTTTGCCAAGAACACAACTAAATTTATAGTTCACCTCTTACTTGGGACAAGACTTACTGTGAATGAATAATCCTTAACTTAACCTTCACCACAAGTTACTTACCTATTTATTTATGTATCCTGTTGTATAAAACACATTTCCTTAAACTACCTAGAATCATTTCTGCATCCAATAACACATTGTATAAGTACCATACAACTTGCTCATGCTCCCGCCCACGGGGCCTCATATTCTTGTTACAGTTTACTGCTAACAAGGACATGACACTTTCTTTAGGCCTTTACTTTCCTTAGAGCAGCAGGCCATGTGTATCCCAGGAGTGATACACACTTCCTTTTTACCACGGGCTCTACGTTGAGATCCACATGTACATCTATACCATTGACAGACACACTTGACACTCACTAACTCTTTCTTGTATGCCAACTAACTGTCCAGAAGAAACCCAACTTTCTGTGTCTTAACAGACTGTTTGGTTGCTAAAGATGGTGATAGATCAAAATAGAAGCACTTAGTATTTGAACCGTGTTACGTTGGCAGCCTGAGATCGGATCTAAGGAATCTACACTTTCCCCATGTTTGTAAGTTTTCTCTGGTCCCAGAAATAATGTTAACAAACGGGTTTTCCTCTCTCAAATCATATCTTCTTCAAGGTCCTTTCTAAAACAATACCTTCTTTTACTATCAGAAAAAAATAATGCAATAAGGAGACACTTGTACTAATGGAAAAAAGTTGACTTTACATGTCAAGAACATAGACTTTTTTGGAAGGGGATAGAGTAGGCAGGCGAGGTGGACTGGGAAAATTGGATGCTAAGAAGTAATATTGTGCCTCTATATGTAAAGCAAGTCTTTGTGGGTTTTTTTGTTTTTGTTTTTGTTTTTTTAAGACAGAGCAGCTATCCCCAGAGCAGCCTGCCTGGCAGAAGCAGGAATGGAAGGGCTAAACACGTCTTTTATGGAAGTCAGATAAATTTCATGCTCTTTAACATCGACTCTGACTGCAGGCCTTTCGCTGCAGTCTGGCTCCTTCCCCAGTGGGAACAAAAAAGGAAAAGTGATTAAAGTTCCCTCAGTCATAGACGGCAGGAGGCAGTGGTCTTGGCATCTTCTGCAGAGGCAGAGGGAGAGTGCTTTAACAAGACTTGTGAGAGTTCTTTGAAGAAAAGAAGTTAAGACTGGAAGGGTTGGTCAAGGTCCACCGTAACATTTGTTCATTTCCTCTACTTCATATGGCTTATTTGACTTCTTGCAATAACGTCACCCTCTTCATTAAAATGTCCGTGATAATAGGAGGAAAGTGAAGTTGAACTCTGGCTGGGACCAGGGTTCCGCATGCTCTACTGTGAGTAGGAGAGTTTGGAACGTGATTATTGTAAGACATTCCAATGGATATAAATGATAACTAAATCTCTCTCTCTCTCTCTCTCTCTCTCTCTCTGTGTGTGTGTGTGTGTGTGTAAGTAAATCTCTGTGTGTGTGTGTGTGAGAGAGAGAGAGACAGACTCAGACAGACACAGAATATGAGTGAATGAAGGAAGGAAGGAAGGAATGCAGGAGAGAAATTTTTCTGTCTGTGAGGTGGCTGCAATTTTGGCTGGGCAGAACTGCCTTTGCCTTCAGTGAACTGGCTATAGCTGCTCACTGCAACCCCTCCCCATCCTCTAGGACAAAACCACTGGACGTTTCTCTCTTTCTGTCTCTCTCTTTAAAAAGACAGAAAGAAAAAAAAAAAGGTTTGCAATCAGTATTCAGACATTCTTATAACTAATAGGATTAGGGGCGTTACAAAGGGATTTGAACAAGATAATTAGTTTACTGCTTAGTCCACAGTGAAGCAAGAAAAATCCTTCTGAGAAAAGGCAGACAAAATAGGTCAGAAAATGTGTGGGAAATGAGGTAAGACCTCTCAACAAGGACCACAATCAACTGGAATATTATGAAAGGACTCCTGAGCCTTCATTCATAGCTGCAGACTGTTTGCCTTTTTTCTTTTTTTTAATACTTGGCCACCAGAGGTGTGAAGCAAAGTGACTTACTTAATTTTAGAGTTAATAGGTGTTGTTCCTGGACCCTGAGTATCCTGTTCCAAGTGCATAAATGCTGCCTTCAGAGTATGTCTCACAACGTGATGTAAGGGGAATGTTTTGGAAAATCTGAAGAGCTCTTATCAGGCATTTTACAAGCTGGGAAAAATTATACAATTAGGAGAACTCTTAAAAAACTGAAATTTTCTTGAATAGATTCATTACCTTAATTGCAAAAATAAATCTTGAAAACAGAAATGTGAGGGGTGTGTTCTTTGCTTAATTAAAGTACTTAAGTGATTTGCACAGTTTTCACTGTGGTAGAATATGCTTAAGGAGAATCATTTGAATTTTAAAAATTCACAAAGATGATTTTTTTTTCTTCATAGCCACATTGCATTCTCACACTTCCTCCTCCACTTCCTAAAAACTAGTGCTGTCAACTGTACTGTTGCTATCTGTGAGTTTAAGGTATGCTTCCAAAGGAATGCTAGAAAAAAATATATCTTCAGACTCTCTGTGTGTATGTGGATGCCACATACTTTATTTAGCTAGCTTCTGAATCTTACAGCAACCACCAGCCAGATGAAAGCCACCAGAAGCTGTTAGAATGCCTTTGGCTTGGTATAGGCACTGTGTTGACTTAAGACTGGTAGAGGAAACAGTCGGCGTTTCTGCCTAATGAACTACACAGCGACACAACAGAGGTGGCCTTTCATCATCTATCTATGGGTGAAAGGTTAACTGACAAGAGAACTTGTTAGACACACAAGCAATTAAACCCTATAATAACATATTGTTAACATATGACATAATGATTAACTTAAATAAAGAAGCCCAGATATATATTTTCAGATTCCCAGAGTGTGCTGTGTTTATATTCCTGTCTCCCATTTAGAATGGTAGACTGCACAGTGTTGGACAGGATACATTGCATATTCTTTTCATGTCCCAATAAAACGTCATGTTATTTTCCTTCTGTAAATATACGAAGCTATTTTTTGCCATTGTATCCTGAGACCATGGTTTAGTTTTAGGAAACAGTTTGAAACTAACCTCTTAAAAAGGGAATAGTAATTCAGGGCCATGTTTTATGGTTGGGCAAGTTACTCCCTGAACAAAGGTGCCCAACCAGCCAGTGAGTTTTTAACTCTGGCTTTCCCTCTGTTTGCCGAACCGTCTTTGCAATTTATCTGTAATTTATCTGCCTCTTCGTAACTAACTCAAACATGCTCTATATACTATCGTGGATTTTAAGTTATAGGTACTCATCTTTAATTACTGTGAGTGATACATATGTTTAGAGGGTCAAGTTCCCTAAATGACTTATTCTGACCCCCCCAAATCTTTCTATTAATAGATGGTTTTAGAAAGAGTTTTTTTTTTTTTTTAAGCTTCACTTTGAAGACTGAGAACATAAAATATGCTTCTCTATAATTTTAATTGAATTAAAAAGTTCTAGACTCCCCTGTGGATAAAGCTTCATGTTTTGCACTTGGAGAAATACTAATATGAATAACAGTGTTTCTGACTTCCAGGGAATGGCCATCAGGGGAAGGCAGATACTGACCCTAAAGGGAATGACACAGCACAGGTTGGGATGCATGCAGGGAGTGGGAAGAAGTGAAATATGAAAATGGAGAAGGAGGCCAGGTGCAGTGGCTCACACGTGTAATCCCAGCACTTTGGGAGGCCGAGGCGGGCGGATCACGTGAGATCGGGAATTCGAGACCAACCTGACCAACATGGAGAAACCCCGTCTCTACTCAAAGTACAAAATTAGCTGAGCATGGTGGCACATGCCTGTAATCCCAGCTACTCCAGAGGCTGAGGCAGGAGAATTGCTTGAACCCAGGAGGCAGAGTTTGTGGTGAGCCGAGATCACACCACTGCACTCCAGCCTGGGTGACAAGAGCGAAACTCTGTCTAAGAAAAAGGAAAAGAGGAAGGAATGGCTTTTGTAGTGTTTTAAGAAAACTGCACTTCACCATTAAGACAAGAAAAGAGTCTTATGACTAGAGGTGGATGAGCAGAAGCCCTGGGAAAATGTTGAGGGATATGAAGACAGCGGGAAGTATTTTCAGTAAATGGTTGGATTGGATCATAGATGGATGGAAACTGGCAAGATATAAATGGAAATGTAGGTAGATGCTTTAATTGGGGGCTGAATTGTAGAGATTTGAAGAAACAATTTGGAACTAGGAAGTCTGTTTAGAAAGCTAATATGGTAACCCAGGGGAAATGTGATAAGACCTGACCAAGAGGAGTGATGGTTGAAATGGAAAGAAGTGTATGGAAGCAAGGTGCATGTCAAAGTTATCTAAATTCTAAAAATTGAGAACATATGGCATATAGAATTGTCTCCCACATATTTGCTTACCACTGTACCATAAGCATATTTCCATATTATTCATTATTTATAGAATTATTAATTTAGTTACTGTCCGATGGTACTAAACTGTAATATATATATCCTATCTTCTATTAGTGGACATTTAACTTGTTCTATATGTTTATTAAAATAAAAAGGTTTTTTTGCTCATAAAAATGTGTGGCAACATTGCTCCTTATTTTCTTGGACTAAATTCCTGAGATCATTCATTCATTATTTCACTCAGTTGTGAGAAAGTGTGTATGGGCAGGCTTTTCCTAAGGAAAGGATTATCAATGCTCTCTGGAGTGTAGGTGGCTACAATTTCTAGTTGGTATGACAACCAGTGGTCCTTGCACACAGCAGATACTGATTGATCCCCTGCATTCAAGGCACTGTCCTTAACTCCACTGGGAGAAAAATTAAAAACATGTGGTGTTGGACTTCAAGGAGTTTGCAGTTTAGTAACACAGTACAATTTAATAATGAAATGAGTATGGCTAAGAGAATACATGCTTAAGGCTTTCGAGTTGAGTGTTAAAAAATTTGTAATTAAATGAGTGTAGTTCAAAGGATAGTGCTGTAAGATTTTAGAGAAGGGACTAAACATCATGGACTGGAGCGGTTGAGAAGGGCCACACTGAATTGGTTCCGGAAAAAGCAGACGTGCCTTCATTTAGTAATGGACAGGAAATTTCATTTAGTGCAGGCGAAGGAAATTCCATATGAAAAGAACATGAATAAAATCTTAAGAAATTTTCCTAGAAAGTTTTTATTTGAAGAATAATAGGGTGTTGGCTCTAACTGTATCACAGCATTCCAAATGAAGTCATAGGTATAAGCAAATAGGTAAAAATGGATTGTGGCATGCCTAGAAGGTCAGGCTAAATGTTAACTTTATCTTGTCATGAAAAGTCGACCAATGTAGATATTGTGCAGATAAATTTAACTTGCATTTGTGGGATGACTAGGAGTACATGTAAGGATTTATAGAGATCTGAATTATAGAGTCAATTAAAGACTTGAGTACAAGATAGTTTTTGAATGAGTGACTGAATGAGCTGATGTTTACTGAGTGCCTGCTTTGTACCAGGGTATGTGCCATGCTTCTTACAAAGTGTAACTCACTCAGTTGAACTTAGTCAATTTTGTTACCTTGGAATCTTCTTGAATATAGTAAGCATCCAGAAGACAAAAGTCCTGATGTTGTAAGACTTCAGTTAAGTAGATTATCAGAAATAATTATTTTCCAGAGTAAAGAATTAAGAATCAAAATAATAAGATGACTCTCCCCTGCACAAAACATGCAGTAGCTTCCCCAAAGTCACACTACCTCTTTACACATACAATCTAAGTAAAAACTGTATGCTTGTTAGGCAAACAGTGCCTCAGTACATGTACCTAGCCCCCTTCCTTCTACCATATTTCCATGGCTAGGCCTCTAATGTATGGAAAATCTGGAGTGATCGCAGGTGAGCTCCACCAGGCCTGTGTTTTCCGCAATTTCCTAGATTTCAGGATGCTCTTCATTTTAAGACCACTGTAACATGCAGTCTGCAAGCATCAAAACTTATTACCCAGAGTGGCTTGCTTACTGGAAAATATTGCACTTTTTAGGTTATTTGTCTTCTGATTTTATCAATATAAAACATCAAATTAATTCAAATCACATATTTAGATCGAGGTCTACAAACTGTAGCCTCAAGTGAAATCCTGCCTTTTTCCTGGATTGGTAAATAAAGTTAAATTGGAATACAGCCACAGTAATTTTTTCGTGAGTAGTTGATGACTGCTTTCAAAGCACAGCCACGGAGTAGAGAAATTGGTACAAAAGATACGGCCGGCGAAGCCTAACAAATTTATTGTCTGGCCCTTTTCAGAAAAAGTTTGCTGACCTTTGATTTAGGGTCAAAATAATTTTGTTGCTCTCTTTTGGTCATGATCAGCAACGCTTAAATTGATGAGTAACAGCCTCCTTTGTAAAACTAGGCAAAGTCTAAAAATGAGAGGGAATGGAAAATGCAAACTATTGAATCACCGCAGAGTTAGTTACAAGGATTAATGAGATAGCATATGTAAAACATTTAGAAAATGGCTTGGAATGCAGTAAGCACTTAATAAATGTAAGCATTTTGTCTCATTCACTTAGTGATCTCATATAATTTCTTGATTTTTAATTCTGTAATGACTCCCAAATTTATCTTTAGTCAGGACCCGCTCTGTAAAATCCAGACTCATATACCACTGCCGCCCCCGCATCTCCATTTGGATGTCTGCTAGGCAGAATCTCCATCTTAACATGTGCGAAACTGAATTTCTGGTGCCGTCTCTCAAGCTGGCTTCTCCTGCAAATTTTCCTTCTCATGAATGTCATCTTCTCCTTGCTGAAGTCAAAAAAGTAGGAAGTCAGGCCAGATGCAGTGACTCACACCTGTATTCTTAACACGTTAGGAGGCCAAGGCCTAAGGATCACTTGAGCCCAGGGGTTTGAGACCAGCCTGGGCAACATAGGGAGACTCTGTCTCTACAAAAAAAAATAAAAATTATCTGCGTGTCGATGTGTGCCTCTGTGGTCCCAGCATGCAGAGAAGCTGGGGTGGGTGGATCCCCTAAGCCAAGAAGGTAGAGGCTGCAGTGAGCCATGATCACACCACTGCATCCCAGCCCGAGTGACAGAGTAAGGCCTCATCTTAAGAAAACCCAAGCAGTCCGGGTGCGGTGGTTCACGCCTGTAATCCCAGCACTTTGGGAGACCGAGGTGGGTGGATCACGAGGTCAGGAGATCGAGACCATCCTGGCTAACATGGTGAAACCCCGTCTCTACTAAAAAATACAAAAAAATTACCCAGGCATGGTGGCAGGCACCTGTAGTCCCAGCTACTCGGGAGGCTGAGGCAGGAGAATGGCATGAACCTGAGAGGCAGAGCTTGCAGTGAGCTGAGATCGTGCCACCGCACTCCAGCCTGGGCGACAGAGTGAGACTCCATCTCAAAAAAAAAAGTAAAAACTAAGGGTCATCCTTGACTCCCCTCTTTACCTCATACCGCATGTCCAATCCTGAAGCTAGTGCTGAATACTCTAAATTCATAGTATATCCAGTGTCATATCACTTCTCAACATCTCCATTGCCTGATTCAAGCTACCTAAGCATTCACCCCAATACTGGAATACTCTCTTATCTGGTCTTTCTACTTCCACTTTACCTCCCTTCTTGTGATTCTCCAAACAGTATCCAAGGTAATCCTGTTTGACACATAAGGTAGACCATGTTACCTCTCTGCTCATAACTTTGCAATTGCCTCTGTATTAGTCCATTTTCATGCTGCTGATAAAGACATACCCAACACTGGGCAATTTACAAAAGAAATGTTTATTGGACTTACAGCTCCACATGGTTGGGGAGGCCTCACAATCGTGGCAGAAGGCAAGGAGGAGTAAGTCATATCTTAAGTGAATGGCCGCAGGCAAAGAGAGAGCTTGTATGGAGAAATTCTCATTTTTAAAGCCATCAGATCTCATGAGACCCATTCAGAATCATGAAAACAGTATGGGAAAGACCCACTCCCACGATTTAGCCATCTCCCACTAGCTTCCTCCCACAACACATGGGAATTATGGGAGCTACAAGATGAGATTTGGGTGGGGACACAGAGCCAAACCCTGTCAGCCTCCAAGCAGCCTACTGGCTCCAACGCTAGCGCTACCTTAATCTTGGCTCCCACAGTCTCCGTGACTTCCCTCTCTGATTTCATTTCCTGCTGTTAACATTCTGATCTCTCTGTTCAACGACACTTGCCCCTTTTCTGTTATCACAACATGTCAGGAATATTTCCACCCTGGGGCCTTTGCACTGGCCATTTGTCCTGTCTAGAATATTCTTCCCTAGGCAATGTGCTACCTACTTAATGTGGTTTATGTGCCTTTTTCCAGATGTCATCACTGTTGACAAGCCTATATAAAATTATATTCCTTTGACCCCTTACTTCATATTCACCTTCCCTGCTTTA
The DNA here is from genome assembly GCF_008728515.1 of Papio anubis. Classification (NCBI taxonomy): domain Eukaryota; kingdom Metazoa; phylum Chordata; class Mammalia; order Primates; family Cercopithecidae; genus Papio; species Papio anubis. The sequence continues at coordinate 166,298,299 of NC_044978.1, read as the reverse complement.
TTTCTCTCCATAGTTTCTTGTTGTCTGACATACTATATTGTTTACTTATCTGCTGTTGTCTCTCTTCTCTCATTAGAATGTTAGCTCTCTAAGGGCAAGTTTTAACAGCTGTTTCCCCAGAAAATTGAGCAGGGCTTTGCACGTAAAATGTACTTAATAAATATTTATTGGATGAGTTATTATTTCTTTTATCATTTTCAGGAAACTTTCATTGAACATTTACCATGTTTTAAACACAGTACTGAAGTATTAATTATATCTTACATGTAAGACACATAGAGGTAAAATGCCTTGTTCTAGGCCATTGTATTAGTTTGCTAGAGCTTCCATAACAAAGCACAATAAGCTTTGTAACTTAAAGAAATTTATTGTCTCACAGTTCTGGAGTCTGAAATCCAAGATCAAGGTGTCCACAGGGTTGTCTCCTTCTGAGGGCTTGAAGGAAGACTCTGTCCCATGCCTGTCTCTTAGCTGCTGGTGGTTTACCAGCAATCTGTGGTCTTCCTTGGCTCATAGAAAAATAATTTCAATTTCTGCCTTCATCTTCATATGATGTTCTCTCTGTGGTCTCTAACTCTGTGCCTGAATTATCCCATTTTATAAGGACACTGATAATATCGGATTAAGGCCCACCCTAATGACCCTGTTTTAACTTGAAGACTTCTGCAAAGACCCATTTAAATAAGGAGATATTGGGGAGAGCCAGTCAAGTGATGTGAATTGGGAGGTGTGAGGGAAGAACAATTCCATTTATAATAGCCATTGATTTCATTAATGGCAGGCCTTTGATTCAAACTTGGATTCTAAAACTCACAATCTACTAATATTTGAACCCATACAAAGATTTAGTAATATATATTAAGTGCCTGCTTTGTGCCATGAACTCTGTTAAGAACCACAGATTATAGAGTTCAGCTTCTGCCCTTGAGGAACTCACCACATAGCAGGAGAAAAAGACATCATAGAGTTAAGACCTATTGACTTAAAAGCACACAGAAAGCGGATCACTTGCCATTTTTAATTATATAAAGTTTTCCATCTATTAGGCTTATTTTGCCAAAGCCTTCTAATGAAATAGTTATACCATTTAATTTAAATTTCAGTGGGGTTGCCAGAAGTGCAATTAATTGTTAAAAGTTCCAACTATGAAATTTTGCTTTGGAAAGCAGTCTGCCCTATCTTTATATACCATTTAATTTGATCATATGCTTGTCATCCTGGCAGAACATCTTGATATACTTGAAGAAACATGGTTAGGGGAAATAAAAAAAATGTTGTCGGTACTACACTGTAGGGTTTCCAAATACAAATGTTAGCATGATTGGGTTATACCAATTCATCATTATGTTGCATTTCCCTGGAGTTGAAACTACATCTGGGCTTGGCAGGGATGCATTATCACCAGTCAGAGTGGGGACCGTGTGTCAGTCTCTCAAAGAAGATATATGGTCTTGTGTACTATTAGGATTGGATATGCTTATGTTGCAGACTTTAAATCAATTTCTGAATCCTTTCTACAGATGTTGACTGCTGCAGGTCTGTAAATAGCATAGTATATTCTGAACTTCAGCTGGTATATACAGCCTTAAAAAAAAAAAAAAAAAAAGCAATGCTGAGATACAGGGCCGTAGAAAACAACACAATGAATAAAAATGGGACAGCTCAAAATTTGCTGAAATGATCTCATCTGTTTAGTGACATTGTTTACACAAAATTACCTTTGAATTTGAAGTTGCCATTTTCTCGGATCAGTGTGGAATTGTAGTAATTTTAAAATTCTGGAAGTTTCTTTTGTAACCTTTATTATTTGATATGTATTGGATTTATTTGTAAGATGTCAATAGATTCCATTTCTTAAATATCCAACTAGAATGCATTTAATTGTTGTTTTAACATTTGCGAGTGTGTTGGGCATAATTTTTAAGAGACTCGTCTATTGAGAAGTTATGCACAAACACTGATGACCAGGCCTTTACAAAACATTTTGGCCTTTATTTACATTCTGGGTACAAGATTTTTCACTGCAATTAAAACTATAACCCTAGCTTTACTGAAATATCTTTCTGTTACCAAGACTTTTTATTCAGAGCCACAACGGGGTTAATTGAAAATGGCCAAAGCCTCCAAAAAATAAAAATAAATAAATAACAGCAAACTTTTAAGTAATACACAATGTGCTTTTAATACTGACTTTAAATCCTCCCTCAACCAGGAACTCGTGAAAACATGTGGTCACTGTGGCAAAAGGGGACTGCTGGGTCCTGGTTTAGTTGACATTCTCTTTTTTTACAACCTGGATTTTATATCATTCACTGATACTTTCCTTAAGCTCATACATTTCGTGCTCCTGGCACAGGTTACTGTTTTCTTAACATCAAATCTTTATGGCACTGGCAAAAAATTTTCAATCTCCTACTTAAATTTGATTCAACTACACAGTTTCACTATATCTAACAGTTTTTCTAGGTAAGCTTGCTTGCCCCCAATGTGGATTTGCTGCAAAATAATGACTGCAGTAAGCTGAGGAACATGTTCCCCTATCCAGTCTCTCTCTCACTGTTTCTCTCTCACTGTCTCTCTCTCTCTCTGTCTGTATCCCCCCCATCCCAGATCCAGCCTGCACTTGCAAAAATACATGCACATACACACAGTATGCAAACACGTACCCATAGTCAGCACCCTTTGTCTTTCTGAGTTAAGGCTGTGATAGCCCTTGGGATTTGCTCAGAAACAGTCACTTCCAAGCCGTAGAAAGTCTTTGTAAACATGGGTCCTACCTGCTCACAAGTTAGACTGTGATCATTCCCTTGTGGATTATCAAACATTCCATCTACTATACAGCAGCCCAGAACTTTATACTTTAACCATTTTATTCTCACTCTATAAGGTCTATAAAGTACTTTTACTGGGGAAAAAAAACATTATCTGTGTAATCATCATGACCTATGCAAAATTTAGCCTCATAAGAGAGCCCAACACATATTTTTTAAAAGTAATTTTAATAAAACAATATGGTAGCTACAACAAAAAATATTTAATCAAGGTATGAATAGATTGCTGCATGAGAACAGAAAGAAAAATACAAATGTTATAGTTGAGGGTGGGAGAGGAAAAAGGTTGGGGAAAGGCAAACTGGATTCGAATGAGATCTTGGTGAGTTTCTCTTTCTCCACCAATGGAGAACAGAGATTGCAGTGGTGGGCAGGCAGGCAGGCAAGGGAGTGTGTACAAAGTCTCCTTGCCAGATGAGGGAGGCAGAGTGCATTTAGAAAGGGGGACCAATTTTATGAAGGTTATGGAACAAGGAGGAAGCTATGATGTGAAACTCAGAAAGGAGCGAAATGATATTTTGTAGACTTTGAAAGCTTCAAAAGCAGTATAGGAATGTGGTGACCACATTTGTGTATTAAAAAGTTACTCTCCGCATGTTCTCACTCATAGGTGGGAACTGAACAATGAGATCACTTGGACTCAGGAAGGGGAACATCACACACCGGGGCCTATCATGGGGAGGGGGGAGGGGGGAGGGATTGCATTGGGAGTTATACCTGATGTAAATGACGAGTTGATGGGTGCAGCAGACCAACATGGCACAAGTATACATATGTAACAAACCTGCACGTTATGCACATGTACCCTACAACTTAAAGTATAATAATAATAAATAAATTTAAAAAATAAAAAAAAAAAAAAAAAAAAAAAAAAAAGTTACTCTCAGTGAGTCACTTGGAGGATGAGTTGGAGAGGATGTGGACTGGAGCAGAGTTTCCATGTTCAGTGATGAGATTTACCTTGAGAGGAAAGAGGAAAGACTGGGAGACCTTGCTGTACTGCCAGCAAACTCTATGGAATTTTCCTTTCAGTTGAAAGGCTACAGTTTCACGTCTACTTAATGTGTTTCTACGGAGTGTTTAGATGTGTTTTAGATTGAGAGTTTTTCAGATGAGGAAGATGACTAAGTAAAATAAATGAAAGGGAAAATTTTGCTATTTCGTGGTGAATAGAAAAGGGCTTTTCCCCCCTTTTTCTAATAGTTTAAAAGTGACTAGAATAAGTCACATGAATACAAATCTTAGAACTGAATAGAATTTTGTTTCTCATAGGTCATATCATGCCTGGGAAATCTCCAAGTTCTTTAGGGCAATATATCAGGGAATGCAGTGACATTTTCAACATATACTGTTCCCATTATTTGTGCGTGCATATGCACAGCTTTGGTGATTAGAAAGTCTTTTATTGAAAGATGAAGTGTGGGGTAGGGCACAAAGGATTCACTTTGGTCTCATGAAAAGGCTACTGGAATTTTGACTTACATTTTACTGTGTGCAGACACAAGCACATTGGATTTAATTTCTTTCCACATGAGAGATAGCTACCTTCTTGGAACAGGCACAGGCTTACAATATTTCTCTGGGACAAAACCTTGAGGACTAAAAGTTCAAAGGATTGGTGCTTTAGGGGACAAGGCATGGAAATGATACATTTTCTCATAAACTTTAAATTCATTTTGGCCCAAGCAGATAACTTTTAGCTCAAGGCATTTGAGTTTATTAGTCATTCATTCATTCATCACAAGTTTATTGAAGCACAGCTGAAGTATCAAGTCATCAGCTATTAGCAGGGGAGAGAATCTAAAAATAAAAAAAAAAAAAAAAAGTAATTTGGAACTAGACCAGGAATGGCTTCATAACAATGATTAGCTAGTATGAATTAAGCGCTTACTAAGTACCAAGCAGTCTTAGGTGCTGGAAGTATTTATTTTAGAAATTTTTCTGAATGTTTGAGCGTAACTATAGCCTTGAAAGTAAATGAGATAACTTAATAACCACTGAAGAGCCTCATCATGTAATAATTTCCCTGGAGAAGAGGAACAAGATGTTAGATTGAAATGGATCACTCAGCATGGCATAAGAACCAGGAGACACAGCCAGAGATTCCAGGAGGACAAAGGAGTCAAAATGACAGATGCTGGATTGAAAAGTCTACTGGTTTGGCAGGTACAATACCATTTGACTAGAAAGGAGAAAGGAAACACAAGTGAAATGCTGGAAGGGGTCTGTATTACTGTGCACCCAAAGGATGTTATCCTTGGAGAGGAGGGTACCTGGGACAAAGATTACTGTGGATATTATAGATACCAATAAAGAGGTGGAAGGAAGGAAAGGCTCCTGCCTAGGGGGTTTCCATTTTCTGAGTTGAGAAGACAGACTTAACTTTCCTAGACTCGAGGCTAAGCATAGATTGGGACTCTTGAAAAGAATGATCAAGTAACATTGCCACCACTTGCCATTGTGGCAAATGAAAACGGATAAAAACAGGTTCATTTAAGGAGAATTATTGGGGCCCAGCTGAAAGTGAACACCCTAATGTGTAAGAATGTCATCTTGTTTTATTCGTATTCTCCTGTTTTGCTAAAGGTTGGTTCTTAAAAAAAAAAACAAAAACAAAACAAAACAAAACTCAACTTAATTGATATTCAGGTGTAGCTCTCTTGTGGGTTTTACTGTAGTTGTGACAGGTTTCCTAATAAGTGAAATTCCTTGTCTCTAGGCTTAGGAGTCACACAAACCTATGTTAGAATCCTGTCAAAAGCAGTAACTTGGGAAGGTTCATCAACTGTAAATAGAGAACGTTTTGACCGTATCACAGTATTCGTTTTAGAATTAGTAGTAATGCAGCAGTGGATCGCCCAGTGCAGTATCAGTGCAATAAATCCTTGCTATTGCCACTGTCATTTTTATAACTTTCTTTTAGAAACATAGTGCTTGCTTTTAAATTCCATTTTAAGATAAAAATTCTTTAGAGTTTTCTTGGCCTGCCAGTTTCACAATTCTCCACCTCTACCCGCCGCTGCATTGCAACACCATTTAATTGTCAGATCCACCTATTCCAGGAAGCTTTCTCCAATACTGCAGGGCTGCTGATCTCTGCATGTGCTACCCAATGCCTTTGTCTCTGTTACATACTTTGTGACTTAATTGCATTCTGTCTAGAAAGCCTAACCTATACTTTCTTTGTATTTATAATAATATCAGACCCTTTATTTGTACACATAAGTGTCTTCTCATTATCTCATGCATCAAATGGAGCTGCAATGGGGTGATTGAGTTGAGCCCTAGCTGTACTGATCAGTCCTGTCCTGCTAACAATCATGTCAGTTTCTGCCATTCCCCTCACCCCTCTCCTGACCATTAATTCAGAGAGCTCTGCACCCAACCCTGTTATTAAATCTGCTATTAAAATGATAAATTGGTTTCTACTTCAGTAATTCAATGTGCTTACAGACTACTCTTTCCAGTCTTATTTTTATATTAATATGTTACCTTAAATGGAGATGTTTCTTACATGAGCATTATATTTTCAAGAATTCATTATTTTATGAATTTGGATCCATTTAAAAAGAATCTTAAGTAATCTTTAAAAATCAAATGAATTTTCCACAAATACAAACTCTGTATCGATGCTCATTAAAGATGATGTTTAAAAGCATATATAGAGGGTCAGAAAACTGAACGAGAATTAGACCCACCTCCTCTTTGTTAGACGTCATTTCTGCTTCAGGGTATTGCTTTTATGCTGTAATCAGACTCAGTTTTTGCTGTTATTTCTTGATCCCCAGCACATTTTAGTACAGAGAATCTATTAGGCTTCTGTACTTTAGGAAGCAGATAAAAGCACGCATCTGATCTTGTGGGTATGTGCATGTATATTTTTCCAAGAAAGGGTCCACAGATTTCATGAGTATCCAAGGGGTTCTAAGCTCTCTTTTTTTCTCTTAAAATCTAAGAACCATTGCGGTAGCAGAAAGGACTTTTTGATTCTATAACATTAAGCTCAAAAACAAGTTTTACCAATTACTACGTCTGCAACTTTGGACAAATGAAGTGACTCTCTTAACTGTGGTTTCCTTGAGTTCCTGAAAATGTCAAGTGGGCTAAGAGAGACAAAGTATACAAAGCCCTGGCCACACTGGATGCGTAATACATGTTACTGAGGCTTCTTCCTTCTTGCCTAAAAGTCATCCTTCCTACCGAAGTGCTGTTCATTTCCTCTTGTTCATTCTCCATCAGAGATAGAAACCAGCTGCTCCCATCTCTGTGCACAACAACTGTCTGTGTGCTTAAAGTACTTAAGCACACCCTTGCCCCCTTAACTACGGGTTAATTCCTTTGACCCTTCTTCGAAGACAGTTGTCAGATGGGAATTTTCTCAGTGGTCTGCCCACTTAAGACAGTTTGTCTCTGGAGGCAAGCTGTTGAAGAGGGAAGCTGAGAATTATTAACCACAGATCTCGGCCATGAGCTCGGTTTCTTCTCTTTTACCATGGGAGACCATATTATCTCTACTTTGCGGTAAGGAAAGGATCAGCTCAATGTGATGTTACATGGTTCCCATCCGGCCTGAACACCACTTCCACATAAAAATGGGGAGTAAGTCTGAGAAATCACCACTTTTTAAATGACAGATGATGTCGAAGAAAGAGAGAAGCAGCAATCGTAGGGGAAGCTTAGAGAAAGCGTTTGGAATTATATCCAGATTTTCTAGTGTCTGTAGCCAAGAAAAGCCAAAAATCAGTATTTAAGACTAACCTTTCAGATGTCTCTTTCCTTACTATCAAAATGAGTCAGGCAGTGTTTAAAACTACAGACTTGGCAATATCAAAATTGCAAATTAAGGAGAAATGAAAGAAAATATGCATCACTGAAAAATAAATAGCTATGTCAGAACACCCCTCTGCATATCTCTCTGTTCCAAATAATTGACTAAGTTTTAGGTACAAAATATTGCAATCCTGAGTTCAAGACCAGCTAGTCACCTTATTAACTATTAACTCTATGTATAGACAGATAATAGGAAACTCCATCAAAATAGATGTTCAGAAAATCCCATGTACCCCACCTTCTCTGTGTTGTAGCACATGAGATCATGTAAATGATATTATGTGTTTATGAATGAAATGAAATTATATTTTTGTTTGGGATCCGATTTATTGTCAGTATTTTCACTGAACAAAGGCAGCAGAGAAAGCAAAAGGCAAAAGTCTAGGAATCCGTGCTATATGTGGATTGTGAGCAGGATAGAAACGTCACAGTAGAGTGATCCTGATCAACGCTTGCCTCGAGGGAGTACCTTGCAGAAGGGACAGAGGTTCTTCAGCAGGCCATCCTTTGGACAGAAAACATCAGCCCTCTTCCTCGTTAGTCACACATTATCCGTAAGATTCTGGCTTCCTCAGGCAATTAATAGTGAAAAACCCTAAATCTCTTGGCAACAACTTTCAAGCCTAACAGTTTTCTTTGTCAGATGGGAAGGAAGCAGGATCTGTGAGGACCAGGGCAGACAGTGAGGAATTCCTGAGGCTGGTGAGCAAGGGACAAGGATCAGGCAGATGCAACTGCCTTGCTAGAGGAGGCGGAGGATCTCTCTGGGCTCTGCAGTGATCAGTCATGAGGGACGCCCTGAGTTATAATAGCAGGAGTAGCTTTATTTCAAAAAAGGCCATTGTTAAAAGGCTGTTCAAGGTTACACTTACTCTAACATTGCTCTCCTTTGAATTTTAACACCTTTTTTTGATATAAGAAGAAGATGATGAAGTTAGAAGGTAAGAAGTTATCATAGGAGCAGGCTGTAGCCTGTGTTTCATGTTAAGGAAAAGGGTTGCAAACTGTTTGAGAAGGTCGGGAGACCTGCAGCCTGTCTGCAGGAGAGGGATGGAGCGGAAGAGCTCGGCATCCATAGTGTCTATGTTTGTCAAGGCCTGGCTAGGTTGAGCTTTCAGAAAAAAAAAGTAAAACCTAAAAGAGCCGCTGTCTCTTTCTCTTACACACGTGGACACACACAAGTGCACACATGAAAACAGTCGATGAATGCAAAAGTAATTGCTTTGTGTTAGCAATACATTGAGAATCATTGGAGTTTTTCAGCTACTTTACTCATTGGACATTTGAGGAGGAAGAAAGGAAAGAAAAGTAGTATTAGAAGAATTCACAGATTTTCCTCAGTAGAAAAATGTGGAAAGTGAATCTGAAGAAAGAGAAAAGATTGGTTACAAAAAAATGGATATTTCATAGGCTAGGTTTTACCAAGCCTGTATCTACATGATAATACTTGGAGCTCAAAAATTCCATGTGTCAGTCTATCTCTATCTACCTAACTGTTGTTCATTGTCTTTCTGAAACACTTAAGAAATATATTTATTTCCTAATCCTTCGAGATATTAACTCATATTGAAATGCTAATAATGCCCCAGTTTAAAGGTACTAAATATACTGATTGTTTCTTTAAAAGCCTGCACTTTTATATGGCCCAATGGTAATGTAAAGCATCCCAAAGTAATATTATTATTATTTATGAATTTATTTTTTTTGGAGACAGAGCCTCGCTCTGTCATCCAGGCTGGAGTGCAGTGGCGCGATCTTGGCTCACTGCAAATTCAGCTTCCAGGTTCAAGTGATTCTTGTGCCTTAGCCTCCCGACTGGCTGAGATTACAGGCATGAACCACTACACCCAGCTAATTTTTATATTTTTAGTAGAGATGGGGTTTTGCCATGTTGGACAGATTGGTCTTAAATTCCCGACCTCAGGTGATCTGCCCACCTCAGCCTCCCAAAGTGCAGGGATTACAGGCATGAGCCACCGCAGCTGCTCCCAAAGTATTATTATTATTTTTTTTTTAATTTTATTTTGTGAGACGGGGTCTTGCTCTGTTGCTGGGCTGGAGTGCAGTGGTGTCATCTTGGCTCACTGCAACCTCTGCCTCCCGGGTTCAAGTGATTCTCCTACCTCAGCCTACTGAGTAGCTGGGATTACAGGCACGCACCACCACACCCAGCTAATTTTTGTATTTTTAGTAGAGACAGGGTTACGCCATGTTGGCCAGGATGGTCTTGATCTCTTGACCTCGTGATCCGCCCGCCTCAGACTCCCAAAGTGCTGGGATTACAGGCGTGGGTCACCGTGCCTGGCCCTGAAGTATTATTTTTAAAAGTTACTTCTACTTCGGGAGTGACAGGAAAAAATATTCCAACCATTTCTAGAGGGACTTACATTTTTTTCTATTGAATTATGAATGTTCGTTGCTTTTCTTGAAAATTAATTTTTTGTTATACTAATATTTCAATATTATTAGATAAATCATTATACTACTACCAATTAAAAACAATTAAATCAACTGTTTTCAATTAAAGTGATTATTTTTACTATGAAAATAGTAATAGTTATATGCTCAGGGACTGGAAGAAATCCAGGTAGGATTATTTGGAAACCTAGTTTCATTTTTCCACTTATGCTTACTATTTTTTATTTTTTACTTATGGGGACACTTCGCACATGGGAAATTATTGAATGTTTTGATTGAGTTAGATTATTTAAAAACTGGAGACAATGTATTGGTTTTGTTCTATTCCATTGTCATCTAATTGACAGAAAAAAAACAGTTTTCTGTTCTGTTTTGTTTTGTTTGTGAGGGAGTCTCACTCTGTTGCATAGGCTGGAGAGCAGTGGTGCAATCTCGACTCACTGCAACCTCCGCCTCCTGGGTTCAAGCAATTCTCCTGCCTCCAGCCTCCTGAGCAGCTGGGATTACAGGCGCACACCACCACGCCTGGCTAATTTTTGTGTTTTTAGTAGAGATGGGGTTTCACCGTGTTGGCCAGGCTGGTCTCAAACTCCTGACCTCATGATCCGCCCACCTCGGCTTCTCAAAGTGCTGGGATTACAGGTGTGAGCCACCACACCCAACTGAAAAAAACATTTTTTTATTTTGATTTCCTTAAAAAAAATAGAACATCAACAGTATAAGTATTAATTAGACTGTTGAGGAATTAAAATTAACTGATAATTAGAAACTTTATGGGGAAAACTCAAGAGGTATGAAAGCTAGAGTACTTACATTAAAAAATAATACTATTGAAACTATTCGATTTATAACTGTTGCAAAGAAAATTAAAATACAATGTGTAATCCACTGCAGTGATTTCAAGATTGACAGCTCAGTGGTTTTTTTTTCCCCAGATTACTGAAAACATGATTTAAAATATCTAACTTGCCGAGAGTGTAGTTAGTAAGTAAGAACGTGCGTTCTTTTTTTCAGTGTCATTAACTCAGTTTCCTAAAGGAAAATTACCTTTGATAACATTCTGAACTTGATCAAAATATAATTGAGTAACTTTGAATCTTCATAGTATTTTGATGATGCTTCTTTTATCTCCAGACAACCATTAGAGAATCAAGCACATTTCTGTCTCTCCATAGTAAAATGAGAACAGTGTTGCATATCCTCTCTAATGCTGCGACAAGAATTAATATTAAATCCTATTCCAACTACCTTAACCATGTGGGTGCCCTATGGCTTGGGGCTGCATTGTTTTATTGGGACATTAAAAACAGTTTTTCTTATATTGGAATTTTGTATTTTGTCATATTATAGATCTTTGCAGTTCCATTCCATTTTATTCCACTTTATATTCCACTTTTATATTTTATTCCACTTTTATTCCACTTTTTTGCATTCCGTTGCATTTCCAATGGTATATAACTTTAATATCAGAACAAACAAATCCATGATTACCATTGAAGTAGAAGGGACCCTTACATTCTGTCAGAGAACACGTGCCTACTTCAAATAGACGAGACTATATCCTATTTTTAAAGATCTACTCTACCGAGAAACTTTACCTAGCAATATGTCTGATGAAGGAAAACTTCAATCCAACTGTGTACACTGTTTTTAACTATGCAGATAATACAAACAGTATATCCTTCTACCCTCTTCCAATTTTAGACAGCTTTTCTGTGAGTCAAAATGCTATGAAGAATTGCATAAGGTATTTATTCATTAGCTGTATTTGGAAAAGCCATAGTGTAAATCCAACATTTGGTTTGGAATTATATCCCTTCGTATGTAACACAATGAAAGTTATGTTGTGGTACTTCACAGTTAAGATCTAGTCGGTCTGAGCATCTGAATCCATGTTTAGGATGAAAAAGTTAACTTGAGTAACAAAGGAAAAGGAAAAAGGAGACCCTAGTATGTAGCTCAGAATAATCTATCTTACAACAAACGACAATATGCAAATTCAGTCAAAGCAGAAGGATAAGAATTTTATAATATGCAGGTTTGTGGGTGTGTATACAGACACATTGTTTGTAAACCTCCACTAAGGGTTTTATTTTTCTTCAATATTATAAGTCACCCAAAAGCCCTAGCCAGGGACAGAGGTCACTGTTGTCCCCGTTCCAGCTCTGATGCTCTCTCAGCATCATCTCCGTTACACCTTCCTAAAGTTCATTCCACTGTCAGTAGCTGTCACTCAGTCACACTTAGCGATGTGACCAATGTAACATTTTCCATGGCGGGGTAAATAAAAACTTTACATTTCCCTCCCCAATGTTAATGTTATGACTTCTTTGGAATTAATCCACTGATTTCTTTTTCCTTCAAATTTCAGTCAGTTCCTACTAATTCCTTAAAGGATGTCTCCTTTGTTCCAGCTAATGCAGCTAAAAGGAATAGTATAAGTCAGAAAAGGCTACATTGAATTCTTTTAAGATAAAAAAAATTTCCAAAACCTTATAAAATGAAATGTATTCATCTGTTGGTGGTTAATTTCCTACTAATGTACACATAGCGTATGTGTTGAAGTTATTTCATCAGTGAATACCCTCAAAAAGATATACTGAGACAGAGAACTCTGTTCAAATGTGAGCCTTGACTCTACTGGGGCTAATTATCAGTGTAGAATGGCTAAGTAGAATTTGTGCATTTATCATTTTATGCAGTACGTTCGTAGCAAATTGATTTAAGTGCCTTTTTGGAACAGTAGTTGGGCAGAATTGATTTGGTGGGTAGGAGATTGACTTACGCAGCAAAACTGTGTCTGGGTTTATTCTGGCATCTAAATTGAGTTTCAAGCAAGTGGAAGGGTTGGTGGTGCTGGAATGCAGTTCTCCACCAACTTATATTGTGAAGTGCTATGACATACATTATTAAAAGAGATTCAGTAGAAGTATGATGAGTTAAAATACCCATTGACAGCTGGCAAAACAACCAAAGCATTTGAGTTACGTTAACAATGTTAAAGTTAATTTTGTCTCATTGAAATCATATGATCTGACACGGTCAAGGTAGAGTTAATGAGATGTCTTAATTGCCAAACTTTTTGTTCCACAAGATAAAGAAACAATTGTGCAGAGTGGATAAATAGGGATGGTGTGTTAAATGTGCATATTCAAAGGATTTGTACTTTCTTCTCATTCAAACACCAAGTATCTTTTTAAGCCAGAGCAAATCCAGCCTGTGTCATTTTATGTTTAGCTTCCTGAGGGCAGGGACTTTGTTCTGTCTACTGGTATCTCCCTATACTTATTAAATGCTTGGGGCAAATGTGTTCATCTTTCTAAGCTTCCGTTTCCTTGTCTGTGTGTTGGAGATATCAATTACTTCTTCTTAGTGTTGTGAATATTAAATGAATAATAGGTGTAAAGCAATTTAAAATGTCTGAGAGTAGAAGCACCTTCCTACTGATTATATCAGAGAAATAAAATGGACAGTTTCAAAACTCTCTGCTTTAAAAACCGTCCTCTTATTCTTCCTTCTTTTGCACAAGTTGTTCTTTGTTGTATGTTCTGCATCTGCTGTCTTTTTTCCTCTTATTCCTTTCCTCTCTTACTTAGTCCCCCTTTCTCCCCATCACCCTTTCTCTCTCTCTCTCTTTCGTCTTTGTTTCCTAGGATATGGCCTGGGTATGGAAAGAAACCCCTCTCTTTCTTTCTTACTCCAACACAGCTCTCAGCCATTTCTTTGATTTTCCGTATTGTGTTGAATGCTGTCTGTGCTTCGGCCATTTTCTTTCTGCCCATCAAGGTGGTGTACTTGGGAGAGCAGGCAGCCTGCATTGAGGAGCAGTCTCTGCTGCTGCAGGAACCTTTCTGCTGACAGAGCGCAGAGATGCTGGAGTTACCGGTGCTCACCCCCAAGACCTCCATTCTTGAGGGCCCACCCAGGGTAGCCCACCACATTTAAAACCAGAAGTTGCCTTTCAGCTTTTGTATCTGTGCCCAACTCTCTTTTACATACAGTTCAGAAATTGCGATATCATGAGAATGTGACTTCAGTTCCCTCAAAATATCTGCTAGTTGCATAATCAAGGGTGGTTTGTGCATTTTGTGGAAAGATTAGCCTAAGATTGCCTTTCAAAAATTGTAAAATGACTTTTTACATTCAGAACATTATGATACATCCGGATATGGGTTTTGAACCTATTATCCTTCTTTGTAATTCAGAAACTGTATATGATGGATTTAAATTTTCTGAATTTAAGATGTATCTTAAAATAGCTCAGTGCTTACCGGGATTGTTTAAAGTATTTATTGATAATGACATCAATATAATTCACAAATACTATGTTTAACTGTGAAAAAGGGTTTTCTATTTTATCTTAAATTGTACTTTGATAGATATAATTGGTATGTAAAATTTTACCTAAATTGTAATGCATCTCCCAAAACCTTATTTGTTGGTATGCATTTCCACATTAAAATGGTAATGTGTAACATTCATTGAATGTTATTAATATGTGGAAGGCCCTGTGCTTAATATCTCAAATAATTTTCCCAGCAGCCCTATGAAATGTGTTCTAAATGTTAGTCTTAATTTATAGATTAGGAAATTGAAGCTTAGAGAAGTTTAAAAGAGAAAGAAAAACCAGCTCAAAGTCATAACACTAATAAATGACACATCGGGGATGAAACTCTTACATAATTAAAGCAAAAGTCCAGTCCTCAAGTTATCCCCAAAGTAGAGGGAGCAAACAGAAATATACAGTATTGCACACAGGCTTGGCAAGTCTCACATCTATCAGGCACTTATTCTATGCTGAGCACTTCACCAAGCATTGCACAAGCTCTATTCGAACATGAGGTAGGCAGTTTTATTATGCCCATTTTACAGATGAAGAGGTGGAGGTACAGAGAGGTTGAATGGCTTACCCAGAAAACCAGTAAATGGCAGAGCCAGATGTGGATTCAGGCACTCTGGGTTGAGTGACATGGATCTGAAACCCACACTGTACTCTCCTCTTTGTTCACACTAAGGCACACGATCTTAAGTGACATTGAATTAACATTGAAAGGTACTAATTTCCACCCTTCGTAACTGTGCTTCCCCTTTACCTTTTTAGAAATAGCTTCCCTGTAGGGAATTCTAAAGGATAGAAAGCATTGATGGTGAACACTCCTCCCACGCCTTCAATCCTCTCCGCAGTCTTCCATGAGTTTCATGCTGCATAACCTGTGTGATACCTGATTATTCTATGCAAGACTGTACTACGTGTAACTAGTCTTTCTCTTGAACGAATACAAATATCTCTTTTATGTGAAACTCATTTTTTCTGACACATACTCAGTTACTAGGATCTTTAAATACATGAAAATAATTCTTTTCCCTGATATATATTATTTACTTGGATATAGGAACAAAAAGAGTTTCATTAAGTAAATATACTTTTAATCAAATTAGGAATTTAATCTGTAATGATATTTACAAGTTGGCGTACTCATTTACCATCCACATTTATGTTTCTTTGCTTTTCTAAAGTTAAAATCTGGCAAACATTTATCATTACTCAGTAGTTTCCAAAGTACTCCATGGAAGTACAGATTTATGATATTTCTCGGTCAGACTCTAAGAGAGGTTAAACCATGGAGGAAAATAAAATTACCAGTAATTAAATTTACAGGCCGGTTTGCCATCTAAAGCAAATTTATTGCTTCACAGTGAAACATAGTTTAGACAGTTTCACATAAAGTGAATCCATTTTTACATGATATAGGTATTATACATTGCTGTTTCAATTTATATAATTAAAATTATATCATTGCACTCTAAGGTTAATGGGATACCCAACTGGAAACCATACGTTGTGGGCAATAAAATAGCAGCATTGCAGTATTGGCTCTTTTGTTCAAAGCTGATGCAGTATTTCAACACCATTACATTCTACCTTTTAAAAATCTTTAGAATAAATAAGAAGCAAAGACATGCCAATTACAAAAAAAAAAATGCTCTTTTTCTCTGTCTCTCTATTCCCCACTCCACTTCTTGTCTTTCATGTGTACATATACAAATACATACATATTTAGGATATATATATTTTATATTATGGAATATGTACAATCAGCTCTGTTATTAGCATGGATACACATATGTGGTGATAGACATGGCAGGAAAATATATCAGTTCCCATTTTTGAAAACAGTTTCATCTCAAATTCAAAACAAATTAAAAGGTGTTCCTATAGTCTGTTCAAATTCTGCTAGCATGATCAAAAGAATGTATCATGCATTGCAGGGCTGTTGTGGGTATATGGAGGTAGAATTAAGGGAAGAACAATACAATCTAAAGTCTAGAGGTGAACCAGAACAGACAAGACTTCTAAGAGAAGTATAGTATCTAAAGAGGGTTGAGACATCCAAAGCAGTAGGCATTCTTTGATAGCCATGCTCTAATAAATGAACTCTTATTACACTAAGAAATATTAGACCAAATACAAAAGTGCTGAAAAGGAACCAAAGAGAATAGTAAATATACTAGTCCCCAGCAGAGATAGTTATTGATTTTAAAATTGCCTCACAGAGTCTGCTGCCTTCATCAGCCAAGAAATAGATAAACAAAAATATGTTATATTTATACAATGGAATATTATTGAGCAATAAATATAAATGGAGTACAGATACATGCTACAACCTGGGGGGTTAGAAAAGAGAGAACTGCTAATGAGTACACAGTTTTTTGGGGGGTAATGAAAATGTCCTAAGATTATGGTGATGATTGCACAACTCCATAAATAATCTAAAAAATTATTGAATTGTATAGTTTACACGGGTAAACTTTTGATATGTTAATTATATCTCAATAAAAGTGTTAAAGTCATTTGTAATAATTTTCTGTCTCTGGGCCGTTTTTTGGTGAAGATTTGATGTTTTACAGTTTTATTTATGACGTCTTTATCTCTAGGCATTTTTTTCATGATCAAGAATCATATTTTAGTTGAAGTCTGTAAATTCTAGAAGGAAGTCATAGTGATTGGCTATATTTATAGACCACTTTTACAAAGTCAGAATTTAGTATGTACATCAACGTGAAAAACCTGTGTTCAGGTGACAGAAAACAACAAGGCTTGCTGTTCTCAAACAATTAGATGTCGTGCTCTAGTTGTTCCTGCACAAAGATTCCTACATCCCTTGTTACAACAGGTCTTGTGAAAGAAGGGTTCTCAATGAGATCACTTGGACTTGGAAAGGGGAACATCACACACCGGGGCCTATCATGGGGAGGGGGGAGGGGGGAGGAATGGCATTGGGAGTTATACCTGATGTAAATGATGAGTTGATGGGTGCTGACGAGTTGATAGGTGCAGCACACCAACATGGCACAAGTATACATATGTAACAAACCTGCACGTTATGCACATGTACCCTAGAACTTAAAGTATAATAATAATTAAAAAAAAAAAAAAGAAATAAGGGTTCTGTTAACTTTTTGCTCTTTTTGAGATTAACTGAAAACTTCTTAGTCCTCTAGTCAGTGTTTCAGAATCCCAACACAACCTCTTTTTTTCCTTCTAATTGTTAAATACAGCAAACACTATTTTCTTAGCCCTCATCCCCAGTGATGTCACCCATAACGTACCTTTGTCTCTTCTTTCCATTGTGATCTCCTTTTTAGAAATAATTGTCCCTTTCTTCTTACCAGACCATCCCCATCACTGTCCCTAAGAGCCAGCTTAATGCCCTCCTCTTTCAAAAGCATTTCCTGATTTTCATGCCACCTCACTATTGTTAAATCCCATTATTTTATTTACACATGTATTCCATGCATGTCATCATGAATTGATGTCTGCTCTTTACTCACATATGCGTGGCTGATCTTCCTCAGTATATTGCAGTCATTTTGATGAGAAAAATAGGATCACATTTTTTATGCGTCTTCATAAATGAGTAATGCAATTCCTGACACAAAGTCATGGACTCAGGTATTCAGGAAATGATTATCTCCTGGTTATTATCTGTACTATTTTGACTCAATATGAAACTCACACATATCCCTGGACACAATATTGAGAGAATGAAAGAATTTTTAAGTCCATCAGTTGAGACTGAGACTGAGACTATAGTTTAGGCTGAATAAAAGCTTTCAAAGACTGTTTACCACTTAAAATTCATGGTACTTATATTAACTTATGTTAACACAACTTTGACTTCACCTTTGTCTTACCTGATTTCATTAAAGACATTTGGATCATGAAAAAAAAATATCTCTACCATATCTTAGGGAACCAAAGAGCAAGTCATCATTGTTTTAACTTGCCAGAGTATCAGATGACATTTTCATATAATATTCCCTAAGAAAGACATCAAGTACCTGCTAAATAAGTAATTTTCTTGAGAATTGTAATTTCCATAATTATAATACCAATTTTCTAATCATTGATGGGCATTTTAATTTCATGTTTTATTGACCACAACCAGGCATTGTATCAGGCACGGAGGATACAATGTTGAAGTTTTCACTGTCCCTAGGGAAATTTCAACTCTTATGGGATATGTCAACAAGGAAGCTAATGATTACAATCCAGTATGCTATCAATTGAGTATATTATTCTACCAGGGTGCAAGGAAGGAAAACTACTCCAGTGTTAACACATTTCAAAGAAAAGTGCTACAAAAGAGAATGTTCAAGCCCCGGCCCAAAGGATGAGTAGGAGGATTAACCAATTAAAGAACATCATGTGAATATTCCAAGCAGAGAGAGAAGCAAAGCCTTGGCAAGAAAAAATGTGTAGATACTAAAGATATTGTATATATAAACTTAAACTCTATTGCAAGTCATTTTTGATGATCATCTGCCATCCACAATACTTCAAGCAATAACAGAGTACATTTCCTCCTTTATTATTTCAGGACTTTCTATATTTTCTTATTGATTTTTATTTTAATCAGTGCAGTGGCATAATGATCACTTTACCTACTTTTCCTTTCTGGATCTGAACTTCTTGAGAGCAGGGACTATGCTATTTTTATCTTTTCATTTCTAAGTGTGTTCGGCCCATACTGCCTTCGTAAATAATTCTCGAAGTGAGCTAAATTGAATGAATGGAAGTGCAGAAAGTTAAGATGGGCCAGTGCCTTTGTGTGCTCTGATGAAGCACTTCATACCTTCACAAGGAATAGATCGGAGCATTTGATCTTCATGGGAACCATGGCGCGGCAGTGGTTGGTATTATTTTTCCTAGTTAGAGAAAATGAAACATGAGTCAAAGAATCTCAGTAACTTGACTAAGATCACTTGATCACCTGTTTTAATTTTTGTGGAGTGGAGCCAAGGATTTCTTTTCAAACTTATCTGTTCCAGACCTGTCCCAGTACACATTAGGCAAAAAAGAGGTTTTAGAGTGACCTCTCAAAAAGAATGGCTTTGATGGTCACACAGCAGTGTGAATGTACTTAACACCAGCGAACTGTACACTTCAAAATGGATGAAATGGTAAATTTCGTGTTATAAAATAGTGGACTTTCTCATCCAGCTCTCTCCTTTGTCCAGAGAGTGTATACACTCTTCTTGGCTTTAATGGGGCTTCCTAGTTTTTATTTTCTGTTGGCATTTGCAACTTCCAACTAGATGCAAATAAACAAATGCCATGTTTGTAAACAAACAAAAACCAAACCAAAAAAAGCTAGAAGGTACCATTTATCAGAGGAGTTCCAGTGGGTTACTAACATGGGGTTCGAAGACCATGGGCATTAACAGTTACCAGGCAAACTTGTTAAAAATATAGATTCCTGGACCTCTTCCCTAGCAATTCCGCCTAATATGTCTGGAGTGGCGCTCAGAAGTCTGTTTTTTAAAACAATGTCCCTAGATATTTTTTATGGGTGATCTTCAAATAACATTTTGAAACCACAGGTCCAGGGTGATTGAACTGTAATACCAGAGAGCCAGACCTCTATAGAAGCCACCTCCTGTAAGAAACAAGATAGCAGTGCTTGAGAATAGGAGGTTTGAGAAACAACAGAGCAAGTTCAAATCCCAGCTCCACTGCTTACTAGCTGTATGACCACAGGTAAATAATGTAACCTCTCCAAACCCCAGTTCCTCATCTCCAAAATAAAAATAAGAGAATACATCCTGACTTGTTTATAGAAACAATAAAGTGTATTCCCTGGAAGTTAGTAGTTGCTCAATAAATGTTAACTTTGAGTATTACCTTATTTTATCAGTTCTAAAGTGCATACTTTTTCACACTTCCATCTGTGGAATTTTACAGTTATTGTCAGTAAGTTATTGACACTTTTTATTAACAGCAAGAAGTGCTGGGATCAAGACATATTAGAGATTAGATGAAAGAGATTATTATTACTGTGTTCAACAAAACTTCAGTTGCTGAGAACTAGAAGTTCCTGAGGGTTTCCAGTGGGAGAAAAAAAAAAATTTTGGTGGAGGAACAGCCCCAATAATCCCTAAAAAGAACTCATTCATACATCCAACAAAGAATGCTCAAAGTACTTATTCCATATCAAATTTTATTAAGATTTGCAAGAGGAAAGACGTATGTAGAAGAGACGCATATAAATCAAGAAGCAGCAGTCAAGGTGGTGATAAAAACATACCCTGAAAGAAACAGAATTATCATAAAGCAATGATCACATCAGATTTTATGCTATCAATAAATGCTTTTGAATACATGAATGAGAAAATAGGAGTGAGGGTGAGAAAAGACCACAGCTTACTTTCTCACTTGCAAATATTAAAATCTTGAGTAAACCAAGCATAAGTTTCTTGGGGATAATAACCTGCAAATCGGAAATGTGTTGATGTATATCACCTGAAAGGAGATTTATGTATGCAGCGTGTAGTTCAGTTCCCACCATGATACAAAGACTTTAATCTGTGTTTCTGCCTCTGATCCCTTTACTGAGCTGTAGTCTCTTATCTCCAACATTTTATAAAACGTTGCCATTCTCCTCTCCTGTGTTGCCTTGATACCATTATGTTTAAAAGTCCTCTCAGAAGTCCAGTTTTCTTTCCTCATTTCCCCTGATTATGTCTATAATGCCAGATTTTGTTACTTATCAGGCTTCAAACCATAGACCTACTTCACAGAAGTCTCCCTTGTCTTACATCCTGCAAGTTGCCAAGTTTTGTAGTTTTTTTTTTTTTTGAGATGGAGTCTTGCTCTGTCACCCAGGCTGGAGTGCAGTGGCACAATTTTGGCTCACTGCAACCTCCACCCACCCCCCTGGGTTCAAGTGATTCTCCTGCCTCAGCCTCCCGAGTAGCTGAGATTACAAGTGCTCACCACCATGACCAGCTAATTTTTGTATTTTTAGTAGAGACGGATTCTCACCATGTTGGCCAGGTTGGTCTCAAACTCCTGACCTCAGGTGATTCACCCACCTAGGCCTCCCAAAGTGCTAAGATACAGGTGTGAGCCGCTGCGCCTCGCCATGATTTTTTTCTTTTTCTTTCCATGTCTCCCTTGCGCAAACATTTGGCAATGGTGTACTACCACATGCCAGTAATTCTGCAGAAATAATATGAATTAACATCCCTGCCTTTGTTTATCATATTGTCTAACAGGAGAGAAAGTTATTTAGGAAAGGAATTCAATTAAAACTATTTTTTTCAAATTTATTTATTTTAAACATTAACATAAATTTGTAGATATTCATTGCAAACATGATGTCTTGAAGTATGTATACATTGTGGAATATTTAAATCAGCTGATTAACAAATCACTTCCTCACATAGTCATCATTTCTGTACTGAGAACCTTATCTACTCTCTTAGCGTTTGTCAAGAATATGATATATTGTCATTAACTATAGTCACCCTGCTCTACAGTGGATCTCTGGAACTCATTCCTCCTATGTAATTGTAAATATATATTATTTAACCAA
Source organism: Papio anubis (assembly GCF_008728515.1). Classification (NCBI taxonomy): domain Eukaryota; kingdom Metazoa; phylum Chordata; class Mammalia; order Primates; family Cercopithecidae; genus Papio; species Papio anubis. The sequence goes on along the minus strand of NC_044978.1, from coordinate 166,276,341 downwards.
CATTTCCCCAACCCACTTCACCTTAACCACCCCAGCCACTGGTAGGCACCATTTTACCCTCTACTTCTATGAGATCAGGTAGGAACCATTTTAACCTCTACTTTTATGAGATCAACTTTTTTAGAACCTGGAGAACATCATGTTAAGTGAAATAAGCCAGGTACAGAAAGACAAATTCCACATGATCTCACTTGTATGTGAAACCTAAAAATGTCAACTTAAATAACAGAATTATATGAAATAACAGCACAAGTCACCTTAAAGAGTTCAAAAGAGGGAACAAGGGACTCCCCAATAATGAAAATAATTATGTAATAATCTTATTATCTAATGATGCAAATACTAATTTATGTTGTTAATACAAACCTTATTTGTAATTATGGAAAACAATTCTAAGATATATTTATGTGAGTTCATCTTACAGATACGCAAATGGAGAGAGAGGCTTAGTACTTTGCACAGCATCAAGGGTTATGGAGATTTTAGCACTAGGCTCAGCTGAGGAGTTGGTCTGCATCTTGAACAATGTTTAATTCTCCATCTCATGGTGATAGGAAGTAGGTGCTTGAGGCAAAAAGAGAATGTGCAAAGGCTGAACGATTTGGAAGATCATATAAAAGGTGAATTAAGAGCATGAAATTCATGAGTGAAAGAATGAGGTGGAAAGAGAGTCACAGCAGGTATCAAGGAAGGTCCTGAAGTAAGAGAATGAGAGTTTGCAGGTAACTCTAAGGAGGCCAATGTGACTGAAATAGAGAGGGTGAAAGGAAGGGTAAAAATAGATAAGGTCAAAAAGGGTGTGCTGACTAGATTTTTTTTGGGGGGGATTTGTAAACCTTTATGACACTTTGAGCTTTCTTTGTAATGAGGCAAGATATCTGTAGTTTTCATCAGAGATGTGACTAGATGTGGCTCTAGGAAGGCAAGGGCAGAAGCAAAGAGATGGTTGGGAGACTATTAGGTAACTCAGACAAGATGAGATGGTAGGTGCAGTCAGGGGACTAGAGGTGCCAGTAGGTCAGATTCTGGATGTATTTTGAAAATAGAGCTGAGAGGATTTGCTAGTGGTTTGGATGTAGATTGTAGAAGCCTGTGATATGTCAGTGAGAACTCGAGAGTTTTTGGTCTGAATGGTGGTATGGATGGTGTGTTCTTAACTGAGATGAGAAGACTTCAGGAAGATGTGTTTTGACATAAACTCAAATTTGGAAATACAATTCTGGTACCAGTGTGGGAGATGCCTTGGAAGGAATCATAAGTCAAAGCAGGGAGATCAGTTTGGAGTCTCAGTCATCGATGAAGAGTGTTGACGAAGTTTCTACCAGTGACCATGGCATTGGAGAATGGAGAAAGGGACTTGACTGGGGACAGTGCTGGGGTGCTTTTGGGAATGAATTGGATCTAGTAGAAGGGGGAGGGTCTAAAATGGGAATCTCCATGGTTTCATGACTGGCCAGTAAGACACTTTTCAGACTTGGCCATGGGAGGCCTGTATCTTTCCAATTGGTCAAATACCAGGAATTAATACCTTTCCTATTTGAAAACGCTTACATTCACCCTTCTTTATATCTTTTCTTTGGGATGAGCTTCAGAATGGGGAAGTCTTTCCAGCTCCCCTCATTTCTCTGTGATCTTAAAAAAATGAATAAACCAGGTTTTCAAGTTTAAGGTGCTCAATATTTTTAATATCTTTGAAAAATTCCATAGTATCATGCCTGAGCATTTGCAGTATCCTCTTAACAAAACTAACCTAGTTTTCTTGTCTTCAATCCTAACTCCCCAATATCCTGTGCATTGTTAGCATGCTCCTCTTTTCCAAACACTTTTTCCATTGTTACTTGCTTACTCAGCAAACGTGAATGGCTGTAAGCGCTCCCTGAGAAGACACCCATGTTAACTTCCATTGAAGATTTTACATTTGCACCAGATGCTAACTCCTAACTTTATTACGTAGTGTTCTCTAAAAACATCGCCTACTTCACTGGAGACCCACTGACTCTCTGACACACTGCCTGATAACGGTTCTCTGCCCATTTTCCCTGCCTGCTCTGAAACTCAATTTCCAGATTAATCTTCCTAAAAAATCAACCCCAATCAAGCCATTTCCTTCCTCTGAAACACATTTTTACACTCTATTAGCTAGTGATATAATTACAAACTCCTCCATCCCACTGACTCAGTAGTTCTGACTCATTTTGCTCATTCCACACAGTTCACAGAACAGTACACTCCCATCAGAAATGTCTCACATCGACTACAGTGATCTTTGGGGAATTTAGCAGGTATACTCAGGAGCACGTAAAAGAGTCTCCAAGTAGAATAAATCACCTCTGTAGTCCCTACTATGTGCCAAGTCGTTTTTGAACAATTTAAAAGTATGAACTCATTGAATCCACCTAACAATCCTATGAAATAGGGATGAAGAAACTAAGGCACAGTGATGGTAAGCACTGTGACCCAAGGTCACATAACTAATAAATGGTAGAGCTAGAATTTAATCTCAGCTAATCTGGCTCTGAAGTCAATGTTCCCAATTGCTCTGACAAGCTGCCTCCCTCCTTCCATTCCTGCCACCCACACGTCCCACCTCTTCCCCCAGCACTGAAGGTTGAGAATTACCAAGCTTAATCAGTTTTAAACAAGTTTCACATAAGATCTCATTTTATTTGGAAGGTGGCCTGGGTCAACCAAGCTGCCAATGACTGTTCCTTCTTTGGTCTGTCTCCTTGATTATCTTTCCCAGATACCACTTATAATTTGCTTACCATAAACAATTTTCATTGTCCTCAAACTGTGATACATATGTATGTGTATATACATATCTATCTATGTATCTATATCTATATGTATATCACATCTCTCCAACTAGATTTAAAGAATTTTCAAAACCATTATCATAATTCTCACTCCAAATTGCCCTTTTGATTTCCCAACTTCGTTACTGGTCCTCTCATCTAAGTTCAAAGTGACCTCTGTGACGTCTCTGTCCCTCACCTAATCCATCTTCACATGCAATCCACGTCTAAGTTTTGGTTCTTCATGCATCCCTAATATCACTCTTGGTCTTCTCTATTTTTTCTGTTTATAGTATGGATATGTCTCGTGCACTAACTGTCCCAGAGTAAGGAAGCATTGAATTAATTGATGGTTGATGGTTGCTTTAGGTTCTCACTGTCTTTTCCCGGCTGTTGTATAAGTCTTTATCTAGACTTCCAAATTCAATATAACTAAATTTGAACCTTTGACCCCATGTATCTGTCCTAAATTCCATAGCCAGTTTAGTTAATCTAAGGAAGAACCCGTGTCCTCCTCCTGACTATCACCTTCCTCTCCACACCATTGTCTGCTGAAATAAGGATGCATTCCCCAGTTGGTATGAAAAAGTCTGAAACTCAATTTCCAGATTAGTCTTCCAAAAAATCAACTCCAGTCAAGCCATTTTCTTCCTCTGAAACACACTGTTACACTCTATTACCTAGTGATATAATTACAGACTCCTCCCTCAGCAGCTCCATCCACTGACTCAGTAGTTCTGACTCATTTTGCTCATTCCACACAATTCACAGAACAATACACTGCTGTCAGTAATGTCTCAGCACACCATTGATTTGTCCTTTCCACCCCTTCTCCTGTTATTCCACTGCATATGTTGTACTCTCTTAGGAAACCAGACTGCGAACTACTGGCATAAAAAGTACAAAGTGTACTTTTTGCATGCCCTGGTTTTTGCTATTCTGCCCCTGTCCACCTGCTTTTATATGTTGACACATTCACATGATCTTTTTTTTTTTCTTATTCCAAGTGTTTTCTTGCTTTTTTGACTTTCAATATATATATATATATTTTTGGAATTCACTGTATTCCTCCTTCTGTTTGGCTATTCACCTCATCTTCACTCGATTTGAAAATTCCTGAAGACAGGAAATTGGCCTTACCCAACTCAGTAGCCCTTGCAACGTAGAGTAGATATTAAATAATATGTTGGACTGAGATAACTGCTAACCTTCAGTTGACTATATGTACAAAATATAGATCATTGTTCAAACATAGTCTAATACATCATTTTGCAAATGACAATAAGTCAGAGTCTAGGATGAGTTAGGGAAAAAAAGCCTTCTAAATTCCAGACTATAGGAAGGACATACTGAGATTCCTGAAATCATCTTTAGAAATCCCTAAATCTTAGCTAAATATTTACCTATGTTTTCCACATACTTATTTTAACAATTTGTCTCATTGTTTAGCACGAACACCTAACATCTCTGAAGCTCAGTTTCCTTTCCTGTAAAACCAAGAAACAGTATCTATTTTACAAGGTGGTTATGAGGAATAAAGGAAATAGAGTTTAAGGTAATAATTTCTGCTTAAAAAGCAACTATTGCAGGTAGTAGGTACTAAAAATGTGTTAGTTTCTTCCTCCTGCTGTGGGTGCACATGGCCCACTTAACTGAAAGAGTCTGGGATCCATAATTATTCCTTGGCATCAGAACTGAGACCCCATAGTGTGGCCTGTGGAGCCATCTACTCAGGGGACAGCCACACATAAACCATTAGCCTTAAGAGAATAAGGAGGCTCTGAGCAAGCCACTCACACTTTTGCAAAAAAAAAAAAAAAAATTCTATTAGCAGGATTTAGATATTTGATGCCCTAGGATTCTGTTAAGGTAATTTGAAGGACTAAAATCAAATTTAGAAGGAATGGCATTCTGACTGTGCATTTCACTGTTTTTTTCTACAAACCACCTAAAATCCATCTCCCTGACTTTCTGCCCAGCCTTCTCTACTTCCGTTACTCTAAGACAAAACCATGCATAAGGACTGAGCAGAACTGAAGCTATAGGTGGGGAATGACATAGCCCCAGCTGTTGGAAAGGGGAAGGCTGCAGAGCCTAGGAGCAGGCAAAGTCTGGAGCAAACACTTCTGCCATTTTTATTCATCTACACACTCTTAAAGGCATTTTTTTTAGTCTTTGAAGTGGAAAATTATAAGCAATTAGAAAACATGGAATTGGTGAAGATATAACAGTAGAAACGCTACTAAATAGTTTTCAGGAGGCATTGTAAACAGATTCAAATTTTCTTGAATGCAATGTTTTCCTCCTCATTTCTTATTACTTATTTTCATGTCTCCTATATCTCTCTGCTTTCTCTTTGTTCTGTTGCTTTCTCTGAACACTGTTTCTGTCATCAAGGCTTTTAAATATATGTTGTTAAATATTCTTAACTTGATGTAATTAAGCAAAGGAAGAAAGTCTAAATCAATGGCAAATTGGAGAAATAAGCAATTTTTAAGGAAATGAAGGATTATTACTCTTAGGGATATACTGAAACTATTGAAAACAGTAACAGGCTACATCACTAAGGAAGTGGATGGCTGCCTTAACTCCTACATAAGCACATTTTGTAAATTTATCGTTTGAAATAATTTGTTGTGCTATAGACTTTTCCTCTTTAGATAGACTAGTATATATTTTACGACTTGCTTAGCAAACTTTTTTTTATTTGAACACTGAGGATATTGAGTTATAAATGCAAATCTTCGTTGCTTAAAACTTGGTGCTAATAAGGTCAAGACCACACACTAAATCTCTGTATCTGCCAGTTCTCTCTCTCTCTCTATTGTGCGACTACAAGTGTATGAACAAGAAACTCAGATCATAAGCAGCAGTGGGGGAGAGGATGTGGATGAATCTGTCCAATATGCCTCCTCATATTGGAAAATGGCTCTGTTTTCATCTGCTATGCACCTGTGGTTAGTAGCTTCGTATTTCTTTGTGAGCATCAGTTATCCTAGAATTTTAAAGATAATTTTAATGCCATCGTTTTTGCTGTAATAATTCATTTTGTTTGATATTTCAACTCTACTATGTGGTAATGTTACTTAAAACTAGATGAGAATTTTCTGCTTTCGTTGACATTTCTTGAATGCATATTTATATTCTACTCGTTAAGGCTAATAATACTATGTGAGCTTATAGAATTGGCGTTGGAATTCTCTGAAGGAAAAATAATGATCCCTTTCTTGAGATGAGTGATTTTTACAAACTGCTCTTTCCAGCTCAGAGTCCTTTGTTCAGTGATTAAAACGTATTTCTCAATTAAATTAAAATGCAAATATAGACAGTCTATGTTTATGATTATAATAGAATTATTTAAAGAAGGTTTTATATCAACCTGCTATTAATATTTTATGCATAAACTGTAGGTTTTATTGTTGGGCCGGTTCTTCCATGTTCCATTTTCAAGATTACTAGAAGTACTATGAAAACTTAATCATACTGTCCAGGTTTTATCAGTTTTTACCCACTCCACTCTGGGAAATTAAGGAGGCTGCTTTCTTATATACTTTATAAGTTACACCAGGGGTGTTGGAGAAATATAAACTACTAAAACCTCAGAATCCCTTGAAACTGAATTATGAACAATTTACTATTCTTTAAAGAAATGTTTTTGTTACACAGATACGGAGTGACTCTTAAATTTATGAGTACCGTATTTTATAGTTTCTTATAAAATTAAAGATCTAGAAGCATACTTCAAGAAGCCATTATTCCAACTTTTTAATTTATATTAGAAATGTAAAATATTTATATTAGAAACTGCATATAATGCTATGGATGTAATGATGATCCTCTTAGGGTTTTCTTCTTCCTTCCGGTATCCTATAACTTCTCAAACATTTGGATTAACGTAATCTTTAAATAATATTCTCTAACGTGATGCTTTCTGTTGTTGTTGTTTTTAGTGATCTCAGTGAAAACCAAATTCAGGCAATCCCAAGAAAAGCTTTCCGTGGGGCCGTTGACATTAAAAATTTGTAAGTATATATTTTTAAATTTATAGTGCTTTAAGTTACTATCTATTTTCAAAGTCAAGTTTATATTAAATAAAGTGTCAGAAAGGAGACCTTGTAACAGTAAATTGACAATTGTTTTCACAAGCTGTTTGACGAGATGCTCATTTAGAAGATGTCTGGAAACAAGTCATCATTAAATTCATTCTTTAATCCTTGTGATTAATCTTTTGAAAGCTGTGAAGTGATTTGATTCACAGATATTTATGATTTTTTTTCCCACTTTTTCTGTCAGCTTACTTTAGTAACTATGTTTTTAGTTGCTGTTGGTGTTTATTAGAAATAAAACTGTTAGTTTTATTGTTGGGCCAGTTCTGCCATGTTCTGTTTTCAAGATTACTAGAAGTACTGTGAGAATATAGACTATTCTTTTCTGGAAATAGTGATAATATTTTCTTCTTAGAGACACCTGTAGCCTACAGCTACAACTTTTTCCAGAGTTTTAAGATCACCCTTTTCATTAAATACCAAAAGCATGAGAAAGACAAAATTATGTATTTCCCTTTGTGTGAATGTTTTTCTTACATTTTCCTTCATTTCCTCATGAAAGAATATATTTATAGCATCCTTTAAAAAACTAAAAGTGAATTTCTGTGTTTTCCTTTGATAAATCTTTAGTCTGGTGTTTCAATTATAAGCATTTTTTAAAGTGCCTATATTTCTAAAGGTATATATCAGATTTAAGATCTCATTGACAATCATAATATCAATATATCTCTCTCTAAATTTTAAACTGCTATATTAGCTTCTAAAAACAATGGTTTTCGATAGACTATGAATGCTGGGACATAAATGTTTTTCTTAGCTTTTACGTTAGTTTGGAATATAAGGGAGAAAAGCCCCTGTGTACTGAGATTAACTGTCAGGAATTTAATATTTCTTAGCTAGTAATAAACAGGGCAGGCACTTTTTCAAGAATTAACTTATATTCAGAATTCTCCAGGGTTGGATCCGATGCCTTTTTTTTTTTTTTTTTCAGTAGCAAAAGTAAGACAGATGTTTTCCCTTGTCAAAGAAGACAACTGTTTATAAAGCCACAGATTTTGGCTTCTATGTCTTCTCCTTAATGTAAATGATTTTTTTTAAACTTGTACTTTCTAAATGTACAGGTAAAGACAGAAAACTACAAGCTTCTAAGGTATAAATGTACAAAGCCATTAAAACCATGGCTGTAGGTTTTTATGGGTGCTCAATTTAATACGATTTTATTTGCTTTCCTTTTACCTTTGCTAGTTAGGGCTTCGGGAAGTCTTCAGGCAGACTCAATGATACGTGGTGTTCAAATCTACCTGGCCAGAACAGTGTGCAGGAATTCCTATGTACACTTACTTAAGTTGCCTTCACTTAGCTGTAAAACTACGGCAATAGCTACAGTTGACCCTCCCTTAGTAATGCTATTTGCAATCTTACAATAGTATTACCTCTAATTCCTTAAAACAGGTGGCTTTTAATCTTCTTAGTAAAGATATTCAGGGAATCCAAGTAAACAAGTGGCTCTCCTCCCACATTTAAGGATACGCATGGAAGTAGGGACCACTCATGATGGGATTCTTCTTTATATATTTTGTATTTATCCTTAAAACATATGATTTTAAAAGTTTAGAGATAACAGAGGCTAGTCAGTGTTCTATCTAATGGGATGTTGATTTAGCAAAGTTTTCAAATCTTTTCTCCAACACAGGCATAATTTTTTCTCAAAATGTAAAGATTTTTTTATTATCATTTATGCAGTTAGATGAGTTTTTTTAAAATATTAATGCAGTTAGATGAACTTAAGACTGGAGTCTCAGAAGATTTTGTTATTTTTTGGACTTGCAAGTATGAGCAAATTAGTCAACTTCATTAAGCCTTAGTTTTTACTCTTTTTTTTTTGAGATGGTGTCTCGCTCTGTCACCCAGGCTGGAGTGCAGTGGTGCAATCTCAGCTCACTGCAACTTCCGCCTCCCGGGTTCAAGCGATTCTCCTGCCGGAGCTGGGATTATAGGCACCCACCACCATGCCTGGCTAATTTTTTGTATTTAGTAGAGATGAGATTTTATTATGTTGGTCAGGCTGGTCTCGAACTCCTGACCTCGGGTGATCCACCCTCCTTGGCCTCCCAAAGTGCTGGGATTACAGGCATGAGCCACCGTGCCTGGCCAGTTTTTACTTTTATAAAGTAAACAATAGTTATTTGGGTTTGGTATGGTTATTAGGGAAAGAAGATGTATGAAAGACCTTTCAAAACAGTAAAATGCTATGAAAATACAGTATTTCATTTGCAAGTATTTGACAAATCAAATGCTAAAAGTTAACCCTGAAAAATGCATTGTAAGGAGAGACAGGAAAGTATAACATGAAGGGATTAGCAATATTGACTAGATATGACTATTCTTTTATGGGTCATTTTGACATGAAGTTACAAAGTAAAAACAGAAAATATACTAGAAAGTACTAAATGAATATACACAAGACCTTGATTTTTGAACAAGACATTAAGGGCTGTAGGTGCTAGGAAAGAGAAAAATATCACTTGAAGTTATCAGGGAATGGTTAGATTGGAAGAGTAAAACCATAGTGCTGTGCACTCTGTGTGTATGTGTGTGTGCGTAATGTAAGTGATGGAATGTGCCCAAGCCCAGATTTTGGTTTTTTTGGGGTTTTTTTTTTTTTTTTTTAGACAGAGTCTTACTCTGTCACCCAGGCTGGAGTGCGGTGGCATAATCTTGGCTCACTGCAACCTCTCCCTCCCAGGTTCAAGCGATACTCCCACCTCAACCTTCTGAGTAGCTGGAATTACAGGTGCCTGCAACCACACCTGGATAATTTTTGTATTTTTAGTAGAGATGGGGTTTCACCATGTTGGCCAGGCTGGTGTTGAACTCCTGACCTCAAATGATCCACTCGTGTTGGCTTCACAAAGTGCTGGGATTACGCACTTGGTCATCCCTGTTTTTTAAAGGCAAAGCAGTATGTATCCTGAATAGCAGCAGTGGTAAGAATTATAGGGATCTGAATATGGGGGGAGCTGAGTATTGTGGCATGTACGTCATTTCAACTTTGGAAGCTTATGTTTCTACAGAAGAAAGGGGGCTTCAGAAACTATGTGGATGATGAATGATGTTGATCAAAAGAACAATTTATTCCCACTGTTCTCATTGCCTTCCATGTAACAATGTGAAAGACAATGAGGGAAATATTCAAATATCACAATGAATGTATAGGTTTATTTTATGAATTAGGATCACAGCTGCAATATTATAAAAATTTTACATTAAAAGGCATTTTCTAGAATTAAAAAATAGTTCAAACTACATTGTTCAAAAAAAAGTTCCAATCTCATGGGGTTTGTATGAAGTTTAGTTTTATCACTAAAACTTAGGAAGGCTATCTGGTAAAATTTATTAAAATGGAGGGTAAATTTTAATTCCTATTATTATGAAACTGGTGAACATAAGTCATCGTCATGACTCAATAAATTTCCATTAATATTAGCAATATTAATATTATTAGTATTTGGTGTAAGAAGAAGGTACAGTACTTCATCCCATGTATCATTCTAGTATGTCCATTTACAAGTTGAAAAACCCTGCGTGGTGCCATCGTGGCTACTGTTCAGAGTTATTCAGAGAGTAAAAGAGAAAAAAGAAGTTGCTCAGGCCATATTTTGTAAAGCACTATGTAAAAGCCCAGTCTGATGCACTGTAACAGGTTTATGGGATTTACTACATTCAGGCCTTAGAGCAAATTCCAGCGTTCACAAGATTTTCACTAAAAGCATTTGCTTTAATCTTGTGGATTGTCTAAATATGCTCTAGGCGGTATCCCAACAATACGGAATTGATGCTGTGGAAATTTTGCAGATTAGCAGATCTCATTCCCCTTCCTCCAGGCAAGCCACACCGAAACTATTCTAAACAGATGGACATTTATCTTGCTCTTAAACATCTCCAGGGAGGACTTCTCATAACTTTTTTGCTTCTCTCTATTCATTTCTTAACTGGATTAAATTTTTTTACATTTTATTTTGCTACCTTATTTTCTCCAGCCACAATTTAAGCTACTTTTTCCCCTGACATTTTAGACAGTGAGGTATGCTATGAGAATAACAAGATCATATGAAAATATCAGCTGAATTATAATGTTTATAATTAGGATTTACATTTGTGTTTTTAAAGTCCCAAACCAAATATCAACTAAAGTATTGATAGCATATCATTATCAACTGATGCTTTACCAAAATAAAACCAATATTTATGAAAATTTTCTTTAGAAATATGTATATATATTTAAAAAGCCTTAATACTGATGCAGTAAAGCCTTTGCTGCCTTCTAAACAAATCTTGAACAGGATCATGTTACATTGTGCCACTGATTTGTTTTCAAGTATCTATTAGGCATTTCCATTAATTGATAACTTAGAAAAATATTAAAATTAAATCTCACTTTACTGCCAAGAATTATGAGCTTATTCTTGAAGAATTTATAGTACTTAGTAAGTACCAGAATATTTCAAAAGTCTTTTGTTTTTATGATAAAACATTCTTACTTATAGTTATTCTAAGATTAAAGAAAAAAGGTACAAATATATAAACTTTAAAATTACCTAGATCACTAGTTTTTAGTCACATCACAAAAAAAATCTAATTTACTTTACCATTAGTTTTTTAGTGAGTTCAGTATGCTTACTTAAATTAATTAAATTCAAATAGGACGTATTTTAAATGTACTATGTGAAATAAACCACCCCTGCTTTTTGCTTCTTTAATTTTGCAATACATCCACAAAGTGCATCCTCTATTCCAATGAAACTTTACTATTCTTTCTTCATAAATAAATATATCTCTTTCCAACTTGCTTGCATTATCTCAATTCCATTAACCCCATGTCTGTTATCAGTCTTATAATCCTTTTCCAGAAACAAAGTGCTTCTTGGTAAAAAATATGTTGGGGAAAATATTTGTATTCTTTTTTGTACATGCATTACTTTTTAGACAAGGTTTTGAGTCACAGGATGATTCAGCATGATTCTCTTTAGGTAAGCAAAAATATCATTTGGACAATAAATATATATATTCCTCTGACATTTTAGGAAAGAAGTCGCCCAATTTGGAATACATTATTTATTAACATAAAACGATTTGGCAAGCAGGATAGAGACAGTTCATCTATGTTTTGTTACAGAGCTATTTACATCAGTTAGAAATTTTGTTTTTCTGTTGGAACTCTGTCATTTTCAAGTTTTGTATCTATGGATCCATTAGAACCCATAGAAGGAAAACTCACAGTTCTCTCCCAGATACACAGAGATACTTACATATTTCTTCATATTTTAATTTTTCTTCTCACTTTAAATATCTCTTTTCTAGTTTTCTCTGTCATCTACATAATTCCTAATGATAAGAGAGCAAGGGTTGCTCACTTGATATAGAATCAGTATGTAACAAACAGAGAAAAGAGGGTATGTAAATTTTACCAGGCAAATGCAAGACCTCATTAGGTTTGTCATGTAAGTTAAATCATAATTGCAAAATGTCTTCTTTAATCTGTTAGTTTTTCTGTTTAATTCATTGGATTTTATTTCAAATCCATTGGTATCAGATTGAAACTGTAAATATCCATGCCCCTAGCTCCTTCCTAGAGTATTTTCAGTAAGCCTGAAGCTGAAGAGACTGTAAATGGTAGGTTGATTTCTCTTCCATAGGGATTGCTATCCTTACTCTTAAATAGGTCTTCAGTGTGGTATAGAACCTTCTGAACAAACCTGTAGGGAGGGCTTTTTACTTAGATAGATAGTAAATGAAGGTAAGGTCTTTTATTGCCTTTCTGAAATGAAACTTACCTTCATTTCCTATGTACCTAAATAAAAAGGGGTTGTCTCAGGCATTCATATATAAAAGAAAAATTAGTAGCTCAGCAGAAGTCCCCATCAGTACTATGGGAACTGTCCATGGTCCTGTATTTTGCCTGGTTGCACTCCCTCTGAAAGCACAATGAATTGTGATAATCCCCAACAACTATGATGAAGTTTGCTACCAATAACCTCTCCATGTTTGTGTTTTGCTTTGTCTTCAGAGTGCTTTCAGCAGTTTTTCTTCAATAATGCATTTTGTCATGTAAAAATGTAATCTAACAATATTTCTTCATAAATCCTTTCTAGAACAAAACAAAAGAACACAAAACACAAGACAATCTGATTCAGTAATTGGGAATCCAATTCACATATTTACAAAATATGCATTGGCATAATTGTGCCGTGGCTGCTATATCCTTTGATTTTTTGCATCTTTAACACTGAACTGCACACTTTGTGACCCCTGAACTCATGTAATAGCCTGCTAATTGAATTATGACCTCTAGTTTATATTCTCATTAGATAATTTTAACAAGGTTGCCAGATTTTTTTCATAAAGCATTGTTTATTATCCCATTACTACACGGTTTAAAAGTATTCAGTTTATTTAAAAAGTTGTTTTAAAGTGCCTTTGTTATAGACACTATGGCAAAACCCTGGGAATAGGGCAGAATGTTGCCAGTTCTATAGTATCTATAGTATCCTAGATACAGGAACTCTAGAACTAGGCAGAATGTTGCCTAGTTCTACAGTATCTATGGGAATTACAGACTCTTTCGTGAAAGAGCAGAGATGATTATTAAATGCTGTAACATCCAGTCTCTTTAGGCATTCTGACTGGTCCTAATATTCTGACTTTGACCCAGGCTCCTAGCCCCTTCTTCCCTTCAATCTGTACAGAAGCTCTTTGCTCAAGCCAGAATGGCCTCTTTATTGCAGACATTCACTGTGAACATTGTAGTGCCTCTGCTCACAACTACTCTTTGATAGACCCATTACCTCCATAGGAAATACCCACTTTATTTTCTGTCTAATTAGATTGTATCCATTTTTTAAGGATCTAAGGTTTTTGAGGGTTTTTTCCCCCTTTATTTCATGACTACATCAGCCTAGAATAGTCTCTGTCTTTTCTAACATTCTAGAGTACTTTTCCTGTGCTGGTCTCTTCCATAGTCATCACTGATTTAGCTGAAACCCCCATTTGGAGAACAAAAAGCTCCTGAGTCTTTTTCCTGACCCACTATGTATTGAGAGGGAGTTCTGGCAACACATGCATCTCCATTCCAATGAAAACTTCACAGACTGTTTGCTATCTGCCATGTATAACTTACTGAACTTCGGTGAGCCTCACAGTCTCAAAATCCAGATGATGCTAATTTCTCCTTCCCAAGTTATCATGAGGAATAATGAGATGACGTATCTACAGACCCTGCTATACGCTATGAATTCATTAAATGTTAGCAATTATTATTATCATTTTCAGTTTCTACCACTTTTGATTAGTTTACTTACAATTCCTAGGACTTAACGTCAGTTTAGTTGTCCTTCCCTCAAATGATGTTAAAACAGGATCCCCGCCCCCCATCTCTACAACTGCTATCTGTTGCTTCTTCCCCCCAAATTGACAAACTTACATAACTTTATACCATAGGCTATTCCTATAAAAACTGAGATTCTTTATTCCTATGAGAATAGCAAATTGTTGCCTGAAAGATTTAAAAAGATTAAATTCTCACATAATGTAAATTACTTTGGGGTCCTCAGCATGGTCCTTACCTTAATTGCTTTCTTTACCAGTTTTCAAGTTAATACTGATCTGCTTTTATGCAGAGATAAAGGATATAGTTGCTGAAACTTATGTCAAGGATGTACATGTATATGGATCGATTTTTATTTTTCTTATAATCTATATCATAATTTGTATCTGGGGCTACTCTTTAAGAGCCATGATTGGCATAAATATTGGTATATATAGACATTTGTATTGACTTGAAGTTTATACATATATAGGAAGAAGGAGAAGAGACCACGCTCATATATGTAGAGCTTTTTTATTCTTTTTCTCCCATGTGGTTTATATGTTTTATTTCGTTTCTTGACAATAGTGAAAAATTGTTATTCCTTCATATTGATTTTAGCCATTTTGATGTGTCTTAAGTCAACTATAGTTTTGGAGTTTTCTATCTTACAATAATAATATGAACATGAAGTAAACTATTTCTAGCACCTTAAATGAAACAAAACAATACAAAATTGGAGCATAGTTATAATAATTTTGTTGAGACATTGAGAGATCCTGATTGGCTTAGAAATTATTAAAGATTGCTACGTTCTGCATTGTTACAGTTAAGTACATTTTATGTGTCATCTAATTCTTACCAAAAAACCTATTAGTTATGAGAACTTATAACTTGGATGCTGCAGTAAAACATGAATTTGCTATGGGTAGGAACACACTGATTGAAATTATTGCAGTTTTATATATGTTATTAATCTAAGTGTTGTATATGTAATTCAAATGCAGTATGATATCCATATTTTAAAAGAATAAAACAGGAAATTCTTTAAGAAAACCTAAATGATGGACTAGCATCTCTAACTGTTTCAGGATGCCAAGTAAACAAATGTCTAACCGTTTTGTCATTTAATATACCTATTAGTAAAATTTATATTTAGCAAGATTGTATATTGTCCCCCATACAAGGAATAAATTAAAATTTGAAACTAGGACAAATTATTTTTAGTATTAAAGAAAATCAGATGAGCTTCAGAACTTTTTGCGCGTGAGGCATAGAGTGGTATCTCTTAATGTATGGAGTCCATCGACACACTGCATTATGTAAGACTAAATTTACCAGTGCTGGTAAAAATCAAAATGGACTATGTAGAGTTATTCTAGGGTGTCAAAGATATACGTCCTACCATCAAAAAAAAAAAAAAATCAAAGAATGTTAATATTGAGAGATCATGAATATTCTTCTTTTTTTCTTTTTAAGACATGGAGTTTTGCTCTTGTTGCCCAGGTAGGAGTGCAATGTCACAAGATGCGGTTTTGGCTCACTACAACCTCCACCTCCTGGGTTCAAGCGATTCTCCTGCCTCCTTCCTAGTAGCTGGGATTACAGGTGCCCACCACCACGCCTGGCTAATTTTTGTATTTTTAATAGAGATGGAGTTCACCATGTTGGCCAGGCTGGTCTCGAAATCCTGACCTCGGGTGATCCACCCGCCTCGGCCTCCTATAGTGCTGGGATTGCAGGCATGAGCCACCGCTCCCGGCCGAGATCATGAATATTATTCTTCTTAACCCCATCATTTCCATAAGATTAAAGCAGTTCTTCAAAACACAAATGTACACACTTGGACAGCAAAGGATTGCATAGAAAGGCAATTTGGAATTTGAATAGAAGCCAAAGGGAAGATTGGAGTCAGGAAATAAGGGAGATGAAGACACAAAAGTATGTGCTAAGTTAGGTCAGCCGAAGGTCTGAAAAAAACCACTTATGATGCTTCTGCCCTTAACATCCAAATCCCTTTAATGATCTGCAAATTTACACTATGTCTTAGTGAATAGTTGAAGCATAATTTTTTTGGAGAAGTGAAAAAGTCTCCTTGCTATTTTCTTAATTCAGAATAATTTCATGGCACAATTGGAAATCACATCTAAAGAAGGCCAGCCTGTCACTAAAGGTATGGCAGAGAACAGATCCTTTCCTGTTTACAGAAGCCAGAAGTAGGCAGGGCTTGAAAGGTAGTGGAGAAGGGAATGAGCAGGGCAAAACAAAGAGTGCGGCTAAGTAGTCCAGAAATCCTGAAATAAATTACATTGTTGCGTAGTTTTGACACTGTTTATCTTGAACCACATACAGACAAATGGAGGTCTGTTGGGAGAGATTTTCTCATGAACAGTCATACGAGCACAACACTTTGTGTAAACCTTCCTTTGAATATCACGAAATTGACAGATTAATGTAAGAATTATTTACTTGTTTAACTTGGATTGTCCTTTCATATGAGTAACTTCATGAAATACCTTCATGTTCAGGGAATATGTGGACTCAGATACAACAGTATTCAGAGAACTTTTAAAGAAAACATCAGTCCTATGGAAACCAAATATTCTTAATGGTTTAGCACCAGTAAGGGCTTAGATCTCTGTTAAGAATATGAAGAAGCATGTAACCATGAGCAATGTTAAAGAACAGTGAAATTACCAAAGTTTCCAGCAGCATCTCAACTTCTGCTCCTGTAAGGAAAGTTGTCGGCCTTCCAGTCCTTGTAGGACAAGGTTTGCTTGAGTGCTTTCTGGCATGCTGGAGGTTCCCCTTTGTGTATCGTGTGCATGATTTAGAAGAAGCTGTGTCAGCATTGATTTATACATTGACAGCTAAGGATAATAAGATATGGGCAAACATACAGCTCACCCTTTTACAGATTAACCTGGAGACTGCATTAGGCAAATTTGATAGCATTAAAAGATTTTGCCAATTTGTCTGGAAACAATTTCTCTTTTGTAGTGTGTCAGGGGTAACACTTTATGCCATTGTACTAATTTAAATGGCTTTGATAAATTGTTCAAGAGGTTAGAGAATAGTAGTGTAGAGATATATATATATAGCACTTTAAAATAAAAAGGCTATTAACTTAATTGTTAAATGAATTTAATCTGTAAAAATCAAAAGTACTCAAGAATGTAAGTGTTTTCTTGGAACCACAGCAGCCGTATTACATCATAAGACTTTAAATGTCTTCTTAGAAAATAAAATACTTCTGCATTACGTCTTAATAAGTAGAAATGATTTAGGCTATTGTAGTAGCATGGATGTTAGCTATGATTTGGGGAAAATCTTAAGTTTTATAAACTAAGGCTTATACAAGCAGTAAAATTGTATCTTCCTTGGGGCGTACCTTCGTTAATATTGCATGTCCTAAATTGTACCATTTGCAAGACATCAAGGTAGCCTTGTGTATGATTGTGTCCCCTAGAGATCTTCTTACAAATGAGATGTATATTTCATGAGACATTGTCTATATACATAATTTCTAAAGTGAGGAACTTGAAGAGGCCCCTCTGAAAGTCACTGGATTAAATCATTGCACCTTTATTCAGTAGCCTTGTGAGAGTAACCACTATTTTATAGAAATGTTCAAACAGTTCTTTACGAACAGACCTCAGATATGAATTAGCCCTTTCAGTGAATGCTGAACTTGAAACAAGGACAGGATACATCTGTATTATGATCATAATCTTACTCCTGTTCATCCACATTCTCTCACCCAGTGCCTGCAGAGCTGAAAACTCGCCTCTTCCGTGAAACATTTTGTTTCTATCTCAAGTGAAACATTAAAATACTTTTTTAACTGAATAACATCTCTAACATTCAAACTACTATATTTAAACAACAACTGCTTGTTTGGGAAAAAAAAAAAAAGAGTGTCATACAGATACAATATAGTACTCCACTGTTAATTTCAACCAAGTAGAAGGCTCAATACGAACAAGGAAATTTTAATTCCACAACAAGCAGCAGGAAAAGCAGACATAACCAAGTTTGGAGCATTCTTTTTTTGTACTATGAATTTTAACAAGTGCTTAAGATATTGAGGAAGATTCATTTACTTCAATGATGCATTATTTAGAATTTAGCTGATACAGCTTTTAGGCTTTTTACCATAGAAACATGTAGCGTTTTTATGGTGTGCCTGCAGTATATGTTTCTTAGTGGCTTTAACCAAAATTAGCATCATTTTAAAAAGCAAAATTGTTATTTAATACTTTAAAACCTATCTTCTGGAGAGCGATATAATTCTGGAAGTTCCTTAATTCGAAAGTATGCTGTATTTACAATGCAGAGCATTTACATATAATGATAAAGAATGTGAATTACTAAAATAGTGACATTTAATATAGAACAATTACTAGCTTTCTAAAGTGTATTTCTGGTTGGGAATAAGAGCAAACTATATGGGACGTCAGTTCCCTTTCTCGATTTGGAGTTCTTGAAGGAAAACTGCTTTTAAAAGAAGGAAACCTAAAAGTAGTGTTGCTCTTTCATGCCAAGGATAGTGAAATTAACATGCAGCTGGGCTTCTCTGATAAATGGATTCTGTTAGGTCACTGAGGGGGTGCATGTGACATTAAGTGATTTACAGTCCTTTACCTTAATGAAATTGTTTCAGCAAGATGACGCTGAAAGCTCTTAATGGATAGCTTTTCTTGATGTAATGAAATTGCATTCCTATGGCATTTAATATAAGGTGCAGTTATTATTTACTGGAGCTTTCCAAGGGCTGCTATTTGCACAGACAGTTCAGAACAAAAAGAGATTTCAGTGGCGGCATAGAGGCTAGAATGGCTTATGACATTCGTAAGCAGATGAGTGTGTTTGTGAGGGCACTTCAGTGAGTGTGTCCAGGGTATCATAGACCCTTCAGGAAACTTCCCATCACCTACCCCAGCTACTGTCCATCCCTTCTACATAGATTCTCGTAATCCATTTAACAGGCAACTGGATTACAACCAGATCAGCTGTATTGAAGATGGGGCATTCAGGGCTCTCCGGGACCTGGAAGTGCTGTAAGTACTGCTATTTCTCTTACTCTTTTAATGGGGGCTTTGTGTCTGGACAGGACAAATGTGGAAGCTTATCTGCTAGCTTAAAACCTTGTTGTCAAAATAGTCTCTCAAGAGATACCTTAAATAATTCATGGTGAATACAGGGAAGAGTCTAAATGCGTGTGTGCAAAACCTTGCGTACCATATCTGTATGTTAGGTAAAATTGTCTAAGGTCACTCAAATGTTCTTATAAATAGTTTTATAAGATTCATAGAATTTATCATTGCTAAATGTTGAGGTAAAATCAACTTTATAGGAAAAATAACATAAAAAACCCTCTTAGTAGCTGATATCTTGGAATAATTTGTCGTTGTTAGGCAATGGAAACACAGTTTCTCATTAAAAAAATAAAATTTTTAACCAGGTGATTTAACATTATTTTTGTAAGAATACTTTGAAATCTGCTTCCTAAGGTTAATAAGCCACCCATTAGATCCATTTTCAAGTCTTCACTACTGACTTTGTAACGTACAACATACAGACTTGAATTATAATGGGCAACCTCCTTCTTTCCTCGCTGGGTAGACATGACTGACAAAATTGGTTAGAGGCAACTAAGTAACCTCTATTGATCAATGACTTATTAATTTTAATGAAATTACAAATTTTAATGAAAACTATAGTTACTAAAGCATCATATGCCGCCTATACATTTTTCGAATTTTTTCAGCCAAAATCCACATTTGTAGCTTTTTAAATACACTTACATTTCCTCCACAAATTAAAATATTTTTCTCTGCTTTATTTCATCCTTGACAAATTTAGTCAGAGATCTAAAATTGAATTAAATGTGAGTGTGTTTTTAGTCAATTTGTTAAAAAGTTATCGAGAAATCATAAAATCCTTCCTCTTCCCAACAAAAAATGGATTCATTACTTTATAAATCTAGTTTCAGGAATGGAATATAATTCTGAAAATAAATTAATCTTTCAGCTAGAATGGCTTATTTTATCAGTATTTTTATACGGTTTTGGTTTTAATTTCAAGAAAATAGAATTTCCAGCTGTGTAGTGTAATGAGTTATTAATTATTTTAAAAGATATGTATGTATGAATGAATTGATTGGGATAAAATGTGAAATATAAAAATATAGACTACTCTCTAACTACAGGAGAGGCCACCTTTGTTTCTATTGATAATGGTCTAAGTTTCTATCGGAAAAATATTCAAAGTGCTTATCATATACATTTTAGCTTTAAGACCACTATTTAAATTGTTTACCAGAACCATTTTTAATATACAAAGCTCACTGATGGTATCTCAGAGTCAGAATAATTAGAATGATTTCATAGTAGTGGTCTCATGGCAAAACCATAGTCAGTGTCACTAAAATTCATAGATGAAGAGACTACCACAAGAGTTAATCAGACAGAGCTGATCAAGTGAAAAATGTATTATTAAACCAATGTTCCTAACTAGAAATATGAATGATACCAATCATTTTATGCAAAGTTTACTGACTATCTTGGATGAATTGAATCCCATAAACTACCTTGTTATTAAGTTTTCAAAAAACTTAAATTATTTTTAAATATGTAGTTATTCAGTGTATTTATTCAATATATGTATATATACACATAAATGTATTGAATACCTACTGTGTATATTTTATAAGGTGGAATGAACACTGTGCTAGGCACTGAAATCTTTTACCCACAAATACAATAACTACATTTGCTTATTTTCTATAAACTAATATCGTTGTCATCAGAGGCAGTACATTTATGAAAACACAGTCATCTCATACATTTTGATTGTCATGATTAATCAAAATATCTAAAAAATGACTTTAGCAAAAATGAGGAAACACACCAAAGGGTGACGTTTTATGGTTCATGGAATTAAAATAGAAATCCAAAATCTTGGAAACTCTTTTGAGGACCTTAATATATACATCTTAAAGAAGTATATATTGGTCAGAGTTTGTTTGTTGAAGAGATAATAAAAATTAGCATATGATAGAAGACAATGTAAATTTAAAAGATTGAAATATTTTATATTAAAATTTTATAAAGTTGAGCAGACATTACTTTAAATTTTTTTTTCAATCCTCATACTTTAAACAACCCCTAGAAAAATCAGTTGATAAATGAGCCAAAATTGGACCACTGAAAAGACAAGAATTTATGAAGCCCACATCGATTGTGAAATACAACAAAAGTTTACCTATTATAAATGTTTGGTCAAAAGCTTAAGAGAGTTTGCATTAAGAAGAGTTCTAGAAAGATGACTTGTCTGTTTTGCTTATTTTTACCATTTGTGACTCTTTAGGATGTACTGGCTTATGTGGAAATAATGAAGGAACATTAACGTACACATTGCCTTCAATTTCAGATTCCAAGGGTTTCAGATTTTTTAAAATTTTAATTCTTTGAACCATTTATGAATGTATGGCTATACTGAAGCTAGATGGGAGAAAATGAGGTAATCGCCCTTAGTCATTGATGAAAGTGTATTAAATTAGGATATATATGAGTGTACAAAGAGTGAATAGAGTCCAAGAAGTCAAGTGAAAATCTAAGGTAGATGAAAGCAAGGAAGCAGTTTAACACTTGCACATTCATGGAGAACTGGTTTATTGTCAGATTCTGATTTGTAGGATTTAGAGGTAACTGCTTATTTTCTTAATATTTAGATGTCGTCTCAAAAATAACATTGGAAACTAAATCTTGATCAATATTTTCCCTTGCTTTGGACACTGGACTCAGAAATGATATATATCCCTTCAATTGCTGCTTTTACATGTTTGTTTTTCTTTTTCACAGAATGGACATAATTTAATTTAATTTAATCATAGTGATTCATATCCACTAAATACCAAACTATCTGCCAAGCGATATGCATGGTGGTAAGGGAGTAAGATGACTAAATCAAGATATAAGTGTGAGAGGTGCTCCATGATTATACAGGCTAATATTTATACATCAAGATGTCTTTTGTATTAGAATATTTACTCATTACAAAGAAAATCTTGAAATTGAAGACAGAAATAGACTTACACATGGGAGAAAATATTCACAACTAAATAAGTACAATATATAAGTTTCCATTATTTCAGAATAGAAGTTGACCATAGCGGTAACATATACAGGTAATCATACTTAACATTTATATTTATTATTAATTTTAAAAATAATTTTGTTGGTTCTGCATATTTTTCAGTCATTGGGTATCAGTATCAGTACTTCTTTCCAGGATCAGTACTGAATAAAATACTAAGATAATGTCTTCCTTTAGTTGCATTATGTGAACTAACATTCTGAGAAAAGATTTCAAATTGATAACTGAAGTCTTTGGCATTCAATGAAAATTTTCCTTTGCACGGAGATAGAAGAAACTATAGTTCAAAATTAATGCATGTCTTCTCCGTGTGACGTACTTAAAACAATTTATTCCCAAAGTCATATTTCAGAATACTGTATACTATAAAGATTTTAGCCATATTAATTCAGTATAAATTTTGAAGATGGGAAAAGGGATCATCTGAAAGCAAATCCCATTGAGAAGTTTAACCTTTGCATTCAAACATCAGGATATATTTTAATGGCATTTGAAAAAGACATCTCATTTCACCTGCACATAGGAAAATGCTAAAAGCTTTTAGATAAACTGAGCCAACAAATCCAGTGCTCTGTAGGTCCCCCATAAAGTGGTTTAGTTTTTGTGACTTAATTCAAATCACTTAGAATAGTTCTTATATAATTCAATATATTGCAAAACAAGGTAGTAAAGAGGGTCCATGCATGATGTAGGTCTGTAGCTGACATGCCATGTTTTACTGAAAAGTTTTTGTCATTCCCTTAACTTCTGAATGCACCATTGATAACCAGAGCCACCAACTGGCCCAAAGTGGCCTCAAAAATATTTTTTGTGTAGCTCAAACATAAGTAGTCTACAGACTGTTTGAAATATTTTAATTAGTTGCCATTATTTAAACATTAGAAAGATCTAAAACTTTTTATTTCTAACTTCCCTTGGAAAATCTGATTGTTTGACATCCCTCCCTTACAGCAGGTCAATAGTCCATTGGAGCTGGACATTATCTGCCACAAGAGAGACTATCATTGCTAGCTTACCATATTCTTCACCATCCCCAACTGTCTGCTTTCTTCCATCTTTCTTGCCCATCATTGTATATTTTTGCACGTGGCCTGCTTCTCTCATTTCTGTTCTCTGCTCAGGCCCTACAGTGAACTTGCAACCTCTCATTCAAACCCTTGTCCAATATCAACTTCATCCACCAGGACCATTGATGCTTTCTCCTGCCACCTTCAGAGGAACTTGCCTTCTTTAGTCACCACCTCAATGTGTACCTTCAGTCTCTCCCAGTCTTAGAATTGCTTTCCATGTCCACACTTTACTTGTATACCCCTGGGATAACTTCTACCACTTTCTTATCACAACCAGATTTTTCTGAAGGGTGAAGAAAGCTCATGTCTTAGCCTAACTAGTTTTTGTAATTTGTCCAATTCATCTCCCCAGCTGGACTGTATGCTATTTTAGGACAGGATTTATGTCTGATTTATTTTTATAATACTCCATGTTACCATAAAATAATAGCCATTCAGGAAATATTTGATGAATGAATGAGTAGTAGTAGAAGTAGAAATAATCAATAATAATAATAATAATAAAACTAATAATGTTGCATTGTGGGAAAAGTAAGGATGATATTTATTTTCACCATAACTCTCTTCACCACACATATTCCTGGATCTGCTACCTCAAGAAACCATGATTGCTGCCACACAGCAATAAACAAAGGCCAATATATGCTACTGCAACTAAAAACCATTAGAATGGATTAATCTTTTAACACGGTGCTACAGCAAGTTACTTCATCCCCACATGATACAAGTACCAGATATAGATATAGCTCTCTCCACTCAAATTACAGCAGTGGCTGATGTCTGCGGTAAATAATGGTTATCAGGACTCTGTTCCAAGGCCTGACAAGAATGATTCTGTATTGTTGCTATGAGAATTCAGTAAGAGAATATTAATTCAAATACGCTTATTGACTCATGGACACTAATTACACATAATGCCACTCTACGGAAATGTAATTGGGCATATTTGCCAACTGTAACTATCCCGTGTTTATTTCTTAACCAATATCATAAATAGACATGCATGCACAAGGTACATAAAGTAGAATGTGAATAGTCAAACATGCTATGAATGAAGCCATAAATTTGTAGTAAATGTTGAATAAAACAAAATGTACAGTAACATGTTAAATTATGAAAATTATTTATCAACTTGTCTATAGAGTAGTGTATTCTCTGTGTCATCTCTACCAGGTAGCTGTCCTGCATAAGCATAGTACAAGACATTTTCTCTATGTTAGTATATAAAATGATCAATCAATTTTGTATCTAAAAATTCTAACTTTTCTTTTTAATTCTACAGCACTCTCAACAATAACAACATTACTAGACTTTCTGTGGCAAGTTTCAACCATATGCCTAAACTTAGGACTTTGTAAGTAGTCACAATATATGTAAAGGTCATATTAATCAATTAAAGCTTCCCCTTAAATAACATATTCAGTAAGCAAAGGATGGGACCACTAGCTTACAAGGTAGACAAGGAAAACCCAACTTGGGAAAAGACTAGATATGATATTTGTGGGAATGAGCTATTATTCTGGAAACTGGAAAGATTTCTTTTAAATGATATGCATTATGGGAACTTTGGAGTTAAAAAAAAAAACATTTACTTTGAGCTATTGTGGAGGTCACATTTCATTAAGAAATGGAAGACTCCTTGATTGGCTGTCAGAAATGATAAATGGGAAATCTTTATGATTTTATTGCTGTACTGCAAGCAGACCTAATAAAGCTAAACTGGTTCTCCAACATTCCTTATAACGTGAAATTATAGCATCACCCTCTAGTGCTTCTATAATTAAGGTTGTGTCAGCACTTATATTTAAAAGTATCTTTTTTGGGGTTACAGATGGACATTAAGATATTTTTGGTCTAATAAAGTATTGACTATAGCTATTTCTTTTCTCTTGAAGAAAAAGTAATCCTTAAAGCCCAGAGTAGGCTTTAAAATCCTTAAAGCCCAGCGTGGACTTTAAGTTATAGAATTTCAGAGGTAAATCTCATTTGAACTGAATTTCAGAATCACCTTGACCTAAAAAAAGTATATTACATATAACATGTAGGACATGATTGGAAACAAAACCAAAGCATCAGACTTCTTGGGAAAAAAAGGGTTTTTAAGTTGGGTAAATATATTTTGATTTGATTTTCAAAATATTCCTCATTTTCTGATAGCTTGTAACTGGAAAACATTAATTTTCTTTTTGTAATAAAAATTTTGAATTACCAGCTTTTTAATGAACTAGGCAATACCAATTTTAATGTCATTTTTTTCTTACTGAAATCTAACTCTGTGTGTAATAACACATCATTATAATTTCCTTGGAATATTATTTAGCAAAATAAAGGAATTCTACAAGTATACAGACATAGCTAAATTCTGTATTCTTGGGGCTATCAGAATGAGACTAATCTGACTGAATTAACAGCCCAATTCACTCAAAACTATAATTTCCCATTAACTTCAGGCATTTTTTTTAAAAAAGAAATTGATCAAGCTTTCAGTCTTTGCAAAAACAAAGCCAACGAAATTGTAAAAACATTCATCTGAATTTTTTTGACAGTGTCCCTTATTTTCTTGTAGAAATTCATGAGTCTGTCTTACTAATCAGGTTTTTCAATTTTTACATTCTTTTCTCGTTTCAAGTTTGTGCACACATAATTAGAATTTTTGTAATGTGCTTGGTTTAGATGGAAATATTTAGAGTACAAGGATATGGAATGTGCGCCTCTGTGGCTTCCAAAGGACAGAACTTCAACTTCCAAGCAAACCGAGCCAGAGGACACCCATCTTTCCCAAAATGTAGCTTTTTGTTCTGTGGTACGCCTTCTAGTTTCGAAGCAAAGAATTGTGTTCCTTATCTACAAGCTCAAGGAGAATGCAAAGCAGTCACTTAACTTTAAATTCCTTTGCTTTGGTTGGGTCATTATTCTACAGTATCATTGCTACTTAAAAATTCCATTTTTATGGTCTAATTATCTTTCTGGACTGAGTTCCATGTTTTAATATCCATTACTGTTATTGGGTTAGAATTGAACACATCAGCTTAAAAGGACTAAAATGGTATTACTGTGTCATAGATGGTTCTGGGAAGAGTGCTTTGATTTATAGCTTTGGATGTCCTTTTCTTTAGTTTGAGAAAACAGAAAAGCCAGTTTGAAGTCATTTACCTAATTCAGTGGATACATTTGTCTGATATTTTATTAATGGAGAAGTGCAATTTGCCACTTGGAAGCAATCCATGATCTTGTGTGGATCCTGCCAACACAGAGCCACTCACTTAATTCCTTCACTCCCAGCCATTTGTGCCTTTTAATTTCAGTCGCTGCTCTTTGAGGATAGGTCTCCAGGAGCCAAAGGAGCTAATCCCTTTTCTGTGATTAAACAACAAAAGAAGGAAATCAGAATAAGGATGTGAAAAAAGTGTTTTATATTGAATTATTATTCTGTCTTGTTCAGCAAAAAATGCAAGTGACCTGCTGAAAAGGTTTTACAAGTGGTTTCTATAGAGACTCATAATGGCAGGACTTATTGATATTTCAAACTGGGAGCCACAACTTTTACTAACTTGCCCCTCGCCCAGTCTCCCCACTCTCCCACCCCATCCCTATTGGCTCTCGGGATGTTGGAACTGTGGAGCAATTTGCATTGGACTTATTTTTTTCTCTTTCCTCTTTTAAATGAACATAAGTGAAATATGTTCATTTAAAACATAATTTTATGGACATATTCAAGCTTCTATAAATTGCTCAGTTCAGACTAAATGAAGAGAGACTTGATTCTGTGATTGTACATTAGTTTAATTTTTAGGAAAAATAATTATATTGGAATCTGCTTAGCTTTACTTCTATGTTAAGAAATAAAGGTATATATTATTAATGAAATGACAACTTTCTGTTTTCTTGCTTTACACTTCTTTTTTTTCTCATTTAGTCGACTCCATTCAAACAACCTGTATTGTGACTGCCACCTGGCCTGGCTCTCCGACTGGCTTCGCCAAAGGCCCCGGGTTGGTCTGTACACTCAGTGTATGGGCCCCTCCCACCTGAGAGGTCATAATGTAGCTGAGGTTCAAAAACGAGAATTTGTCTGCAGTGGTAAGGGAGAAAGAAGAATGATGTTATTGTGTTTATTGTATCCCATTACGTAACAGAATGTGAGGGCTGCATGCCTCAAAGGTTTCAGTGTTGTTCACTAATGTGCAATTGTGCACTAATCACTCTACGGAGATCCTCTTTTCCAGTGAAAATATGTTCTGAGACCTTACTATATCGGTTGGCAAGTACTGGTTACTTGTATCTAGATTATGCTAAAACACTTTTCAGTTTCCACTCCAGGGGAAATATGGAAAATCGCTAAATGATGGCTCTACTTGTGATTTTTTATTTTCCCATTACATAATGATTTATAGCTACTTTTATGTTAACAATTGAAAACAAAAATGATTAGCTAATCCTAGATCCCTGCTAAGAAATTCAAAGAGCAATTCAGCCATAGTTGCAAAGTAACAAAATACTTTCCATGCATACATGTATACTAATGGTTCAGTTTTACTTAAAACAAATATTAAATGACCAGCTGTAATAAAAACAATCTGAAATCAAAAATAAGACATAGGATCAGGCACCATGGCCCACGCGTGTAAGCCCAGCATTTTGAGAGGCAGAGGCGGGCGGATCACCAGAGGTCAGGAGTTCCAAGCCAGCCTGGCCAACATGGCAAAACCCCGTTCTTACTAAAATTATAAAAATCAGCTGGGCGTGGTGGTGCATGCCTGTAATCCCAGATACTTGGAAGGCTGTATCTCCCAGATACAGGAGAATCACTTGAATCTGGGAGGTGGAGATTGTGGTTAGCTGAGATCACACCAGGGCACTCCAGCATGGGTGATAACAGAGAAACTCCATCTCAAAAGAAACTCCATCTTTTTTTTTTTTTAAATAGGCCCGGCATGGTGGCTCACACCTGTAATCCCAGCACTTTGGGAGGCCGAGGCGGGCGGATCACGAGGTCAGGAGATTGAGACCATCCTGGCTAACACGGTGAAACCCGGTCTCTACTAAAAGTACAAAAAATTAGCCGGGCGTGGTGGCGGGCGCCTGTAGTCCCAGCTACTCGGGAGGCTGAGGCAGGAGAATGGCGTGAACCCGGGAGGCGGAGCTTGCAGTGAGCCGAGATCACAGCACTGCACTCCAGCCTGGGCGACAGAGCGAGACTCCACCTCAAAAAATAAATAAAATAAATAAATAAATAAGTAAGACATAGGCTGTGTCTAATATCAATCAATAGCTAATTGATTACTGAGTTTTTTAATATGCTTAAGCACCAACCTAAGTATTTCACATATATTTACCTCTCTTCACCTCCCTCATAACAACTGTATGAGAAATGTAATATCTCTATATTTGGAGATTCAAATGCTGTGAAAAAGAATAACCTTGCCGAAGTTTATATAGTTGAGTCCAAGGATCTCAACGGAGGTGGTTTGATTACATACACACACACGTGCGTGCGCGCACACACACACAGTGATACATAGTATCTTGTTTATATATAGATAGGGTTGGTTCTGCTTCAGCTTCAGAAGTATCTGTTCAAAATACAACAAAACAAAATTTTAAGAAACGTATAATGCATCATAAGTAGTTCACAGATTTTTAAAGGTGGGGTAGGGAGACATGACTAGTACTTGATGCTTTTAAATGGTTATATTTTAGACCCTGTATGTATTTTTTCACATGTTTTATAACCTAAGCAAAATTTTTGTGTACGATCATGGAATGTTCTCAATATGTCTGATTGCTTTTTAAAAAAATTAAATAATGAAATGACTAACAGTTCGTTACTAACCACTTTTTTCTCTCTTCACTTTTTCCTTTCTGTTTTCTAGATGAGGAAGAAGGCAAGTTCACATTTCTTTTTTAGACTGAGGATATTTTTGTAGTTTGAGAGCTTGTTTAGAGGGATAGGATTAGCAGCTGGCTTGCAGCCTCTTCCTGGCACATCACCACCACTAGGGCCCTTTCCCGGCAGGTTGGAAAGGGCAGTCCCCAGCTGTCTTCCAGAAACCATGCATTTCCAGATGCTTGTTTAGTACAACTGTGCTGATACTCTGTTGCTCACCATTCAACCATTAATGTCTCATTTAAAAATTGTTCCAAATATTGAGTGATAAAAGTGCATACAGAAAGGGAGCTACTTAAACTAAAATTTTAAATTATTCCAAGCCCCCAAGAGAATCATTTGTTATTAACAATAAAATTACTTTATACAAATTATTATTATAATTTCAGAGAAATTGACAATTTTGAACCTATCAAGACATCACATTCTGGATTATCTAATTTTTCTCCACATTTATTGGCATATGATTATTTAATTTGAGCAACAATTATCTTCTGATGGAAGTATTACTGTTTTGTTTTATTTTTAAAAGAAACCACAAAGTACATAAAGCCACATGAATTTGATAAAGATCAAGCTCTATTTAAGCTTATTAGGAATGAATATAAATTAGTCTGAAGTTGCTGGGGTTTTGGAAATTAGAATAGTTTTGAATGTAATTCTGACTTGAAACTGAATTTAGCTTTTCTCACAATAGTTTTAAAAATTAGCAGTATTATGATCAGTTGTTAGAATCTCATTTACTTCCTCTCATTTGCTTTATTGATCTGAATATATAAATGCATGCCTCCTAAAATATATTTTAGAAATATAGGACCATCTTATGATCATGTATTTAAAGAGATTTATTTATGTGAAATGCTTTGTTACTTGAGCTAAGTTTGTATGTTTCACAATTATGATATTCAGGAGGAAAAATATAATTTCTGTTTATTTCTTTTTTAGGTCACCAGTCATTTATGGCTCCTTCTTGTAGCGTTTTGCACTGCCCTGCCGCCTGTACCTGTAGCAACAATATCGTAGACTGTCGTGGGAAAGGTCTCACTGAGATCCCCACAAATCTTCCAGAGACCATCACAGAAATGTATGTGCCTGAAATTCTTTCTTATCTCTCCACCTTCCCAGTGAACCAAACTTTGATTTTCTTTGGGAAATTCTGGGTTTATCAAAGGCACATCTGATCAATTGGCTTAGACAAATGTTCCCTTCAGAAGTGTATTGATTCTTACTCTGATTGTTTAAAAAGATACCATGATAAAGTGGCTATGATGTTTTTTCTTCCACTGATAGAACTAAAAGGAATACATTTTTAGGAAAAGCAAGACAAACAGGATTATTTATACCTGGTTCCACCCTTTGGGCCTGTATATCTGTGGTTGTCCGTTTCTCAGTTTGGAGCAGTAGGAGTATAAAAAGGGACCAAGCTGGGGTTAGTAAACCACAGGAACAGTAGGTGATGCTCTGCCTCCTTGAGAGCTCATGTTTTAAAAGGCAGTTTCACTGTTTTGTTTGAATTGATAGTTCAATGCAAAGTGTAGAAAGGATAATATTACAAAGTCAAATGTAAATATTTTTTATATAGTGCATGTTTTAGCCTATCTGAAGCAGTGTGTACCTCCATTAAAAGTTAAATTCTTATGACAAAGTATTGCACACATATTTTATATGCAGTTGGTGAATGCATTTCTATGTCCTCACCAAATATAAGTCATGTGGATCAAACAAGATCACATAAGATGTAAATTGGAATGCTTTTACGATCTTAAAAAGTAAGCACTAGGGAAAATCATTACCTCAATATTCACTAAGAAAATCCCTCTTAACCACCCAGCCCATTATATTATTATTTTATAGGCCAATTCTAAATTGTAACTGAATAAATTGTCTTGGATTTTTTTGGTTGAAATGATAGGAACAGCTTCTTAGAATAGACCCACATAGTATGTGAAAAAGTTGTTTTTAAAGTGCTCATTTTAACCAATTTGTTATGATAATAAAGTAACTTCTCTAATGTACCTTATATGAGAATAATCTTAGTTCACAGGACCCACTGCCATTAGTTTAAAGTATCTACCATGTGTTTAATAGTGTTCTTAGAGCTTTGCAGTATAAGACATGAACCTCTGCAGGAATTCTAGATTCTGGGGAGATTTGACACTGAATAACCTATACACATAATAATATCATTCTCATCAAAATTTTAATTGATAGAACATTACTTTACCTCTAGAAGACATCTGTAAGTATTTTTGGGCTGAACCTTGAAAGAAGAATAAGTTATAACTTGGGAAGAGATAGAAGACATTCCTGAAAAAGAAACATTGGCAGCAAAGAACAGAGGTGGCAGTGAGCATTGTTTGAAAGATTGTGGTTGAACCTAATTAGAATAACAGGATAATGTTGAGGCATCATGAAAAATAATGCCCTAAAAAATACATCTCCATCTAATTTTAAAACTACAGATTACTGAAGACCTTGACACTTGGTCAGAAGATATTAGATGTGATAAAGAGCAGAATGGCATACTAAATTTTCTCATACGGGAACTATATAGTCATCTGTGAAGGCACAGACATTTATTAAGTAACTATTTACTACCTAAAGGCACCATGAATTTTCCAGAGATCGCCCATCAAGTTATTAGCAAATGTGACATTCAAATTGAAAACTATTAAATGAGGTACACAGTGAAAAACATAATAAGAGATGAACACATCAAGTGCAAGGTCTTACAAAGGGCATGAAGTTGAGGGCAAGGTACAATGGTTAGCCAGAGTCAGAAAGTTTTAGTTGGAACCCCAGGTTTACCTATCATTTACTATTTGTGAGACCATGGACAAGTTCTTATCCTCTGAGACTCTATATCCCATTTAAAACTAAGGGTGGTTGTCAGTTTGATGTGAAATAATTAACACACATAGAGCTATGTGTGCTTAGCATATAGTAATCATTCCATAAATGATAACTCAAGCATAGAAGTCTTTGTGTAGAAATAACACTGAGCTAGACCTTGAAAGATAGGTAGTGAATGAAACTACAGAGATGAGGACAAGGCTTTCAGAATTAATACAATATGATAAGCTAGGCAGTAGGAATGAAAGTACAAGATGTGATCAAATAGGAATTCAGCTTGCCTGATATTTGATATGTGAGATAGTACCAGGAAATAAATTGTAAATATGCATTGGAGTC
Source organism: Papio anubis (assembly GCF_008728515.1). Classification (NCBI taxonomy): domain Eukaryota; kingdom Metazoa; phylum Chordata; class Mammalia; order Primates; family Cercopithecidae; genus Papio; species Papio anubis. The sequence continues at coordinate 166,243,828 of NC_044978.1, read as the reverse complement.
AGTTCATGAATGGTCATGTGGATATAAGGATCTTGGATTTTATTTGGAATGCATTTGAACATAGGAGTTTTAATCTGAATTTTCTAGAATAATTGGTCTGATGGCTGTGTGCCAGTGATTTGACAAAAGGAGAGAATGCAAGGCAGGAGGCCTCTTCAGAGGCTATTTCTTTGGTCAGGTGGAGATGTCAGAAGAGTAGGAGCTGGTCAGTAATAGTAGGAATGGTGATGTGGAAACAGCTATGATAGCAAATGTAGGAGCAGAATTCACGGGATTTGGCATTTGATGAGATAAAGGAGTAATGAAGAAAAATAAACCAAACTCTGCCAGAGTTTCAAGTATGAGTGATGGGGAGGTTGTGGTTATATTGTTGTATATAAGAAAGTGAGAAGCAGGACCAAAACTGGAAAGGAAGATGACAGTGAACTCAATTTGTGAAATACTTAAGGACCAGTGACACATTTAGAAGTACTAAAATAATACAAACTATAATAATTTTGGAGCAAGCAAGACAAGGACTTAAGGCAAAAATTTTGGAGTAATTAACATAATAGAAAACAGTCAATATTTGAAACCATCAACTGGCTAATGAAAAGGAGAGTAAGAGAGGAGAAGCTCAAGAACCTAAATAAAAACTGCAGAGGGCTCTAATAGGTAAGGGGGGAAGAGACTTCTAGGAAAAATGATCTCCAGAGGCAAATACTGCTGTCAGTTAACCAAGCTGGGGTCTGAGAGAAGGTCTTGGAATTTGACCTGCATATTGCTCTTAGAAGGTTCCATTTTGATAGAATGGTAGGTCAATAAGCCACCTTTCAGAGTGTTAAGAAAAGAAGTATTGATTAATATTCGAGAGAGTATATAAACTGCAGTTTGAAGAGTTTGGCTGAGAAAGGATTTTTTGAAAAAGACAATTGTTGCTCTGTAATGGACAAACTTGAATTAATTCTAAGATGCAGAAACCTGTCATCATTAGAAAGTCTGAAAGAAAGAATGAGTTTAGAGAGAAACGAGAGTGTGAGAGTTGTATAAGATATATGTGGGAGCAAGATCAACCTGGACACAGGAGCGAATTGGTCAAATCCAGATCATAGGGAAGAGGAACAGAAAGCTGTTATAGGTTGCTAAAAGGAGAAGAGTAAGATGGAGACATAACATATTCATATAGCAATATGAAACACTTAAAATGGTTTTCTTAGGTAGTCTATTTTATTTCTTATCATAGTGATTTTCTTCTACTTTGTATGCTCTATAGATTTTGTATAATGGTGGGATTTAGTTGCATTAAAGTTGTAGTAAAAAATATGTCCCATGAACTTTGCCTATATTGAGAAGGTGGTATATCAGGTAAAGCTACAATAAATTAAATTTATGAGGAGAGATGAAAACATGTGAAACTGCCGGTGAATTTTACTTCCATGATTATTACATTATCAGCTTTATCAGTAGAGCATCTGCTAATAAATAATATTGATCCTCAACTCAACAAGATAATTCCATTTTCATTCATTATAGTAGCATAACTTACTAGCTTAGTAATTTATTTCTTTTATTACTCTTCCATTTTTTACAAGAACAAAGAACATCACTAAGATTATTAAATGTGGAAATATCTTTACAGATGGCAGGTTTTTATTCTGTGATGAACTGAAAATTATAAACTCTCCCCATTTTATTCAAATATGTTTTAATATCTGAATTTTACCATAAATTGTCAGTGGAGTTTCTTTATTGCAAGTTATGAGATATTTCATTCAATAATTTTGACTTGATTACCTACTGTGTGATATGTCGTTATTCTTACAACTGTCTCATAATATAATCCTAACAAAAAAAAAGTATGTATGTGCCATATATGAGTGATCAACTGCCTATAAATCTAAGTAGAAAATAATGACTCATTTTTTCTACTTTCTGTTTCCAACTACAAATTCATACTTCTGCTATTTGCTAACACAATCATTTGTTAAGCAATAGAAGGAAAATATTCCTTTAAAATCGAATTGGAATAATTTGGAGAAGGAATATAGAAAGAGACTGACATTTATTGAATACCTGCAATGTCAGATTGCAGTTGGATCGCAATGTTGGCTTATGCACATTTGATCTTCTCATTGACCTGTGATGGGGATATTTATGAAATTAAATAAAATGGTAAAACTAATGCAGAAACACAGGTCAGATAAAGGCTGGTGGTTTTCTCCAACAGGCCTCACTATACTCATCATTTTACCACAATGCAGGCGCTCCCTTCTTGCTTATAGGTTAGAATCTGCTTTTGACTGTCCCTAATTATCATGTTTTGTAATTATATACTATTGTGTGTTTATTTTAAAATATCTATCTCTTCTACTAAAGTAAACGTTCTATGAAGGCAGGAACCAGTTCTGTTCTTATCACTACTGAATACCCAGTGAAAAATCTAGTACCTTGGCACACAGTGGGCACTTGACAAGTATTTATTGGGTAAATGAATAATTTAAAAATTAAACATTTGGAACAGATTTGTCTCTGAAAAGATGAAGCTGTGTTAACCAAGTTTAATAAATACAAGCAGAGGAACAGCCTATTATTTCCCTGTAGACAAACTGGTACTTTTTAAGCATAAAATCAGCAAGAGAAAAAATAAATGAATAGAATTTTTCATAACATGGGCTAAAATGGGTCTAGAATACTAAAAATTCATTAAATTTCCCTGTTCTGCATACTTACTTGGATTTCCATGCTTTAAATATTTCTGAGATTTTTTTTTTCTATTCTCGGCTGACCAACTCAGCATTTAATAGGTACCCTATTATGGAGCTATATTAATTTAATCATCTTACAGATGTGTTAGACATCTTTCTCTACAGTCATATTCCCTCTCTAATGAAGCCTGTAGACATTTAACTCAAATCTTTCAAAGACTGAGAACTTTGTTGTTTAAAAAAAAAAAAAAACAGAGGCTCAAAAAACTTAGAAATTTTGTAAAACACCATCAATTGTGAAGTGGCTAAAATGGCTTCAGTCATACATCTGCTCGACTCTCAAGCCCATGGTCCCTCCTCGATCAAGCTATAAGAGGTAGGCATAGCTGGGTCTTGTTGGAATATCATAAAAGGAGAAATTTTCAAAATCATGAAGAGAGAATGACTGATACTCCGATAAAAAGGACAAGAGAAATTTTAAGAAACTTACCTATGAAGAGAACGTAGAATGAACAGAGAGAAAGACAAGGCATTAAGATACAGGATTGTTTGCAAAACTGACAGCTGTTTTATATTACTTTATATCTGTAACTATTACAATGTCATCTTTCCTATTCTCTGTTAAATGTTCTCTTATTTCCCTGAATCTTCTCCGCACAGCACTTATCACGGTTTAACTTGTTATTTGAATAATGTAAAACTCTCCTATTACCCTGCAAACTGGGTAAGGGCAGACCATGTCTTTCCCTCACCATTTCTGCCCCAATACTTAGCATACCGTGGGTGGGGAAGACAGTGTTGGGAGCCCGGGAAGAAGATCTTGGACACATAATATGGAGAGCTTCCAGGCCCCCACTCTTCATAGTAAAAATTAAAAAGAAAAAAAAGACTGGGCGCGGTCACACCTGTAATCTCAGCACTTTGAGAGGCTAAGGCGGGCAGATCACGAAGTCAGGAGATCAACACCATCCTGGCCAACATGGTGAAACCCCATCTCTACTAAAAATAAAAAAATTAGCCAGGCGTGGTAGTGCGTGCCTGTAGTCCCAGCTACTCGCGAAGCAGAGGCAGGAGAATCGCCTGAACCCGGGAGGCAAAGCTTGCAGTGAGCCAAGATCGCGCCACTGCACTCCAGCCTGGGCGACAGAGCAAGACTCTGTCTCAAAAAAAAATAATAATAAAATAACATAAAATGTGACAAAACAATGTGGACTAATGAAGAAAATATAGAAGGGAAAAAAGTAGAACGTATAACACAAGGTAAACTTAGTTGTTAAAGGGAAAGCCGTTTGCTGCCTAGGGGTCATTCCAGCACTTTGCTGCTTTGAACTCTGCTAGTTGAAAACCTTATTCTTCAATAGATGCAATGCCTCCTGTGAGTCTGCACATGATCTAGTCTATGGCAACACAATCATTAATAGCAAATTGATTCTGACCACATCAAATCTTAAGAATTACTTACTTAGATCACCTTTTGAGGTGTACAGTTTTGAATGCGATGTGATAGATTGCTATGAAGTTGATATTTAGTTCTCTTCAATCTAGTTATAGATTTCCTGTGGCATATTGCCTTTTCAAACCATTGTATAGAAATTCCATAAATCATGGAGAATATTTAGTAAGAGCGTAAGTTATAACAATTTGGTTTGTCGTGTTTGCTTCTACATCCTCCTACCTTTACTCTTCGCTGCCTTTTTCAGGGGCTCCAGCTCCATCCATGTTGCTGGAGAGGACATGGTTTCATTCATTTTTGTGGCTGTATCTTCTTCCATATCACATATGTTCCACATTTTCTTTATTCAATCAACCATTGATGGACACTTAGGTTAGTTCCATGACTTTGCTATTGTGAATAGTGCTACAATAAACATATGAGTGAAGGTGTCTTATATAATGATTTCTTTTCCTTTGGGTAGATACTCAGTAGTGGGATTGATAGGTCAAATAATAGTTTTATTTTTAGTTCTTTGAGAAATCTCTGTACTGTTTTCCATAGAGGTTGACTGTTGAACTAATTTACATTCCTACCAACGGTGTATAAGCATTCCCTTTTCTCTGCATCCACACCGTCGTCTTACACATGTCAGAATAGCTGTTATTAACAATTGCTCTTATTTCTCTAATAATTAGTGATATTGAGCATTTTTTTATGTTTGTTGGCTGCTTACAGGTCTTTTTTTGAGAAATACTTGTTCTTGTCCTTTGTCCACATTTTAATGGGATTGTTTATTTTTCCTTGTTGAGTTGTTAGAGTCCCTTGTAGATTCTGGATATTAGTTCTTTGTTGTAGGCATGTATTGCAAATATAATTTTGGAAGTGTCTTTTTCTGTTCGTTTCTCTTTAGATAACTACCTCCCATATATGCGTAACCTTTTTACATGCTATTTCTGCATTTGTCCCACTCAAAATTTTGAATCCTTAATTTATTAAATAATACTCAATTTTGAATCCACACACATATTTCAAAGTCTCCTTACTTTTCTTTTTTTGTTTTTTTTTTTTTCTTGAGACAGAGTATGGCTCTGTTGCCTAGGCTGGAGTGCAGTGGTGCCATCTCGGCTCACTGCAAGCTCTGCCTCCTGGGTTCACGCCATTCTCCTGCCTCAGCCTCCCGCATAGCTGGGACTGCAGGGGCCCGCCACCATGCCCAGCTAATTTTTTTTATATTTTTAGTAGAGACGGGGTTTCACTGTGTTAGCCAGGATGGTCTCGATCTCCTGATCTTGTGATCCGCCCACCTTGGCCTCCCAAAGTGCTGGGATTACAGGCGACACCATACCCGGCCCAAAGTCATCTGACTTTTTGTATGTAAAGATATGCAAGTTAGATCTGACCAACTTGCCTTTAGCCTATTATGTACTAGCTGATTTAAAATAATTACAAGTACTTATGAAATCAAGTATGAATTTTTAATTGGTTAGCATGTATTTAGTAATATTTCAACCAGTAGAATATTTATCATGCTATGCAATTAGTTTATTTTAATTATGCTGAATGTTAAAAAGTACAGTACACAATTTGACTAATTTTTTTACAGCACACACAGGTGAACTTGACTACTATTCAGACAATATTGATAAAATAAGTAAGGCAAATGATATCATTTTTTAAATGTAACATGGTATGAAAGAAATAGTCAATATTCTGAGTTTGCCTTGTTAAATAACAAGTAGGTTGGCAATTTCAAAGTGCAATTGTTTTCACTTTGAAAGAGGTTTCATTGTTTCATTGAGAAAATATTTTAAAACATAAACATATTCACCTTAAGGAAAATAAAATGTAATGGAAATAGGTGTAATTCAGAAAATGTTGTAAAAGTTAAAATTTGAGCAATTCTACTTTAGTTCTTAATTTTATTAGAGCACTTCTTAACACATGGAGCACTTGTTAGCATTTTGCAGTTTTACGCACTCCTGATATTATTGCTACTTCAAATCCACATACAAATTAGCTAACCTACAATATTACTTTCGCTTCACATTTTATGTTTTTATAACTTTGTGCTTTTCAGGCAAGCTAATATGAAAACATTCTCAATATTTTATGTCTGTTAGAAATATAGATGACATAGTACTTTTTAAAAGTATCTTATATCATGCATAATAAAAACCTTCTTTATGATAAAAAATTTTTCAAAAATGTTAAATTGTTTATTTCACTTAATTCCCATGGAAACACTATGTAGGAAACTACACACCTCCTAAAGGTTAGCAAAATTCTTTTAATTTTTTTTTAGTGTAGTAAATACTTTTGTTCATTTTTAAAATGAAAACCTGGTTTGAGATAGGAAGCTATCACTCCGATGTAGGCAATTAGAATTGCATTCTCAAATTTTCTTCTGAGATCCTCACAATAGCAGAAACTACAACTGTATCTCCTATATACTATGAAAGTACTAGTTTTTCCTCTATCAAATATAACTTGCCTAGAAATGTCATTAAATAAACTATCCTAGGATTAAACAAGTCAATATTATTTTATCTCTGATTCTGTGCTAATATATATATGGTTAGAAAAACAAAATGCAGTGATTCTTCTCTGGATTATTTTTTGTGTGAGTTTAGTAGTCATAATGTCATTGTATGCGAAAGAATTTTTTATGTAAACATCATTCATTATTATTTTTATTCCCTTGTGTTTTTGGATTATATTTTCTCAAGTTTTCATATTATGATTTCATCAGATGAGCCCAGAAAAAGAGAAAATACTTTACCTTCCTACAGACACGGAGCACCTCATTATTCAGCATACAAAACAGTGTTCTCAATGCGTTTCCACAGAAGAAGCTTCTCATGTTAATTTTTTTAGGGGGAGGGGGTTGAGGTCTCACTCTGTCACCTAGGCTGGAGTGCAGTGGCGCGATCTCGGCTCACTGCAACCTCCACCTCCAGGGCTCAAACAATCCTCCCACCTCAGCCTCCCATGTAGCTGGGACTACAGGTGCATGCCACCACACCCAACTAATTTTTTGTCTTTTCGATAGAGACGGAGTTTCACCTTGTTGCCCAGGTTAGTCTTGAACTCCTGAGCTTAAGCCATTCATCTGCCTCAACCTCTCAAAGTGCTGGGAGTACACGTGTGACCCACCACAGCCAGTAGATTCTCATGTTAATTCTTAGTTACCAGTAGCCACACTCAGTGTTCTCCTATAGCAACTTTGATAGCTCCATAGCAAAATAGTGTAAAATGAATTATGTAAAATACATTTATAGATGAAACCATGCAAGTAGTTCCACAGGCCATTATTGAGTTCACTATTAATCATTTGAGTGTTTTCATCTTTATTTTGGTAAAATTCCTAATTGTATATGCATATTTTGAGCAGTCTCTGATTGTCATTGAAAGAATAATTGACGAGAAAGAATTCTACTATTGAAAGAATAGTAGAAAAATTATCTTCAAAAGGCTTCATATGTTCACTATGTGCAGAGAAACCATTTTCGTGAAGACTTTGTGTTCATGATAAGAAAATTCTTCATTTGTATTCATTTTTTGCAACTTATTTCTTTCTTGTACCTAATTTCCCAAAAAGTTATTTAGGTAACACACATGTTATACGTACATATACCCAAACACACACAAATGTTGTACATGTGTTTTGTTAAATTGTGTGATAACTTAAGCAGAAAACTATATAATACCTTTGTCAAAAGAAAAATGTAGAGGATGGAATCAAACTTTTGTAATATTAGTTGAGAAGTAAAAGTGAGTATAACATTATAAATAAATTGGAGAAAAAGAAATATTAAAATAAGTGCAGAGATTAAAATGGTAAGGACAGACAGCAACTCCAACTGGTTTCTCTTAAAAAGTCCAAGGAATCTGATGAGTACTGTTGCAACACAAGAAGCACATGCAGAAAGGCAGCATTTTAAAAATATACTACTACATACTCAACAAGCATTTCTGAGTGCTTGCTCTGCATCAGGCATTATGGATAAAAGGGGACAGTCTCAACCTTCAAAATGCCTACAGTGCAGAGAATTGAAGCTTTACACGAACAGAATTTTAAACATGAGATAAGTAGTAAAATATATGTGCACAAAAAACAAAGAGGGAGGGCTACCTTGTTCTGCCTTAGAGAATCAAATAATCTTCAGGAATTAGGATGTGTTTTGCAGGCAGAGAACTTGAGGGCTCTTTTAGACCTAAGAAGCTGCATGTGCAAAGTCCCAGAAAAATGATAGAGTAGTGTGTTTTTGGAAAAATTAAAAATTGCAGTTGTTAGAATATAAAGTGGAAGCCAAATCTTGAAGAAGAGACTGTCCTGATGACAATAGAATACGAGGGAAATTGTATAGCAAGGTAGTAGCATGATTAGATTTCTTTGATAGGAAAATCACTCTAACATGGAATGGAGGGTGGTTTGAAAGAAAGGAGCCCACTGAGAATGAGGTTACAGCAGACTCTATAAAGGATAATGAAGGCAGGCCTAGCAGCAGATAGTGATTCCAAGAGGTGGCTCTAGTGCTCATGCAGTTGATTCCCCTAAAACTTCTATGGGAAAAAAATGGAGGCCCCCTCAAATGTAAAATCAGACCCATGTAGCCTCTGACATAAGAATGAAGACATCTGGGAAATAGTCACAATGTTATTTATTCTCACAATTAGTAAAAGTGTCATTGGCATTTTAGCAATTATGTTATAGACTGATGGTTAATCAGCTGGAATGACAGGTGAAAAATTACATAGTTCGTATTTTACTAGTGATCAGCATTATTTAAACTTTAGGAAAAAGATGATATATAATGTGGAGAATAACTCAGTGCAGGGGTGGAGAATAATGAGAACTACTCTCTGCTTATTGAATAATACTGTTAAACAAGTGGTACAGAAAGATGATTTTTGTAATTTTTTAAAACTAAAATGATTAGCAAGCAGGAGAGTTAGCTCAGTGTCTAACTCATAGTGTCTAAAAATTTTTTGTTATTAATGAGAAATAAAACAACAGAACCTCTAAGTGTTTTTCTTTCTTGGGTTGATTTAAAAATATATATATGAAAACATAATGATAGTGACATATTCTCTCCCCCTGAAATCTCTGGGCCATGTGCCTAAGCCCATTTTTCTCCTCTGAGTCTACACCATTTGGTTGCATCTATTGAGTGTATCTTTGTATTTGAATATGTGTCCTTGTGAATACATGCATGAAAATTTTAGCACTCATTCAGAAGGTGCACACACAGATATTTTTGTCTTGCTTTAAATGCTGAAAGACCAAATGGAAAATGAGGCATTTCTCTCCTATAAAAACACCAATTGAATTTTCACTTGGGGGAATCTATTTTAGAATGACATCACAAAAATGTAAAATAAAATTTAAAAATGAATACTTTTGAGGAACAAGGAATCCCAAGACAGAAAATGACAAGAACCAATTAGTATGGACACAATCCTAAGGCAAAACTTCTAGCTGTATGCAAAATATGTCACTCTAGAGGCCAATATTCACTAAGCTGCTGAAGATGTTTATTAAATTTGCAAAGTTCTGGAGACTGCAATTACAAAACAAATAATACTATAGGCTAAAATATGTTGGATCATTTTATGTGGAAATATATGAAAGATTTTAATGACATGATTTACTGCTAAAGCTGGAAGTAACATTCCAAAAATAGAAAGTACTTACTTTACGATTATATGTAATAGGCGTGATAATCCTTAACATCAAAGAAAAGGAATGTCATCTTCCTCCTTTTCAAATGATGGGCCAATCTTACCTATGAGGAGAATGTATTGGCTACAGCGGACAATTTAAGATTCAGAAGCTACAGTCATTCTGCCTCCCCTCCCCTTACCCCATTAAGACTATGTGCTGTTCTATGGCAGCTGCTTTTGCCATTTACGTTAAAAGCAGATGGAGAAAATGCAAAGAACTGTCAGTTTTATGGCCATGTATAATCAGCATCTGGGCTGTATGTTACAGACACAATCAATCCAAAGACATATTTTACTGGGTATTATGAAAACTTTTTGTGTTTCTAAGGCAGTCCCCAAATTACAGATAGTGCTATATTTTAATCCTGTTGATCACAGAGATTGCAGCCAGTTACATCTTTTCAGCTTCAATGTGAATGATGTATGTGTGTATGTGTTTCATATACAGTTACTGAGTTATCTGCAAAATTGTACTGCTAATTTGTTTAAGAGCATGATTCGGGACCATATATATTTATTTCACACTAGAAATAAAATAATGTGAGATTTATCTATACATTTATATAATTATTTATATAATGTATGTGTGGGGGGGTGTGGGTGTGTGTGGGGGGTTGTGAGGTTACAGTAGTCCCCTCTCTTCCACACTTTTGCTCTCCATGGTTTCGGTTACCCATGGTCAACCACAGTCTGAAAATATTAACGTATTTTGAGAGAGAGCGACCACATTCACATAACTTTTATTATAGCATGTTGTATTAATTGTTGTATTTTATTATTGATTGTTGTTAATCTCTTTAATTAAACTTGATCATAGGCATGTGTGTATAGAAAAATAAACAGTGTATATAGGGTTCCGTACAATCTGCAGTTTCAGACATTCAGGGGGTCTTGGAATGTATCCCCTGTGGGTAAGGGGAAACTATAGTATATGCTGTAAACTTTTAATTCTTTAATATATTGTGCTGCATATTATATTTTTGATTGCATATATATACATATTTTTATTATTTCACTATTTTTGTATAAGAAAGAAAATACCATATATTTTTTCTACATCTCATGTAATTCTTAGAAAACATTTATGGTAAGTTCTATTCTCCCCATTTTTCAGGAAGAGAAACTGAGACACAGAGAAAGAAAATAGCTTTTATAAGGTCCAGACAGCTAATCAGCTGCAGATCCAGGATTTAGTCCATGTCTATATAAGTGCAAAACTCATATTTTTAATCGCTAAATGACACACCTTGAAAAATTCTATGTATGTCTATAAAGTGTAGACATATCTCTTGAGGGCTATTGAAGATTTGGCATGTGGATGTTATTTTATATAGTTTGTCAAAATAACACAATTTTAAAACATTGAAAATAATGTCTAAGAATTGAATGCTAGAGAGCTGAAAGTGTCATTTAAAGTGCTAATACTGTTTAATGTCTTATAAATGTCTTTAGAACTATTTTTTAATTGCCCCGTCATACACACTGCATGTTGTATACTCTACTGATGTAAGATCTGCTCACCGATAACCATTAGTGTGTGTTACAGAGCCCATCAGTCCACAAGGGGCAGAATCAGACTTCATTGGACTAAAAGATGGCTGCACATAATTGACATATTCTAAGAGTCTTGTGTATTAAAGCAGAGGGATATTTCATGATTTTTTGTTTTCTATAATTTTTGAAATAGGCACCAGAAAGTGTTATATATTGTTTGTAGTTCATTCTTTAGGAACTTTAAAGGCGTGAAGACATGTATAATGAGGTAGCAGTAATTAGAGAGCAAGAGAAAAAATTGTAGAAGTGGAAACAGAATGGGAAGAAGTCTTTTATTGGATAAACATACTTTTGAGTTATTTTTAATGGTGTAGTTAGAAAACTGTCTTCATCTTCTCATATATTGAGCATGTAACTAAAATTTCCTTCTACATTTGAAAGAGTAGTAACAGCCATTGCTTTGGTTCCATGTATGTATGTATGTAAACACACAAACACGTACAGTGATAAGATGCTATGCAATCATTTCCATAAATTATGTGGAGAAAAAGGTGTTGGCTCCTCTTACATGGAAAAGTCTTTCTTGTAGTATGTGATTTACAGTACTTTCCTCCCCTAATCACTTTCTAAATCTATTTTTACTTTGAAACTCATGATACTGAATTTTCTCTGAAGGACTGGCATTTGAAAATCTCTTAATTATGGTGGATTTTATCCATGGCATGAAAATTTATCTTAGCCATTATACTATCTATTTTTGTAATCCTGGAATGTTTTTAATTAGGTTCTTTGTGGAACAATGGATTCAGATTTGCACTCTATAAAATTCAGCAGCTTCTATGCTATTAAAGCACAGATTACAGGACAGCAATGCTAGAAAATGTAAATTTTATTTGCCCTTTCTTTTTACCTCAACCTGAAAACTTTAGTATTTCACTTCTTTATTTTTTATGATGTAAGTATGTTTTCTTCTTTTTGTAAGACAAAGGACATCATTTGAGATGTGTGTTGGTTTTAGTTTATCAAATATATTCTAAAGTTCTTACAATGAAAAGGACAAACTCTTTATTCTAAAGACCCAAACATTTGCAATAAGTACAAATTAGTTTATTGTTTGTCCACTAAGGAAGAGACAACAGGCATTTTGTAATATATTACAATTTAATCTGTCCATGGTAGAATATTTTCCTGCTTGAAAATCTGTCCCTCTGAATGATGGATGCAATTATGTTTTGCCTTAATGAACTGCTGAGACAGTGCAGTAAAAACCAATTCGCTGCTGAGTCAGTGTAAATAACAATGTAAACTGTGTATCAAATACTTTTTTTTGGAACAAGATTGAAAATAGATAAATGAATAAAAGTAAACAAATCCATGGTACATGTCATCGTACAACTTTCTGTTGTACATGTAAATGCAATAGTTTGCAATGTGAAGATCAAGTCCTTGGTACATTGCAATAACGGATGATTCACACAGCATCACTCAAATGTGTCCAAAGTATTATTTTTGCATATAAAAATATAATGCCATTTTATCGTGACTCCTCTTTGTTTTATAACTTTTTGAGTATGCATTTTCAAAAAACAAAGGCCTTATTTATTGTATAATTTGGGGTTTTTTTGCTTTCAATCAGTGAAATTAGTTGTAGATTAATTACAGAAATTATCATAACATATATTTGAGTGTCATTAGAAAAATTAGTGATCATTACAATTATTCTAGTTTGAGACTTTAAAATAATAAATTAATTTTAAAATTTCCAAGGAATATCTTCAATTATATCAAATTATAGAATTAGTTTGGCCACATTTGTGAGCTCAGGCTATTGACATTTCAGAAGTCTCTACGCTGAATATAGCATTTAAAAAAGACTTATATTGGAGAAATTTGTTTTGAAATCTAACTGGAAAATAAGATTATTTATCAATAAAACTTTCACAAATGTATGAACATCTCTGCTTTTTTATTATCATTGAATTCCAGTCATATAGCATAATATTTTGGACAGAGTAGACATTAAATATTTATAGGGTGAATGAACTAATTAATGATTATTGGTTTCTTTAGATTGTTTTCAAGAACCTGAAATCATATCTATGAAAAGTAGTGTATGAACTAGCTTTGCATTACTATTAAAAGAAATCTACTAGTCGCTAAGAATTATTATTTTTTTCTCATCATATCACTATGTTATTGTGAGCAAATCTTTAACACATTGAAATAATATTTAACTGGCCAGGATATGAAGTCTTCTAACCAATCAATAATATTCCATCTGTAGCTCGTTTTCTCTGTATATTTATTGATTACATTTTAAGCTTAAAATTCTACTATAAGAACGAATAAAGGCCAAAAAGAATTTCTCTTAACTGTCAATCAAAACATTCTAATCAATAAAGTAACAAGCAAATGATTTACATGTCCTTTACTCTATTTAGAGCTTTTGAAAAAAAACTCCCTTTCTTACAACCTAGATAAATAATACAGATGACAAACTCATATTTCCATCATACAGTTTATTTACTGTCTTCTGGAGTAAATCTGCCCATTAGGAGCCAAGAACCCAGTGAGCAGGGATATGTGAAAACGAATAGAATACAGTGAAGTACGAGCAGAGGAGTTAAGATGGTGTCCTTGGGTATATAGGAAAAGGCGCAACTCATTATACCTTAGAAAATAAGGAAAGGATTTAAAAGGAGGCCATGTTTTCGCTGTCTTAAAATAACTAAGCATTATTAATATCAATACTAGTATAAAAGTATCACTAACATACATGTCCAATAATAAGAAAGAATTGAGGAAATAGGATACGTTTCGACAATGGAATATTATGAAGGCATTAAAAGTAATGTCTTCCAAAATGTTTAATGATACAGCAGTACATGTGTGATATGAGGTTGGATGTAAAGACAATACACGCAATTTTATTTGCAGTAATACCTCAGTTACATAAAACACACTCAAAATTCTGTATGCGGTAATACCTCAGTTATATAAAATAAATATGCAAGCAAAAAAACGCTAAAGTAAAACTCACTGATCTGAGTGATGCATTACGGATTTAGTTTTTAACCATATTTTTTACATTTTCCAAGTACAGTAAGCACCAAGGAGATAGAGTGTCTCATCAAAGCAAAAAAAGATTGTTAGTAATATCAAATGTTACAGTGAGTTCAAGAGCAATGAAAACTGAGGAAACCCGTTGAATGGTGAAATAAAGAGGTCAGAGAAGGAACCCTGATGCTGTTGAAGAAAAACCGTAGCACTGTGAGAAGGGCTTTAAAATCAGAAAAGACCAAAATTTTGGCAATTTGATTTAATGTCCTAGGGATAATTTGTTTGTTTTGATTTTATTTTCATTAAATGTTGTGTGTATGTGTGTGTGTGCGTGTGTGTGTGTGTGTGTGTATGTGTTAAAGTATTACCAACATTCAATAAAAATGAATTAATGTATATGACACATATATGGTATGTTTTCATGATATTTATTCATATTTAAATATATACACACATATACATATATATATTTATATAATATATATATGCATATATTTTTTCAAATCCAGGCAGGAAAGTGGAACTCATGCTAGGTGAGCTTTATTTTCCTGTTGAAAATGAACTCTATTTTTCTGTTGAAAAACAGAGGGATTTAATATAGAGAATGGACTAAACAATTGCAGGAAGATAACAGGGAAAAAACTGCTACCACCCCAGGGCTATAAAGACAGAAGAAGCTGGTATTTTACAAAATTAGAAGGTGGCACCAGCAGAAAGTAAAATTAGGAAGGAGACGAGACCACTTCTGTAGACATCCCCTGAGACAGAGAAAGGAAGACATACCCCAGCTTCTCCTCTCCGCCAACCCTTCACCACCCTACCAGTGTCTGTCACTGGCAAATCTCACAGCAGCCTGTTGGCAAGTGAGCCTGGGATATATGGTTCACTGGAGTCAGCTCTCTGGGACACAGAGCAGAATAGAGGCGAAGGGCATGGGAAATGATCATAATGATGTTTCTTTGGAGAGAAAGGAGGCTGAGAAGCAACGTTTTTTTGATAGACTAAAATATGTACCAAAGACTTCATGAAATCTACTGATTTGTGCGTTGATTCATAACTAGGTGGGTAAAATCTTGTCTTTCTCTGTTAGCAGGACCATAGAGTAGATGATATCAGAGTTATTTTCAACTCTGTGATTTTAGTATACCATAAAAATACTTCAGTGGTGCTCAAATGCACTTCGCTGCAGTGGATTTTATGTGAAATATTCACAAAATGAATCCACAGAGCCTAGACTGTCTTACTGAAAGTATCTGTAGCATATATGGATTTATAATTTAACATTTTGCCTCATAAGAAGCTTCAAAATTAATTTTGTGAGTAGAAAATGATTTTTTAACCTATAATACACTTTCTGTAGAGGAAATAAAAGTTTTATAAAATTTAATATTCAACAGTAATTTTCTTTGTGGAAGAGTTATGATTGTATCTAAAATATGTAATAGATTTATTCAGTATTTCTACCTATTTCTCCAATTTATATTAAGGTAATTAAAATGTACTCCTAAGTTAGTTTCTTAAAGGTATTATTTCTTTTGTACAAAGTCCAGACTTAAATATTGATGGATATGTAGTACTTAAAAATCTGAATATTTTAATTATTTTTATAATTGCCTTGTTTTTAATCCCAATTTGCTTCACATTTAGGGACAGAAAAATTAAATTTAGTGCTTATTTTTCAGGAAAAAAATATATCAGTCATGAAGAACATCAATTTTACTTCTTGACATCAGTCCTGAGCTTGAATTAAACATGTCTGAAGGCTCACGTCTCCATTTAAAAAGTTGAATTTTTTTTCATTGCAGACGTTTGGAACAGAACACAATCAAAGTCATCCCTCCTGGAGCTTTCTCACCATATAAAAAGCTTAGAAGAATGTGAGTGAACAATATTCTACAATATATGTAATTTTAAAAATTAGACAGGTCATGGGACCATGCAAAGAAACCTAAGTATGAGTATATCAGTGTTTGACAGCTTAAATATTAAGTGATGTGACTGTCTGATTACTAGCTCTGTAATAATATTTTAATCTTACTATCTAAACTATGTAATTTTAAAGGTCTCTGTAATTTAGCATATTGATTCACACAAATGTGAATGTTTATGGTCAATATATTTTGCAAATATATTCAGGTGTTCTATTGTCAAAAATAAGACATGGCATCTTATATGGGAAAATAGACAATGGTTATTTTTTAAAGCATGATTTCTTTTTTAAATTTCGGATCCCTCAGATGTTAAGTGTTGCACATTTTGTACATGTATTGATGAGTACAAAACCAACATTTAAAAGCCATACGTAGCTATTTCCACAGTAAATCTCACTGACATTCGATTGAATGTAACCTAACCCTATTTCTAATCTTAGCGACCTGAGCAATAATCAGATCTCTGAACTTGCACCAGATGCTTTCCAAGGACTACGCTCTCTGAATTCACTGTAAGTATTCACTGGGTCACTGAAGGAAAACAGAAAACCACAGCAAAGAGTGGCTACCTTTTTTAAATTGGGGTTTAAAAATACTCTTAGGGGTTTATTGTGAATAATGAATTATTAATAATGTTAATTATTATTAATCATTACTGGATCCCATTATTTTTATGGAGGACTGCTACCTGTCACTAAAATTCACCAGTTTGATCATTTTGCTGTTAGGAGAGCAAGAGTCAGATCCCCTTTTTGACCATTTTTTTATTTCTAAAAGAAAAAGAAAATATTTATTTTGGAAAGCATATAGCTAGTATCTAGGGACAATATCAGTCTCCTTTGAAATGCTAGGCAAAGTCTTGCTGAGAACACTTGAAGATGACCACTGAGAGGAAACCTCGACTCTTTTTCATCACCTTAATGCTATCCTAAAAGAATAAGCTTTTAATCTCTCAAAGAACAAAGATTTTAAAATATGACAGCTTTTTAATGTCAAGAGAACCTTCAGAAAGATAACTATGTAAATTAAAGAAGTTTAAATATATAGAAGCTGTTATTAATATTACTTCACACTTGTAAAAAAATCTTCAAAAGTCCACCAAGTAACCTTTAGATCAGATTTTAAAATTCAAAAGTGGAAGCTGGCACATTTTTATTTTTTAAGAGCTGATACTCAGAGAAAGGTTCTTATTGATGTCAATTCCTGCCGAAATCTTTCAGATTTCAGAGGTCAGGGGTAGCCAGTGAGAATGCCGAGATACACACGTGCGAGACCCAGATAAACCCCTGGAGTTTGTGGAACAAATTGCTGGCACTCTTTCCAAGGGGAGAGCTAGATCGAAGTGCTCATCTGGGCACATGAGTGTTCAGATTGCTATGTTAGTCTGTTAAAAAAAAAAAAAAAAAAAAACTACAATTTTATTTTTAAAAAGGAAAATGGAAAACTGTTGCTTAAGTGGCAGTATCCACTTGGGTTCACTTTTGCTTTTTTTGTCTTGGAGGGTTTTGACTAGAAGAAGCACAAGATTAAAGGAACAATTGTTGGCAGAAAATATAGAGTGTAGTCATGTATTGCTCTCAGGCTATACTGTCAGGTTCTAAAATAACTAGGTTCAATGTAAAACTCAGATCACCCAGTCAGATTGTCCGTAAAGTACTGTTAGCACCATTCTGAACAGTAATACTATCCAGAATAAACATTGACAACCTCCCCATCATACAGAAGGACAAAAGGCAAATCAGCATATCAGTTCCTGATTCTCCACAACTTTGGTCCTCAAAGATAACCATTATATGTCAAGAAGAAGAGAAATCAGTGGGAAATTCTTATTTATATCAGCTTGCTTGCAGAGTTTGATAGTAAGCTCTTGCCTTAATAGTGTTAATTGACACTTCTGTGGTTGTAAGAATTAAAAGAAAATATATAAAGATATTTAAAAGTAAATTATAAATAGAACAGCTTATTATAATTTGTTACTTCTCTCAATAAATTACATTATGTTTGTTGATAAGCAGGTTCCTGTAATTAATGATGATAAATTATGTAATCTAATAAACAATAAAATAGTGTGTTGTCACTCTTTTTGCTATTTGCTAACACATATAAAATAACATGATTGCTACATTGAAATCTAAGGCCTCGTGGTGAGAGCACTCACACACCCAGTTGTCTTAGAAGGCTGTAGAAAAGCTTTATCTTTACTTGAGGATAAAGTAAACTGCAGTTAAGTGAGGGAGTTAAGTCACTGGGGTTTTTCCAGTTCAAAATGTAGCAATACGTGGAAGATTACAAACTGTTTGCCGAAAGTGGAATACCTGCATAATACTGTAAAACAGATAAACTGGAAGAGAATCAACTAACTGAGTTATTTTAGAGAAAGCCCACGTGTCACCACACATATTATTTTCCTCGTCATGTTCACAGTTTGAGTTCACTTTCCAAAGATTAAGTTATTTTCCCCTCCTTAAAATATATAACTACACATATTTGCAATATTTCTCTTCTTCATTGATCCACAGTTAATATGTTCAAAAGAAATGTATTGGGCCCGATTATGTACCAGGCCCTAGTAGAGGGTCTAGAGATGCAGAGTGCCCAGAATACAAAAATCCCTGCTTCATGGAGGAGACCAATGATAAACTGGCAAATGTATAGTATACATAAAATTTACCTATATTTATAGTATTACATCTATCTGTGGATGAAAATGCTATGAATAAAAATAAAGACAGAACAAGGGATAAGGAATGCTGTGGTTGGGGGGAAGCTAAAACCTTAAATAGGATGATCAACAAAGACCTGAAGAGTGAACTGTGTAGATAGTACAGATATATAGAGGAAAGGCATTCAAGACAGAGGGAACAGTTAAATACTAAGGACCTTTAGCAGGAGTATGCTAGATGTTTCAAGAATTAGCAAAAAATATCACTGCGACTGGAGAGTAGTGGGTGCTTGAAACTGAAGTAATGAAGAGAATGCAATTGTAACTACAGGTCTGGGACACTATAATTAGGGTGGGGGAGGAAAGCCAGTGAAAGCTAAATTTCCAGAAAAGAATTGTGCTGGAGATCATGATAGTGACCAGGAGTTAAAACCTTCCAGAAGGGAGCAGAGTACTTGGGAGTATGTAGTTGCAACACCTCTCTTTATTTAAATAAAAATTTTGCTTACAAGTTTCACTTACACCTGATACTTTAATACCATGCCTTTCTAGAACTGTACTCAAGAATATAGACAGATTAATTTAATCACTGCATTTGCTAAATACATGAAAATATTTGAAGGTGATATGATGCCAAGCACCTCTATTGCATTCTACTTAAAAAATAAAAATTTCAGCCAGGCGTGGTGGCTCACGCCTGTAATCCCAACACTTTGGGAGGCCTAGGCAGGCAGATCAGTTGAAGTGAGGAGTTCAAAACCAGCCTGGCCAACATGGTGAAACCCCATCTCTACTGAAAATACAAAAATTAGCCAAACGTGGTGGTGCACGCCTGTAATCCCAGCTACTCAGGAGGCTGAGGTACAAGAATCGCTTGAACCCAGGAGGCGGAGGTTGTAGTGAGCCGCGATTGCACCACTGCACTCCAACCTGGGTGACAAAGTGAGTCTCTGTCTCAAATAAATAAATAAATAAATAAATAAATAAAAATTTCAAGTTATGTAATCACCAAAATTGCATCTCTTAGAGACAAGTGGACTTGATTTACCTAATGTTTTTTATGTCCTCTCCTACTAAGAAATCCTATAACTTTTAATTAACATTATTATTTATTTTTATTATGTATTATGTAAAATTATAATGTTATATTAATATATTGTTACATAGTATAATATGCAATATATTAACGAAACAAAAACCAAACATCATGTCATTTTATCTTCAGGGATTTTAAAATTTCTTTCAATGTGACATCAACAAGATTTTTATAATATTTAGTAATAATGTCTTAAGAATTCAGCATACTAGTGTTTTTAGCATTGTCTGTAAACAGTTTTTATTGTTTTCTGCTTATTACTTGGAAACGTCCTTCTATAGTAACAAAACGTTGTATCAATGTAGCATACTGCTAAGCATATCACCTTTAGGACACTAGGTGGCTATGTCCAAATCCTGGCTCTAGTACTTAATAGTTAGAGGCTGAGCTAGTTACTAAATTCCCTGGGTATTAGTTCTTCCATCTCTAAAATGAGGATAAAGTTATAGAGTAAACATCAAGAGATAATAGGTATGGCCATGGCAAATTCATCTCTTGATACAAAGCAATTTGTATGTTTCTGGATCTCAATTATTTCAGAGAATCTTTCTTTATGCCCAAGGTCCTCAATGTATGATTTTTCTCTTTTCCCATTTTCTTCATTAGCCCTTTGTAAACTATTTTAATTCATTTACTCTAATTTCCTTATTTCTTGAACTAGCTCCCAAATTCCACAGGGGTCTACAGTGGAAGACTTGAACGCTGTACTTAGATTTCCGGCAACCTTTTCCTAAATTGCTGTTAAGTTTCCTGCCCAGTATCTTGCATTTTACTACAGGTTTTCAATGAAAATTAAAAGGTAGCACCTCTCTTTTGTCCTCTGCTTTATCTTTACTGAACTCTTATAAAAATCACTTCGAGTTATAACTTTCAAATGTATACGTTTTAAAAATTTTGTAAGTATAATTTCCCTGACATTTTTTTGAATAATAAAGCCTCTGCCCATGACACTTTTTTCATGATAGTCATCTTATAGGTTGCTATTTTGGACTTTTTTTTCTCTTCAGTAGGAGTTGTCTTCTGCCAGCTTTCTTTTTTGAGACAGAGGGTCACACTCTCACCCAGGCTGCAGTGCAGGGGCGCGATCTCGGCTCACTGCAACCTCTGCCTCCCAGGTTCAACCGATTCTCCTGCTTCAGCCTCCCGAGTAGCTGGGATTGCGCCTGCCACCACACCCAGCTAATTTTTTGTGTTTTTAGTAGAGACTGGGTTTCACTGTGTTGGCCAGACTGGTCTCGAACTCCTGACCTGGTGATCCGGCCCCCTTGGCCTCCCAAAGTGTTGGGACTACAGGCATGAGCCACTGCGCCTGGCCTCCGCCGGCTTTCAACAAGAGCAGGAGAGCTCAAACGCTGGTAACCAGCTATTGCTGCCTCTTACTGTCCTCATGCTGAAACTCACAAGGGCTAAACTGTGTTTAACATTCTTGGCCTTCCTTATAGCAGCAGGTACAAGAACTGCCTTAAAATTTCCCTATTGTTCCAAAAGACTAGTCAAAAAAAATCTCTATCAGAGTATTTGTATGTTGTACACATATAATAGTACATATGTATATACTGTCTATGTGGTATGCTGAACATAAGTCATGTATAAACTGTAGAGAAGATACTCAATTAGTCATTCTTGGTATTTGGGTGATATTATCCACATCCCTCATGTATTGATTTTCTTTTCAGCTGATTGCACTTTTGTCTTTCAATTTCTTTAAAACATTTCTTTTCCTCCAACAGTGTAGGACAAATTCTCACTGGCCTTCTCTTAGTTTATATCTTTATGTGATGATATTTCTTTCCCTCATTTTTATAGATTTTGGCCCTATTTCCTGGGCTGTCATCCAACTTCTCTATCCTGGTCTTTGGATTTTTTATATTTTAACTTATTTTCCTTGCTGTCATTTTGATCTCATTGCTATGTAAAATACTGTACCCAGCCCTAGTCCTGCTAAACCTTTTTGGAGAAATGTCATTCCCATCACGTTGAGTATTTCTTTATTATTCTTATGGTTAATACTCCATACAGCAATAATACCTATACGGATAGATTTCCTACATCCTAGTGTAATTTTCTCCTTTTTTGCTGTTTACCCACTTTGTCTCATTACAATAGCATCTGTTACTTTTTAACATGGTCTTAAGGAAAACAATGATTTATTGGAAAAAATAATTCCACAATATAAATACGATGCATCTCCTAGCTTGTTCTCCTTTCTTGCTATTTGGGCCAACCTTCAAAGCAAAAGTCTCAAGTGAACAACCTACTAAATTGTCTACCCCTTGATCCTCATGCAGGTTCTCCACAATTTGTACACATCTTTGTTCCTTTCTAAATTGCGGTGGATTCACAATATCAGACTCTTTGACTATTCAAAATTACTCTTTTGGATTTCCCTTTGAAGCCATATCTTCTTTATCTCAGTCATATCAGTGCCTGAGACATGGGCAGATGATGGGCATTCAAAAATGACTATTGAATTGAGCACCAAACTTAGAATCTGGCTACGTTACTGGCATGTAATAAGTGCACAATCTCTATTGCTGAGTGAATGAATTGAATGATATTGAATTGAACATCCCAAATTGGTGCCATCTTAATCTACTCATTTGTGTTTCCTAATGCCCTCTCTTCTGTTAATCTTGACCTCAAAATATATATCTATTCATGCTTTACCTTTTCTGATTCCCTTTCTGCCTCGTTCTGGACAATATAGAATCCTCTCTTTTGTTCTTTGATTTTTAAAATGGTTTATTTTCTAATTGATTTACTTTTCTAAAGAAATCTACGTTTTCTATAAACAAAATTTCATGTTCTGTTTTATAGTTATATCATGGAATCTAAAGAGACGAATGGAATATCTCTTTACACTATAATAGCACCCAGCTTTATTTATTCCTTTGAGGATTTTGTTCACGTTTTATAATATACCTTACCTCTCTGTGACATTTTGAAAAAGGAACAGCTTTTCTCTCACATATTCATTTCTCTTGTATTATTATTTTCTTCCTTTTCAAAAAGAGATTATATACTGCTGCCAAACATATCAATTATTTAGATTCTCATTTCAGCTTTTTCTTTATAAGTTATGGCAACCATTTGTTTATTTCCCAAAAGAATATCTCTCTGATCTTTGAAAATAATATATGCTTATTTTAGAGATATATTAAAATACACAAAAATATGTAATGTAAATTCAAATCACCTCTGGATGGCAAATCATCTGCCATCTAAATATGTTTCCCTTTTATTTTGTGCATATATGTATATATTTTTTAAACAAAATTAACATAATACTTTAACATGCTTCTTTTTTACTTAATGTTGTATGTATCATGAGGACTTGTATGTTACTACGTACTCTTCTATTCTTGATTCTACACTTAGCATTCTTCTTTGTTATATATGATGTGCTCTTATTACATATGAACTGTGTATGTGTGTGAGTAGAAAAACAACTTAAAAGGAAACATTTCTATGAAAAGGCAATGCAAGTGGAAATTGTGTGTGTGTGTGTGTGTGTGTGTGTGTGTATATATATATATATAGTGTTCTTTATTTTTTTGTTTTCCAAATGTCCTACAGTAAGCATCTATCTGATCTGCAATCAGGCAAAAGACATTTGTAAATGAAGTTTGTTTACTCAGCTGTAACTTTTATGATGTATTGATTGCCTACTAACTTCCTCTATGCCTGAGTAAATATGTATTAGATGAATTTGTTATGCAGGTTCGGTGTCTAATTTTTTTCATTTAAAACATTTTTTTCAGTGTCCTCTATGGAAATAAAATCACAGAACTCCCCAAGAGTTTATTTGAAGGACTGTTTTCCTTACAGCTCCTGTAAGTATTTGATTGTTTTCCATCTCTCGAGCCTAATAATATATATTAGCCGGTTTGTTATCTCATATTTTTATGGAGGCTTTGGAAAAATTTGACTCAAAATGATACAGTTTAACAAAATAGAAAAGATTAGTCTAGCCAAGCTAACATTCTTGATTATTTACTTGAAGACACTACTTTTTGGAGTAGTCCCCAAACCATTTTCTCTACACTATCATGAATGTATGCATTCTGGCTGCTCTATCATTTAAAGCTTCTACAATCCCTGTCCTTGTGAAACATCTCTGTTTTAACTTAACCAGTAGCTGGAACCGAGAAAGATATGGTGATATACTCAACAACCTTTGTCCAAAGAATCTGCAGGAGCCACAGTATTGCAATAACTTCCTCAAACACAGATGGTGTGCGGTGAACTGTAACACACGGTAGTCTTCAGACTAACCTTTAGAGAGAGAATTACCTGTAAATCAAAGACCACTCTGATTAAACAATAGATACTGCTCATTTGTCTCAAAAGAAGCACTTACCATACATATTTGCAAAAAGCAGATTTAACACCATGTGTTTTAATGCATGCCCATATGAAAAGTAAAGTTGGAAAAAATATGCAAATATTAAAACTTGGTAATCATCAAATTCTATTCGTATCATCAAACAGACGACCTCATTTGGGGCACACACTGGCCTAGATGCTTTAGATACAAAGATAATTGTGTTGTAATTTTTTTCTTAGTAAATCTCCCTTAAAATTCTTATGTATACAGTGTTATTTTCCCTCTGGAGTATATTTATTTCTTGGCATTTATTTGGTAACTATTTATTCCTAATCCCACAGTCTTCATATATATATGCGCATATATATTATATATATTATATGTAATATGTATTATATACTTATATATAACATATATTATATATACAATTCCTGAATTGATAAACTTATATTCTTAATTACATCCTATTATCCATGTCTTAAACTTTTTCACCATTATGCAGAAATGTATTTTACATTCCATCCCAGCACGCACACATACAAACAAATGAAACAAAATGTTAACAAAACAATAATGAACCTTATTATGTGTAGTGCTCTCCTTTCTGTTCACCCCCTGCCCCAATTCTCTCTTTATTTTCTCAGTGCTACATAACCCAGTAAATTTATTTTACAATAGACCAATGAGTTATGACAAATACTGATTTCATTACTTAATGACTTTATTTGGGTTTCAAATTTTTCTAAGCTTCGCATTTCCATTATTAAATATTGTTACTAATTTGATAAAATTATGCTATTCACAGTCCAGATGTCTGTACGCATTGTAGATATCACTTGATGCTGTAACCAAGTATTGCCTACTTGTGACTCACCTCTCTGCCATTCTTCCACATTTCCCTAGAATTACTCTCTGTGCCAGTTATTCACAGTCACTCTTACTATCACTGACCTATCTACTACCAATACATAAAATGTCACCTTCTTTTTCTTTCCATGCACACTTATTGGTGGCTGATGTAACACACATGCTAATAAAATATGGAGATCTATATAGATAAACCTTCTAAAGCCATCTTTATAAAGTTTCATTTCTACACTAAGGCTCATTCTTAAGCCTGCCAGAGCGAAAGAATGACATGATTATTTCTTTACAGCTGACTGAGAACCTGGTAAAGTTAAGTGTCTTAGTTTTGGTTGGTCAGATATTAGAGAGAAGAGTCAGGGAAATAAAAGAAACAAAACAGATTGTTGTTTAATATTTATTTACTATTCCTTGGGCCACACTGAGTTAAAGTGAGTACAAACTGCATAGATGCAAGATGATGCAACACGACATCTTTCAGTTTCTTCAGGCTCCACACAATTTCATTGTCCTTGTTTGCTCTCTAACTGCTTTATTCAATTAGATTATTAATTAAAGAACAGGTCAGCATTACTCTCCTCCCAGGGAGGAGAGGTATGGAGTTAAGCAGCCCCTGTCACCCACCATTTCTTGAAGGCTTTTAAGAAACTATTACATATACCAGAGGGAAGATGAAAACTTCAGCTCCTGACGGGGAATCAAAGAGCACAGCCAATTGAATCACCGTGAGAAAGTCATCACTTTGCATGTTGCTGATGTAGCACCTTTAAAAAAATCAAGTAAAACAGAAATACCCCATGTTAACACAGAGATCGTTTTATTGTCAAAGGAGAAAATATTTTTAGTATGTTAGATAACGAGGCATAGCCAAACCACATGACACATATTTTTTGAGCTGTTACATATTTGTTAAAAGTTCTAAGTATCAAAGCAGTGAACTAAATATAGCTAGATATAGCTTGATGCTGTATCCAGTATTGTCTACAGTTTCTCCCTCTTAAAAGGCAAGAATTTAAAAAAATTTTCTCCATCCCCATGGAGAAAAATATTCTTTCTCTCCTTATATAATAACATGCTTCAGACCATCGCCAATGGGATCTTTTCACCTCTCCGGGGCCATTCAAACTATGTATGTGTAAGTTATTTGGATCACATTTGATGACATTGTTTCCACTGTGAATGCAAGAGTTGAGTCCATTACAAGTCATCTATAAAACTGTACTGTATGTGTTTCCAAAGGCATTTGGCCCAGAACCCCTTTATTTGTGGCTGCTATCTCAAGTGGCCAGCAGATTATCTCCATACCAACCCTATTGAGACCAGTGGTGCCTGTTGGGGATGGAGAAAAAGAATATTATTTTTTTAATTGTCCTTCCTGAAGAGGGAGAAACTGTCATTGGCCAAATAAGCAGGTCTGCATAAAACAGGTGACAAGACTGCATAGCATGGAATGACATTCTGAGGAACCCAGAGGGAGGAGTACTTTGTTGGGTGGAAGTTGAGTTCAGAAGGTGGTTGAGGAAAGTAGAGAGCAGAGTACATGCTGAAGAATAAACCTAAGCTCACACACAGTCACATCCACAAGAATGATGTTTGCCAAAGTATAACCCATAAACCACAGTTCCACAGAATATTGATATAGTATATAGGGGGTAAAAAGGAGTTTGTGGGGAATTGTGTTAAAAAGTTAAACAGGTATTTATAATATACGACTACAGCCTATACTAATGTATCATGTGACTCTCCAAGAGGATTGTAAAGTATTCACTCAACAACCAATATTTATTGAGCTCCCAGTATGTGCTGGGCAGCTGGGAAAGGAGGGGAAATGAAAGAGACATATGGATGATTTACTGTGGGGTAGGGAGGCATATAGATGACAGTCAGCAGTAACATAATAAATAAGTTGTGTATAGCAGAAAAATATATATATACTTTAGAAAATAGAAAAAGTAGATCAAAGTAAAAGGAATTGAGAGTGCTAGGGTTTGGGAAGGGGTCAAAGACAGCCTGCATGTATTAAGGAGAGGGGTCCGGGAGGCCAGATTGAGAAGGCAATATTAGAGCAGGCTTGACATCTGGGAGATGAACATTTCAGACAGAGAATAGCAGAGCCTGGTGTGTTTAAAAAAGAGCAAGGAGATTAGTGATTGGAGCTGAAACAGCCAGGAGGAGAGAACTGGGAAGATTGCAGAGTTCTGAAGAGTGGACTACTGGTCAGGCTGTTGTGACGACTTAGGCTTCTGCTTAGAACCAGTTGGGAGCTGTCACGTGGTTCTGAGATAGGGGTGACATGATCTCTTCTATGTTTAGAAGGACCACACTAGCGACTGTTTTGAGAATAGCCTGAACTACTTTTCCACAGAGTGTTTTGAGGGATTAATGGTGTCTTAGGACATTTTTGTGGTGTCCTTGCCAGTGGAGGCTGGGTCTCACCCATCTTTGTGTACTATTCCACCCTTACATCTTCCAGAGGAAATGATTAATAATTTGTAGTGAATACATGTATAAGTACCACTAGATTTAGGTTCATTTGATCACATGACTTTTGCTTTATGTGGTAAAACCCCACATCTCCAACCTCTAATTCCTAAATTATTGAAGTTAAAATGTTAGTGTTGAGGTTAAAGAAATATATTTCACGGCTGGATTCTCTTAAAAAGCACAAAATCTTGCAGGTGAGTTAGTGAGATGCTACACTTTAATTCTACAACTATTTAATCAAACAGATTATTGAATGCCAACAAGATAAACTGCCTTCGGGTAGATGCTTTTCAGGATCTCCACAACTTGAACCTTCTCTCCCTATATGACAACAAGCTTCAGACCATCGCCAAGGGGACCTTTTCACCTCTTCGGGCCATTCAAACTATGTATGTATAAGTGATTTGGATCACGTTTGATGACATTGTTTCCACTCTGAAAGTAAGAGTTGAGTCCCTTGCAAGTCATCTATAAACCTGTTCTGTATGTGTTTCCAAAGGCATTTGGCCCAGAATCCGTTTATTTGTGACTGCCATCTCAAGTGGCTAGCGGATTATCTCCATACCAACCCAATTGAGACCAGTGGTGCCCGTTGCACCAGCCCCCGCCGCCTGGCAAACAAAAGAATTGGACAGATCAAAAGCAAGAAATTCCGTTGTTCAGGTAATTTCTTCACGTGTTAATTTCCCCTGTGACCAACAACAATGGTTACATGAGACCTAACAAAAGCAGCTGGCCTTCGGCTGATTAGTGAACACTATAGAACCATATTTCTTTTTCTTCTGCCCATGAATAGCAAAATAAGGAGAACTGTAGACACAGTTCAAATAATACTTCTATATGTAACATTTTAACACCATGGAGAGCAGAAGAAGTAGGCTATTGACCAAGTTAAAAAGAAGCCTACATACTTCATAGTACCTTTCCAAAATTCAAATTTAACAAGAGCCTTTTAGCTGAGAATACCTTTGAAGTATGTTAAGTCTCATGTTTGTTGCCTTGACCAACCTCAAGTAGTTAGATGTATTTTCGTTTCTTCAGAAAGTGAATTGAGACTTGGTTACACGATTTGTTTGGGCTCAGAAGTCCAGGGGCACCAGGAGGGACTACAGATCCCTTGCTTCTTACTCTGAATGCACTTCCTCAGTTTGCATTCTCTTATTTTGCATACAACTGTGAGGATGCATTTTTTCCAAAAGCTATTTTTATAAAATATTTTGGGAATATTGCATTTATTTGTAAAAAGCTAAATATGAATACATTGTATTGATATTAAATGGAAGGTTTCCATCATTCAAATTTACTATTTGCTTTGATATAATATTTTCCTTTTTTTTTGATAGAATATATTATATGTCTGTTTGGTAGTATGCTACCTAACTATTCCAGGGGTATTTCACATTCGGCACTTAATTTCATACTAAAAAGCTAATATAAGGACCAAGCTGGTTATTGTCCATAATTATAGATGCATTTACTACTCACTGTACATTATTATATGTCAGTCACAGCTGTGAATATACATTTTTCACTTAATTGTAGTAACTTTAGTCCATTCTTAATCTAATATAACTCATATCTCTGCTTGCTGACATTCAGGTGCATCTTCTATTTTTTTTTCTCTTTTTTTATTTAGCTAAAGAACAGTATTTCATTCCAGGTAGGTTTTGCTCGGTAGTAGGACTAACTACAGACACCCTTTCCTCACCTTATAAAATATAGCTTCTAAAACTGATATGCATGCTTCTGAAAGTACAGTGGATACTCTATAGATAGATTGACTTATGCATATATCACTTGTAGCTGTTTCCTGAAAACCTGACCTTTGCATGCAGCTTCTGATGTTAAACATATATATTATTAAACTCCACCTTTTCTTCTCTCTCTTTTACTTTGGCGCATTATCTAAAATTTCTCACAGTAGCTAAAATGTTTGAAGCTATGGCTTTCTACTTAAATCATTTTCTCTCCATACATTGTATATCTGATCTTCCAACCTGTTTTTAAAATATAGCTAATTGAGCTGGTTTTAAAGACAGAGATCTTTCCGATGTCAAAGAGCTCGTTCTACATGAAATCAGTTACAGACACACAGAATTTCATTTTCCACCGTGAGACTTACTTTTTTATAGATTCTTATATTTAAAAACTGTTCTTATTGCTTTACTTTTGCTTCACTGTTTGTAGAAAAACAGCAGCTTCCTGCTGATTTATATGCAGTTGTTTCTTATTTGTTTATGACTTTACATTCTTCTATATCCGGAATTACAATATAAGTCTGTAAAAAGAACATTGATGTCTGATGTGAAAGCATCAGAAGTTCGTGGTCTCAAAATGCCTTGAGTAATTAGGCAGATGGATAGAATGTGTCTAAGAAAAGTAATCGCAATGTTTTACCACTTCAATCTTAACACTATCAAGACTGATGATTCTGGAACTAGCTCTTTAAAATACGTTTCTTTACTTATTTTTCCTTGCCTGCCAATTGTGTAAAATGCCTCTTGACTTGTTTGT
Source organism: Papio anubis (assembly GCF_008728515.1). Lineage (NCBI taxonomy): Eukaryota > Metazoa > Chordata > Mammalia > Primates > Cercopithecidae > Papio > Papio anubis. The sequence continues at coordinate 166,213,553 of NC_044978.1, read as the reverse complement.
TTTAAACCATTATGTTAAGTATTGATTGGCCACATTCACCATCTCTTGGGTATATTCTCGACTATAAAATATTTTAAGAGCTACAGATTAAAAGATATTTCTACAGCGTTAGTGTACAGTGTTAGTCTACCTTTCCGTATTTCCTAAAGAATAACTCTGGGTTTAGTCTCTATTTTAAGGAGATATTTGTTGCTTGCCATTATTGAATTACAATTTGGATAATTTTATGGATTTAGTAGATTTGGTTATATGACTTATTTTGAGCTTGAATGATCAGTAGCATTGTATGTATTATACTGGCTGCATAACAAGTAACATGTTGAAAAGAACAGTTGATTGGCCTTCATTGACAATGTTTAATATTAATTACTTTACCCAATTAAGTGGAAAATAATCTAATAGCTATTATTTAACCAAAAAAAGCCATATTCTAAACACCAGATGACCTATTGAATAGAACATTAATATGATTTAAATCCTAAAATTATGGCAGTAATGTAATAGGTACCAAATTATTTAAACTATTTAATTTAAATACACTTAATTAATAATCGATGAGTTTAATATTTCCAATTCACTAAATAAAGAACAAAAGTGAGGTTATTTTCACATATTCTGATGCAGTTCTTCCCTGTTACTGACGGCAGCCAAATTAGGATTTGGAAATTATCTTTTATATCAAATATCATGTCTTAACTTTCAAGTTTTGATAATTTAATTTACATTATTTAAACATAATAATTGCAGAAGCCAGGCCTCAAAAGGATCATTTGGGCCTCCTTCCCTTTTTTCCAAAAATTTTAATTAAAATTTGAGTCCACCTAAAAAGCCACCATAAAATAAGCATTATTACTGTTCCACTGAATGCAGATTATTTGAATTGCAAGATACCCAGTGTACCTGTCATTTAGACTTTGTGCACTCTTACTTCATTTTGGAGTGAAGCTTAAATCATAAGGCACCAGATCCTCAATAAATACTGTGGCATTAACTGCCAAATGTAATGAAACCGTGATATTCACCGTCGCAAACTTCTTATGAGATTCTGATTCCATTTCCACTAAGAAACATTATTTATAAGTTGAAAAGTTCATTAAAAAGTATACATCACAACATAAGGATTAATCCAAATGTTCTAATGATTGTCCTTGAGGATCTCCATGATTAGTTTTTCATTCACTTTTACGTGTGGACCTCCCTACTACCATTTTATATGGCACTCTACATATTACAGTGATAAAAGAAAATCTGTCTTGCAGAGAGTTCATCTTTAAAGGAATCGAGAACTTAATTTGCACTATGCATCTTTTATTACATTGGTTTTCTTGTGAGACCACCGTGCTTCAAAATATTATTTATAAAATTTTACAAAGCATGACAATTCCCATCACATCATGCTATTTTTTCAGTAATTACAATAAAGAAAGAAGGAAGAGAGCTTAGTTTTATAAATATGTATATTAATCTTAATTGGGATTACTCTTTCTTTCCTTCTTGGTGATCTTTACTTTTGCAGGAATTCACCATTTTGGCTGTAAGTAAAAGTGTCTGATCTGAAACATAATACCCTCCCTTTTCAATCCTGATGTACCTTCTTCTAGTCTTGGTCTTTGGCACCTTTTTTTTCAAGAAGAAACCGCAGATCCTTTGAGCTTCTCTGTTGTCCTTGTAGCTCACCTTCAACTTCTTCCTGGATGTTGTTCCTGAAAGCTGTTGTTTCCATTCTGCAGTTCTGAGGAACGGTGGAGGCACCTTTTCCGTATAGCCCCTTCTTTGTGTTTCCAGGAAATCTTCGGTAGTAATACTCTTACTATGGTCATAAACATTCTGCGGGAAGAATGCATGTCATGTAAACAGTATTACATTTCCAGAACACCTGTAGCTTTTCTCTTCCTTCCCTCCATTTTCCTCTTGGTCTTACCTTTGGCCTAGTGGTTGGTGTAGTGACAATGTAGCGAGATTTTCTGTTGTGCTTGATCTAACCATGTGGTTGCGAGGTATGAGTAAAACATGGTTCCGTCAAGCACCATGGAACGTCACGCAGCTTTCTACAGCATGGCAAGCTGCTGAGGCTTAAATCAGGATTTACCTGTCTCTTTCTACAAAATCAAAATGAAAAAAAAGAGGGCTTTTTAGGCATCTCTGAGATTATGTGAGAGGGAGAGAATAGTAAAAAGTCCATAGAAAATTTAAAAGCCTGAGTATATCTATTTGCCTTGAAAGCCCTAATTTACAATGATATATAGGATCATGTTTATTACTGGATATATTTTCAATTCTTGACTCAGAGAAAAAAAATAAACTTTTTAATAATGAATATCCATTGTGTGACTAGCTGTGAAATAGGCTAGAATGGCTCAGAATTGGATCAGCAGAAAGTACAGCTGTGAAAAGCTCAACTTTATTAATGTTTTCCTGTCATGTGAATCTGGTCACTCTTTTTTCCAGAAAATTCCAAGCCTTTCTTTTAACCTTTCTCCTGACATCCATTGACCAAAATACCCCAAGTTGTCTCCCTGCTACATAATCTATAGTTATCTTACTTTTTTCTTCCTACAAACTAATAAATATTCTAACCTTTAGACTCAGTATCTTTTTCTTGGTTTGAATTCTCAATAGGTACAGAAGATTATCGATCAAAATTAAGTGGAGACTGCTTTGCGGATTTGGCTTGCCCTGAAAAGTGTCGCTGTGAAGGAACCACAGTAGATTGCTCTAATCAAAAACTCAACAAAATCCCAGAGCACATTCCCCAGTACACTGCAGAGTTGTAAGTTCATCCGCCAACAAAATTCTGGTTGGGAAGGAGGGAATGAAAGCATTAAAGCATAGGAATGTTTGTCTTGCCATTTTTATTATTAATAATTGTGTTAATTTTAATTAATAGGCATTACATTGGCATAACTCTTCTTAGTACAAGAATATATTAGAGGCTACCTTCGTTCATCTTTCTAGCCAACCATACGATTAAGTACAGAACTAATTTATCCCTCAAAATGCAGTAAGCACTTCTTACTAATAACAGTGGTGTTTATTTGATGCTTATTTATTGGGTATTATTATTCCCAAACTATTTTCTATGTACTTAGTTTTTTAAACGTATTTAATCCTTATAGCAAATAAATAAAGTAGTTTGAGAGCCTCAATTTTCAATTTCTGTAAGCGATAGATTCAAGGAGTCCATCTTACCTAATTTACTACTTCATTGACTTACGGGTGGAAGGATTCAGTGATTATCAGGTATTAAAGTAGAAAGGATAGCTTTTTCTGAACAATGCAAGAAAAGCTGAAAAGGCAGAATATGATGGCATTTACACTTAACAGCCTTAACACAGGACCTTGCACATACTAAGTACTAGAATGTTGGTTGGAGCACTCACAGATTCTACGCGCATGCATGGTTTGCCTTTACTGACTTTATTTATAAAAAGACGACCTCTAACGTTAGTGTTCTAACAATTCAAGAAAAAAACTAACGAAACCTCATCATTCTCTCAACATCTTAGCCATGTTTATGGATAGCAACATCTGGTATTTGTCATTTACTGCTTTGCAAAGTTCGTTGTCTGTTTGTTTGTATATAATCCTTCTGTCTTTAACTAGATTATAGCTCCTTGATGACAGGGATTGTGTGTTATTGTTTATCTCCCACTGTGCCTGTACTCATGCCAGTACTTAATTAATTTTTAGCAATTTGAATAACTAAAAATAAAGTAATGCCTTTCAAAGACTCGACAGAAACCAACTATCTTGTAGTTATAGTGATTTTTTTTTGTAGTCCTGTTAGTTAATGAAGCTATTTCACAGCTCCAGGAATTTTAGAAATGCATGGAGACCATGCAACCAGGGCCCTGAACTTTATTTTTTACAGTTATATAGGGATTTATGCTTATTACCTATAATACTACAAACAAGTGATATCTTCCAGCACAATAGCACTTTTTTTTTTTTTGAGAGAGGGTCTCAGTCTCTTGCCCAGGCAGGAGTGCAGTGTCACCATCACAGCTCCCTGTAGCCTTGGCCTCCTGGGTGCAAGGGATCCTCCCACCTCAGTCCCCCTTCCCCATCCCCCCAAGAAGCTGGGACCTCAGGCATGCACCACCACACCCAGCTGATTTTTGTACTTTTTGTAGAGATGGAATGTTGCCCTATTGCCCAGGCTGGTCTTGAACTTCTGAGCACAAGCAATCCTCTTGCCTCTGCCTCCCAAAGAGCCAGGGTTATAGGCATGAGACACTGCCCCTGGCCTAGCACTTTAAATAAGTTTGTTTGTCATGGAAGAATTATAGTGGAAACTAGCCTCCAATTTAGACTTCAGCAAATGTGTGTAATGTAAGAGATTTGTAATTTTTTAAATTATACAATAAAATCAGTACCAGTACTGAGAAGAAAATATTTGCAAATCATGTATCTAATAAGACACATTCACAATGTATGAAGAGCTCTTATAATTTAGATTAAAAGGTATTTTACTCAGCTAATGAGTGGTTAAATTATTCATATTGACCTTTCTCCAAAGAACATATAAACACATGTCCAATAAACACATGAAAAACTGCTCAATATCATTAGTTATTAGGGAAATTCCAATCAAAACCACAATGAGATACCATTTTAGACCCACTGGAATGGCTAAAAAAAAAAAAAGGGAGAGCAACATAGTAGAAGAAATTGAAACCTTTATACATCGCTGGTCTGAATGTAAAGCTTCTATGGAAATCTTTTTTGCTATTTCTCAAAGAGTTAATCACAGATTTACCATGTGATCCAGCAATGCCACTCCTATGTATATGTCGAAAAAATGACAACATATATCCAGGCAGAAACATGCACACCACGTTCATAGCAGCATTATTTATAGCTGTCAAAGAATGGAGGCAACACAAATGCCTCCTAACTGATAAATGGATAAACAAATGTGTCATGCCTGTGTAATGAAATATCATTGAGTCTTAAAAAATAATGAAGCACTGCCATATGCTACAACAGGAACAAGACATTATATAAAGCAAAAGAAGCCAGACAGAAAAGGCTACATCTTACATGATTCCATTTATACAAAATGCCCAGAATAGGAAAATTCATAAAAACAAAAAGTAACCTGGTGGTTGTCAAGGGCTGTAGGGGAATAGCCACCGGGAGTGACTGGTAAGAAGTATGGGGTTTCTTTCTGGGGGTAATGAAGATGTTCTGGAATTAGATAGCAAAGATGGTTGCACAATTTTGTGAATATACTAAAAACCACTGAATTGTACACTTTAAAAGGGCACACGCATTCTAATAAAGCTGTAATTTTTGTTCCAATTGTGAAGAAAACAATTAGGGAAAAAACAGTCTAAAAATCCTTTTTAGTGGGGACGATAGTGGAAAAAATTGGAGAAAATTTGTTCTAGAGATTGCTGAGAGCTGGTTTTGATCTTTGATTTTTTCTTGTTTTACTGTGTAAAAAAAAAAAAACTTCCTAACATTTTATTTTGATTAAAATTTGAATAAAATGAGAAAAAACATCAGTATGTTCCACAAATCTTCTGTGATATATGTATTTCCTTTTATTTTCCTGGTGTCATTCAATAATGTTAGAATTCATTTTGAGAAATCAAATTTAATGCTTTCCTAACTATTAGTAATAAAACTTCTCTATTCCTTCCTTTTTCTTCAGGCGTCTCAATAATAATGAATTTACCGTGTTGGAAGCCACAGGAATCTTTAAGAAACTTCCTCAATTACGTAAAATGTAAGTCACTTGTTAGCTTTTTTTTTTTTTTTTAATTTCCGTAGCATTTTGTTGTGTTCATTTTCTTAAGTTAAGTTTCTTAGAAAATTAGAAAATATTAAAAATCCTGGGAAATTTCCCTATGATGGCGACCTGTGACATGAATTCAGGGTAATCTCTGCAAGAACTTTTCTGTGTGTTCAACAGTGTCAATCACATTTTCTATGGCAGAGCCTAAGCATCTGACTTTAACTCAGACAGCTGGTCTGTTATGTGGCCACAGCAGGAATCCAGCAATCTAAGCACATTAAAATGGGTTCAGTAAGGTTTTGTAACTTCCTTTACTATTCCCCAAACCATGCTGTTATTTCTTTTTCATGTCAACTATTGGACTTTTTTGCTTCATTAAACTTTCATTAGAAGATATTCAAAATTAATGATTGGTAAACTGGCTCAATAGCTCATCTGTGTTACTACATGTCCACAACTCATATTTTAAAATAAGTTCATAAGCTCAGCAGTTTCAGCAGCACTCAGTGGGTTACTCCATACCCCTGGGGAGGTGTGAGGGAGAGACAGGACATACGTCAATAGCATGGGACCAGTGGAGCACCCTCACACATGCAGAAACATCAGCAGGAGGAAAAAAGCATCGACTCACTTTAGCTGTGTATCCACATACGTAACTGGCCCATAGTCACATAGACTGTAAGTTACAGAACAGACTACTTGTACAGTTGGCATCCATATTAGGCTACCTCGCAAATGGTTTCTGATATCTTAATTGCCCTCCTTTTTCACTGTTATGAAATGCACTCTCTTTTTAGCTATAAGATGATTTTCCATGAAACAAATATTTATTAAGAAGCTACTGTGTACAATTCTCTCAGAGAAATTAAAATATGCATAAAAATGATCCTTGTTTGGGGGACACTCCTGGTCTTGGAGTGATCGATCAGTGAGAAAGAGAAAGAAAAAGCCTATAGAAAGTTAACCTCAGCTAGATACTCTTGCCTTCTGGCAAGCATTGTAGTAGTTAGTATCATACATAATACTGACAATTAATTTGGTTGTTTCAACACATTATTACATGAGAAGTTCTTCTGGGAATAAACCCATATTCAAATACATTTCTGATGCTATATATAAAACACTAACAAATTTTAGCCCTTCTATCTCTACCCAGTTGTCTTCTTTTAGTCATTAATTCATTTGACAATTTTAATCAGGGATTTTTTTTGAAAAGTTTCTTGTTGGATTTTATAGATGGCATAAAGGTTTGTGTAACCCAGTACCTGACCTCAAGAATTTTATACTCCTGGGGACCTTTGGAGAGTTTGACATGAGTCACGCTGGCATATTTTACCATAGACAGTCCCTCTTATTATTATTGTCCCTTTGTCTTGATGGTGTAGGGAAGTGGAATCTTTTCAGAGCCCTGGCAGTGCTGGGCAGTGAAAAGTTGGAAGACTTGGATCATTAGAAGAACATGATCAACTATGTTTCAATTCCCTCCTTATTAGAAATTGTTTAAAATCTTTGTTCCCACAATTTTTATTTAGAAACTTTAGCAACAATAAGATCACAGATATTGAGGAGGGAGCATTTGAAGGAGCATCTGGTGTAAATGAAATACTTCTCACAAGTAATCGTTTGGAAAATGTGCAGCATAAGATGTTCAAGGGATTGGAAAGCCTCAAAACTTTGTAAGTATTTGTACTTGCATTGCAGTTCTTCCCAAAGGATTGCAGCTCATTGTTCATTATAATCCTGGGAGAGAGAAACACCTCCTACTTTTACCCACCCCACTCCCTCTATCTCTTTCACATTCTCTCTGTTACGCGCGCGCACACACACACACATACACACACACAACACGTATTGTGAATGCAAATGGTCCCTTACCCGAATATTCCTACCTTCGATGTGTGTTACACACACATACTCACGTATTGTGAATGCAAATGGTCCCTTACCCCAATATCCCTGCCTTTGATGTGTATTACACACACACACACACATAGTGAATGCAAACGGTCCCTTACCCCAATATCCCTGCCTTTGATGTGTGTCACACACACACACACACACGTATTGTGAATACAAGTGGTCCCTTATCCCAATATTCCTGCCTTTGATGTGTGTTAAACACACACACACACACACACGTATTGTGAATACAAATGGTCCCTTACCCCAATATTCCTGCCTTCAATGTGTTTATAGCAGATGATTAGGGGCATTCTTTATGGCTGCTGTCTCCTCTACAAAATAGATCATCCTTGCTCCAGTGCTTGTATGGATCTGACTACCTTGTCCTGCCTCAAAATGGTCATTTTATTTCCTTGTTGTCAAACACCTCTCTATACTCTACTTCCTCTTGGCCCAATTACTGTAAGCTGTAGAATCTCCTTGAATCTCTGCAGTGGAATAATTCTAACAGCTTATCTGGAGACTACTGTTTTGTTTTTGTTTTTTTGCCCCTGCAAGGTCAGTGTAAAAGAAAGACAGGCTGGTGATACATCTTTCACTATTTTTTCAAAGAAAACATGCTAAAAGTTATGTCTACTTCCTCAGGGGTAGGGGGTTTGGGGGAAAAATTATGTATGTTTCCAAAGGGTTGTTGTCCAAGAAATATGGGGATTAGATTGAGATATTTCAATCAAAAGTGCTTACAACAATTTTGTATTACTTGAATTTTTCACGCTGCATACACACACACATATACACACATATATATTGTGTCTATAAAGTATATAATTATGTTTGACAAAAGTGGTAGCCTGAAAATTGGAAGAGAGACAAACCAAACTCTGAAAGCTTTAGAAGGCAGAAAGGAAAATATTCGTAACCAGGAAGCAGTCCTTGTTGACTGTAGTGGAGAGTCTGTCTTGCCCAAACCCACGACCCTGTCCCGCGCAGCCTATGAGAGCCATGTACAACCAGTGGGCTGATGGCTGAGTCCATTGTCTGCTCTTTATCAGATACAGAGGGAGAGAAGGGCATTCCCACAGCCAGTGAGATGTGTCTATAGAATCCCAAATTCAAATCCCACCCCCAAAGCCCTCCCTGCACCTAAGAGCAGAAGTGCGTTCCTTGAGTTTTGCTGGGATAGCCTGAAACCTGACCACCCAGCAGGACCAGTCTGGGACCTGCTGACCCATCCCAAGGGCTAACTTGGTGCCCTTTCAAAATGATAGGCAAACGTTCACTCAGCCTTGTGATGAAAGAGATACTGAGGGCCAGGCGCAGTGGCCCATGCCTGTAATCCCAGCACTTTGGGAGGCCGAGGTGGGCAGATCACGAGGTCAGGAGTTCGAGACCAGCCTGGCCAATATGATGAGACTCGGTCTTTACTAAAAATATGAAAATTAGCCAGGTGTGGTGGTACACGCCTGTAGTCCCAGCTACTCGGGAGGCTGAGGCAGAAGAATCACTTGAACCCGGGAGGTGGAGGTTGCAGTGAGCCGAGATTGTGCCACTGCACTCCAGCCTGGGTGACGTAATGAGATTCTGTCTAAAAAAAAAAAAAAAAGAGAGAGAGAGAGAGATACTGAGGAATGTGTAGGAAAAGGATAGAAAAGAGACCACAGGTGGCTGCATCTAACCTTTTCCAGAGTTGTCTCAGGTAAAATGCAAATATTGCAACAAGCAGAAGGCTCCCTTTTCAAACAGCAGTTAAAGGACTGCTTCTTGATACTGGAACCTTCTCCTGGCAGAGTAGTACCTTGGAGTGGGAGGAAGGCAGTAGGCTGTAACTACACCTGTACACATCTGTTCAGGCTGCCATAATGAGCTTCCACAGGCTGAGTAGCTTACACAACAGAAATTGATTTTCTCATCATTCTGGAGCCTAGAAGTTCAAGATGGAGGTGCTGACAGGGTGAATTTCTGATGAGGCCTCACTTCTGGGCTTGTAGACGGTCACCTTCTCACTGTTTCTTCAAATGAGTTTTCTTCCGTCTGCTCATAGGAAGAGATAGTGAGCAGCCTGGTATCATCATTTTCTTCTTGTAAGGATGGCAGTCCATCAGTATGGGACCCCACTCTTATAATCTCACTCAGCCTTAATCACCTCCCTGAAGTCCCTCTTTCCAAATATAGTCATACATATGTTCTGATAAATGTGTCATTAGGCAATGTTGCCGTTGTGCGAACATCCTAGAGTGGACTTACACAAACCTAGATGTATGGCCTACCACACACCTAGGCTATATGGCACAGCCTATTGCTCCTGGGCTGCAAACCTGCGCAGCACGTTACTCTACTGAATACTGCAGGCAATTGTTACTAACACAATCAAAAGTATTTGTGTATCTAAACATACCTAAACAGAAAAGTACAGTAAAAAATATGGTGCAAAATATTTAAAATACTACACCTGTATAGGGCACTTAACAAGAATGGTGCTTGCAGAACTGGAAGTTTCTCTGGGTGAGTGAGTGAGTGGTGAGTGACCGTGAGGGCGTAGGACATTACTGTACACTAACATAGGCTTTATAAACACTGTACACGGCCTGGAGTGGTGGCTCACACCTGTAATCCCAGCACTTTGGGAGGCCGAGGTGGGTGGATTACCTGAGGTCAGGAGTTCAGAACCAGCCTGACCAACATGGTGAAACCCCATCTTTACTAAAAAACACAAAAATTATCCAGGCATGGTGGCAGGCACCTGTAATCCCAGCTACTTGGGAGGCTGAGACAGAAGAATTGCTTGAACCCAGGAGGTGGAGGTTGCAGTGAGCAGAGATCACACCACTGCACTCCAGCCTGGGTGTCAAGAGAAACTCCGTCACAAAACACTGTACAACTGTACACTTAGGCTTCACTAAATTTATTTTTTTAATGTATTTCTTCAGTAATAAATTAAAGTTAAATTACTGTAACTTTTTACTTTATGAACTTTTTGATATTTTAACTTTTTTTACTCTTTTGTAATAACACTTAGCTTAAACACAAACATTGTTCAGCTGTACAAATTTTTAAATTCTTACATAAGAATTTTTTATTCTCTATTCTTTTCCTTATTCTTTTCTATTTTTTAAATTGATTCATTTACTTTTGCATTTTTAAACAATTTTGTTAAAAACTAAGAAACACATACATTAGCCTAGGCCTGCCCAGGGTCAGGATAATCAATATATCAATATTACTGTCCTCTCCCTCCACACCTTGTCGCACTGGAAGGTCTTCAGGGGCAATAACATGCAAGGATAACATGTCATCTCCTAGGATAACAATGCCTTCTCCAGAAGGACCTGCCTGAGGCTGTTTTATAGTTAACTTTTTGTTAATAAGTAGAAGTACACTCTAAAATCACAATTAATGGTATAGTATATACATAAACCAATAATATAGTTGCTTATTGTCATTATGGAGTATTATGTACTGTATGTAAGTGTTGTGCTATAATTTTATACAACTGGCAACACAGTAGGTTTATTTACACCAGTATCACCACGAACATATGAGTAATGTATTGGGCTATGGCATTTATGATGGTCATGACATCTCGAGGCAATAGGACATTTTCAGCTCCCTTGCAATCTTATTGGACAACTTTTGTATAGCTCTGCTTGACCAAAATATTGTAATGTGGTGCATGACTGTACGGTCACATTTGGGGCTTAGGGCTTCAAAATACAAATCTGAGGGGGATACAGTTCTATCTGTAACACCACCTCAAGGAACTTTTCAAAGTATTTCTTATTGTTTTGTTGTTCATTCACAGGACTCTCCCTGTGAAAAGTTATCTAAATTCCACTTTCTCCCTTCATTATATTTCTATGGATGTTTTTGAAGTGCTTACGGTTTAGCACCTGAGACAGATATTAACTGACTCTCTCCTTAATCTGGTTATGTTCCAACAAGCATCATAGAGCAGTTTAGAACTAAACTCAGGGTAGTCAAAATCCTAGAATAGTTTTATCTGAACATACCTATTCTTGGTATCTTTTGTCTTGGAGCTATGAAGATTTTGAGAGCACATTTCCATTCCCCTAGGCTTCTTAACCCTAATAGGCCACTTATTAGTTCACATACATATTTCAGCCAATCATTGAATTCCTTGACATTACAGGTGAAATGTGTGCATATGTGTGCTTATGGATTTTTCTAGCAACAGAGATACAACTTTTCTCTTTTTTTAATTTAATTTAATTTTTTTTTTTTTTTTTGAGATGGTGGCTCACTCTGTCACCCAGGCTTCAGTGCTGTGGTACGGTCTTGGCTCACCGCAAGCTCTGCCTCCTGGGTTCACACCATTCTCCTGCCTCAGCCTCCCGAGTAGCTGGGACTACAGGCGTCCGCCACCACACCAGGCTAATTTTTTGGATTTTTAGTAGAGAGGAGGTTTCACTGTGTTAGCCAGGATGGCCTCAATCTCCTGACCTTGTGATCCGCCCACCTCGGCCTCCCAAAGTGCTGGGATTACAGGCAGGAGCCACCGCACCTGGCCCTCAAACTTTTCTTCAACTTCCCCCAGGGACATGTGACTCCAGCAAGATTAAGACCCAGTGCTCTTCATCATTTATGGCAAAGGAAAGCACTGATAGGAATGCTTTTCTGTTGTGCATTTGTTTTCTAAAATAAAACGATGCCTTCATAAGGAGAGCATCATCTTTTCTTCTTATCTGTGACTTGGCAGAATGTAAACGTTTACATTTCTTATTTATTATGGGACAATCTAGAATTTTAAAGTGACACTTTGTTTCTTTATTTTTACCTCTCCCATTTACATTCTTCAATTTTTTTAGTAGCCAACTTATGTTTAGAAAAGTTAAGGAATAATTTAATTTTTCAGGAATTCTGAATATGATTTATGGCAACTATTCATATACTCATAACTATTTTCACATGGGACTTTGAGCTTTTTGTTCAGTTTTTAAGACAGGCAAATAAATAATTAGCAAATAATTGATAATCGAGCCAAAACTTTAGCAGTAACAAGGAAATAACAATAGTGTTAACCCTATTAATACAGTGACTTTAAAAAAAAGTATTTTTTCATGGTAAACCTTTTTAAACTTTATTGTGGATATGGGATCTGTTACTGTTGCCTCTTTTTAAGTTCTCAACTCAAAACAATGAGCTAATTTTCATAAATAAAATTATTCGTGTAGTCTTTGTAGATATTCTATCCATTTTGGCTCCCCCAGCCCATGTTTGGCATTGACTCAGTATGTAAGTCCCTGAGATGCCCTCAGTTCTTCATCTGCGATGGTTATTGATTCTTTTCCACCTCCCTTCTGTTCAACCTCAAATGTAATACTACCCTGAATACACAAATCACAGGGCTCCAAGGACTCAGAGAGCTGTAGGTGAATTAGGACATTATGCAGTCATGCAAACATAATTGTAGCATCAAAGGAAAACATTTTGCCCTCATCGTGGGATTGTAAATCCATGCCTAGACTCACCGTGCCTTTTGTAACTGAGATTAATCATTGACAACTCAAAGCGCTTTATTCTTGCAAGATATTCCCGGTATATATTCATAGCAATATCTAATAGCAAGAGAACATTTTTTAAAAGTAGTAATGAATACTACATATTTGCAAGGATCGTTTTGATCCTCAGATAGGCAAAATTGATTGCCTGACGCTTTGTCTCCATAACAATGTCCCTTTTTTCCCCTCAGGATGTTGAGAAGCAATCGAATAACCTGTGTGGGGAATGACAGTTTCATAGGACTCAGTTCTGTGCGTTTGCTTTCTTTGTATGATAATCAAATTACTACAGTTGCACCAGGGGCATTTGATACTCTCCATTCTTTATCTACTCTGTAAGTATGAAAAATAGCCTTTATGTATTACTTGAGCCATTTATTATATTTGTTAATGTATTTAATGTATTATTAAGCATTTCATTAAAATGTGATCAAGGGTTTAGGACTTAAAAAAGTGCAAACTTGTTCATGTCAAATTTATTTAAATTTTTTAAAAAATATTACCTACTATCTTACATTAAATTTTAACAAAAAATTATAGTATTGTTCAGTGAATTATTTTTCCTAGTGATGTTATCAGTGATGTAGCTTAATTCTAAATTTTAGAATTATTATAACTTGATAGTGCTGCATATAAAAGAAATGTTACAAATTTTTGCCATTGTTCTCACACTGGAGTATTTTCAGTATAAGTATCATAAAAGGAGAATGGATAGGGTTATTGCCAACAAACTTGCTCGAAAGGATCAGCCAGGCACGGTGGCTCATGTCTGTAATTCCAGCACTTTGGGAGGCTGAGGCGGGCAGATTACTTGAGGTCAGGAGTTCGAGACCAGCCTGTCCAACATAGCGAATCCCTGTCTTTACTAAAAATACAAAAAAATTAGCTGGGCGTGGTGACACGTGCCTGTAGTCCCAGCTACTCAGGAGGGTGAGGCAGGAGAATTGCTTGAACCGGGGAGGCAGAGGTGGCATTGATCCAGGATCATGTCACTGCGCTCCGGCCTGTGTGACAGAGCGAGACTCCATCTCAAGGAAAGAAAAAAAACAAAGAATCATTCGAAATAACAGGAGATATATTAGGATGACCAGATCAAAAATAAAAGCTGTTTACTAGAGGGCGTCTACTATGATATTAGCAAAATATTGAAGAAATAGGTTGAGCTGATCCAAGAGATTATTTTATGTAGACAGCTTAAAAATAAAGAGTATTTGTAGGCCTATAGACAGAATTCAAGAAATTTAAAATAAATAAATGAATAAATAAAATGTAAAAGTAAAAAAAGCCACACACCTCCAAACAATGTATTTCAGGTCTCTCATATGTCAGTATCTAAAAAGCAGCATTTGAAATTATTAATTATCTAACTGATAAGATTTCCCAGTAATGGTGGCATGCAAATATACTAATCTAACTTATAAGGAGGGGAATAAAGATAGAGAAAAAAAGTTCATAGCTCAAGTCAGTGAAGAAATAATTTGAGAGAAGCATCCATCCGTCAGTAAAGTACTTCATCCTCTTTTTGCATAAAATGTGACATTTTACATCAAGTGACTAATTTGCGCATATTAAAGATGGCATGTTTATAAATAATGAGATTGTCAATAGGTTTATGCTGAAGTAGTGAGATGCCAAAAGTATTGAGATTTGTAGAAGCAAATTCATTTTTATAACTGGCATTTAATCAACTCAGCTGTCAGTTTAGATGGGAAAACTATTCTCTAGAGCAAATAAGAGATGGAAATCTTGAGATGACAAATTAATGAATTAGCTGTTGTCAGGTTAAACTCAATAATATAAGGTAATCAGCCTTCATCTTTATATTAAATTACTGCATTATCAGTGCGAAGTTTGACAGCAAGTCAGATTTCTGACAAGTTTAAATTATTTCTAAATGAAATATCTATCAGGATCCACTGTGTAAGCCCCAAATTCTGCCTTACCTTATTTTTTGCATGAAATCATGTGAAGAATTACCTTATGAAAAAGTGTTGTTACTGTTTAAGTTCCAAGCATAAATATTTTAGCAAAAAAAAAAATGCATCTCATATACTGCATGTGATTCTGAGTATGAATGGGGGTCTGGGAATACAAAGAAGAAGGAATCGTTACCGGTGAAGAAAGGGTGGAGGAGGGTAGCTAGGGTTTTGAGAATTAAGAAGATGAAACCCCAAACTAAACCATGCATCATTTGCCTGTGGCTCTTAGAAACCTCTTGGCCAATCCTTTTAACTGTAACTGCTACCTGGCTTGGTTGGGAGAGTGGCTCAGGAAGAAGAGAATTGTCACGGGAAATCCTCGATGTCAAAAACCGTACTTCCTAAAAGAAATACCCATCCAGGATGTGGCCATTCAGGACTTCACTTGTGATGACGGTAAGAAATCCTTGTCAACTCTTTGGTTGTCAGGCATTCGCATGCCTGTTCGGATACAGCTTTGCACAAATCTGCAGCATAGTTCAGCTCGGCAAATAATGCTCGTGTATCTTTTGCTTTGTTGTTTGGGTTTTGTTTTAGTACCGGGACACTTACTTTCTCAGACTTGCCTTCCATATTTGAGTCTACTTGATGTGCATTTCTGAATGTTTTAGATTTTCTAGTTTCCAATTTGTGGTTGGTCTTATTTATATAGCTTCATTTTAACTTTTCTTTATTACCCTAGGCATGTTTTTTAGTACCTACATTTTCAAAGGAGAAAAGAAATTATCTTATAAAACAGAAGTTTAATAAACCTGACAAAAATACTAGTTGTCACTTTTCAATGCTCTTTCTATATCATCATGTTTGATTCTCATATAGCCCTATCAGGTACATAGAGCAGGTTCTATTATTGTTGCCAATGAACAGAGAGCTAATTTGAGCTTTATAAATGAGGGACCTAAACTTTTAAGTTAATATATTCTCTTTTATGTCTCTTCATATCTATTTCCTTGCAGTTTCTCTATAATTCACTTTACATTTACGTATTCTAATTAAAAATATAATTTGTACAAATAACTATTTCAATTGTGTTGGTAATTGTAATTACAGTTTACAAATTGTAAACCCTTTTCCAGAATTCTTCCCCAGGTGGTCTGAAAGCAGTGCTATATAGAGCTTATGGTATCAATTTTTAAATACTGAATGTCCCATGTATAAATGATTATACAGCTTAAGACTCTTGTGTTTGTTAATTTAAAGGCATAAAAGCCCTTCTAGCACTTTTAAGACCACAAATCTGGGTTTTCCTGTATTTCCTCTGCAATTTAGGAAATGATGACAATAGTTGCTCCCCACTTTCTCGCTGTCCTACTGAATGTACCTGCTTGGATACAGTTGTCCGATGTAGCAACAAGGGTTTGAAGGTCTTGCCGAAAGGTATTCCAAGAGATGTCACAGAGTTGTAAGTAGAGCTTGTCTTTCTTTTCTTTTCTTTTCTTTTTCCTTGATGATAAATGTTTCACACACGCAGAGGAATGGAGACCAAACAAAAATCTTTACAATCTTATTTGCAAATCGTATTCTAAGGCCAGTTTATTATTATCCTGTAAAACAGTAAACAATGCAAAAGCTACTTTAGAGGCCCTTGGGAATTGTGTGTGTGTGTGTGTGTGTGTGTGTGTGTGTGTTTATGCTATAAGATTTCTCAGTGCCTTTACTATGCTAAGGTGTACTATGACTCTTCAAGAAACAATGGTAAAATATAAGGTATCTTTCACATTTATTTGTTCCTATACCCCTTTTCTCATGGAGCATCTTATAAGACTAATGGCCCATGGAATGCACTTTGGGAAATGCTTTGTATTTAATTTATTTACAGTCTAGGATATTCTGTACGGGAAACTTCTTTTTGTACCTCTGTGACCCCTAGGAGGAAGTTTTACCACGTGGGATAAATAATTATCTGGTATATGGAAGAAACTAGCATAATCTCTTCCCTTAAGAAGAGATGCTGCTTTTGGTGGCTTGAATCAAAGTCCTTTAGATCCTAAAGGGTATGGGACCAATTATCCTTGACATTTTCATTACTGATATTTAACCACAAATTACATGGCCAATATATACACATCTCGACCTTCTGCACTGCCCACACTCCCTTGGCTGCCTCATGCTACACTTGCAGAATGGAATTCATTAGAGAATATGCTGCCAGAATAATGATGCTTCCATGCCCCATTCATTCCATTCCTTTGTCTCTAAACCAATGTCATATTCTGGATATGCTTGATCTGAATACAATTGAATCACTTTGCCTCTGTTTATTTTTTATGTATATGGAACCATGGATCAATAATGATTTAAACCCACATGTAATTTATGCGGATGTGTATCAGTTGTTTGTGCAGGTGCACACACGTATTCCAAATGAGCAGGTTTGACAAACTTTTGACAGTGTGCAACATAGGTAATGAGGTTCAAGAACATGTCATTTCAATTTTTAAGGATCTTATTTTCAAATCACGTGCAATTCCTTAAATCCTAAGTTTGATCCTGAATGGAACACTTAGAGGAAAAAGGCATAATCTTAGCGCATGTGCACAGAACATGCCTCTTAGATTTGAACGGCTGTTAAGTGTTCAGGTCCTCTCTCACTACCAATCACATTGGTTAATCAACTGGAAGGACTGTTTTTTATGTATATGTGTGTAATTGAATATTTAATTCTTAATGGTTTTTTATTTCAGAAGATCACATAGGGATCTTCTGAAACCCTGCTCTGTGGGAAGGCTAGATGCCTATAGAATCTTCTGTGTCCACAGGGCGGGGAACACACCAGGGTCTCTGTCATGGGGTAGAGGAATGGGGGAGGGATAGCATTAGGAGAAATACCTAATGTAAATGACAAGTTAGTGGGTGCAGCACACCAACATGCACATGGATACATATGCAGCAAACCTGCACATTGTGCACATTACTCTACAACTTAAAATATAATAAAATAAATAAAAATAAAAATAAATAAATAAAGCAGGGATAATTAAAAATTAAAAAAAATTTAAAAAAGAATATTCTGTGTCCAAAGCATTAATTTTAGGAGTACACCAATGAAGAACTTACACTCAGACCACCTTTGATGCTAAATCCTTTCTTCTACTGTTTTAACTGTACTATGTATTGGTCCCTCTACTCTATTCCCATTAAAAATCTTTAAACATTTCTTACTAAGCTCCATTCAACATCCTGCTTGGTTTATGCCCTGTGCTATCTACGTGCTACTTCAACTATTCAAAAAGTTGAATTTTCAATTTATTTTACTACAAATTATTAGAAGGTAGTCTTTTTTTCTAAAGAAAGTTTGTTATAGAGATGAGAAAAATATTAATTCATCTGTTGTGAATTCAAGTTTTTATTATTATTATTATTATTATACTTTAAGTTCTAGGGTACATGTACATAATGTGCAGGTTTGTTACATATGTATACTTGTGCCATGTTGGTGTGCTGCACCCATCAACTCGTCAGCACCCATCAACTCGTCATTTACATCAGGTATAATTCCCAGTGCAATCCCTCCCCCCTCCCCCCTCCCCATGATAGGCCCCGGTGTGTGATGTTCACCTTCCCGAGTCCAAGTGATCTCATTGTTCAGTTCCCACCTATGAGTGAGAACATGCGATGTTTGGTTTTCTGTTCTTGCGATAGTTTGCTGAGAATTACCCCCTAGAGAGCTTATTCTTGTAACCTTACCGAGTCAGCAGAATCCTTCTCAGCAGTAACATATATGCATGTATTAGAAGAATTTCATATGTGTATTACATTAAATAATTAAAGACTTTGGCAAAAATTAGTATTATTGGTGGACTAGTTTGAGCAAATGGTATCCATTATTTTTAATCAGTTCCATATAACTTCCCCCCTTAGATTATTTTACATATAAGCATTCATAGTGCACATTCTGAATCTTTTTGACCTTCCTCTGTTTTCCAGAATAAAGAGAGAGTGCTGAACTATATAGGGTGATGCTTCCCTCTAGTGGTATCAAGAAAAACTTAGGTAGAGGAAAGAAAAAAATGGAGAGGGGTCTAAGAAGAAATATCAAGTCAGAAAATTTAGGTAGACATGATGAGTCATAACATAGACCCAATTATTTATCAAACATTAAATATATTTTCTGATAACTGGTGCCTTTTATATCATTGTTTTTATTTTGAAATATTAGGAATAAATTATTATCTTAGGCAACTTTTCAGCTACTTCTATATCCAGAAAAAATACCGATGTCAACCTGGAATCTTGAAATGCACCACAACATTGGGGTAGGAAGGGCCACATGTTCAATGTCCCAGAAGGGTTTGTGTGCACATCTATAGTCAGATGGCCCCAGTTTCTGAAAGACATTTGTACCCTTCACCATCTATGTTCTAGGAAAAACAGCCTTGGAAGGAGATGAAATTTATTTTCCTTATTGTGACATCATAGATATAACTTCAAGCATTCAATTATCTTTGTGTCCTGCCAGTTAGCCCAAAGCCTATTTTCTGATTATTCTTCTGATTCTAATAAGAAGGGAAAGTTTACTTATATATGGTTATTTGATTGTTGCTGTTACATATATATATTTATACATTTGATCAATTTATATTCCATAAAATCTCCTAATGTTATCATCATAGCGGATATGTGTTGGTTAAAACTATTTTTAAACTTAAACCTAATATGTTCAAATCCCCAAATATGCCTTTAATGTGTCCATTGTTATTCACTAAGTGTATTGACACATATTAAGGCAGCAATGAGTGGTCTTGGCCACAGCAGCAAGGTTTTGTTAGTAGTTAATGAATTTCGTGGTATTGTGTCCACATAAACACAAGCAAACTGAAGGCTGACTAAAAATTTGGTTAATTGAATGAACCTCCTTGCTTGCACACAGATGGCTAAATGCTTGGCTTGCCTTGTTAGATAAACCACAAAGGCTTGCCTTGTTAGATAAACCACAAAGAACCGGACTCATGGACAACTCTGCTTTTTTTTTTTTTTTTTTCCCTTTACTTTTCTTAAATAATAATCTATGCTTGGAACACAACATCTTAAAACAAAAATTGCCAAGGGGTTCCTTGCCTCAGTTAAGAGTGAAGTACTGTTTACTTATTTTATGCAAGGCCACTATCAACTTTGCAAGAAGATAATATTGTTCCCTTGTTTTTAGGTATCTGGATGGAAACCAATTTACACTGGTTCCCAAGGAACTCTCCAACTACAAACATTTAACACTTATGTGAGTAACATATTGCACTTTTCTTTGACTTACTCTATTTCCAGAAAATGGGGATGGCAAGGGACGGAAGATTTAATGAACCTTTCAGATAATATAAATCATTCACAGTTAGTTGCTTCCCTCCTTGCTCATTGCGGTTCTGGACCACTGGCTACATCTTCATTGACTATCAATCAGGCGATGGAGTGTCATAGCAAGATGTCCTCCTGTATTCAAAAAAACACAAATACAACGAAGTCTAAGTAGTCAGAGAAATATGAAAATGTGTAAACCTGCATACTTTATTGATAGTGAATATGGGTTATTTTATGACAAACTAATGAAGGAAAGATAGAAAACGATGCCTTTATTCTTGACTTTAAGCAAAAGATGGTAAGTGGTAATGACTTTCCCAAAAATGTAAATTTAGTTTATTACATTTGTTTCTTATACAAAGCATTATTAAATAAGTTATGGGTTTCTAGTATAAAAATTTATTTTATAAAATCCATACATATTCATGTAGTATTTAGGTAAACTTGACAAAGATACTAACATTTTGAGTATAAATTTCAAAATTTTGATTTTTTAGCTTAAAATAGCATCTCTTTTTCATTAACGTAAACAACTTTTGACCGCCCTTAAGTTGTGAATACAAAAAGATATTTAAATATACAAACATTTGATCTGGTTATATGCGCAATGCTTAAAAATTCATATAATCTTTTACATATAATACCATACTTTTAGAGTAGCCTTATTGGTAATTGAGAAAACTTTTCAGAACACAAAAAATCAGGAAAAAGATAGTAGATATTAATTTCAAAAGTACCATATCATTTGTTTAAGTCTATATGATTTTAGAGTAAATATTACTAGCTTAAGAAGCAGATTACTAGTATTCCTAGAATTAGGAGGTTTATTTCTAAGTGAATTCTAAAAACCTAAGTAGCAAAAGATGTTACATGTCCCAATGTAAACTAGGTACATTGAAGCTAGTTAAAATTGCTGCTGATCACATTCCTTGAAAGTATGGGTAAATCAAACACTCTATAGAAAGTAAATAGGACTATTTAAATGACAAATGATTAAATAACGGGAAAAGATATCCTCTAAGATGTCTTGTTCTGCTTCTAGTTATTTATTTGATAGCAGCAAGAACTGATTACATACATTTTGTTCTGTTAAATAAACCATTAAATTGCTGCAATTTCCAAAGGGTCACTTTAGCAGAATTGGCTCATTTGTGGGACAGCATGTGATTACTTTCAAGCCAGTTCGAAATGACAAATGAGGATTTGTGGATCCAAAAATGGTTTTACTAGTGACTCATTATACAACTCTAGGCAAGTTACTTCTGCTAATACAGATACTTTTATTTTTAAAATTTAGGAATAGTTCTTCAGCAGCTAAAAATATGAGTATAAAGCTCCTCTCAGATTCTTAACATTTTCACAATTTCATGAGTCCATTTTACTGACATTTTGATATTTTAATAAAGGAATAGATTATCCTCAGCTTTTCTGAGTCTTCCATTTATTCATATATTTTACATTTTGCTTCAGAAAAAAATTAGTGAATACATGTAGTTATATATGGTGAATATATATTAGTATTATATATCTACATATATTTTAATGTATTTTTTACATATATAGTGTATGTGTATATATATGCACTAGATATATAATGAGAATAAGATCAAGTTCATGAAATGTAAATTACAACCCATCGTACAGACTATCCATATAAATAGCCATTTAACATTGGTAAAAATTCAACATCTCTCCCATTTACTTAACATTCATTAAACAAATATTTACTGAGGACCTACTATGTGACCATGACTCAGCCAGGAGCAGGAGCACCGACGTTTTTATTGATGGCATTTTGAATGTCATTAATCAGGGGTTATTTCAGTGATCAGATTTGAGGCTGTGTGTCAGTGAACATATGTATCAATGAGGGTAAAGTATGTGTATCTGATAGGACTTTTGAGGGTAAGGGTTTATTTCCCACCTGCAAAATGTGTCTATTGCAAGTCACCTCCAAGGAAGCTCTCTGTAAAATATCAAAAGCCTTGTGGAGATGGGGGCAGAGGGATAAGGGACAATAAACTGTACTCTGAAGCTGCTGCTCTGAAGTGAACCAACCCCTTGCATGCACACTACATTGGCTAAAGCAATGCATATATGTATATACATAAAATCACTCCTAATTTCAAAACGGTGAGGTGTAATCATGAATAACATTGCAGTCTACTACAGTGGGTTATTCACTGTTTCGTTGTTTTCAGATAACAGCTGAATGCTAACAATACTGCTGTGACTATGAATAAGAAGACCCTTCTCCTTCTAAGAATCACTAATATTTTCATTCCTGTGGTTAACAGTGTACTCCATTTCTTTTTCTCTTTTAGAGATTTAAGTAACAACAGAATAAGCACGCTTTCTAATCAGAGCTTCAGCAACATGACGCAGCTCCTCACCTTGTGAGTGTGAAAGTGTGGTACTGAGTATTCATTAATTCATTGGACAAAGGGCAATCTCTAGATGCTGGACACTGCTATTGAACAAGACAGTCTGTACCCTCAAGGAATGTTTCTATTGGGAGAAATAGACAAAACCACAATACATGAACAAATGTAGATGTTAGAAAAAGTATTGAGTTCTATAAAAAAAACAAAACAAAGAGTAATTTATGTTTGTGGGGGGCTTAGGGGAGATCCCTAAGATAGGGAAAATCCACCTTAGGGAAGGGATGGTTGAGGCACCAAAGTTGGGCAGGAGTAGGCAGAGGGAAGCATTCTAGGTTGTATTTAGGAAATAAGTATGTTGTGTTAGGGTGATAACACACAAAAAATAACAATGTATTGTGTGTTAACACTGTCAGTTAATAAGCTGCTTTAATAAGCCTTTTCTTAACTGCTTTATTTTTAAAGTATTTGACCATTCTTGGATTTCCGAATAAAACAAATTGACATCTGTATGCTTTCAGAATTCTAAGTTACAACCGTCTGAGATGTATTCCTCCTCGCACCTTCGATGGATTAAAGTCTCTTCGATTACTGTAAGCATCTTAGGTTCAACAAAATATCTCTTTTCTCAGAGTTCTGAGTTTGGGATTGTCTTTTTAAGGATGTAACTGCTTTGTTGATTCTTGGTGCTTGAAGATACATGCATTAGGATTTATTATAAATGAGGAAATAGAAAAATCATGTCTTATTGTATCATTGTCTAACAGCTTTGCTTTGGACAATGTAACTTTATTTTTAGTAATACTGATTGTTGTTATAATCATTTATTTAATTATATGTAACATTAAGATATATGGTTTATATAGTTTCAATTAACTTTGAAAGAAACTTTCAAAATTAATTTGAGAAACTTTCAAAATTAATTTCTTTAGAAATTATAGTATATGAAAACATTTTACTATAAAAGTGTACTTTAAAATATGTGAAATAAAACATGATCCTTGATCCTACTCTTCTGCTTCTGAATGGACAGTTTGATGTGCTCTCTGGTCCTTTTTCAGATGCATTTTTTTCTGTTCTCATAGATGTATGCCCATGGCTATATAACTTTTAAAAGCCACAAATATTAATAGGATCTGTGTTTGTTCTACCATTGTCTATTTTTGTTTAACATATGCTTCTGAATATTTCTAGTCTATCATCTATATGAATAAAAATACATATATAAGAATAGAATAGATATATATTTATACATATATGCCTGTAACTCAGCTGTTTAACTGTTACAGACTATTCTATTGGTGGGAGGAACCAGAACTGATTCAATCATCCTCATCTTTACTGTAATTTGGTTTAATTTCAAATTTTCATGAGTACTATACAGTACTCTAATGAACATCCTATACATTCATCTTGGTGCAAATATGCTGACATTTCAGCAAGAATGTAGGGTGTGTGGGAAGGTACTGTCAAGTATATTGGAAGGATTCCAAAAGTAACTGTCATGTCATTCCCCAAACAAGACTCTGTCCATTTAGAAGTTTATTTTTCCACCAACTATTTAATAGAGTACCTTTTTCAAAACACTCTTAAAGACATTGAGTATTATTTATTCTTTTATTTTTGTCCATATGACAGATTGAAAGTTATTCTGCATTCCTGTCTTAATTTGCACTTCCAATTAGTAGAGCATTTGAGTATATTTTATTTGCTTACTGAACACTGCTGCATTTTATTCTAGTGAGCTTGATCATATCATTTCCCCATTTTCTATTAGGTACTTTATATTTTCCTTATCAATGTAGATACCTTTATGCATCTACTACTTGACTCTATGCTTGCAGGAGTTTTTTTTAAATAAAAGAATTAACCCTTGTATAAGTTGCAAATATATATTATTATGTTTCTTATATGGAATATTTTATTGTTTGGATATATTTTATGTTGTCAAAAATTTCTCCCTCTTTTCCTTGATGGTTTCTGGATTTTATATTGAGCCTTTGAAAGCCTTCCTCACTCCACGTTTATAAAAGGGAGATCTTCTATATTTCCTTTTTTTTTTTTTTTTTTTTTTTGAGACGGAGTCTCGCTCTGTCTCCCAGGCTGGAGTGCAGTGGCCGGATCTCAGCTCACTGCAAGCTCCGCCTCCCGGGTTCACGCCATTCTCCTGCCTCAGCCTCCCGAGTAGCTGGGACTACAGGCGCCCGCCACCTCGCCTGGCTAGTTTTTTGTATTTTTAGTAGAGACAGGGTTTCACCGTGTTACCAAGGATAGTCTCGATCTCCTGACCTCGTGATCCGCCCGTCTCGGCCTCCCAAAGTGCTGGGATTACAGGCTTGAGCCACTGCGCCCGGCCTATATTTTCTTTTAATACATCTTTATTTTTACATTTAATTCTTAATTCTGGAATTTATTGTGTACATATAATGTGAGGTGGAAGCTGTTTGCTTTCTCAGGTATCCAGTTGTACTGAAATGGTTTATTTTATAGACCATCTTTTCTGCACTGATTTAAAATGCTTATTATAAACTAAAGTCTCGGAATTTCTCTGGAGTCTATGAGTTCAGAAATGTAGGAAGTTTAATTTTTCTTTTTCTTTCTTTTAGTTCCCTACATGGAAATGACATTTCTGCTGTGCCTGAAGGTGCTTTCAATGATCTTTCTGCATTGTCACATCTGTGAGTACCTGGTTTATGGATATAGGTTTAGGGTCAAACCTTCCTCATGAGTGACCTGGAACATTCCTCTGCCAGTTCTTTTATTGTAACATCATAAGATGTAACTGGTTTCATCTTTAAAGAAAACGTGAAGATTTTCAAACTGGATATGATGCCCTCTATAAGATGGCTTTAATTTTCCCTTCTGGCTCTTATTTTCCATTAGTCAAATTATCTTTGCTTAGCTAAACATGTCTCTTCTACAATAATGGCTCTCCAACTTTACTAGCCTATGCTTTTTCTCTCATTATTTTCTGATTCTAGAATACCAGCTGCCTTTCAATTATCTATCCTAACCCTGCTTTTCTAAGTCACATCCCAAATATCACCTTCTCTGTGAAGCCTATCCTGATTTGCTCAAAGTGGCTTTATTTATTCAGCATCAACTATGGCACCACGCAAAAATAAATTCAACGTGGTTCAAGACTATCGTTTGGAAGTAAGACACAACCAAATGCTTAAATTGGGTGAAATGGCTTTTCCTTTATGTTTTCTCTGATTGCAACTTGTTTGTATCTCCATAGTTTTTGGAAGTACAATACAACCATTTGAAAATATGTGATAAGTGGAGTCCAAAAAACTCATTTGGGTGAAATTCTGTGATTTTATTATTATTAGGTGTAATGTTAAGATCATGGCAAACCTAGAAGGAAGTTCAGTCGGCAGCCTTAGGATCCAAAGCCTCCTTGGCTGATGTTGAGTTGGATGCCTGGTAGCAACTATCTGCTTCAGCCTAAATATCAATGTCAGTTGTGCCCTGGTTCCCTAGAAGAGATTTCCTGCCATATCCTCTCCCGGTTTTGCACTTCTCTCGAAAATCCACAAACTCCAAGAAGATACGAGTTTACCAAATTGAGAAAGGAATAATCATTTTTGACTCCAAAAATATATATATGATGGGAATTTTAAAACTTCCTGCCCAAAAGTCTATGCTTTTACATCTTCTTTGAATTGAATTGGAGATCCAGTAGTCAATCACATTATGTCTGCATTTGCCTTATAGAGTCTGTGCTATCAATTGACGTTTTGTACATCAGGCTATCAGACTGGTGCCTATTAATATTCCTTCCACTGAACTACTAGGTCCAGGAAGGCAGGGCCTTTCCATTTTCGTCTTTGAGCCAAGAACCTACCTCTAAGCCACTCCTTTACAAACTCCATGGCTGCCACGTGCATGAGCTGCAATATGAAGAAAGCTACTAGCTCAGGCAGAGAATGCAGCCTGAATGAGGAGGCAGCCGTTCTGCTAGTGTTATGGTCAGACATCAGAAGCGGCTTCACAGGAAAGGTCCTGCTTGAGCTGAGCAGAGCTTCCCTTCGTGTTACCAGCCTCCTCCCACCACAGTGAGAGCAAGTGGAGTCTTTCTTGTCCTGTGCCCTGCTCTGCCTTGCATTTCATTTGTGCCTTGTCTTTTACCCCCTAGATCATAAAGAGCTCTGCTTTTTCACTTTTCCTGCTTCCTCCCCTGTCATAGCAAGGACTTAAATGTTGGCAGAGATGAGATCAAATGACTAAAAAACATTTTGCTCATTTTCAGTTTGGAAGGGTTTGAATCTGACATACATATGCGCATAACATTCACTACATTCTGATTCTTAAATGGGGCATTAAAACTTCCACAATATCAAGTATTATGACTCTACACATATATTTGGGGGGCTACCTAAAAAACATAGCATAACTCTCCTGGCAGTAGACCTAGAGGTCTTACTAGTTAGAAGCTAATTGTAAATCAGAAGTAAGCCGTTTTTAAATGCCATTGTATGCACCTACTGCTTCAATCCAAGCTTTATAAGGTTAAGAGTCCAGGTCTCAGTTTCTTAACCTGTAAAGTGAATTATTAAGTAAATGGACCTTATAAAGTTACTATTTAGGATAAAATGAAGTAATTCTTATAAATGGCTTATCCCAGCTCCTGCATATAGTAATAGTGCAATAAATGTTAGCTATTACCTTAATTACTTTCCTGTCACTACTACTAATGAACAACCATAAAATGAACGACCTTGAAAAGGGACAGACACCACCCAGTGCAGGTCCAGCGTAGCTCTGGTGAGCTAGCTCTAGACATCTTCAGTATTTTATATTCTTTCTTTGTACTTACCTGTCCTTTATCTGCATCATTGTTCCCAACCTTTCTTTCTACTTAACTCTAACTATCCTACGCAGCTTAGACTTTAACCACTAGCCTCCCAGAAAAGTTAATCTGTTGGTTCGCCATCATCTTGTAAATACTTTTCCTACATCACTTCTAATGAAACTTCTTTGCATCTGTGAGTATATCCTAATGTAATGCTAATCTCCTCTGCAGCAGGGTTCTCTGGAGGTAAGAAAAATGCGTTATTTATATTTGGGTCCTCAGAATCTTGCCTTGTGATTTAAGTCATCAGTAAATAATTGGTGAATGAAATGTTAATGCACTCAGGGTGTGCTTACACTCAATATAAACACGTCTCTGAAAATATTAGGAGACCTTCTAAAGCAAGATGAGTGTTAACACCAGTGACAACTCACTAAATCCCAGTGCACATCGTTCAGGAAAATGGGGAATCTCCAGAGTCTCTATTTTTTGCTAAATTGTTATCCTCAGTAAATCTATGGGGATTTTCTGCTGAGCATCACTTTGAATTCTTTGCCCTTAGGAAATAACAATACTTCCATACTTGTGTGTGTGTGTGTGTGTGTGTATGTGTGTGTGTGCTTTTGTGGTGTTGTTTTTCCAGAGCAATTGGAGCCAACCCTCTTTACTGTGATTGTAACATGCAGTGGTTATCCGACTGGGTGAAGTCGGAATATAAGGAGCCTGGAATTGCTCGTTGTGCTGGTCCTGGAGAAATGGCAGATAAACTTTTACTCACAACTCCCTCCAAAAAATTTACCTGTCAAGGTATGGTTTTTAATCATTTGTATTTCTTTTAAGAATTACTATATTAAGTAAAAAAGAAAAAAGACAACCAATTGTCACTCCAAAGGTATGGTTGAAAAGCCCAATAAATGATTATTTCTTCAGCCCATGCTTGTCAAGACAGAGCAGTTACCCGAGGTGCCCAAGTAAAGAATTAGGCTTTTCAAATAAATCTCAAAAGTAGTCCATTGGAAATGACCAAGTTTTCTTGAAAATGTATCAAAAATGTAGAGTTCACAATTTCTGGAAATTCCTGTCATAGCCTCTAACAAGTCAAATGTTTTGCTTTTGCCCTGTCTGAACATGTGCCCTGCTCCTAGGGCTGCCAGGGCCCTGTGGCTTCCTCATTCCAGGTAAGGAGAAACAGGCCCTCCCGAGTGTTCAGCCTAAACCTTCTGACTCGCCTCATGTGCTGCAGCCTTCCTGTGTTGATGTTCTTCTTTCTTGCTTGTTTATATCCCTTTCTTTTCCTTTTGTTTGATGTATTCATGAATTCTAAATATTGTCAGAATAACAAATATTATTTTCTTTTTTTATTACAAGAATAATACGTGCCCCTAAATAGGAAAATACAAATAATAAGAAACAATTTATTTTCTGCAAGAAGAAATAAAATTAACCATTAATCAGCATACATAGAGATAACCACTACTAAAGTTGTTGTGTGAATATTTCCACTGATGGTAGTCAACTATATAGATTTAGGTTCCTTATAAATAGTGGGATAAAGTTTACTATTATACTTGGATTGTGGGATTTGGGGGGCTTTTGTTTTGTTTGTTTGTTTTGTTTTTGTTTTCGTTTTTGTTTTTTGAGATGGAGTCTCCCTCTCTAGCCCAGGCTGGAGTGCAGTGGCACAATCTCAGCTCACTGCAACCTCCACCTCCCGGGTCCCAGTTCAAGCAATTCTCCTGCCTCAGCCTCCCAAGTAGCTGGGATTACAGGCAAGTGCCAACATACCCAGCTAATTTTTGTATTTTTAGTAGAGACGGGGTTTTGCCATGTTGGCCAGGCTGGTCTTGAACTCCTGACCTCGTGATCCGCCCCCCCTCCCAAAGTCCTGGGATTACAGGTGTGAGCCACCATGCCCAGCCAGATTGTGTATATTTTAAGAGGGTCATTCATGATTATTAGATGGAGGAGAGAAATTCTTGAAAATGTTAAATGTCTAATCAGAAAATGTTGATTAAGCATGTTTTATGTGCAAAACTCAATCCTAGGTGTTATAGAGCATAGAGAACTTTATGGTATGGCCTTGCCTTCCATGACTTGAAAACTTAACTGAAAAGATAAGCTTTCAACATTTGAATATTTATGGAGGAAAAACATACTTAAGTAGGTAATACTGTGCCGTGGGTTGCAGTGTGAGCTCTGAAGCCCAGCCTGGTTGGAGCCAAATCCCAGCTTCACTTTTTGGTACTAGGTAACTGTAGTTTAATTACTTTACTAGTCTGTGCCTCGGTTTCCTCATTGTAAGCAAAGGTGGTGATGGTTAATAGTCTGAAAGGATTTTGTTAAGATTAGATAATACAGATAAAAGACTGTCTCACACGCAGAAACATTCAATATGTTAGCTGTTGACTGTATTGTTATAACATTTCAAAACACCAAAAAATGGTGATGTAGGACACTTCATAATTTATTAATAAAAAAGTAATTTTCAAAACCTATACACACCCTCAACGTTTTTAATTTGGCCTCTAATGTATTTCATAGTGGTAAATGTTTGCAAAAGGTAATTTGCAGCACATTGTAAATATTGACATTTTAAAACAAAACTCTTCGGTGATTTTTTAAAATGTATCTGGTGTTATCTAAATACCAAAGCTAATTTTATAAGAGAAAAAAACAAGATTCTTCTTAATATATTGCATTTTTTTTTCTTAAACTGTAGTTTCTCCTTGAATTCCTATTTTCAATACATCAGAAAATTGTATCACTTTTTGCTCCAAAAAAAAGTATGTAATTGAAATTTTAAAATTTCCTGCCACCAAAAGTCTGTAAGTTTTTACATCTTCTTTGAATTGAATTATTGCTGTTAATACTGGTGCATCACTGATTGAAACTACATACTTGTTTATCAATATTTTATTTAAAGTTGAAAGTGAAATGTTATTGCAGTGCCTCTCTGGGATTATTTGCATTGATTGCAAGAATTTTTGCAATAATTGTTCTTTTACGATCCTAGCTCTTTATTGGGACAGTGCACCAGGATAAGTTTCTGGTAGGCTGAGAAGTATATCATTCTTTCGTAAAGTGGGAGAGAGACGATTGTCAAAGGGGAAGCAAGGAAGGTAGAACTGGCATAAAACCTTCTCTTCAGCACATTATTAGGTAAATTACATGGGGAAGTTGAGAAACTGCACACTGATTCTGTTACACCTTTCTGTGCCCAGTGATACTCATACTTTATTTTTAATGATGCTAATGCTTATCTGTATTTCTTAAAGTTTATAATTCCCTGGAGCTATTTCTTGAAAAAAAAATTGTAACACAAATCTGAGAAAAGTTGCATATTTGTATTCCACTCTTAGAGCATCACAGTTTACATTAATTTGTGAAATGCCCTCAGAAGCCCAAGACAAGTCCCCTGTCTCTCTCTCTCACCTTGGGAATCCCAATTCCCTGAGACCCAACAATATTGAAATTAGACCACTCATAACACTACAGTGGTCTCTAGGTGTTCAAGTGAAAGAAAGAGTCTCACATCTCTCAGTTTAAATCAAAAACTAGAAATTAGCAACAACAACAACAACAAAAAGTGTAGCAAGGAAGGCCATGTTGAAAGCCGAGATAGACCCAAAGCTAAGCCTCTTGGGCCAAACAGTTAGCCAAGTTGTGAATACAAAGCAAAAGTTCTTGAAGGAAATTGGAAGTGTTACTCCGGCAAACAGACCAATGATAAGAAAATGAAACAGCCTTATTGCTGATATGGAGAAAGTGTTAGTGATCCAAATAGAAGATCAAACCAGCCATAGCATTCCCTTAAACAAAACCCTAATCTAGAGCAAGGCTCCTGCTCTTTTTGTTTTTATGAAGGCTCAGAGAGGTGAGGAAGCTGCAGAAGAAAAGCTGGAAGGTAGCAGAGGTTGATTCGTGAGGTTTAAGGAAACAAGCCTTCTCTGTAACATGAAAGTGCAAGGTGAAGCTCCAATACTGATGTAGAAGCTACAGCAAGTTACCCAGAAGATGTAAGATAATTGATGAAGGTGTTGACACTATTAAACAACAGATTTTCCATGTAGATGAAACAGACTTTATTGGAAGCAGATGTCATCTAGGTCTTTCATAGCTAAAGAGGAGAAGTCAGTGCCTGGCTTCAAAGTTTCAGAGGACAGGCTAACTCTCTTCTTAGGGGCTAAGAAGTTGAAGCCAATGCTCATTTACCATTCTGAAAATCCTAGAACCCTTGATAATTACGGTAAATCTACTCTGCTTATGCTCTCCAAATGGAACAGCAGAGCCTGGATGACCGCACATCTGTTTACAGCATGGTTTCCTAAGCCCATTCCTGAGACCTATTGCTCAGAATGATTTCTTTCAACATACTACTGCTTCTTCATGATGCACCTAGTCACCCAAGAGCTCTGATGGAAATACACAAGGAGAATGATGTTTATATGCCTGCTGATGCAATATCCATTCTGCAGCCCATGGATAAAGGAATAGTTTTGATTTTCAAGTCTCATCATTTCAGAAATACATTCTATAAGGTTACAGCAGCTGTACATAGTGGTTCTTCTGATGGATTTGGGCATATTACATTGAAATCCTTCTGGAAAAGATTCACCATTCTAGATGCCATTAAGAACATTTGTGATTCATGAGAGGAGGGCAAAATATCAATATTAACAGGAGTTTGGAAGAAGTTGATTCCAATCTGCATAGATGACTTTGAAGAGTTGAAAACTTCAATAGACTAGGTAACTACAGATGTGGTAGAAATAGCAAGAGATTAGAATTAAAAGTGGAGCCTGAAGATGTGACTGAATTGCTGCAATCTCATGACAAAACTTCCACAAAAAAGGAGATGCTTCTTACGGATGAGCAAAGTGGTTTGTTGAGATGAAGTCCACTCCTGGTGAAGAAGCTGTAAACATTGTTGAAATAACCACAAAGGATTTAGAATATTCTGTAAACTTAATTGATAACACAGTGGCAGAGTTTGAGAGGATTTACTCCAATTTTGAAAAAATGTTCTACTGTGGATAAAAAGGCTATCAAACAGCATCACATAGTACAGAGAAATATTTTGGTGAAAGGAAGAGTCAATCGAGGCAGCAAAATTCATTGTTGTCTTGTTTTAAGGAATTGCTACAGCCACCCCAACCTTCAGTAACCATACCCTGATCAGTCTTACCAGTCACTAACTCCAAGGCAAGAACCTTGGCTAGCAAAAATATTACAACTAACTGAAGTTTCGAATGATCATTCACATTTTTTAGCAGTAAAATATTTTATAATTAAGGTATTGCATTTTAAGACACACTTAATACTTATACTTAATAACAGTATAGTTAAAAATAACTTTTATATGCACTGGCAAACCAAAAACTTTGTTTAACTGTCTTTATTGTAATATTCACTTCATTGAAGTAGTCTGGAACGAAACCCACAATATCTCCAAGGTCTGCCTGTACATACATTCATACGTGCATACATCTTTGTGTAACTCAGTATTTATTATCTGACTAACTTGAGCTTTTTTTTTTCATTTATTGACTCTAGAATCTCATGTGCTTAATGTAGCATTAATGGAAATGTGTTTGAGGGAAAATTAGCTCTTTTCAGCACTGCCCAATACAACTTTGTATACTAATGGAAATGTTCCAAATCTGTGCTATTCAATATGGTAGCCACTGGTTACATATGATTATAGAGCACTTACAATATGGCTAATGCAATTGAGAAAAATAATCGTTATTTTATTTTATTTATATTTAAACTGAAATATACATGCATGTCTGGTGGCTACCATAGTGGATGGTGTAGTTGCTACAAGAACTCAGAGGAATCATTTGCGTAAAAGAAGGAGGGCTGTGAAGATTTAATGACATAGGTGGACAGGCAGACAAGTGTGAGGATAATGCTACAGGTGGGCATAACTATGGGAGCAGAGCTTACACTGTAGGAAACTTCTGGACCTGTTCCAGGGCCAGCAAAAACAGTTGAGCTGAAACTTGTTAATTGTCAGATGATATAAAGCCTAAATTTATCATTTCAACTGTGGAAGTTCAGTGTAATATTCACTAAACTATAAGATCAATAGATTGCGTGTATTTCAAGGTATACCTTAAATAGCAAACAGCATGGGTGTGAGCCAGTTGGCAAGCAGTGTAGACATTCAAGGCTCAATCAATATAATCGCAGTTGCCTTTAGAAGACTTTAGAGTTTACTCAGTTTTTCTGTAACTGAATTTTAGAGTGATAGGCACTGAAACTTACAGTGACCTTTGCTAGCATTTGTTTCAGCATTTGTCAAACTATTTTGAAGTTTCATTGTCCTATTAATGAAGACTCTGCTAGTTCAAGGTTTATGACAATGTAGACTGGATCGTTGCCAATACTACTACCATTACAAATAATAATAACAATAATAGCTAAGTTCTATTGAGTAGTTTACCTAATTCTGAGTACTTTACATAGATTTTTATCTCTTTTAATCTTTCCACCATTCTTATAGTGAAAACTATCATTTCCCCATTTGAGATATGTATTTTAGAGTCACTAAGCAATTTTTAAAAATCACTCAGCTGCTGATTGGAGTCAGAATTTGAACCTTGACTCTGATTCCAAAGCTTACTGCTAAAGTTTATTTTATAGTTTTCAATAAAAGTATTTTCAAAATAAATTTTCAGTGTAAATAAGATTGCCACCCTATTATTGAAACATACTTAGAAAATGAAAATTCTGAACTACCCTCAAAAGCTTTACTAGAAATATTTACTTACAAAAATAGATTGGTAGAAAGCCAAGTATTTTAACCTATTAATTAAAATAATTCATTCAAGGAAATCCACTGAGTACTATACTATTAAGCATATATGCTTTATGAGTTTTAAAGCAACAATATAATGTTTCTTTAAATGCTTTATAATTGAGGTTTACATATTTTAACTTAACTTTCCCTCTCGTTATGCCAGTCTAATGTATTTTTATTTTATTCATGAACATTATGTAAGTACAAACTCTCAATATTAAGGTTTGTCAATGTATAATTTCAAAATATAGCAGGAAGATGAATTTTTTAATTGAATACATGGTTACATAGCTATATTTAAATACAATTTAAATGATTTTTTTCTACTAGAGGATGCCATGCCATGCTGTTATTTTGAGTCATTAATTATTTTGATAAAGAAAAAAGTGTTTTCTTTATATAAACTCTCATCATTTTGACGCATAACAGAAATAAATGAACAGGAAGAAACTGATTATCAGATCATATTTAATTAATACCCAGATAGAGCATTCCTGAGTGGGAAGCAGATGGCCATGACTTGTCTTTATAACCCAAATGTCCTGTCCTCATCTTTTAAATATAAGATGACATCAGAGTGATTAAGCAGTCTGCAGTAAAACAGCTTTTGTCCTCTCCAGATAGTCATTGAGAAAGTCAGTGTGGAAAGTGGAACATTGTTAATTTCTAATATTCCCTTTATTTCTCTTGGTTCAGGAAGTTTTAGCTATGGAGCAACTAAATTATTATTTTTTTATTTGAAAGACATTTATTAAATACTTACATGTGCTGAAGAGTGAACAATCACATGGAGATGACTTACATGTGCTGAAGAGTGAACGGGCTAATGGAGATGAATGATATATTTCTTCATTCATTAAACAAATATTATTCAAGTTCGTACAATGTACACCGCACTATGTCTGGGTGGTAAGAATACAACAATAAACAATTTAGAGTAAAAC
The DNA here is from genome assembly GCF_008728515.1 of Papio anubis. Taxonomy (NCBI): domain Eukaryota; kingdom Metazoa; phylum Chordata; class Mammalia; order Primates; family Cercopithecidae; genus Papio; species Papio anubis. The sequence continues at coordinate 166,178,196 of NC_044978.1, read as the reverse complement.
CTCTGTTCTCATGGAGCTGATATTCTACTGATAGATACTTTTAAATACGTAATTCTAAAAACCGGTATGGAAGTCTGGTGATAGAAATATGTATAAGATGCTAATAATATATCCATACCAAATGACTATGGAATTGTAACTGATACTCTCAGGTCCAAGAGGCCAACAGGAAATTCTCCTTGTGAACCAAATGGAATATAACACAGAGTGGGGAGGAGGCCCAAATGGGCAGGGATCTGGTAGCCATGAGCTCAAAAGAAAGGCCAGGATATGGTGCTGAAGTACCTCATTACTTCATTTGTAAAGGCCAACTGAAATGTCAAAGAAACCTGAAACCTTGACAGAACCCACAATAATGAACATTTAGCATGCCATGGTTGATCTCTTCCTCTAATTTTATATGTTAGGAATGCTCTAGATTCTGGAATTCCTGTGAAAAACATCACAACTCTCAGCAATAACATTGTAATATTATTGTTTTTCTTAGCAAGATCAACATTTTCCATTTTGGAGGAGTTTTTGATAGGCTTGAGTGAGAGCTTTTGTTCTGTTTCTCAAAATTATTGATATTGCCCTTAGTCATTTAATTAAGTATGAAGGTGATTAAATAATTCAGGCCTAACTACAGCAATGAAAAATTCACAAGTCAGATCAGTTTTGAAGCATTATTTAGAACTTGGTCAAATCTTTTTTATATTTTCAGATTTAGTATTACTTGTACATAGTGATTATCTTGGAAATTACCTTAGATTTTGGAGGTTTTGATTTGCTTATTGGCTAAAGAGAGCATTCAGGTTTGGATATGGTAATCTGCTAAAAGTACCATTTAAAAAGGGGGGGGGCTCTTTTATTATAGTTTTTAAAACTTAAAACACTGGGAAAAACTGAAGACATTTGTTTTTTTTTGTTTTTTCGTTTTTTTTTTTGAGACGGAGTCTCGCTCTGTAGCCCAGGCTAGAGTGCAGTGGCCGGATCCCAGCTCACTGCAAGCTCTGCCTCCCGGGTTCACGCCATTCTCCGGCCTCAGCCTCCCGAGTAGCTGGGACTACAGGCGCCCGCCACCTCGCCCAGCTAGTTTTTTGTATTTCTTAGTAGAGACGGGGTTTCACCGTGTTAGCCAGGATGGTCTCGATCTCCTGACCTCGTGATCCACCCGTCTCGGCCTCCCAAAGTGCTGGGATTACAGGCTTGAGCCACCGCGCCCCGCCCCAAGACATTTGTTTTTAATAGCTAAAGAGAACTAGCAATTAATGCTCTGTTCTTACATGTTTTACATCCATATTCTCTCTGATGCAAAGATTTTATAAAATAATTATTGCCCTTTCTATTTAATTTTGACTCAGGAAGTTCATTTAGTGGCCCAAAGTCACATTAAGTGCTGCAAATGGCCAAGCCTGCTAATCCAAAAGGTGTAGTAATTTAGCCTTTGTGTTTTTAGTTAACTATTTTGCAATGCAAATTTACAGGATTTTAACCTCTATCATCTGGAGATCATCTCCACCCCTCCACTGAAACTAGAACACCAGTGCCTTCTATCTTGCCAATTTCAGTGGCTTCTTTTTAGTTACCTTTATTTGCTCTCTTTACATCTTCGACACTGGTGGCCACTTCTCCTTCCTCTAAAATCTCTTGGCTTCCTCAATCCTTTTATTTTTCCACCCACTTTTTCATGTAGACATGTTCTATCTTTAGCCCTATTAAGTCCTCAGTAGATTTCAATCCATACCTTTAAATTTCTAGCCATGGCTTTTCTAAAGAACTTCACATTCATATTTCCATTCACTTGGTGGATTCTTCTCCCATGATGGCTTGCAGAAACTTAAAACACATATACTAAGACATGCATTCTCATTCCCCACATCCACTCTGTAATTGATACCTGTATGTCACTACTGCTAAACTGTAAGTTTTTTCAGAAATTCAGGCATTTCACTTGTCTTTGGTCTCTTAAAACCTGGCCTAGTGCCTGGCACAGTGTAGATGCTCAGTAAATATTTGATAAATTAATGATGGAATGTTGGCAACAAATATGCATTTGGTATTATTAATAATACTTGAGAAATGCCATAATGTAATTGCAAGTGGAGCGTAAAAGCATTGGTTTTAAATAAAAACCTTCTTTTAGTTAGATTATACCCGACAAATATCCCCAGTATGTTTCCCTGAGTTGCCTTTGATGTACCTCTGACTTGATACAAGGGCAGTACTAGAGGATTTTGTTATTTGACCCATGTTTCTAAGGGATGCCAGAATGAAGGCAGATTCTAGAATGCAGCTAGAAGTTTTTGTCTGGAGCTTTTGGTAATAAATCAAAATGAGATGCAGAGCTCACTGGGTAGCAATAGTGGTGTCAGGTGCATAACTAGTGATTTGAGTCAAGTAAGCAAGTCTGCCTACAAGCTTTAATGGATTTGAGGTCCAACAGTTCTTCCATTAAAGATTAAAGTAACTGACAGAGACAGATTGTTAACCAAACTTTCTTCTCATTTTCCCTTTGAATTATTAAGCTAACCACACCTCCACCCATGTAGCTAATACTATAGTGCTCTCTTAATCACAACCAAATCTTAAATCAATCCAGTTTGCTTAGACTGTTCTCCTTCATTTCAGTGACATTAGTAAAGATCTTTATCCCTGAAGCTACATTTCCTTTCCCCTCTGTGGCACACATCTCATGAAGGCTAATTTGTTAACAATATGTTAACGTTTCTTGGAACCAGTTAGCTTTAGAAAGGAGAAAAGCTTAAAGATCGCAGTTCTTTACCAAGCAGCCATGAAAGAACACAGAGAACCTCTTCCATTTCTTAAAGTTGTACTGTTATTTCTGGTGCTTGGCCACACCTGCTTTGCAAATCACAGTTGCATGCCTTAACAGCATAAAGTCATTAACTCTCAGTGTTGTACCTGGTGCCCACTTCTATTTCCCATGGGTTTCATAATAGTCCCTGTAGTTTCCCCAAATTTGAGCAGCTCGTAGCACATATAGAAGGTTCTCAGGGAGCCTGTGATGAACAGGTAAACAGCAAGATCTCATTTGCCTTTGTCTTTGTTGAAATTTGGACAAACAAGAAAATGACTGTGTTTCTCCTTTTAAATAAAACACTTTTTGTTCCTCCTACCTACTCCAACTCTCTAGAAGTCTAAGAAAGAGTGTCAGTACTTGCCGTAATGTTGTCCTTGATCTCAGTAGATTCCCTGCTTGACACAGATTCTGTGCCCAAGATTGCTACGTATTATGGACATCTTCGTTTCACCTAGGACTAATCACATGTGCAAAATTCTGCCAAGTGTTGATTTGCTCGTGGAGAGCTGTACTTAACTCTTCCCCCATTTTATGATGACTTTATTTGGCATCTCTCTTTAGCTCTGATATCATCTCCTTATTGTATAAACAGATTAAAGTTGTCATTCTCCTTGAACAAGAAGATTGCAGGAGAGGAGCTCTGAGAAAGTGTAGTGGATAGAAAATGAATCACAAGTTGGATGCAAATAGAAGACAGAAGATGGACTTAGAAGAGCAAAATATGGACAGGAAGATGAATGGGAGGAGAGCCAGATGCAAGGAATATCATTTCAAGAGATTAGACTATAGAAACAAGCTGATTTAGATAGACCAGGTAGATGTAAAAATCACATTCCGAAAAGGATTTTTGATTAAGGAGAATTACAAGCTACATAAAATAGGAAAAGAAATTATATCATTTTTAGACCCTTAGAGATATCAGAGGATGCTGCTATGTGGAATTTGTTTGACTTACAAACATCTTTTACTCAAACTCAAGTACTAGAAATAAGAAGTGATCGTTGAATAACTAGGTTTAAAAAGATACGAAAAACGAGAAGCAAATAGAATGATAGCTAACTTTACCATTGGTAAAGTTGATAGTCATGAACTTTACCAACCTGAAGAAATTAGAACTCAATTATTTTTCTCTGTTCCCAAACCCTGTGCCACAATCAGTTCAGCAAGTTTAAGAAAGTGTTAAAAGAGTCCTGGGTGTATGAGAATGCTTGTTATCTTGATTTTTTTTTTTTTTTTTTTTTTTTTAGCTAAACTGAACATATATGAGGGGGCAACAATCTCCCATAACAAATTCCAGATATAAAAATAATTCAGCATAATTATCTCTATGGAAAACCAAATTTGGTCTTGAATAAAATGCAAGGAAATTAGGTAGTGATTATTAATCAGATATGGTCCAGTGGACATTTATTATATAAATCTCCACTATGTGGTAAAATGGACACGGACTGTTTCAGCCAGGCAGTGATGCTGCCAGTATACTCGATTAAATTCTTCAAAATGTATTCCATTTTCTTCCCTAAGACAATCTCTTAATTTCTCATCTAATTACTCAGACATCATTTTTGGAACGTATCACATTCCGCAGGATGAACTTACAAACGGCCAACCCTCAACTCCTTTTATTTAAGCCATAGCCTTACAAGGTTGAAAGCATAGTAACAAGCCAAAATACATTTTTTCTCAAGACCTTGGGATGTGGCCAGATAAATGCTTAGAGTCGTTGCATTTGCTGACTTGCTGTTTTGCTGGCATACATTTCTTCACTGTTTCATCCTACGCCTTTGTTCTGAGTTAGGTTCTTCCCTGTAAACTGGTTAAGGGATCCACTAGCAATGAGCTATTTTCTTTCCTCTTGCTGACGCATATATAACTTTAGCAAGCTCAAAACCATTTGTCGTTAGGTATTATGCTCATTTAACGAACTGCTTTCACTGTCACCATTCATTTCTGCAGTGTGCTGAACAGCTAAGTTTTTTGCCCTTAATTGATAAATAAATTGGGCGGGGTGGAGAGAAATTAAATTTCTGTGGAGCTCACTTTACTTCAGAATTAATGCCAGCAGTTTCCCAGCTGTAAATTGATATAGAGACTCCTTTAGTTATTCCAGTTACCAAGACAAAATGTAGGGGACATTAGCACTGGCACAGTCTCTCCTAGTGACTGAGGGGTCACTAGAAGAAGTAAGCACCGCCTCTTTCCTTTAATACAGTCATCCTAGGAGCAGTCAACTTTCTCCTAATGGTAAAATAAAACCAGAATTTCAATACATTTCAGGCTTTTTTTAATTGATAGAAAAACTAAACACTAAAGGGCACTATCATTTTCATGGATTTTAATTCAATACCATTACTTGAATATGTACTAGTCTTTCCCAGAGTAAAGAATATGAAGAGACACAATGAATCTCTGTGGCTACCATATTTATTCATGTTGTCTTATATACATGAGTTTCTTTCAGTAGATCAACAACTCAAACGTGGGTTCTCATCTGTAGAATAATTTGATGCAGGTAGTTTATGTGAGTAGAAGTTATATAGCTTTTTGGTGAAGGTACCTTAGAAGGTTAGAGCAGTAATGGTGGGGGTGCAGAGCTGCTATGCAATTATCCAGATAACTTCGCTAGAAATTGCATGTGATAAAACTTGCAATTAGAATTATTGCTGCTTATTCCAGTGAAGGCAAAAAACTAAAGAGAGATTATACTACAGAGTGAAATATAATTAATGTTTACAGTAAGAAATGTATGTGTTTTACATATAAAGATATCAGTGTCCTTGTCAGACACATTTGCCAAAAGGCATTGTGGTGAACTCTCACACACAATGCACAAAGTAGCATAGGTGGAAGATACTTTTATTGAGGACAGTACAATTTCCACGTTGTTAGTCATTTGTCCAGTAAGTGTGTGTGAACAAAGGAAAATGGCTGTGGCTAAATATGCATTTAATCGAGACCTTGCATGGCTCTTGAAGTTTTTTAAAGATATCTTCCAAAACATGAGATTGCAAGTAAAGATCATTTCAAAGATGTCTTCTTTTTGGAGAGGAAGATACAGAAACATCACCCATCATGTATTGTGCAAATGAACCAACAAATAAACCGAATCAAAAGGAAATGAGGGAGATTATAATGGAGCTTACACTTTTGGTTTATTTCTATATGCATAAAGAGGCACTGTTTTATCTCCTATACAAAAGTCGTACTACTGAGTCAATGTTACCTGGGCAGATGCATTGTGTTGTGTTTTTAATTACAGTGATGAATTTCTACTTATTTATAAAATTTGCTCACCCCACGCCACACACGTAGTCTTCTCTGGGACTGACAATAGGCATTTCTATGAAGCAGGAGGAGGTTAAAGTACAGACAATGGCCAAGAAAAACATCCAAATAAACTAGTCAGCCCATGAGGGGACTCTGCGTCACTGGCACCATTAACGTCAGATACCAACTCAGAGTCCCACACTGACCTCAGAGAGGCTCACAGTACATCCAGTTGAGAAGGCCTCGTGTTGCATTATTGAACATCATAGGATGATGCTGATTTCTGGCTTGTCATGGATGAGAGACACATATAGATATGTGAGCAATAATAATTTTATACAAAATTTACCATCACGTTACGGCTTACAAGTAATTATAAGTAAACTGGAAGAGCACCAGTTGCTCATATATTTCAATTAATTTTCAGGTCCTGTGGATGTCAATATTCTAGCTAAATGTAACCCCTGCCTATCAAATCCGTGTAAAAATGATGGCACATGTAATAGTGATCCAGTTGACTTTTACCGATGCACCTGTCCATATGGTTTCAAGGTAAGTAAAAGCACTTTAAGAGTCACAGTTTGAGAACATACCTTTTCTTGGTGTGCCTTTATTATTCTACTGTCCTTTCTCTATGTGCCGAGAACTGCTTTAGTTGACTTTACTTGCCCCTTCTTCTCCAGGGGCAGGACTGTGATGTCCCAATTCATGCCTGCATCAGTAACCCATGTAAACATGGAGGAACTTGCCACTTAAAAGAAGGAGAAGAAGATGGATTCTGGTAGGTCATTAGTCTGTGATCATCTGTGTCTGAAGTATTGGAGCAAGGATCACTAAGCCAACATGCATTTTCCTTTTCAAATGAAAGAGCAGTATTTTTCAAAGAATGCCGGAGAAAGGGTACTATGTATGGGTCCCTCTGGAAGATGTTGCAATATAAAAACTAAATGGAGACACTACAGTATTATCAGCTCAGGATGCCACAAAACCAAAAGTAATTTACAAACATACACACATGCACATTATGGTTAATCAGGTCAGATTAGGGCAAAACAAAGTATTAATATTGGCTCCATTATACTAATTAATAGCCAACTAGTCCGCTACTGCTAGTCATATATTCATCTGTTGTTTTGCTTATTGCTTTAACAGAGTGTGTAATGATAAGATACAGGTCCCACTGAAACAGAAAATTAATGATTTATTTCCAAGATACAATATAAGTAGACAGACTTGCTGTGAATGATTTTAATCTGGAGTTTTTTAATCATATGGTACAATTATTTCAGATGTACTTCATGAATTATGAACTGGAGCTCTTTATTAAATGACACTAATAATATCACATAAGAATGCTAATATACTACTAAAACTTGTTAGAATTTCACTTTTTAGAAGAAATAGACTTCTGCATTCTGTTATGAAGTTGTCTCTTATTCAAAAATTATTCAATACGTACTCAAGATTGTTTTATGCCAGAGGAAGGATTGCATTTATTAAGACAAAGAGAACATTCACATTTTGTAATTGCAAGGAAGACAAAAATTTTATTTTCAGATTCATTTTTGTTTCAAAACATCAAGGACATTATATGTATGTTAGTAGATGTTGTAATTTTAAAAATCAGAACTAGTTCCTCTTCATTTATGAGCAAAGAAGTCTGAATTATTTTATTAGAGCACAACTCAAGATTAAGATATCTAGGGCTGTGGAATAAAGCTGCTTGTGTTTTAGACCTGCAAATACAGTGAGTTTATTGACTTTTAAGACCATGGAACCATTTGCCTTCTTAAAACCAGCATAAATTTTATTTTTTGAATGGTTTCTGCTTGGGTGGATATTACCTTAAATTGATGTTTACAACATGTCATTTAAAAGCATTTTAAAAAATCAATTTCTGGTAGTTAAAAGCTCTATGGTTGATTAGTGTAATTATGCTTTTTTCAATATTTAGACCACATGACTTCAAAATGCAGCAAAAAGATGTTTTTTGCTTTTTCTTCTGGCTTTCAGGTGTATTTGTGCTGATGGATTTGAAGGAGAAAACTGTGAACTCAACGTTGATGATTGTGAAGATAATGACTGTGAAAATAATTCTACATGTGTCGATGGCATTAATAACTACACATGCCTTTGCCCACCTGAGTATACAGGTACAAAGAACAGGAAATAGTCTGCCTTCAATCAGTATATCTGTTTGAAAGCATCATTGGAACTATGTTATATATGTTTAGTAAATCATTTTATTATTTGATAAATGGTAGGTGTCTTGAAAATCAGATGTAATGTAAATAACGTAAGGACTTAAAGATAGTTTCAGCTAACCAAATAAAAGACCCAGGAATCTCTGTTCAAACACATGCATCTATTATAAAGCCATGTTATCCAGTAATAAAAGAAGCTGTTGTCCTAAAGCTTTTAGTCCCACAATTAAACAGCATTTTTGTACAAACCATTTTCCCTGTGCAAACCAACCCCCAGTACCTGTGTGAAAAGAGGACATTTATTTAATAGCCAACACATAATTAAGCATTTGGGATCATTCATCTTCATACTTATGTCTTTGCTAGTGAGTGTTTGCCTCTAGTAACCCATGTCCCTCAAATTAAAAGTCAGGAAGATACTGAGCACTTTGGATAGTCTTATGAGACTATCACCTTTTTTCTAACACTTTTGTTTATTTGGATGACACATCTCATTAGACTATTAATTGCTAAACTTCTTCCCTATTCAAACCAATTTGCTCTAAAGTCAACATCAAGCTTATGACTTGTCTATTTTGTCAAAATTGATTTTTTTAAATTTTTTTTGTGGCTCTGAATTAGAAACTTCATAGATATGCCCCTTTTCCTTTAATAAATCACTTAACATTGACAAAGGAAAAACAAGAATGTTGTACATTTTATTTGTAAGAAAAAAATGGAGAAGTAGTTTTGGTCACTCTACTCAAAGTTGCTATTTTCATTTTCTGGGTGCATTTCATTAATTATATCTATTTTCATATAATTTAATACCTAGTGAGAAAATCAAAGCATGAAATTACAATGCAGGTGACTGGAGTTAACATCTCACAACATGAAAGATGGGCATACATCTGTATGATTAAATTTTCCCAGGGATTGTTTGGAAAATGATTAAAATGGAAGCTTTTATGGAGTACCCAAACTGAATTTTACTAGGTACCTTTCTTGATGGGAAAATACTAGGTAGAATAATGAGGCTCTGTTTTGGCAACCCAAATCTGTTTGAGTGACTCTGAAGGCTGCCTTTTCTAGGGTCTTATTTTTAATTTTTTTTTTTTTTTGGCACCAATAAAGCACCCGATATCATGTAAAGCAGTAATAGCATACTAAGTTTCCAGTAGAAATTTGAACATGCTGTATTACCAAGTCTTATAGGACATATCTACAGACCTTAGTCTGCTTAGTGGGTGGAATTTTAGCATTATTTGATATTTTACATGCACCTTTCCAGAGTATCTAGAAAGAATGTAGGTGGTACGTAGCTTTGACTTTCACACTAATATTACCAATATTATCACACTTCAGAAACTTGACATTAGCCTGTGACCACAAATTCTGGAGCCCTTTGAGCTGCCCTGAGAATTTAACTTCATTGGATGGGCTGATTTAGACTTGTCCAAGAAGCCCAATGTTTGCACTAAAATCTGCTACCTGGTACCTTCTTAGGACGAAATAATTCTCTTTTTCCATCATTTTCCTGATCATTATAGAAAGGGCTTAAGAACCCAGTTAATTTTGGCGGCCTCCTTAGACCAACCCACTCTCCCTCCACCAGACAAATTGGACCCAAGCATTTCAAGCAAACTTTGCCTAACCAATACCTTCCTAAGCACAGAACCAGGAATAAATAAATATATATATATATTTCCTGATGAAAACGTAGGCTGTGGAGCACAATTGCAATCAGGTTCTTATATGTCTTTTTGACAATAAAATTTCTAGAAGGTGGTTGAGGACTCTTTTGAGTTGGTTTGGAGGAGTCCTCCTGCTTTGGCTTTTGATTTGCTATTCCTTATTCTTATCCATTTCTTTTGAGTCTTTGTCTTAGCTGCTCACCCTTCATTTCCCCAGCTCCCTCTCTACACCTGCTCCTCTTGAACACACGTTTTCTCCTATTCTAAGGGTCAGTTCAGAGCAGTTTCCATGGAGAAGTGTTATGAAGCCTCCCTTCCCCAACTATGTCTGATCTCTTTCTTTGAAACATATCATAAATACCTAAAGCTTAGCCAAACCATTCTTCAGCCAAAATGTGACATCTATAAAAGCTGTCATCTGGGAACTTGCCATGAGTATCTGTCAAGAGCCATTTGGCTCTCCACGAGAACTGGGACTGTTTTAGTCTTTTTACTTATAACTATTGCAAATGTCAGTTTGCCTTAATTTGGGCAAAGGATCAACAAAAATACTAAACAGAAAGTACGTGGCATACAAAACATGAAGATACGACCATTTTATCTTCGGAGTGGGTCTTGTGGGCCATGAAGAGTTTGACAATTTGGCATGAGAGAAGATATCTAAATGGGGCAAATGTATAACTCATCTATTAATTGTAGTATTTTTGTGCACACGTGAAATGAGCTCATTTACAAAATTTCAAACAACCATCTGCAGATTTTGAAATCATTGACACATAAGTGACCTTTAATTATGGGAAGTAGGAATGAAGCTCTAGAGTTTGATATCCTGCTTCATCCAAGTCTGCAGTTAAGGAGGAATTTTCTTATAATGTGATTATATGGTTTTAAATTTGAGTTTGGAATCTGATTAATGAGCATGAGATCTGAGAGCAGAAGCACCGCTATGCTCAGGGAACATAATAATGTTGTCAGTGTTTAAAAATCATCCTAGTAACAAGTTCATTTTTCCTTTGAAAATTTTGTACTCTATATCCCAAAGGCATACAATGAGAAGTGAACTCAGTTTCATGGGAACAAATAATGCCATACAGAAAAAAAGCTTGTAAATTATTATGGTGACAGTTTTTGTATTTGACACCTATATCAAGAGTCAGAATGGACATAATGTCAATGGAAACAAATTCAGAGATCTGTGAGCAATCTGACAGAGAAGTTGTGATGAACAGACTACAAAACATGACTAGAAATACTTAAAATAAAATGAGCCACCTATGGGGAATTTATTAAACTTTATTTAAGCCCTGTGCGACCAAAATAGCACAGTAAGTAGTTACTGATTTGTTAGAGAAGAAAATTCTCTGCTCTTCCCTGCTCCAGGGATTGACAGCATAAACTGTAAGGACAAATACTGTTTTTCTGTTATCTAAATCTTGCTGTAACTTCACCACCCTAGTCACCAAAACCATTCTCCATATACTCCAGTTCATCATCTGTGCTTCCAGTTGTGTAATGCATGACGGCCGATTACTAGCATATTTTAGGTAAGATTAACTTTTGAAAAGTTGAATTCCCTATGAATCTAAATTAACATCCCTATACTATTAAGACAGTAGGACTTCAGAATTGTAAAACAAACAATTTTAAAATTAAATCTAAAGTTTTAATTGTAGCTTGAGAGATTTTGTTGGTTTTGATTGTTTGTGTGGTTATTTTTTAAAAATCATGGTCATCTTCTTTCTAAAGACAAGACATTTCTTGGAGCTAAATGTCCAAGGAATTCCTGAACTTACATAAACCTAACACCTATAAAAATAAAAACTATAAATATGGCACCCCTGTTTTTTAGAAAAATGGACCCCTTTTTGAGGCTCTAGTGTTAACTTAGGTGTTTAATTCAAAAATGTGCCTTTGTGTATTTCCCAATAGTCAGAACCCTGGATCTGCTATATCAAGACTGTGTGTCTTAATTAATTCTTATTCTTACAGGACCACATACAAGTATGACACAGTTGATCACATTTTAAGCCCTCCTTTCACTTAATGGGATTACTTAAATTCCATAAAATGAACATCTCCATGCAAATTGGGCATATAAAGCCTTAGAACACATTTTGTGGAAAATATTCAGACCACTTTAAATTTTCCATTGTGTACCCATTTTCTCTTTGTTTTCCAAATCTCTGACGCCCATGCACAAGCCATTGGGTGTCCATCTTAAACAGTAAAGGTGCTGGTTGTTCCGTCCCCTGGTTTAGACGCAGACCTCTAGCTCCCTGTGATAGCATTTACCTTTTGCCTCATTTTCTCCATGTTTGTGCGTGTGGCCCGGCTGTAGGTAAGAAATCCAAGCCTTGCTTCAGCTCGCTCGCCCACCCCTGCTTCTCTGTTGTGAACGCTACGCATTGGCTTCCTGTGCTCTGCTGTTGTATTGCAATGTAAAAAGTCTTTTGTCTCTTCTGTCTTTGTCGCTGCCAGCTGCTAATCTGAATGAGGTGGAAAAAGGTTAGTTGCCTTTTAAGTCTATTACGATTTTCATTTTAGTCTCCCTCTTTCTTGTAAAGTTACATAGATTTCACTGTGTGTACATGGTAAAAAGGAATGTTGACAAAATATAAAATCTGAAAACAATATGTCAAATCAGTCATTCAGATCTTTAATCTGTACCTCACTATGCCAAACACTATAAAATGGGCCTCTGATATGCAATTTATCTATTGTTAGAAGATAATGAATAGAAACTTTTTGAGTGGGAAGAAGGGGTGGCTAGAATAAGGGACTAATATAAATTTTTTAAATTTTCTACTTGTCTGTATGCTTCCACTTTTTAAATATGTCACAAACATGTATTACTTTTAGAATGAACCACATAAGTTATTTAGTACTGTAGATAATGCTGCAGATAGAAAAATGTTTAAGTAAGAAAGACTGTTCCCATAACTTTAAGCAGATATCTTTAGTAATGTGAAACATGAAAAATATTTGAAGGTGTATACATTTATTGAAACACTTTAGGAAATAAATATTATAAAGCCTAAGAAGTTGACTTACAGGATGTCATGACTACTAGGCAGTATGTTTAAGCATAAAAAAGCCATATTTAATCATTGATATCAATATGATCCACCTGGCTCCCCAAATACATCAGGGCCCATAAAAGTAAGTCGTAGAGTTATTAGAGTGATAGCCGTGTCTGGGAAATCATCATGGAATATTTATGACATTTTATCTTAAAGACTCAGAGTTTTAACTAATTACATTAGATTGTTAATTATTCAGCTTACCAAAAGTCTTCAAGTATGAAATGCAGGCACAACGTCCTAAAAGAAACACAATGTGTGCTTGTCTTGATAGTTCCAGTTGTATCCGAAGCATTTGCAATTGGATTATGAGGATAATTAAGAAGTTATTATAGACTGGGCATGGTGGCTCACCCCTGTAATCCCAGCATTTTGGGAGGCCAAGGCAGGTGGATCCTTTGAGCCCAGGAGTTTGAGACCAGCCTGGGCAACATGGTGAAACCCGTCTCTACTAAAAATACAAAAATGAGCAGGATATGGTGGCACACACTTGTAGTCCCAGCCACTTAGGAGTCTGAGGCAGGAGAATCACTTGAACCTAGGAGGCAGAGGTTGCAGTGAGCCGAGATTATGCGACTGCACTCCAGCCTGGGCAACAGAGTGAGACTTGCTCTCAACAAAAAAAAAAAAAGAAAAAAGAAAGAGGTTGTCATATAGCAGGTCTTTCTGTCTTCTCTTGCTATGGGTTTCATTTCCTCTGTTGCATTGCTTGGATGATTTACTGTGTTTGCTGACTTACTCTTACAGTGTGCAGAGTTAAGTTGAAAAACATGAAAAGAAAATGGTTTCATATTTTAGAATGTAACAATATAACATGTGCTATTCTCTGGGGATTAACGCATCTAATACCTTCCTGGGTCAAATGGCATCTTTTCTCTTTACAAGTACTAAGCAATTGATGGCCTGGGTCAGGGATGTCTAAGGGCCGAGTCTATCTCAGAAACATAATAGCAATTATTCCATCACAGGAATATGTCCTTAAATTGTTGTGTATACTCTTAGAAACAATCTTGGCAGTACAAGTGTTTTAAATCACCATGTGGTTTCATGTGTTGACTAAATTTCATGCTTATGTTTATAAAAGCTCCCTTTTATTTTCCAAGAATTTGCTGCTGACTGAATTTGCTTTTAAAAGCAGTCAAATCATTCTCTATATTTTTAATTCAAAACTTAATTGGAAATAGAATTTCCATTTTTTCTAGCACCTGGGGGAATTTTCTTAAAAAGAATGTACGTCATTAGTCGATGCGCTGTTAATTTAAAAGAACTCTGTAGTTTATGTGAACAACACAAAGGTGGGTAAAAACTTCTATGAAACGATGATAAACCACTTGTTCAAGGATATGTACCTTGTAAGTGGAGGCCCAGATGCAAACCCATGTCTCATTGGCCCCAAAGCATGCACTTTGGGGTGGGGGCCTCTGCTGGAGCCTGTCCCTTCTGCCTTGCTGCCTTCTTCAGGCATGGCTTCTTTTCTGTCTCACAATAGCTTATTTCTCATTCATGGTTTATGCCAAACAAGCCTTCCTTCTGCTCTCCTGCTGTCTCTTCGGCTCACTATGCACAATTGTCCTTATGTAAGGAAAGCTGTACCCACAAAATTCAAGTGTAGCCAAGCCGTCTATTTTATCTAGACATGAAAAAAGCACCGAATGAAGGCCTGTACAATTAATGAATAAATTCTCCCCGAGAACTAGGCTACCTTTTATCCCATAAGGCAGGTGGTTAGTTTGTGTAGGTAAGGGGGAAAGTTCAGGTTTCTCATCCCGGCACAAATATTTATAAACTCTGGGATACCTCCCAGTCTTTTATTTTTCTTCTGTGAAACAGGAACAATGATATCTGTCATATCGTTCACATAGACATTTGAGAATAACATGTAACCATGTATCGGAAAACACTTTGAATGGGTAAATGTCTATACTCCAGAAATATTGAAGGCTGCCGTGTAAGACAGGTTTACATTTTGCATCATTTAATTCCAACCATCATCACTACGGTGACATGGTTCAGATATAGTTGATGCCATTCTCCATGGCAGAAGAATTCTTATGAGAATTCTTTATTCTAATTTTTTATAAAGAAAATTATATAAGGTAAATTATGTATAGAATGGAAATTTCTCTCCCCATATTGTTTAGAATTGTCTGTCTTTATTATTATTGTTTTTAATTTTACTTTGTACGCTCACTTCATATAGAAAGATTTTATTTAGGGATAGGTCTTTGGTCCTCTTTGTCCCCATACTCTACTTTGAAACATAAGGAAATACACAATGCTGAAGAGCTCTTGGATTTGGCTGAGCTGGATTTGTAGATTTTGTGTATATTTTTAGATTTTCATGATCTCTTAGTAACAGTGACTTCTGTTTTTAATTCTGCTTCGAGAGGTGTAAGGTCTTTATATCAAGGTCATTATAGATGCTGACATACTTGTGAGCCTCAAATAAGGGAAATGTAAGTTGCCGTCTGTTTTTACTAGAGAAAATACTTTGGCAGCCTAGTGATATTATGTGTTTTGTATTCATCCTCCAATGTTTCAAAACTTTCTTAAATGCACTTTCATCTCAAAAAAAGTTTTAAAGATCTTGTTTTCTCTTTAGTTAATAGGCAGTGCCCACTGAGCCCAGAACAACAATTTAGTCTAACCAAGTCTTATTCAATCTAATTTGAATTGAGTTAAATATTTTGAAATATTTTGAAATATGAAGTTTGAAAATATTTTGAAAACTGAGTTAAATATTTTCTGAAGTTTCAGTAGTTGCTGGAATTGGCTATATTATTTAGCCTCAGTGTTCCAATAAGGAAATGCTGAAAAACACTTCATTTTGTGTTTGTTTATTTGGAGAGGTAAGTTTTTTTTTTTTTCCCCCATTTAAAAATATGCCAGATGCTTATTGAGAAAACATCTTATGCAGGACACCATGCTAAATATTGAAAGTGATACAGAAATCCATAAAATGTTACCCTTATCTACTGAGCAAACTGTTTGGCTTTGCTTCTTTACCGCAAGGTCAGATCAGGTCAACTATTTCTCAGTACACAACCATCAATTCTCATATCCCTAGAACATTAATAATATCATATAGCTACTTTACTAGTTTGTAGGTAAAGAAAAACACTCCTTCTGAATATGGACACTGACCAAGCTCTCTGACAGACTCAAGCAACTCATTTCATACCACTTAGAAAACGAAAATAGGAACCGAAAACTGATTTCCCTTCTTTGAAACGTCTAAATACCTATGTTTATAGCATATTTTCTATTTTGAATTCTGATAAACTTTTATCTCACGAGGTTTCTCTATGGCAGTGCTCCGATGATGTACGTGTCCCATTTTACACCTATTGCACACAAAGATCACATCTGTTAATGGCTAATGCATCTTACTGGGCATCTGCCTGTGTTATTGTGCTGTGGTGCCTGGGATTATAACCTTGAGAATGTAACAAATAGGGCTGGTCTGGTTTAGCAAAAGAGGAGAAAACATATATACTTTTCTTTCAGGTCCAGCTTAATGAAGCTGCCCTGAGATGACTCCCATAGCCTCATCAGCTATATCCATCTTGTGCTATAGATCATCAGTCTCTCTGCCACACTTCATGGTCTGTAAGAGGAGAGAGAATGTTTCTGTTTCTATAAATAAAGAACAAATGGGAAATGTATACTTTTTAAAATCAGAATTGGATCGAATTTACAAAATTTGGTAATGATAAACATTCAGGTCCATTCATCTTAACCTTCCTCAAACGTGCCACTTAAGTGCTGACAAGTGCAATTTCTTGATAATGGAGCTCAGAGTCTCCATCCTTTATTGGAATGGTAACTGTTCGGCATAAAAATGCAGTAGGGATATCTGGAAGTGAACAGATTACCCATCTCATCCAGCCTGCAAGGGCACACCTCGGGCTAGCATCTCAGAACACAAATCTGCTACCAGTTTTTTAATTCTCTCTTTGCTTCCTTACATTGTTCTTTATGTGATCTGGGTCTCCATTAACATTTAAAAAGCATTTACCTGCCAGAAGCAATCAAATAAGTGCTATCTTTCCTATTTTTTTTATCCAGCACCTAGTTTGTGCCAATTTACTAGTGCAATGGGAATGGAGAGATACAAAAATATAAATATAAAGGTATCCCATGTCCTCAAGTCGTGTACTTTTAAGAAATTAAATCGTATTTTTTATCTATTAGGTTGCTTATTTTGATATCTTCCCTTGCTGAGTTAATTCAAAGAGAATAAAATTAGTACATTTATTCAAATCTTTCTTGAGTTTGACTGATTACATTCAACACTAGAATTCTGGTCCAGTTATCCAGATTGCCATCCTAAATTTCTCCTTCATTATTATCAATATTAATAATTATTTCTTCTAAAAAAAAAAAAAGTTTGTTACAAGTTACAATAGGAATAAAAATGGGCTGCAATATCAGCTCCAGTACCCTCGCCACCTCTTTCGTACATCTATGATATCCAGAATGGGCTCAGATTTTTATCTATTTCAAAGAGAGAAGCAGCTAATCTAGTTACATTAGCAGAAGGTAGCAACAGTAGCAAGAGTTATGTGTGCCAGCAACACCATGTACTGCTATCTAAAATTATTTTGTTGTAGACATGCCCAACTTGAATTTAAAAAGCTAACTTTGGGGAAAATTAAATAGAGATACTCAACATCCATTTAGCGTAAAACAAATTAATATTTTTAACAAATTAATATTTTTAACAGTGATTTGAGTCAGAAAATTTCAGAAATCTTAATCAGGGGACAAAATGATCCACCTTTTTGATAAGCAGGCTTCCACCTTTTTGATAAGCAGGCTTTGAGGACTAAATAAGCCTAGATGAGATATCCCATTGCCCAGATTTCTTGGTAGGTAGAAAGCAATTAATAGTCTAGCCAAGACAGGGCACAGTGGCTCACACCTATAACCCTGGCACTTTGGGGGGCCGAGGCAGGCGGATCACAAGGTCAGGAGTTCAAGACCAGCCTGGCCAAGGTGGTGAAATCTCGTCTCTACTAAAAATACAAAAAAAAAAAAAAATCAGCTGGGCATGGTGGTCCACACCTGTAATCCCAGCTACTCAGGAGGCTGAGACAGGAGAATTACTGGAACCCAGGAGGCAGAGTTTACAGTGAGCTGAGATTGACCACTGCGCTTTAGACTGGACAACAGAGCAAGACTCCATCTGGGAAAAGAAAAAATAGCCCAGCCAACAATTCTTCAAAACTTTCCTCTCTGTAATTAACACGGCTTATTTAGCAAAGAGAACAGATCTCTTCAGGGGTAATAATGTATTTCGGAACTGTATAATATAGTTTTTAATAATAATTAAAAATAATTTTATTTAGCCCAGTTTCTAGGCCAGGATGCTACCCGTATGTCAATCATTAAGGGAACTTAACAGACAGTAGAAAATTAGATGTTGATCTTATTTCTCTAAATTCTCCATATAGTAACTTCTCCAGGGTAAAGCTTTGTCATACTCATCCTTCAATCATTTGCTAGATCTAGCACAAAAAAATGTCTCCCAAGATGTATAATGAAAATTACACTAAAGCAGCTTTTGTTGGTGAAATAAAAAACCTGACTCTGAGAGAGTACATGTAAACTAATTCTATTATAAGTAAATTTATTTTTAAATTATTCTTATTCATTTCAGGAAACATTTAATGTTAACTCTCATGGACCATATACTATCTTCATTATTCATTCGTCAAAAAGTTACTATAGTTAAGAAATTTCAACAATGCTTAATGAGTTAAAGCAGTATATTTTAAAGAAAAAGTACATTTAAGAAATCTGACAGGATGTGCAGGAAATGTAAATCAACTCAAATATCCTCCACTTATGATTAGCTTTGATGTTTTGACATTATATATATATTGAGACGAGTTCCACTCCTTTGCCCAGGCTGGAGTGAAGTGGCATGAGCTCGGCTCACTACAACCTACACACCCTCCCCACAACCCGGGTTGAAGCGATTCTCCTGCCTCAGCCTCCCGAGCAGCTGGGATTATGGGTGCCCACCACTATGCCCAGCTAATATATATATATGATATATATAATATATATTACAATATAATATATCTCGAATATGATATATATCATATATGATATATCTCCTCTACCTCCTGGGTTCATATATATCATATATATGATATATATTATATTTGAGATATATATATATATTTGAGACAGTGTCTGGCCCAGACTGGAGTACAGTGGCATGATCTCAGCTCACTGCAACCTCCGCCTCTCAGGTTCAAGCGATTCTGTTGCCTCAGCCTTCCAAGTAGCTGGAATTACAGATGTGCACCACCATGCCCAGCTATTTTTTGTATTTTTAGTAGAGACAGGGTTTTACCATGTTGACCTCAGGTGATCCACCCACCTTGGCCTCCCAAAGTGCTAGGATTACAGGCATCAGCCACCATGCCTGGCCGATATAATATAAAGTAATAAAACACTTTCAGGATTATTTTTATATTTAATGATAGTATATATATATTATATATGTGTATATCTATATATGTGTATGTATATATATATACACACACACACAAGTAGTTAATAATTGCAGCTGTCATTCAAAGTTCAAGCACATCTGCAAACTTACCATAAACACTGATGGCACAGGCATTCGACTCACTTTCTCTTCTGCAAGACACAGTAGTCTATGATTCTCTTGCCTTTGCCATCTCTAAGACCTTGAAGAGAAGACTTGTTGTTATTGTTTGGATAGCCTGTCCTGCAAGCCCTAACTGCTAACACCAGCTCCCCTCCCACAGAGGAGTAAGTGATGATTGGTCCAAGTCAAGCACAACTCACAGTGCTTTGCAGAGAGACTTCTGGCCACGGCAGCACATGTAGAGCTAATCTACACTACTGTGCTCCACTTACGTCTTGACTCTCTTGAAGCACAGGGAGCCTTGTCATGGGCCATTCCCTCTCCTTTGTGCACCGCTTATTACAGACTGACTATTGGAGAAGCTCATAGTACTAAAAGAAAACTTGAGACAAAGGAGAAGACAGCTACATGAAATAAAATGAGAGGAAAGAGACATAAAAATGAAAGAAAAAAAAAAGGAAGAAATAGTGGCGTAAGTTGAAAGTTTTATTCCCCACCATAAACTTCCAGTGATTTGGAATTTACTACCTGTATTGTTTTGCTAAGGCTGCCATAACAAATTACTGCAAACTGGAGGCTTAAACAGCAGAGTTTTATTGTCTTACAGTTCTGGAGGCTAGAGGTCTGGAATCAAGGTGTCCATGGTGTTGACTCCTGCAAAGGATTGTGAGGGAAATGTCTCTCCAGGCCTGTCTAGTTGGCTTCTCCCTGTTTTTCATATCGTCTTCCTCTATGCCTGTCTTTCCTGGTATCCAGGTTTCCCTTTTTGATAACACCAGCCATATTGGATTAGAGCCTACCCTAATGACTTTAACTTGCTCTCCTCAGTGAAAACTCTGTCTCAAAATAAGGTCACAGTCTGAGGTACCAGAGGTCTCAAACACACCAGTTTTTTGTTGTTTGTTTTTGCTTTGAGGGGCACAATTGAATCCTTAACACCACCTCACTGTATTTTAAACTGTGTGTCTGCACCAGAGAACCTGTTCTTCCTCCACTGTTCTCCATGTCACCAAAAGGTAATTCCCAATATACATACCTGAATCATAGACATCCTAGACAACTCCCCCTCTCTCTTTCCCCCATACTTATCCAGTCCATCAAAAAGTCTCATCTGTTTTGCTTCGTAAACACTGCTTTGGGCCATGTATACCTCCACCTCACCCCTACCCTGCATAATCAGTCACCTCTCATGTGTATCCCCACTTATGCAATCTGCCGTCCTCCAATGGAGACAAAGTGCTCTTTTCTTTCTTTCTTTCTTTCTTTTTTAAAGACAGAATTTCGCTCTTCATTGCCCAGGCTAGAGTAGTGCAGTGTCGCGATCTCTGCTCACTGCAACCTCCGCCTCCCAGGTTCAAGTGATTCTCCTGTCTCAGCCTCCCGAATAGCTGGGACTACAGGCACCCACCACCACACCCGGCTAATGTTTGTATTTTTAGTAGAGACAGGGTTTCACTGTGTTGGCCAGACTGGTCTCAAACTCCTGACCTCAGGTGATCCGCTCGCCTCTGCCTCCCAAAGTACTGGGATTACAGGCGTGAGCCACCACACCCAGCCAGAGTGCTCTTTTCAAAGTGCACATGTCATCTGGCCATGCCCCTACTGAAAACCTTTCAGTGGCAGCCCATTATTCATAGAATGAAGACCTTTGACCCTGTGACCCAGCCAGCCTCTGGGGCTCCTCTGGCACCGTGTTTTCCCAGGCTCACTCCCATCTCTCAGGGCTCCTGTTCTTCATGCTGCCTCCTGCAGAAGCCTCTGTCGGAGCTCTTCATTCTCCACTTCACCCTTGCCTCTGAGTCCCACCTCTTCAGAAGAACCTCTCCTGTCCTTCTTCAGAGCAAACAGTCCCTTTCTAGAGCCCCATAAAATGTTCCTGCTTAGCATTCAGCACAGAGGCAATTTTATATGTATAATAGTCCCCTCGTTATCTGCGGGTGATACATTCCAAGACCCTCAGTAGATGCCTGAAACCACAAATAGTACTGAAGCTAGTTGCTATCAATCAGAACATGTTTCTGTTCATGTCTTTCAACCCACACGCTGAATCCTTTTTCATCCCAAGTAAGCCCTTAGCATGCATGGTGGCTGCAACTTTTCCACTTTGAGGTATGACAGCAAAACTAGTTTGAATTTCTTTTTTCCTTGTTCACAACTTTGCAGAGATAGGAGATTCATTTTTACTGTAGATCTTAGCAACCTCAGCATACAGTTTTTCTTTCTTTCCTTATTAAGTTAAGAACTTTCACCTTTTCATTTAAAGGAAGCACTTGACAGTTTCTCTTGGGCTTGTCCAAATTACCGACATCACTACTCTTGCACTTTGGGGCCATTATTAAGTAAAATAAGGTTTCCTTGAACAGGAGGCTGTGATACCACAACAGTAGATTTGATAACTGAGATGGCTCATAAGTGACCGATGGGCAGGAGGCTTCTCCAGCCAGATACCCTGAATAGAGATGATTTACGTGCCGGGTGTGATGGAGCAGAATGGAACAAGATTTCACCAAGCTACTCAGAATGGCATGCACGAATTGTTTATTTCTGGGATTTTCCATTTAATACATTTTGGCTACTGTTAACAGTGGGGAACTGAAGCCACAGAAAACAAAGCTGCTGATAAAGGGAGACTATTGTACTTGGGAAATTACTGAATTAATATCTTTCTCCCCCTCCTCTCATACGTAAACTCCATGGAAATAGGAGTAGTTTGTTGTTTACCGTTATACTTCTAGCATTGATACAGGTCCCCATACATAGTTGGGACTCAAAATATATGGTGATGTTAAAAATCTGATTTGCTGTTTTAATTATTTGAAAAAGCTATAGGCAGATCATTCTATAAGTATCAGGGAAGAACTTTGTAGAATAGTTCTAAAACTATTTCAGTTAGTATGGTAACAAATTTAAATGAAAAGATAACTTAAGATACTAGGAAGGAAGTAAAAATGAAGGTAATAGGAAGGGCCCTTTGTGTTGAACAAGGAACGAGCATTAAAAACAGGTTCAGGCAGGGCACAGTGGCTCACACCTATAATCCCAAGAGTTTGGGAGGCCGAGGCAGGTGGATCACGAGGTCAAGAGATGACACCATCCTGGCCAACATGGTGAAACCCCATCTCTACTAAAAGTACAAAATTTAGCTGGGCATGGTGTTGTGCGCCTGTAGTCCCAGCTACTGGGGAGGCTGAGACAGGAGACTTGAACCCAGAAGGCGGAGGTTGCAGTGAGCCAAGATCGTGCCACTGCACTCTAGCCTGGGTGACAAAGTGAGACTCTGTCTCAAAACAACAACAACAACGAAACAGTTAGGTTCATAGATCTAAAATGAAGCAGAAGGTAAGGCCAAGCTCCAGGTATTATTTCTCATAAAAACCATCAATGTGCATTGAGGTTTCCTCCTCAATGCAATAATACTCACAATATCGGTACCACAGGGGGCTCTGAACACATGCTGGCACTTTATTTTTACCACTGAATGCAATAATGTTGTTTTGTACAGCTAAGCGTGATACTCCCTCTGGTAACTTGCTGTCTGCATTATCCGTATCTTCAGAAGCATTTTCCTTTTTATTTAAAAAAAAGGGATTTTTTCAGAGCCACAGTTGACCTTACACATCTTTAATTCCAGAGCCTCAGTTTACAGATGAAGAACTGAGGTCGAGAACAATAAAATAGTTCTGCAACCAGTCAACTCCCACATATTGCATACAATTGTAGGCCATCCCAGACAGTAATACAACTACCCAAATGTCATTTTCCCCAATAAGGACAGTTACTCCCTGAGATCTCTTTATGCTGATTCACTCTTCACTGCAGAGTATTATCAATTCTGATGATCCAGCTTTTACTCTTCCACCTGGAAGGCGACCCATAACATTTCTCATCCAAATCAGGGTAATTATGTGAGTGCCCAGGCACACTATTGACAATTACCTTGGGACAACAGGTGTAAACCAGGAGTCGTGCAAGCCAGGGTGAATGGATACATTACCACTCCATGCAATTTTTCAGAAGAAATACATTCACAGACATTCAGTAAGTAGCATCTTTCCTCCTCTTCAAGAGTGAGTCTGAAAAATCATTCCCATTTACAAGAGTGGGTATCACTTTTGACATGCTCTTTCACAAGTTGTAATAGTGTTGCTGTAGAATTTGGTCATTTCTTGTCCTGCTGTGTCCCATGTATAACTGAC
Source organism: Papio anubis (assembly GCF_008728515.1). NCBI lineage: Eukaryota > Metazoa > Chordata > Mammalia > Primates > Cercopithecidae > Papio > Papio anubis. Next base: position 166,154,342 of record NC_044978.1, on the reverse strand, counting down.
AGGCAAAATCAGGAAGAGGTGATCTAAGAAACAGACAAAACTCTATACCTGTCATCTCAGCCCTTTGGGAGGCCAAGGTGGGATGATCACTTGAGGTCAAGAGTCCGAGACCAGCCTGCCCAACATGGTGAAACCCCGTCTCTACTTAAAATACAAAAATTAGCTGGGCATGGTGGCACGTGCCTATAATCCCAGCTACTCAAGAGGCTGAGGCAGGAGAATCGCTTTAGCCTGGGAGACGGAGGTTACAGTGAGCCAAGATCACGCCACTGCACTCCAGCCTTGGTGTCAGAGCAAGACTCCATCTCCAAAAAAAAAAACAAAAACAAACCTCTGTATCAATTATAGTAGATCATTTATTAACCTCTCTTATCCTGAAGAGGTAACCGTAGACCCCCTGATTGACCACTCTTTGTTTTCTCTCCAAAACATACACAACCAACATATATACATACACTCAGAATGTTTTCACCTCTTACCAACAAGAAATGAAAACTAGAATCATAAGGAAAATTAATTTGTTCATCTGATCAAAAGTGAAATCACAAATGCCAGGCAATGATTGTGTTCCACCCTATTGGGAAGTTTTAAGGGTCCATGGCTAAAAATAAAGAAATAGGATTTCCTGGGATTTAGAGGAATGGGTTGAAGCCAGATCATGGAGTCAAGGCTTGCCTAGGCTCCTATCTCTTGAGAGGCTCATGGGCACCAACATTTAACCTATATTCAACCACATTGCCCCAAACCACTCCAATGGATAGATTTATCTTTCTTGATGTCAGTTTAAACATATTAAGACCTGCTTATGGGGTAATCAATTACAACACTAACTCTGTATAGTCAAATAAAGAATATTTCCAGTTTTCCTCTCTGTCACCTCACACTTTATCATCTCTGGAAGGGAGGCAGCCATTGATAATATTATCTCAGGCCCTGAGCCATCACAAAAGCAAACTCAATTGCCCTATTTTTTTATTATTTTTCCACTAACTCAGTACTAGCTCTGACTAAACTTATAGTAAAAATAAAAACCAGGTAAAAATGGCATCATGTCCTCACAATACTATGAGTTTTGGGAGAACTTTTCAATATTGGTAACTAAAAATACATTAGCTGACTAATGTTAGTCATTTTATCTCTATTCTTCCTGGAAAACCAGTGCAGCTTTTAGCTGTCCAATTTCCTCTTACTGGTTGAGAAGGAGATATGCAGTCCAGTATTTGTCTAAGGAGCTTGCTAAGTTTCCCTTCTTTTATTGAGCTCCTGAATCTCACCACTGTTGCACTCTTTTGAAAGCTGTCCTTCCCTCAAGTATAGCAGAATTCAATATAATTAAGGAAAATTAAAGAAACAGTCCAATGAAGACATTCATGTTCATATTTAGTCAGGGAAAATTCACAGTAATGTTTAAAGAGAATAGCGTTTATTACTAATCACGAGTGAGTAATTAAGCAAAAAAATTACACTAATCTCTAAAGGCTAGAATGAAACCCGAGTTGATTACAGGTCAACAAAATAGAGCTCTTGCCTTAAAGCATGATTCTTCCTTTTAGTAACTATTATTTGAGTATGTCAGCATACCACACTGTGGAAAAAAAAAAAACAAAAGCAAATGTGGCAAGAGTTCTACTCTTAGTGATTTTACAGTCAAGGAAAGAGAATCAGATAAACACCAGTAATATAAAATGCATACATAGCAGTGCAACCCTAAAACCTTACCTTATATGCTTATAATGAATATTAAGTGACTGCATGTTTATCCAATGTTTAAAACTGTCTGGCATACAGTAGTAAGAACCATATAAATGCTCATTAAGTACATAAACAAATGTGTACCATGTATATGCCATAAGCCAGGCACAGTCAAACACGATATAAAATTAGAGATAGAGAAGAAATAGTTGAAAAGATCTGGCGTGATTCCGTAAAGAAGGGGACATATAATGGATGAGAAAAATGACAACAGAATTGTGAAAGGATGTTATTAAAGCAAAAGGAGAAACCATTAGCCCAGGCATGGAGTTAAAATAAATTCAGGAAATAGTAAACAGACCCAGGTGACATGCATGTAGGGTGGAAGATTCATCTTTAAAGCAAGTTAGGCAGTAATTGGATGCAGAAAATGTTTTTGTAATATTTGTTAGCATTGTAAGTTTTGGTGATAAGAAAGAAAATCAAACCTTTTTTTTTTTTTTTTTTTTTTTTTTTTGATTGCTCTTGTTGCCTAGGCTGGAGTGCAATGGCACAATCTTGGCTCACTGCAACCTCCATCTCCCAGGTTAAAGCGACTCTCCTGCCTCAGCCTCCCTAGTAGCTGGGATTACCGGCGCCCACCACCACACCTGGCTAATTTTTGTATTTTTAGTAGAGATGAGGTTTCCCTATGTTGGCCAGGCTAGTCTCGAACTCCTGACCTCAGGCAATCCACCTGCCTCAGCCTCCTAAGTGCTGGGATTACAGGCGTGAGCCACTGCACCTGGCTGAAAATCAAATCATTTTTGAAGTCATCAACTTATCTTACTAAAGTCAGGTGTATAGCTATGTAATGGTCACAAAGAAGTATCATATACAATCTCAATAATGATTATTGCTATTTTGCTACTCTTATAGAGATAAAGAATACTTGACATTGATGTCGTTTTTTTATGTTCAAGTTGGCATGCTTAGTCTAAAGCTGTTGATTAGAGATTTAACAATCTGGTTAGCTAACAGTTTCTTGGAACTTTGTCCTTGTTCACTCCTTTCCATTATCAAGTCTATAGAGTAATTCTTTTTAGACAAGGGTCAACTCTCAGTTTTTTTTTTTTTAGAGATGAAATTCATTTTCTCTGTTCTTTCCCTAGATCAAGACTTTCTCTGCTGGTAGATTGAGAACTGATTAGGAGCAGAGCCCATTACATTCATCCTTGTAGCCCCGGCCTCTAGCACAACATCATGTAGTAAATCCTTATGGAATGTGACTTAGATTGGGTGGATTGGGTTGGATTGTATCAGAGTAAATAAGGAATAAAACATGTCCCTTTATTATAATTTTAAAACACTGTCTTATTTAGGCATAAAGTAAAAAGTACATAAAATTACATTTATTATGTATCTCAAATGGTCCTTCTTTCCATCAATTTTTACAAACTGTCTTGGATAGATACTACTATAAACAGCCTATATCTCCATCAGATAGATTTGGTTAGAAACTGAAAGTGATTTCATCATAGTAGGCTGATAAAATATGATGAACGCATTTCATCAAGGTATCCAACTTAGAGTAATACTAATTGAAATCGCAAGCCTTTAAATAAACCTGTTTAAAAATCATTCATCATGCATGTTGCTAAAAATCTTTCAGATCCCTGAAAACTTATAGAAGCAATATATGAGACTTTCCATGCAATTAGTTCTTTTTAAGAGACAGATAAAAACTAATATCCTGCACCAGATTGATGTAATAACTAGATGAATACATTTATTAATTTGCATCCTGGGAAAAGACCCTTGAAGTTTAAATAATATGCCACATTTAGTTGTCAAGCAATGATTTCTACCAACTAGCTGAGTATTACTTTAAAAGGATCCCCTTGTAACAAAGGGGTGCTGTTACAAGGTTCACACTCCTGAAATTTTTACCGATGCTGTTACAAATGACAGTTTTAGTAGTTTCCTGGAAATGAACAGCTGCCTATAGATGTGTCACTTTATTTGTCTATTTATTGCATAGAAAACAATTCGAAAGTAGAAGTAAAGTAGAAAAGGTAAAAATAACTTAAAATGTATTATGTAAGTTAATATATATTATGTATTTGAATACCTTTCCAGTCACCTTAATACTTTCACAGCAATTGGAAAAGTCTTCTAAATGAAAATTACATTTGGTCTAATGTATCTGAAATAACAACCATGTTATTGGTATCAGAAGAAATTTTCTAAAGAAATTATCAGTCATGTGATTCAACAAAGAGTACCTAGAATCTGCGTGGTTATGCCTTCAGCTCTCATTTGTTGACAGAAGTTCTATTTCATGAGTTAGGTGACTTTCATGGAAAAAAATCTATGTTCTCTCTCTCTGGATGGAGTCTCCTTTTACTTTTTTCCTTTTATGTCAGAGAATGTGAGTCTAAGAAGCATTCTGTTGAGCTGCGGCAATGATTCCTAAGAAGAAAACAAAGTGTTTTTCTTTTAGACTTTTAAAACCAGAGACTATGAAGATTCGAGAATATTTTTTTCAAACATAAAACTGTAGAATAAGCCAGGCATAAAAGGGTACATATGGAATGATTTCATTTATGTCAAGCTCAGAAACAGTCCCCGCTAGCCTATGGTCTTGTCATGATAGTGATCCTCTTTGCAGGGACCCGGGGGAAGGCTTCTGGGGTGTTGGTACATGGTATGTTTCTGGATGTGGGTGCTGGTGACCTGAGTGGGTTCAGTTTGTGAAAATCATTAGCAATTTATTTATCCTTTGTATCCATGCTATATATCAAGAAAAAAAATCCAAAATAAACAACAGGAATGAAAAGCATTCAGATTTCCTTTTCCTAATTCCCATAGTATATTCTGAAGGGGCTTATATTAGTCACAGATCGCAATAGTCCTGTTGTCCAAAATCACAACACTACTTAGCAGCAGACCCAGAACTGGATAATGGACCATCTGGTTCCATGCCGTGTGGCTTTTGTTTTGGGTTTTTTGCTTTGTTTCATTTTAAATCACAAGCTGCCCTAACCTCTAAGACCCATGACAGTGACATAGTCTGCTGGCAGGAAGCCTGTTGACCTTTTTCTATGAGCTAACACTGTTTGCCATGTTGCAGGTGAGTTGTGTGAGGAGAAGCTGGACTTCTGTGCCCAGGACCTGAACCCCTGCCAGCATGACTCAAAGTGCATCCTAACTCCAAAGGGATTCAAGTAAGTCCAAAGCTGCCTTTTTGCTCACAGAGTAGGGGACGCATTATTTTAGAAACCCTTCTCCTCCATCCTTAGCTTCACACCTCTGCTCGGGATTAAAGGGATCTATTCGCTAGTATCAATGACGTTTTTTAAATGTCCATATACAATATGGCCTTTTTTTTTTTTTTTTTTTTTTTGAGATGGAGTCTCTCTCTGTTGCCCAGACTGGAGTGCAGTGGTGCGATCTGGGCTCACTGCAAGCTCCGCCTCCCGGGTTCACGCCATTCTCCTACCTCAGCCTCCCGAGTAGCGGGGACTACAGGCACCCGCCACCACGCCCAGCTAATTTTTTATATTTTTAGTAGAGAGGGGGTTTCACCGTGTTAGCCAGGATGGTCTCAATCTCCTGACCTCATGATCCGCCCACCTCGGCCTCCCAAAGTGCTGGGATTACAGGCGTAAGCCACCACGCCCAGCCCCGGACTTTTTGTTTAGTACACTAAAGAAAAATGAAAAAGTGTTTCCTTTTCATCTATGATTTTTTTTGTGAAGTCACCTATGGCAATGAGCAGCCTTTGAAAATGCTTACTTGAATTTATTTGAAGGCCCATCTGGTGACATTTGTAATATCTTCTAGTTGCTTCATTGTCTGAAGGTAAGTCTGTGGTAAAATAGAGAATTTGATTTTAATGTAATTGAAGATGTTACGGTCTGAAACAATAATTTGGCTATCCAAGGTGAGAAAGATAGAGTGACTATATATCTCAGGCTGCCCCAGGGAGTCCCAGGCTATGCCTGTGATGATTGCTGTTATTCTTGATAGTGCCTCTTCCAACTTAAATGTTTTTTGCATGAGGTGACAAAGCGTTATAATCCCGCTAAGCGTACTCCCTCAAGTGAACACAGAACTTCAAAAATCACTTCTTTTTGTCTCCCCAGCAATATTCCTGAAATATGTTTGCTATCAAATTATGTGATTTCTTTGCCACCATCCGGAAATATTGTAAGGGTCTTTCAACAGCACTTGTCTTGTTAGGGCTGGCAGTAGTTAGAGATCATCTAGTCCAAATTCTTCATTTAAACATGAGAAAACCATGGCCCAGAGAGGTTAGTTGACTGTCCAGAGATCTTAAGATTATTTATTGGCAGAGCTAGAGCTAAGATTTATACTTTCCAGTTGGGTGATTTTTCTACTATGTGTTACCTATAAGAAGTTTCAGAGTTTATTAACATTACAGCTGGTATTGTATAGCAAATAGGCTGGATTCTTAGGAATTACACAGTCGGGTACAGGGGTTGAGCTGTGCTTTCATTGGACAGCTAGCAAACAGCATTATTTGTTCCTTCAAGCAATATTTATTGAGTGCCTGCCATGGCCAGAGCACATGGTAATAATACCATCTTATGATTTTGTAGTCCTTTATAGCTATTCACCTTTACTTATTTCATCTTCTTAGTGAAATGACCCAAGCTCAATTGCCATAGAATTCAGAGAATTAACAATTACACAGGTCAGGATGAATTTTACAAGAGAAGATGGGATTTGAGCTGGATTGCTAAGATATTTATACTTACCAAACAGATCATCAGATATTTTAAGTTGAGTGGGAGATTGGGGTCAGAATCGCCAGATCTCCGCTGCTTTTCAAATATCAATCTAATTAAATATTTATTCTCAAGCTTTCTTTTGACAGTGCGCTTTTGCTTTAATTTGGTTTAAAATTCAAGCATTAGAATATGTAGGTATAGTTGTAGCACCTGCTAATTCCCTACGATGTCTTTTTGAAAAAGGAAAAAATAAATTTGATTCTATTTTGCATTATATTTTAGTTTACAACCCTAGGCAAAAACCCAGTGTTATTCCATTTTCACTTTATACAAAACTTTACATTATATTTTATTCAACCAAACACTGTAGGTAAGTTGTTTTTAGTCTTCATATCAATGATACACTCACAATTTAATTTGGCAAATTGAAAACACATCACTTACATAATAAATATCATTTCTTAGAGAAATTAGCTAGTAAGGAAAGTTTTCCAGAACTGCTCATCTGCTGAGCAGATTTCACAGTACTTTGTGCATTGTAAGTATAAGATAAAGTATTAGTAAGACTTAATTGAAACCATTAAAAGAAAGTGAGTCTGTCTGCAAAAAGACTAATCCTTAATTAAATATCTCCTCTCATTATCAAATAGATTAGACACCCTTAAAAGTGCATTTTGCCGCATTATGGACTAACTAATTTGGAAACCCACTGTTTTCAGTTGTAATTTGCGAGCTCGTTTCATAGCTATGTGTATGTAGGTTGGCAGAAAACAGGTTAAGTCAGTGTGTGTGCTGTTACTCCCGACTTATAAATGATTGCACATTGTGGGAAAGGTAGCTGCAGAAAGAAAATAGACTTAAAAATCAAATGATGTGAAGCTGCTAAAGAAGATCTCTACTGACAAATGTTGTTTAGACAAGTTATATACTATGTTACTTCAACTTCATTTTCTTATTACTAAGCTAACAGAGCTGGTTTTACTTTTATTGCTTTATTATATACCTCATAAATCTCCCAAATTGCTTTGAGATATTTTTAGACTATGATACGCCATAACCAGTATTTTCAAACATGCATCTTACATAGCCAGCTATGGGCTCCTAAACAGTGTATTTTGTATTCTTTGCTTCTTCCTCCCTCCTTGTCAGATAATAGAGTTGAAGGAATGTGATAGGTTTTATTGATAATACAAACTAAGGAATTCTTATTTAAATTTTTTTCTTTCTGTTTTGAAACTCAGTCTGAGGAGCAAAAGAAAGACAAAAATGTTGGGCATAATGTAACTCCAAGCTCTAATGGTCTTGAAAAGTAGTATTTGGAGAGAAGAGAATATAAAATAGCTCTTAGACAGCCACTATGGTGGATGTGTGGTTCTCTTATCTTTCACTTTGATTTCTTTTTTCAGATAAATAATTCAGAGTGTTTCAAAGCATTTCTTCTTTCTTTTAATGCTTGGCACTTCAACAGCTCTGCTCACATTAACATTGATGGAAGTTCTCTTCTCGGGCCTTGTCCATCTCTTTGAGAATGTATATGGCCACTTAGAGTCCATTTAACTTCAGACTTGTTGTTTACTTTGCTTTGTTATGATTTAGCATTAAAACCAACTGGCTGCAAAGCAAGCATGCTTATGCAGTGAGCTCATTTTATTTCTTAATTCATATATGCAGAGCTGAAAGTCTGTTTGCTACTCTTAGAGGCTATATACTCCCATTTGTTTTAATTCGTCCGCTCTCCAGCAACTCTCAAACCCTGATTTTGCATTTTCAGACAAAACCTTTGGCATTCAGTAATGCCACATTCCCTTGGGTGTTTTTAATTAACCTTACTTCAAATCCTAATAGCTTTGAAATAGAAAAGTGGATAATTAATACAGACTAAACCATAAAAACTTTTATAGAATTACAAAGATGTATATAGAGAATTATTTTAAAAACCAGCCATTTATAGAACATGCATTATATATAAAAACTATACTAATTAATTTACAGATAGTTGTGTTTAATCTTTAAATAAACCTGTGAGGTGGAATTATATACATGTTAAAGATGAGGAAAAGAACACTTACAGAGATTAAGTAATTTAGTCAATATTATATACACTTTATGCTAAGTGAAATAAGCCAGACATAGTAAGACAAATACCGGATGATCTCACTTATGTGTGGAATTTTAAAAAGTCAAACTTACAGAAAAAGAGAGTAGAAGGGTGGTTACCAGGAATTGGGGTGGGGAAAATGGGAGGATGTTGGTCAGTGGCACAAATTTTCAGTTACAAGATGAATAATAAGTTCTAGAGACCTAATATCACAGCATGGTCACTATAGTTAATAATACTGTATTATATACCTGAAATTTGCCCAGAAAGCAGATCTGAAATATTTTCACCACAAAAGGAAAAGGGTAACTATGGGAGGTGATAGATATGTTAATTAGCTTGACTGTGGTAATTATTTCACAATGTATGTATGTATAAAACATCACCATGTACATCTTTAAAACATAAAGATTTTATTTTTCAATTATACCTCAATAAATCTGGAATAAAATAAAGTTCATAAGGAACAATTAAGAATGAAGCCAGGGTACAAATGCAGTTCTGTAGAGCCTGAATTCTGCAAAACCTGAATTCTGCAGAGCTAAGTTCGGTTTTCTCATATATACACATATATATATACTCATATATATACACATATACATACACATATACATATATACACACATACATATGTGTGTATATGTGTGTATACATATATACACGTACATATATACACACATATACATGTACACATGTATACACATGTATGTATGTGTGTATATGTACATGTGTATATGTGTGTATATATATACATGTATATATATACACACATATACATGTACACGTGTATACACATACACATGTGTGTGTGTGTGTGTATATGTACATGTGTATATATGTGTGTATATATGAGGAAACTAACTTAGCTGTGAAGAATTCAGGCTTTGCCGTTATGTGTATATATGTGTATATATATGTATATATATGTGTGTGTATATGTGTGCGTATATATATATAAAATCAGTGAACCCTCTCTTAAATCAAAAACACTCTTGGAAGCCAATGTGTAAGCCTAATAAATCACAACAGGAGAGTGTTGAGGAAAAGGTGGAGGGTAGAAGGAGGCTTCCAGAAGCCCCCTCCTCATTGATGGCCATACCTGTAGGGATTCCATGGTCCCCTATAGGTCCACAATGCAGTTTGAAAACTGCTGCACATGCCACATTGCCTTTCTCCATGCAGCTATAAAGTCCTGAATCCTTGGTGTCATAACTAGAGATCCCAGTGGTCAGCACTGGAGAAGTACAGGTTTAAAGGGAGCCTCTGGAATTAATTATCCAACAGCATAGTGCAGTGGTTAGAGATACAAGCTTTCTTGTCAGATTGTTTGAGTTCGATTCCTGGCTGTGGCACTTAGAAGTTGAGTGTTTGGGGGCAAAGTGCTTCACCTCTTTGTTCCTTAGTCTCCTCACCTGTAGAGCGGATGAAATAATACCACCAATGTCACAGGACTGTGGAGAGGTTTCAGTGAATCCATAGATGCCACATTGGTTAGAGCAGGGCCAGAGGAAGTGCTCGGTGAGTGTCAGCTGTATTATTATTCCCGGTTCTTCACCATCAATGCAGCCAAGACCCTATACCACCATCGTGAACAGGCTGAAAACTGTCCATGGGATCGGCCCCGTGAATTTTCTACCAGTTCTTCTATCCTAACCCATTATATCAGTCCTGTTCTTCCATAATGAGTATCTGGATTCATCGTGAATTAGGGTATTTAATATTAATATATTTGCTTTTCTTAAAATAATACCTTGTTCTGATGTATCTAGTCTCTATTGTAAAATTAAAAATGTTAATCATGTTTTAAAAGATGTTTAATATTCCCAGTACATTTTACAACATAGCACTTTTATAATCTCAATGAGCAAATGAATTAGGCCAAACTGAAAATATAAGGCACCGTAAGCAAACAAAATGGGGAGAAAGAAAGGATGGAAGAGGGACGAGAGGGAGTGGGAGGGAGTGACCCTGCTACAATTATCCTGTTGTTATTTGGACTGTGGATATTCACTATCATCAAGGAGATAAAAATCACTATTTCTCTGGTAGATCACAGTGATAGAACATGGAATATACTGCAGAACAGTTCAATTTTCTAGGTATCCATTAACGTGGGGGCTCTATGAGCCTATTCTAAATAAGTATTTTAAAGATGGTGCCATGTGTCTAGATAAAATGCATTGTTTACTTATTTTGGCTCAGTTGGGTTTGAAACCATTACCTGCTTGTTCCAACAGATGTGACTGCACACCAGGGTACATAGGTGAGCACTGTGACATTGATTTTGATGACTGCCAAGACAACAAGTGTAAAAACGGAGCCCACTGCACGGATGCAGTGAACGGCTATACGTGCATATGCCCCGAAGGTTACAGGTAAAAGCAGAAATGAGTAAGACCTAGTGTTCAATAAGACCTAGCACAACAAGGTGACTATAGTCAGTAATAGCGTAATTGTACATCTTAAAATAACTAAAAGAGTATAACTGGATTGTTTGTAACGCAAGGATAAATACTTGAGGGGATGGATACCCCGTTTTACATGATGTGATTATTATGCATTACATGCCTGTATCAAAATACCTCATGTACCCCATAAATATATACACTTACTAGGTACCCATAAAAATTAAAATACAAAAATTTTAAGACAAGAAAAGTAGACGTTATAGAAGGAAAGAGTAGAATGAGGATTACCAGGGAGGAGGACAGAGGGATGGTATTTGGGGAGATGTTGGTCAAAGGGTCCAAAAAGTCATTTAGACAGGATGAGTAAGTTTGGAATATCTATTGTACAGCACAGTGATGATTTTGATTAATAGTTAAGAATACTTGAAAACTGGAAAAACAAGGAAGTGCACATATATAGTATACAGTTAGGTCATACAGCTCTCAATTCAGATTGGCAATTAAGTAAAATCGTATTAACATATTTTTTTTCTCCTTATTCTTCAGTGGCTTGTTCTGTGAGTTTTCTCCGCCCATGGTCCTCCCTCGTACCAGCCCCTGTGATAATTTTGATTGTCAGAATGGAGCTCAGTGCATTGTCAGAATAAATGAGCCAATATGTCAGTGTCTGCCTGGCTATCAGGGAGAAAAGTGTGAAAAATTGGTCAGTGTGAATTTCATAAACAAAGAGTCTTATCTTCAGATTCCTTCAGCCAAGGTTCGGCCTCAGACGAACATCACACTTCAGGTAAGAGATCTCTCTCTATGGAGAGTTGATCTGATCTTAAAATTCAACTTCAGAGAATAAACATTTGTGGTAGCTTGTGAATGATTGACAGTATATCTTAAATAGACAGTTAAAAACAGAAAATGCTCCTTGTGTGGACAGCGTTAGTAATTATTCTCTTCCACATTTGTATTTTCAAGACAAAATGAAAACCAAATATTTTTATTTATTCATCACTTGATAAGCAGACAGTAATAAAAAAAATGTCTCTTTGTTTTGTGCTCAGATGAAAACATTTTATTCATTTGCTTTTATGGCTCTGCAGTTCAGCCTGTGCACAGGGGGAGGCTTTTCTTAGGGAATCTGCAGCTAGGAGGGGTGCAGTCAAGAAAGAACACCTGGATTCAGCCACCAGCACTTTTTTTTTTTTTTTTTTTTTTTGGGGGGGGGGATGGAGTCTTGCTCTGTCACCCAGGCTGGAGTTCAGTGGCACGATATCGGCTCACTGCAACCTCCGTCTCCCAGGTTCAAGCGATTCTCCTGCCTCAGCCTCCCGAGTAGCTGGGATGACAGGCGTGCACCACCATGTCTGGCTAATTTTTTTGTATTTTTTAGTAGAGACAGAGTTTCACCATGTTGTCCAGGATGGTCTCGAACTCCTAAACTCATGTGATCTACCCACCTCAGCCTCCCAAAGTGCTGGGATTACAGGCGTGAGCCACCGCGCTTGGCCAACCAGCACCTTTTAACTCTTCACCCAGAACTTTGAAGACTTGACATGAAATTAACAAACTCAAATTTTAAGTCTTTCCACCAACTCACTGTGTACCTTTGAGCAAGTCATTCAGATCCCTATCGAAGAAGCTGCACTAGATTAAGGATAATAAATATAGTGTACATGGGACAAATTAGGTCTACGTATTTGTTTTATCTGATAAGCAAAATCATTTAATATATTTTCAATTCAAATAACTTTAGTCAGCTTCCTGTAAATGCCACCCCTGTTTTGGTTTACCCTGATACTCTAGTGAGGGAGAGGGGGTCCTTCTGAAGTCAGGAAGAAGAGAATCCTGGAAGGCATGAGTCCCTGCCTTCCAGTGTTTGCCCCACCAAATTGTTTTGAGAACCACGCAGTGATGTTGGGGCTTAAGTCTTAACTTAATTAATCCTTTAAAAGCCAAAATGGGCCAAAGAGCAGGATAAAAACAAAGACTTCCCCCTCCACATGGCATAACTGTGAAAAATTTGTGGTGTTTTTTTTTTTTAATATGGGATATAAAAATCCATCTTTGACAATGTGGTCATTTTTCACAGTTTGGTATAAATAAAGCTTATAACAGGAGCAAAAGGAGTGGTTTAGCAAAAATCTCCAGCAAAGAAAGTTCTAAGCACATCCAACATGTTTACTTGAGGATTTCTTCTTGTTCTTTTTAAGTTTCTTTATGGATTTATTTGCAACAAAGCAATTTAAGAACAAGTCACCTTTCAAGTAATAATTTCAGCATTATTTTCTCATAGCCATCCGGAAAACATAAACCAGAGTAAAACCTCTTCACCTCACTTAGCAGTCTCTTTCTGATGAAATACGTCTGGTTGCCTACACATCCTAGTAATGCCAGGGTTACTTTCTACTAGATTGCCACAGATGAAGACAGCGGCATCCTCCTGTATAAGGGTGACAAGGACCATATCGCGGTAGAACTCTATCGGGGGCGTGTTCGTGCCAGCTACGACACCGGCTCCCACCCGGCTTCTGCCATTTACAGGTGAAGATCTCTCAGTTACGGGTAAAGGTGAAAAAACATTGCTTAATGAAGAACTGCGTCTCCTCTATTATTTTGTTATGGGGAGGAGAGAGACTAAGTTGGCTCCAGCAGGTCTTAGGATGAGGGTATTAGTGAGAAACCTGGCAGGAACGGAGGGCATGCTCAAACTGGAGAGTTTGAGGAGGGATTTGTAAGGGGACTGCTATGTCCAAAGAGGTGACTGGGATAGTACAGTAACCTGGAGCTGGAAACAAGGGATGCAGGGAGGTGTTGCTACCCATCCACCTGAAGAATCAAGAGGAGGGAGCGGTTATGGAAACTCACGCTCTGTAAAGGCTTTGTAGAGAGGTTTGCCTGCCAGAAGCTGGGACCTTTACTAGAGGTTTGCAGTAAGCTCCCACGGAAACAACCAGCTTTTGAAATACACAACCTCACTCTCCTTCCTCCCAACAATCTCCTGTCTGTGTTCCCCACTGGCCACACTGCATGCCAGGAAAGAAGGAATCTATAGACTCTAGTAATGTAGCTTGCACATGAGCCTCCCAGGACTCAGAGTTGGGTAAAGAAAGTTGGAAGGGAGGTCCAGAGAATCAAATGAAGATATCCAGCACTGTGAGTGACTTCAGGCTGCCATTCATACCTCACAGATTTATTGAGCACTTACTATGTGCCGGACCTATCCCGAGCTTTAAGGAACAAAGGCCCAGCTCATTTGGAACTTACGCAGATTAAGCAAATGGATTCATACAGTGTTGTCATAGGGAATCTTGACCATTCATTGTGGAAGTTTTCTAGTGATTAATGATATTAATAATATACTGGAGATGTGAAATGGGTGGTGGTTGTGGGGTATAGTTTTTAGTCCTTATTGCATAAGACTATCAGAACCCCTCTGTTGGAATCCAACACCAATTCCCTAACATCCTGCAGACTATTTAGCTAGTTAATTTTTTCACATGTAGAAATTCACCCTTTAGAGAAGGGGCCACAAACTCCTAAGCAGTCAGTTTTTCCAAATAAGTATCATAAATGATTAAACAGGTCAAGTGCAAGAAAATAATATGCTCTCACCCTTTTATTCTGTAAAAGATCTATTTTTTTACATAAGTATTATTTTATTATAAATAGCCTTGATGTTGGCAATATAAAATAAGTGGTTGTGACTGGAATGAACCAATAGTAACTATTTGTCAAAACAGGATTGCATCTACTCAGTTCTCCGTGGGGAAAATATGGACTTAGGTTTTGCCAGACTCTTGGTTTTTCAGGAAAAAGGCAGAAATCTGGGGGGTTTTTAATATAAATTTTCTCTCCTTTAGATATCCGTGTGCATTTTTAATACTATATATGATGAACAAAACATATCTGTAGGTCAAACACACTTAGCAACAAATAAATAGGCATTGATTATGACGTAAAGTGGAGACACTGGCCTGCATGTTATTGGTACTCTCATATGTATGTATCAATGTGCTTCAAAAGACTTCACATCTTATTTGATGCTTCATAGTAGTTCTGGGAAAGTACATGCCACTGGTAGCCATGAATGGAATTTGATATCCACCACTTGTGAATATTTGGAGCATGGAAACAAACACATAATTGTTGATTTCCAAGTTGAATACAATACTTATTTTATCTCCAAATGGTGATGAATTAGTGCCAAGATTTTAGATGTTATGAGGCCTTAAATTTTCTTGCCTCAATGTGTTTCGGCCCATAGAAAGATTTCAGAAATTTGTGGTTCATTGTTTTATTTATTTTTTAATTTATTTTATGTAATGACGCAGCACAGAACTCTCAGAAGCCATAGTAAAGGTTTTTGGTTTGGCTTATTAAAGCTAGCATTCATATCACATATGCCAAAATATTTCTAAATACTTTGTAGAAGCCCAAGTGATTACATCCAAACAAGGACCTACCATCACTAGTTTTTTTGAGTTTATGCTCATTGCCATTTCACCTAATAAAGAATGGAATGTATCTTATGACATTTATCAAAGGACTGTTATGTTGCATATTCTTTATTAGGAGCTACAAGCCTATGTTTCTGCTGGCAGATCATCTAATAGAGATACAAAATGTGAGGCCTAGAGCAAATATAGCTTTAATTTAATTATTGCCTTTTGGCTTATCACCAAAAAATTTTCTTGATTTTCCAATCAAGAAAAACTATGACCTTATTTTTTAATAAGAGGCAATAATTACCAAGAATTCAGATATATAGATGTGTATATTTTATTAATATATTAAATATAGAATGTTATGTTTACATTAAGAAAATTAATATAAGAAAAAAGGAGGAAAGGAAGGAAGCAATGAAGAAAAAAGAAGGAAGACAGGAAGGAAATGTAAGGAAGAACAAGTATCAAAGGAGATAAATATGAGCACTTATAATTTCATGTATTTGCACAAAGAAAAACTAGACATAGAGAAGAAGAAATAGAAACAAGACTTCTGCATGAATACCATTTTATATCCATTTGATTTTTGAGCCATTTCAATGTCATTACCACTCAAAAATCAAATTGAAATAATAGAAATAGCAGCTGCTCTGGAGACAGTCTGGCTTGATTCCAGTCCGGCTCTGTTATCAACTAACTGTGTGTCTTAGACAGATTGCTTCAGCTCCCTGAGCCTCATCTGGCAAATGGGGATAACAAATAATAGTCTCCTTTTTGTGAGATTACAGTAAAAATTGTATGACATGATAAATGTAAAATATTTGCAATGATGTTTGGTAAATCGTAAACAATGACGGCTACTGGTATCACAAATTCAGGATGTTCAAAACTGAGTTTATTTCATTTGCTTCACCCAAACCTGTGTTCCCATCGCATTCCTTCTGGCATTGAAATGCATCACAGGTGCAATGGATCTACTCTTAATCCTCTCCTTTCCTTTACCTTCAATTTGCAGTTTTTCCTAACTCTTAACTATGATACGGCTAATTTTTTGACCTTTTTTCAAATGCCAGAAAATGCCAAGCAAGGTAACCTCTGTCCTGGGCCAGGCCTTTACTACAGTGTAAAATCTTTGATGAAAAATAGTACTTCTCCATCCCCTGTAGTAAAATCTATCAACAACAGTGTTGCAATCAGCTGTCCCATAAGTGGCTAATAAAATTCTGTCTGGGTGAAGTACATTTTCAAATTTTGATTTGTTTCCACTTAAGTTCAGTTTTATTGTCATAATTCTATGTTATATAAAATTTACTTTGGTAGAACATTGTTTTCTAAATTTTGCATTATTTAGTATATTATTGTTGGGTCTTGCACTTGGAAATAATTTTGTACCTCAGGTGCATCTTTTTTTTTTTTTTTTTTTTGAGACGGAGTCTCGCTCTGTCGCCCAGGCTGGAGTGCCACTAGTGGCCGGATCTCAGCTCACTGCAAGCTCCACCTCCTGGGTTCATGCCATTCTCCTGCCTCAGCCTCCCGAGTAGCTGGCACCCGCCACCTCGCCTGGCTAGTGTTTTGTATTTTTTTTAGTAGAGATGGGGTTTCACCGTGTTAGCCAGAATGGTCTCGATCTCCTGACCTCGTGATCCGCCCGTCTCGGCCTCCCAAAGTGCTGGGATTACAGGCTTGAGCCACTGCGCCTGGCCTGGTGCATCATTTCAATTGCCTGGTTATTTCTCCACATTGAAGAAAATTGATTTTATTTTAGCAAAATGAAATCTGTTAAAATGAGGGGAAAGTAATAATATATTGTTATTTCTATAGGATATTTTTGGTTAAAAAAATTATTTTGTATGTCAACTATTGTTTCACATAAATCAGTATGAAGAGAACCATTTTATAAAATTATGTCTAGACTGGTCATTTGTTGCCCTTCAAAAAGACTTTCTTTTAATCTAGATAAGGGGAAACATTTTTTACAAAAGTTATTAATAAAAAATATGTGCTTCTTTCTTTAAATTCAAGCTAATGTCATTTCCCAAACCAGACAGCCTCTTTGAAAACACAGCCAGCTATGTTCAAAGTTAAAAGACACTAGTTAACATAGCTTGAAGTGTGTTTAAGAAAACTCAAGATGTAGTAATTATTCTTTTAGCAGTAGAAATAGAGTAGTATGCACATTTTCTCATCTTATCTCTTACATCCGAATAGAAGATCATGGCTTCTTGTAGACATACCTGCTATTAACAGCATCAAGCATACAGGCAGTAGTGTAGAATGGTTGTTTTTCAAAAGTCTGTGTTGGAATCACCTGAAAGATATGTTAAAATACAGGTTGTTGGGCACCACTCCTAGTTTCTGATTCTGTAGGTCTTAGCTAGGCCTGAAATTTTGCATCTTTAACAAGTTTCCAGGATATCTTGTACTCCAGGGACTACACTTTGAGAACCCCTTGTGTAAAAAGAATACATACTTTGCGAGCTGATTGTCTGCATCTCTTCCCATATCCAAGTTCTACAACATCATGCTTGATGCTCACAATGAAATCAGCCATGTTGCGAGTATTCCCACCACAAAAATCAGCAAAGCCTACAAATCCGGGTTTCTGTTCTTGTTTTTTTTTTTTTTTTTTAACAGTACCAGCTGTTAAACATTTGCCAACAACCTGCTGCCTAAAGGGCTGTAACCAGCAACATAGATGAAATTAGCTGCCTAACAAGGGAATGGATTTGGAGTATGGCACATGGGCCTAATCTTTACAACACTGAGAGAATAGCATAAAGAGGGACTTAGTAATTGTATTAGTCCATTTTCACACTGCTGATAAAGACATACCCAAGCCTGGGTAATTTATAAAGAAAAAGAGGTTTGATAGACTCACAGTTTCACGTGGCTAGGGAGGCCTCACGATCATAGCAGAAGGCGAAAGGAATGGCTTACATGTCTTACATGGTGGCAGACAAGAGAGAATTGAGAACAAAGCAAAAAGGGAAAACTCCAATAAAACCATCACATCTCGTGAGACTCACTCACTACCATGATAGCAGTATGGGGAAAACCACCCCCATAATTCACTTATATCCCACTCGGTCCCTCCCACAACATGGGGAATTATGGGAACTACAATTCAAGATGAGATTTGGGTGGGGACACAGCCAAACCATGTCAGTAATAGTGCCATGAATAAATGGAAAAAGGAATAGCAGCCTAAATTTAAGCAGTAGGTCCTCAGACAGGGCTGGAGTATTAAATTTTTATTCTCAAGTAGGCTAATAATGTGCTGTCTTTCAAAGTGACTTTCTTTTCATCTAGAAAAACAAACTTTTTTTAAATGAAAGTTATTCTTGAAAAATATATGCTTCTTTTAGATTCAAATTAATGTCATTTTCCAAACCAGGCAGCTTCTTTGGAAACCCAGCTAACTACTGTTTAAAAATAAGAAAATCAGACGAACCACCTTACCGGTGTGCAAGTTTTCATATTTAGGCAACCTGCTCAAATTCAGGGGACTTTCTCTTACCTACTGTTACATTTGGTTGGCTACATACACTCTGGGCTGTGCAGTTTACGGGCTTACATTTCAACAAAAATACAAAAGAAACTCAACAAAGATGATCTCTGTGTCTGAGAAGCTCAGTCTCATTGGGGAGACAGACAGTAGACAGAATCTATATGGTATTCTTGTTTCCAAGATGTTTATTCAGCCATTCTTGATATGCTGTATGTAAAAGTCCCCCTGTTTAACTAGCTTATAACCTTGGGCAAATTGCTTCGTTTCTTTGTGCTTCATTTTTGTTATCTCAATAAATGCAATTAGATCTGCTTTTCATGTTTGGTTATGAGAATTGAATGAATGTAAAGCACCTGGCATCGTGCTTGGCACAGAGTGGGCTCATAATAGTGAGTAGTGCTGATGACTCATGGATATTCTTCCTGCTCAGATATCCGGATACAGAAGAATAAATACCCAAGTGGGAATTTTATAGCCTGACATCTCACTCCACAGTATGTTCAAGTTTAGAGAAGCCTTTCTAGTTTAGAGAATTTTATTTATTTAAATATTTAAAATATTACTTGAAAAACTATTTTCTAAAGCTTTCTTTTGAAAAATTCGAAAAATTCTTATATCTTTTTTTTTTTTTTGAGACAGAGTCTAGCTCTGTCACCCAGGCTGAGTGGCGCTTATCTCGCTCATTGCAAGCTCACTTCTCCTGGCGGTCTTCACCATTTCCTTTTCCTCCTCAGCTCCCGAGTAGCTGGGACTACAAAGCCCGCCACCACCACCGGCTAATTTTTTTGTATTTTTAGTAGGAGACAGAGTTTCACCATGTTAGCCAGATGGTTCCATCTCCTGACCTCAGGATCCGCCCACCTCAGCCTCCCTCAAAGTGCTGGGATCAGCAGGCGGAGCTCACTGCTCGCCTACGTAGATATCTTTAATCTCATTTGGCTTCCCATTCCTTTTGACTAAAGAGATATGCAAGAATATTTTTTAGTATCACTCTCACTTCACAGGTGAAGTATCATCAGGCCACAGATACCAAAATGAGATGACCAGTTGAGTTTGTTTGGTTTCCAGTTCCTATTCCAAAGCGTGGAATATGCCACTAGATACTTCAATTTTAATTTTTTTTTTTTTTTGAAATGGAATCTTGCTCTGTCACCTAGGCTAGAGAGCAGTGGCACAATCTCGGCTCACTGCAACCTCCACCTCCCGGATTCAAGCAATTCTCCTGTCTCAGCCTCCAGAGGAGCTGGGATTACAGGCGTATGCCACGATGCCCAGCTAATTTTTGTATTTTTACTAGAGACGGGGTTTCACCATCTTGGCCAGGCTGGACTGGAACTCCTGACCTCATGATACACCGGCCTTGGCCTCCCAAAGTGCTGGAATTACAGGCGTGAGCCACTGCACCCAGCTCAGACACTTTAAAATTTTAAGGCAAGAAGTTGAAGCACACGTAAGGAAAAACAATCTGTTTATTAAACTACAGAAATACATTATGTTTATCATTGTAAATGTATTGTATGTAAGCAAAGTAGAGAAAGAAAATCAGAGACATTTTAAAATCCCTCTTTTAGGCCCCAAAGTTCTGAATTATTTTTCTGCAGCAGACTACAGACAGTGGGGTGACTGCTTTGTTTTCATGTATCCACTTCCAGTATATAAATTCAAGAAAACAAATCTCAGGAAATAGGTGAGCGTAGTAAAACTAAACCTCATAGTAATAGTAATAACTGCAATTCAAATTCCCAGTGGAAAGGCTCAAAGTTAAGTGGTTTGCTTGTAGTTTTTGTGAGTCATAAAATATATTGTTCCCTAGGGAGTGGTGAAAGAGAGTTTATCAATACTTATCAGAACTCAGAAGGATGCCATGCGTTGCATGTGGGTATGTAGGAGACAGCTGCTACAGACTGAAAAGTGAATTATGGCTTTATAGCTCAGGCAGTCTTACTATGTAGCAACTAGTGTGTTGATCACTGCTTTTATTCTATTTTATTTTATTTATTTTTTGAGACAGAGTTTCACTTTGTTGCCCAGGCTGGACTGCAGTGGCACTGTCTCAGCTCACTGCAACCTCTGCCTCCGGGGTTCAAGCAATCCTCGTGCCTCAGCCTCCTGTGCAGCTGGGATTACAGGCGCCCACCACCATGCCTGGCTGATTTTGTTTGTATTTTAGTAGAGACAAGATTTCACCATATTGCCCAGGCTGGTCTCGAACTCCTGAGCTCAAGCCATCTGCCCATCTTGGCCTCCCAAAGTGCTAGGATTACAGGTGTGAGCCACCACTCCTGGCCCACTGCTTTAATTTTAAACAAATGTGTAAACAAAGGATTCCTGGACATCCCCCAGTTTATCTCATGCTAGAAAAGACAGCATGAAACACCAAGTTAGAATGTTATTAACTCTGAAAAATTCTCTTTAGGTCCCATGTGTAAAATATATCTTAAAAAACAAATTGGCCAGTCGTGGTGGTTTACATCTATAATCTCAGCACTTTGGGAGGCGAAGCCAGGAAGATCGCTTGAGGCCAGCCTGGGAAACACAGCAAGACCCTGTCTCTACAGAAAAATTTAAAAAGTAGCTGGGCATGGTGGCATGCAGCTGTGGTCCTAGCTGCTTAGGAAGCTGAGGCAGCAGGATCACTTGAGTCCAGGAGGCTGAGGCTGCAGTGAGTCATCATTATGTCACCGTACTCCAGCCTGGCTGACAGAGCGAGACTCT
The DNA here is from genome assembly GCF_008728515.1 of Papio anubis. NCBI lineage: Eukaryota > Metazoa > Chordata > Mammalia > Primates > Cercopithecidae > Papio > Papio anubis. The sequence goes on along the minus strand of NC_044978.1, from coordinate 166,132,749 downwards.
GTCTCAAAAAAGAAGGAATCTAAAATCACGAACTTCACTATGCTTACCTGTTAAAAGGTCAAGATGAGACTTCATTTAATTCCAGGGAGATATAAACGGAATTAATCTCAGTGATAAGTCCTGTGAAGTTCTGGTGTGATCAGATTAGACATTTAAAGCTTTTAGGGAGAGAAAAGTGTAGTCAGTCTGAATCTCACTCATAATTGTGAAAATAAAATCCAAACTCAGTTTTTAAATCCATATAATTTCTATGCATTCTTCAAAGGCTCGTTGTGAAATTATTACTTTTATTAACAATTCAGTGTTTTTTAGTAAATGAATCAAGTTTTGCTATCATACAAAGTTATTTACTGTAGAACTTTATTATTCCCAGGCTATTTGGGACAGAAATTGTATATTAAAAGCTTGTTAGTGGTGAAAACACATGCCATTTGTCTAGGAATAGGTATTCCTCAGGTTTTCGATTATAAAAGTAGTACATAATAATTAGGAGCACATACACTTGAGCCAGACAACCTGGCTTCAGAACTGTTTAGCCACTAACTAGATGTGTCACCTTGGATGTCCCAAGTGCCCACCTCTTGTTGTGAAGCTTACGTGAGGTAATACTTGTAAAGTTCTTAGTACCTGGCCCTTAGTATGTGATATATAATCCTTTGCTCTTATTATTTGCACTTCTCTTAAAAGGAAGAAAAATCACCTAAGGTCACACTAACCAAAGATGACATGTCTAATGAGAGCTAGGACAAGCTGAGCAAGATTTATCTCTCAGCATTATCCTTGATGATACTGCCACTGAAAATTCCAACTATGTTTTATAAAATGAATTTTCAGAAGTCTTGTCTTAAACATGCTTGAAGCGTAATGATTATCTATAGATATCATCTAGGAGTATTGCTAAAAACAATTGATATATGTTATTCCTAATATATCTCCCTTATATTTACTTACCACATATTTTCAGATATAAATAATACATGGCCAATACTTTAAATTAGCTTACAATTAGCAAGAGTTTAAGACATGAACTTCAAAAAAGAAGAAAAAGGAACAGAGGAGGGAATAAAAGAGCAATAAGTAAAGTGAGTTGATGATGAAACTACCTACCTCCAAGTTCCAGCTGCATTCGGGTGTTTAAAACTGTAAAGTGTGTTAACTTAAACCACACAATTGTACTGCATCAGACACCGTCATTGATGATGACATGCCTGAACTGACTGTCTAAGACCAATATGTGACCAAGAATCCATTCCTTGGTAATATATGCATCTTTTCTTTGCAGTTTTAAAGAGAAAATGGGGACCTCATTATTAATATTTATCAAGGTTGATGTTGATAGGACAGCCATATAAAACTACTTGGAAAGTTGTGTGTAACCTCAAAGTAAAAAGGAATTGGCTTCTACTCTGTCTATGTCTGTCTTTATTTTAATGTTTTACTTTAAAACTTTTAGTAACTTGAACAAGATATGCCCCCAAAGAAGTTATTACATTTCTGCCAGGCTTTAACATTATCCTACAATTAATATTTAAAATAAAGCTAAATTAAATTCTTTCATCAAGAAGATTCAGAAATAGGGTTGAATTATTTGTATCATGATGATCGTGGTTGGGTGGGGGGCCGATATGATAGTGATGGTGATACTAATATCTAACATTCATTTTCGCTATGCTGGGTATCTTTCAGTCATTTTACATAGTCCTCAAATTAACCATGGAAGGCAGAAATATTTATTAGCATTTACTGAAGAGAAAACTGAAATATATTAGTAATAAAGTAACTTATCTAAATCAAACACTTCATAAATGCAGGACCAGGATTCAAATCCAGGATTATCTGACTACAGAGTCTATATGCTTAACCATTAGCTGATGTTGCTACTTGGCATACCCTCTTAGGAGAGAGTCATATTTAAAACCACTAATGGATAGTGTGCAACTTTACTTAGAAAATAATTTTCTGGTCTATTTTTTCCTCTGCCAATTGTATAGATGTTAAGTGTTAGGATAATTAAAAGTGTAAAAGGCAAAAATATTGATTGACATATCTAACATTTAATTTTATAAAGTTGTTATCTGAGACAGGCTATCAAAGATTCCTGCACACGTGGACTCTTCTAACCACTTAAACTCTTCTAACCACTTAAAACAGAAATGTCAAATGTTTTCACATTTCTGCAGAACGATTTCTCTTGTTCTCAAATCAAAAAAACGTTTTATTATCTGTCAGCATACAATGGAATATGATTAGACTCCAGTGGTGAAAGCCATGCAGAAATATGTTAATGCATTTTTCTATCATTCCCTAGACTTTGCCATTTTACAAATTTAAATATCAGTGCCCAGAAGTTTAATCAGTCATCTTGCATACAGAGTATTAAGTATTCACATTTAGTAATAATCTATCACATGCTCCCATGTTTCCATGTTGGAGCCTTTTTCAGTCTCTCCAGTATCCCAGCATGTTAGATCTTTAATCATCACCATTAATTTTTTGATCCCAACTTCCGTTATGCCATATTTTTCCTATATAGCGAAAGGTAAGAATGTTCTTAACACCGCACTGTGTATTGGTCCTATTTCTTCTTTGGTCCTGTTTCATTGGTCTGGTTTGCTTTTTTGCCTGCTGTCACACCAGCGTTAGATATGCAACTACACTTTAAAAACCATGTAACACATATTTACTAATTGCACTCAACTTCATCTTATTTGTTAATTCTCATTTTCCATTTAACTTTCTTCATCTTTTTGTCTTTATTCACTTCATCAATTTCTATAAGCCCTTCCAAGGTTTTTAGAAGGTGACAGTAATAATTGTTAGACCTGGCCCTTGAAAATTGTAGAAAAGAATCTAGAGAGCCATTGTCATTGCAGTATTTCCTAGATATCACCATGTTAAGCATTTTATTTAATCTGTTATTCCCGTGTCTCCCCTGAGCATAGATATCTTCTTCACAGTAATATCAGTTGATGAAAATGTACAGAAAGTAAGAGGATATTATTAACCAATTTCAAAAAGTACTGAGATCCCACCAAGTTGGTTCTCCTTGCATTTGCGTGTATGTTTGATTCTGATAAGTCATAATACACAGTTTTTTTAAGAGCAGAAGCCAGGAGTTGCCTAAGGTCAGTGTGTTAGAGTATTTTTAACACCGGCCTAGGTTCCTTGTCTTTTCAGTACAATTTGAAGTAATAGTATCTTGGTAAATGGAACTTTTATGGCAGTTAAAAGCAAATGTATAAATTATCCTTTGGAATTGCTACATGTTGAGAGAATGTGGCTGGATGATGATGAAATGCAGTTATTTCTACTTCTCATCATAAAAGAACAAACTTACTTTGTATTCAGTTCCTGAGAAGCTGAAATCAATCACTCTCCTTGAAAATACCTATTTTTGAAAAAAATTCAACTACTGGTCTTTATCTTCAGTAGTGTCAGATTGCCGTCTCTTTTCTCAAGGAGTGCTTATTAAAGTTTGTATTTTAACTGCCTTGCTGTAAAAGAAAAGGGAAGAATCAGCCAATTTTTTGTTTCCGTTGTAGTGTGGAGACAATCAATGATGGAAATTTCCACATTGTGGAACTACTCGCCCTGGATCAGAGTCTCTCTTTGTCCGTGGATGGTGGGAGCCCCAAAATCATCACCAACTTGTCAAAGCAGTCCACTCTGAATTTTGACTCTCCACTCTACGTAGGAGGTAAGCTGTTTTCCAAGTTCAGTTGGTCCTCAAACCCTGTGATTCTCATCTTGGATGAATTCTGAAGTTTATTAATGCCTAGTGCATCAGTATTTGTCATTGACCAATAGTGATCAATCCTTGAAAGATGGATGGCAAAGACAGAACAGAAAGATCTCTAGGTGGGTATTCAGGGATCATTTTATAATCCCATCTCTGGTTCTAAGTAAATGTGTCATCTGGGTAGAGAAGGACATTAATTAATATTTCTTTCGAATTAATCACATGCTGGGTGATTTATACATTATATAATGTAATCTTATATTTGATCTGGTCTATGGAAAAGGCAAGTTGGTTACAGGTTAAATCATACAATCAAGAAAATGATAAAACAAGCTCAATGCAAACTGGGGAGTAGATAAGCCCACCCCAGCTCCCTTAAGGAGGCAGACCCTATCGGCTCTGTCAAATGTTGCTGTGCTGGAGCTTCTAGTTGCTAATTCGTGTAGATGATAGGATAAGTATCACTGTAATCCAGTGACTGAATGAATGAATGAACAAATTAAATGTACAAATTGTATTGGAATAACAAGAAATAGTTCTGTTCCACCAAGACCTTAAGGTGAATGAACAAGAGAGAGGGTTGGAAAGGTAGGTTAGGACTTGAAATCATAGAGTGAAGACCCTGGGCTTTATTTTTAAGTGTAAAGAAGGCAGATCAGTGAATAAATGAGGGACAGAAATATCAGCAAAGTTCTGTAGGAGCCCATCGGAGAGGACCTGCAGAGGAGGGAGGTCCCAATCTTGCCTCTATTGCTAAAATAAACTGGAGGCATAGAAGTTCAAAATTCTGGTAAAGGAGCAAGAAAGCAGTTAATGCTGAATTGAGAAGCATTGGATTAAATTACGTTGAATTTATTTGAATTGACTGATAAAACTAACTTACAGATGAATAAGTAAAAGCTTTGAACAGATATTTTCATGAGTTTCACATCATTTTCTGAAAAATAATAACCTGTGCTACACCATTATCTCAACCACTCAGAGCCTTCTTTTTAGTGCCTCTAAGTCTAGGGCATTTCTGTTTTAATAATTTCAGTAGTAGACAATCTTAACACTTTGACAGAGTTGGATTGTTTTAGAAACAGTTCGAAGTCTTTGGTTCAATTCTGTAAATATTTATTGAGTACTTAACCACATACTAGGAACTAAGTAAATGGATACATAAAGGATACAAAGTTGAAGAAGCAAAGTCCATTCTACTCCCTAAAAAGTCAGGAATGCAGAGGCATCTTCAAGTAACTATGATGTATTATCAATAAAGTATTGCATAGTGAGTCTACTCAGCGAGTTGACTGGTCTAATTGCTTCACAGCGGAGACTCTCATTACAAAGCAAGTCGTCCATTCTTGCCAGCATTCCAGTTAACAGGGTTGCTTTTAGGTGGGTGAAGCCAAGTCACAAGTGTACCTTTGATTTGAGACAAAATAAATTATATTTATTGAGTCCATGCTATGTGCCCAGCACAGTGCTCGTTTTATAGCCTTAATCTGCAGAGACCTTAGGAAGTAGATATGATTTTCTCTGTTTTGTATTCCCTGAAGAGCAATCTCAAGGATTTTATATAACTTGGCCAGGTTCACAAAGCTATTATGTAGTAGACACCTCATTTAAGTCCAGGTCCGCCTGACTCCAGAGCCACCTGCATTGCCATTCACTTCTTAACATAAAGCAGAAAGGGAGCATATCTAAGTGTTGTGGCCTTTTGTTGTTTATTTATGGACTTTTCATTCACTTGATTTTATTATGGTTTCATTAGAATCCACTTCATTAAACCTTTCAAAGCCCCTTTAAAATAGAGTACAAAACAAATTTTAAAAATAAAGGGGGCTGGACATGGTGGCTCACACCCATAATCTCAGCACTTTGGGAGGCTGAGGAGGGAGGATCACGTGAGCCCGGGAGGCTGAGACTGCAGTGAGCCATGACTGCACCATTGCAGTACAGCCTGGGAAACAGAGTCAGACACTATCTCAAGATAAAAAAGAAAATACAGGATGAGACTGTTTAAGTCAGAACATTCCTCTTCCCCCAGTCCCCAGCCCAGAAAAAAAAAAAAAAAAAGAAGAAAAAAAAGTTTTAAATTCCAGAATGAAAAGTATTTATCCTTCTGAAGGTCGAGGGTCTGGAAGAATTCAAACAGCACCTCTGTGCACCCAGGCCTCAAGGAAACCACTTTCATCCCAGTCCCACTGCCAGAGATCACCATGGGCCCACTTTCTCCCCGCTTAGAGTGCGGTCTCAAGGGTGACTCAGATTTTCAAAGCACAAGGAACCTGTAACACCACAGCCTTGAATGCTGTATGGCAAAGGCATGAGAACCAGAGGGAGAAAAGGAGAGCAAGGTAACTAGGTTCCCTTTCAAAGTGGTGACTACAGCCGGGCGTGGTGGCTCACACCCGTAATCCCAGCACTTTGGGGCCGAGGCGGGCGGATCACGAGGTCAGGAGATCGAGACCATCCTGGTTAATACGGCGAAACCTCGTCTCTACTAAAAATACAAAAAATTAGCCAGGCGTGGTGGCAGGCACCTGTAGTCCCAGCTACTTGGGAGGCTGAGGCAGGAGAATGACATGAACCTGGTAGGTGGAGCTTGCAGTAAGCTGAGATTGTGCCACCGCACTCCAGCCTGGGCTACAATGGGAGACTCCATCTCAAAAAATACACATACATATATACACATATATATACACACACATATATATACACATATATATATACACATATATATACACACATATATATACACATATATATACACACATATATATACACACATATATATACACATATATATATACACATATATATACACACATATATATATATAGTGACTACAATGAGATACCGTCTCACACCAGTGAGAATGGCTATTATTAAAAAGTCAAAAAATAACAACTGCTGGCAAGGTTGTGGAGAAAAAGGAACACTTATACCACTGTTGGTGGAAATGTAAATTAATTCAGCCATTGTGGAAAACAGTGTGGCGATTCCTCAAAGGCCTAAAAATAGAGCTACCATTCAACCCAGCAATCCCATGACTGAGCATATAGCCAAAGGAATCTCGATCATTCTATCATAAAGACACAGGCATGCATATATTCATTGCAGCACTGTTCACAATGGTAAAGACATAGAATCAACCTAAATGCCCATCAATTCTAGACTGGATAAAGAAAATGTGGTATATATACACCATGAAATACCATTCAGCCACAAAAAAGAATTGAGCTGATGCCCTTGGCAGGAACATGGATGGAGCTGGAGGCCATGATCGATAACAGACTAACACAGGAACAGAAAAACACATACCGCATGTTCTCACCTGTAAGTGGGAGCCAAATGATGAGAACACATGGACACAGAGAGGGGAGCAACACACACTGGGGCCTATCAGAGGGCGGAGGGGTGGGAGGAGGGAGAGGATCAGGAAAAATCACTAATGGACATTAAGCTTAATTCCTGGGTGCTGAAATAGTCTGTACAACAAACCCCTCGTGACGTGGGTTTACCCAGTTTGTTATATGGTAACACATATACACTGTTGGTGGGAGTGTAACCCTCATATACCCCTGAACTTAAGATAAAAATTAAAAAAAAAAAAAAAAAAAAAAAACCAGGGGTGCTACCCAAGGAAGACTGCCTGAAGGTGTTGCCTCAGCATCTGGGGAGAGGCAGCCCCTTGGTGAGTATATGGAGAGGCAACTTCATCTACCCTTGGGTTATCAACTACCCAGGATATGTGCTTTACTTGACACAATTTTTTTTTTTTTTTTTCTGAGGCGGAGTTTCGCTCTTGTTGCCCAGTCTAGAGTGCAATGGCTCAATTTTGGCTCACTGCAGCCTCCACCTCCTGAGTTCAAGTGATTCTCCTGCCTCAGCCTCCCAAGTAGGTGGGATTACAGGCGCCTGCCACCACACCTAGCTAATTTTTTAAATATTTTGAGTAGAGACAGGGTTTCATCATGTTGGGCAGGCTGGTCTCAAAACTCCTGACATCATGTGATCCACCCACCTCGGCCTCCCAGAGTGCTGGGATTACATGAATGAGCCACTGCACTCGGCCAACACAAAATAATTTCATTTTCATGTTTTTTTTTTTTTTTTTTTGTCTATAGTCCAGCTGAACCCTTATTACCTAATGGGGAAAAAAATCAAGAAATAAGCCCCATGCATGGAAATCCATGTATATGCGACATATGCCCTCCTTGTGCTGCCACGGGACAGAGGACCTAGGCTTGATACTTGGTCTCTTTATTGCCATTTTGAGGCCTGTAGAAATAAGGCTAAAAGCTGTTTGCTGAGTTATCTGTTGGTTGATTGACTGATTGAATGACTTCCAACTAGGTCCATGGCATAGAGGAAAGGCTTAAAAAAATTCATGGATCTGGCTGGGCGTGGTGGTTCATGCCTGTAATCCCACCACTTTGGGAGGCCGAGGGGGGTGGATCACCTGAGGTCGGGAGTTTGAGACCAGCCTGACCAATATGGAGAAACCCCATCTCTACTAAAATTATAAAATTAGCTGGGCATGGTGGCGCATGCCTGTAATCCCAGCGTCTCGGGAGACTGAGGCAGGAGAATCACTTGAACCCGGGAGGCAAGGGTTGCAGTGAGCCGAGATCGTGTCATTGCACTCCAGCCTGGGCAACAAGAGTGAAACTCCATCTCAAAAAAAAAAAAAAATTCATGGATCTACTTCTGTTTGTCAATGAAGACCTAGTTTCCTAGCTAGGATGTGAAAAGATTGACTCAGAATAATTCTTGATTTTATGATAGCCTATTGAAAGTCAAATATATGTATGATGTCTAAACATTTTCATTTACAGATTACTTTAGTCAAAGCTGGGCTTTTTCTAATTGTTAACTTTGGAACAAAAAGGAACAGATTTACTAATTGTTTCTCTGTGCTGTGGAACTTTGCCAATCTGTATTTATTCTTGACATGCACATATGCGTGTTGGGCCTATATCAAAATGAGCTATTAAAAATAGTTTTGGAAGCAGTTCATTTTTAACCACTGAATAAAGGACCATAAATGTGTGGTCATTAAAGTCCTTATGATGGATGGATGTGGTTAAATTAGAAAAACTGACCCCAGGGCAAGGAATTTTCTGTCACCAGTCCTCTCCTGGAAATGGTAAGTCTCATCCTTTTGGCCCTGCTCTAGAAAGCAACCCACAGCAAGAGGGACATGACTAGACACCTGTACTCACAGAACTTCACAGCCAAGAGACTTCATTCAGTACCTGTCAGAGTGTAACCATGGACTACCTGAATCACCTGAGCTGCATGTAGATATTTAGATTTCTGCACCTCTCCTGTTCCAACAGCGTCAGAACCTCAGAAGGGGGAGAGAGTGGAGCCTGCAAAACTGCCTTTGAGCATGCACTGCTGTTGGTTCTTACGTATGACAAACTTAGGACAGCTTCTCTGGTCCATATGCTCATGGTATATAGATGACAATGCTAAGCCCCAGAGAGAAGAAACAACTGCTGCAAGTGCACACAGAACCAGAAATCCTTACCCTCTACCCTAGTGGTTTCATACAGCTAGCTCTCTGACTTTGGTGGCTGCTTTGAATACCAATGGATGAGTCATTTCCTATGAATGGGAAAGGAGAAGGTGGCATAAGTTCGGACTCACAGTGTGCTACAGTTCTTGGTCTTTATAACCAACAAACCCCCTAAAGAGTGAGAAACTGGGTCTTCCTCAGCCTAGAACTTCTAACCAGTAGTCCAGAGTTTAGGCACAGCTAAAGCATAACTGGGGGGTTGTGGGGAGGTGGTAGTGGTGTCGCCAGCACTCTGAAAGCCTCCAGCACCCTCCCCGCTTCCCTGGATGGGTGCCTCCTGCAGGATGCCTTCCAGGGACTAAGGGTCTGGCTTAGGCCATGGAAAGACTCTTCCGTTTTGCCAAAATGAGTGTTACCAGATGACTGTCGCTAGTGGAATGTATATATACAAAGATTGCAAATACTCTGTTTTTGAAGGGATTTCTTTTTTATTTCTGATTTCTTGGACTATGAAGTCTTCACTCTCAATTAGCAAGAAAGAAAAAATGATGTGAATGAGGTGCTGTCCTGAAAAGAATCAGGAGTGAGTTTATGGCATTGACATCGTTGACCAAGCTCAGGGGCGCTGCCAGGAGTGAGCTGGATTCGTTGCCAACTTAGAATGTGGCAGGGCTGGGGTGAATGGTCACTGTGAACCCCAGTTCTCAGCCCCTGAGACCTGGTGGACCTACCCCTGATTCCAGAGATAGAGGAGGTTCTTCTCATCAGCCTAACTCTAACCTGAACTCGCTGGGTCACCTTGAGCATGTCGCCAGGGCTTTCTGAGCCCTAGCCTCTTGTCTTTAAGATAAGGGGTAGAATTAGAGCACTATAAACTGAGCTTTATGGAGCTCCAGACTTCCAGGAGTGTGTGCCTGGAGGTGGGGGGTGGAGGACAAACGGAGAGGGAGCATTCCCTTCCCCCAATCTTGCCTTTAAGGACATTAGCTCTGCCTCTAGGTTTTATACATTTGTGTACGTATAAAGTTTTCTTTGAAGCAAATTTTAAAAGCTAAAGATTAACCACCAGTGAACTAGGTATTTTATTCTAGTTGTGGATTAGAATTCCCTGGAGCGTCTTCCAATACAGAACAAAACAAAAACACACATGTCTTCTCCACTTCACTTCCCTACCACCCTGTCCAAATATCCTGCCGTAATAGGTTGGCAGTGAGGTCCTAAGCATCAGTATTTCTGGGTAGCAAATGGCTGAGAAATCCCCAGAGAGCCTGACCTCTGACCCGGTGTTCCTCCCCAGGCATGCCAGGGAAGAGCAACGTGGCATCTCTGCGCCAGGCCCCTGGGCAGAACGGAACCAGCTTCCACGGCTGCATCCGGAACCTTTACATCAACAGTGAGCTGCAGGACTTCCAGAAGGTGGCGATGCAAACAGGCATTTTGCCTGGCTGTGAGCCATGCCACAAGAAGGTGTGTGCCCATGGCACATGCCAGCCCAGCAGCCAGGCAGGCTTCACCTGCGAGTGCCAGGAAGGATGGATGGGGCCCCTCTGTGACCAACGGACCAATGACCTTGCCTTGGAAATAAGTAAGTTCCTGCTGCTTTGGTAATTGAGCGAGCACCGAAAGCCCAAAGTCAAACCCAAGGAAGGAAGGAAGGAAAGGAGGAGGGGAGGGGAGGGGAGAGGAGGGAGGGGGAGGAGGGAGGGGAGGGAAGGTTCATTAGGCATTAGCACTCTGTCCCTCATATTTTCTCAATCTCATCCTATTTTGAGACAGAGTCTCTGCTAGGTGTCGCTCCAGGGCTGCTGGAGTGCAGTGCCTGGATCTCGCTCACTGCAAGCTCCTCAGCCTCCCGGGTTTTTAACAGCCTATTCTCCTCCTGCCTCAGCCTCCCGAGTAGCTGGGACTACAGGCGCCTCACACCCTCGGGCCTCCTGCTTTTTCGTGATTTTTTTTTAGTAGAGACTGGTTTCACCGTGTTAGCCAGGATGTCCGAACTCCCTGACCTCGCGGATCTCGCCCCGCCTCGGCCTCCCAGTGCTGGGATTACAGGCTTCAGCCACTGCAGACCGCCTCATCCTCCATTCTTACATCACCTCCGTTCATTCTAACCTCCTCTGCTGAATGCATTCCCACTCCTGTGTTCCTCCTCCCTGTAGATGCGTACATGGCACCTGCTGCTGCTTGCCCATCAATGCATTCTCCTACAGCTGTAAGTGTTTGGAGGGCCATGGAGGCGTCCTCTGTGACGAAGAGGAGGATCTGTTTAACCCGTGCCAGGCGATCAAGTGCAAGCATGGGAAGTGCAGGCTTTCAGGCCTGGGGCAGCCCTACTGTGAATGCAGCAGCGGATACACGGGGGACAGCTGCGATCGAGGTAAGCCAGCCCCACCGGGTACCTCGCTCATGGCAAAGCAAGAGGGGTACCACGTCTTTGAAAAGAGAGAGAGAAAAGGTGAAAAAAAAAAAAAAACAGGAGCAACAGAGAGGGGAGTGATAGGAGAGAGAAGAGTGATAGGAGAGATAGGAGTGATAGGAGAGATAGGAGTGATAGGAGAGATAGGAGTGATAGGAGAGAATACCAGGTCTTCGCACTACTTGCAGTTGCTGCTATTGATTTATTTTCAAGTATTATGAAGGCACCAGATGTGAAATGGCCTTAAACCTCCACCACAAGATTGTACGCAGCCTTCAGATGCTTCTCACAAGTTGATTTGCTGTAAAAGAAATACTCCTTTTTACCTGAAGCACATTTACTTTACTCCTGTCTTACCTTTACCGACTGTTCTCATCCATATATATTATTAATCTTCTGGCACACAGAAGATGGTCCTCCTAATTCTGCTCTAGTTTTAGTACAAAATGACCTTTGACCTTAGAATCGACTGATTTATCACAGCAAATCATGTGGGTGAGAGGAACGGAAACAGGCTGACTTCTTAGTTCACCTTCCTCCTCCTCCTTTGTCTGCGTGATCAGAGCTCGCCTGGTCTCCAGCTGGCACGGATTTTGTTTTGTGTGTCAGAGGGACGAGACAAGAAGAACGTGCCCGTGGAAGCTTTTAGCAGATGTCTCTTTTTCGAACTACGTACTTCATACTGGGGTAATTTATGAAGTTAGTGGAATGTTACTTGTATTAAGTAACAGATTGGATAATATTAAACTCCAGGTCTAATAAATAAAATCGCATACTCTCTGAAACTGCTCCCTGTGGTAAACAAAACCAGCTGTTAGTAGTGTAAAAACAGAAAATGTGTATTTTTTTTTTCCTTTTTTGCAATGAAAGAAAAGATTTAGGAATCCAATTTTCTTGTCACTGCAATAGCATTGTATTTATACTCTACATATATAGCTTTCACTTGGCTGAAAATAAAGACAAAAAAGAAGTATTTTTCAAAGAATAGGAAGCCGTGCCACCAGCTAATAATATGTAAAGCAGGTTACAAAGGGGAAGCAAAGGCTTCTGAATTAAGTTGTGGATTCACAGTCACTCTGCGTGACTTACAGTGACTGTTCTTCAAATGCTTGTGCTTTTTGTTCTTTTCCAGAAATCTCTTGTCGAGGGGAACGGATAAGAGATTATTACCAAAAGCAGCAGGGCTATGCTGCTTGCCAGACAGCCAAGAAGGTGTCCCGATTAGAGTGCAGAGGTGGGTGTGCAGGAGGGCAGTGCTGTGGACCTCTGAGAAGCAAGCGGCGGAAATATTCTTTCGAATGCACTGACGGGTCCTCCTTTGTGGATGAGGTTGAGAAGGTGGTGAAGTGCGGCTGTACGAGGTGTGCGTCCTAAGCACGCTCCCGGCAGCTCTGTCTCTGGAAAAGGTTGTATACTTCTTGACCATGTTGGACTAATTAATGCTTCATAGTGGAAATATTTGAAATATATTGTAAAATACAGAACAGACTTATTTTTATTATGAGAATAAAGACTTTTTTTCTGCATTTGGAAAAAAAAAAAAAAAAGAAATGCTTGAACTAAAGCTTCCCCTATGCTGGAGAAGTATGAAGAAAGATATACCTGGAGGCATTAGAACAGCGATGGGAACCATTGCAACTCGGGTCCATCTTTGTAACATGCTGAAGACAAGCAGAAGCACATGCACGAGGGGCAGAGGAGCTACTGTGCACTGCTGTGAAATTGCCCAGAGCATAAAACCTGCGTACCCTCCTTCACATCAACTAAGTTCACTAGGACATACCAAGCACATGCGTGTGAATGAGGATGCAAGGCAAGAGAATGGAACTCCAGAATTCACAGATAGAACAAATGGATGAGAAATATTTCGTGCAAAATATAAAGTGTCCTGAGGATCTGGGTTCCATTCACAAGAGGAAATGAAAGTGATAAAATAAATTTTATCTTCCTTTTAAATGTCAGCATGTCAGCAGAAGCAGCACACAAAAGTCTTTACCATTTTCCAGTATTAATTTTTTGTAATATAAATGATAAAGGAGATGATAAAGAACCAATAGATTATTGATAAATAAATTAGTAATAATATGATTTTTTTGTTTCTATGAGTTCTAAACAGCCCTATACAGTATTCAGTTTCCATGAGAAATATTTATTGTATCAAAGTACATTGTACTTAACATTTTAGGCCATCCTTTTACTGTTCCTTGATGCTTTAATATATATTAATTTATAATTATCCTGATATTTTTGTACATTTTTCAAACTTAAAAAAATCAGGATTTTTTTTTTTTTTTTTTTGGCAATAGTACTAACATAGGGTTTTATCTTGGGATAAATATGTGTTGGTCTGTTTGTTGACCTTGACATCTGCTCACTGATGTCACTGACCTACTGGCCTCATTCAGGACACCTGCAGAGAGTATGCAAAGTCCAAGAGAGGAAAACACAAATCTGTATGTGAGATGGTCATTGTACAGAAAGAAGTGGCCCCTCTGCAACATGTCCTCACAGAAAAGAAATGGTGTGTAGCAATCAACACTAGAAAGTAGACCTTTTGCAAATTAACATGTCCTTGACCTTTTTTGCCCTTTTCTGGGGGTGGGGTGGGGATAAAAAGACTGTCATGTCAAGAACTGTGATTTTTTTTTCCCCCCCAAACAATAAAACTCCTTTATTATCTTAATGTTCCCATGTTAACATGTTTGCTGCTAAATTACCATGTAGAATTGATAATGATTTATAGTGGACTGTGCTCTTCCCTCATTAAAATCCCAGGGTGCCCTGTAAAGATGCAGATGTTTCTTCCTGAAAACTTCTTTTTTTTACAAAGAAAATTAGATGTACATGTATAATTCAGTGTGCTTTGTCTTTCTCCAGACGAATATCAGTTACACTGCTGATGTCTGTAAATTAAACAGATATTTACTTCATTAACAGCTTGGTGGTTTTCTTAGAAATTGCACAATAGGCCACTCCTTGAGAATTTATTAATCAAAATGATACAGAAAGAATAAGGAAGAAAACCTATGCCTTTTTGTTGCCAAAAATTGGTGTGAGATTCACATGTTGTTATTTCTGGGGACTGATACTGGAATGGCCACATAAGAGAGATGGATATAAAAATATACAATTTGCTGAAAAAAAGATATTCATTTTTTTTTTTTCAAAAAAATTGTAAGATGAAGTCTAACTAAGATGAAATGTTTTTGTTCTTGTTCTTCTTTGGTTCTCCCTCCCCAACAGAACCAGGGAGAAAACAATAAAAGCCACTCTTAGGCCAGGGTTGGTAACATCAAGGTGTACTATCCAGGACAGAGAAGCAACATTGTCTGGGAGGAATAATCCTCATCAACCATAATAAGATGCCTTTGTTTCCATATAAACACACAAACAAAAAAAAACAACCATGCATACACACATGCACATACGCACACACTCGGTCTCTCTCACAGACACAGACATCTAAGCATTTATTCATTCTTGTTTAAAATGTCTAAATTTTAATTATAGAAACAACTATATAGCTACTCTAAATTATTCAGTCCCATTGATTGCTTCTTTTTTCCAAGGGGTTTACATCATTCATTAAATGAAGAAACATCTGTGAAGATGACATGATTTAGATTTGTGTTTATAGACATGTATTATCCATACAGCCACTGTGTTTTGAGTGCTACTTATATGCCAGGTACTATGCTCAGGGTTTTCTATGAAATATCTCATTCATCTGTATAAATTCATGAGATTATTGTGCTTCCTGCTTTACACATGCATACAGGGCTCATAAACAGAGGAGCTGGATTCCACCTCAGTCAGGTATTCCAGACCACATTGTCTGTTATTAAGGCAACAGCTTAGTAACTGCTACCTCTGCTTGGGGACTTTCAAGCCTTAGAGCCTTATTCCACAGCCCAATAATATTTCCTCCTTATGTAGGTTTAAGTAATCCAGACTAGAGACTTTACATTTGATGTTTCATTTTTTAAGGAAAACAAAAGTGAAACCTTCATAGCTTCCAGACTGTGTTCTTTCTCCTTCCTGCTTATAAAGACAAAAAATAAAATGATGGCTGTCTGGGATATGAGCTGAGTTAGTAAGTTTCTTAGGGGATTGTTTGCCTTGAGATGTGACTACCTCCTGTCCATGCACCCTTTAAAAAAAATCCAATAGTCAAATAATTACTAACAAACAAGATAAATTTAGGGTAATTATTAATATTACAAAAGTTTCCTTACTTAGAAGGTCTTGCCAATAGGATTACTTTAAATAGGAAACTATTCTAGAGCAGATCCAACAGAACTATGCATTAAAACAAAAAAAAATTCATGCATTTTAGAATCAAAGCTACTACATGGAATAATGTGCATTGTAATCTGAAATGATAAAGTAGCTACACATCTCTAATGTGTTTAATTTAAATTCTCACATGAATGAGGCAGCATCAGGAAATGCCATGGGGATCTGACATGTGTTTGATTTAAGATGTGTTCATTGAATAATAACCATCTCAATCATCTTTGGAATTTGTTTTCACTACAGATTTTCTGAAATTATTTCTAAGCAATATGGATGAACCCCTATTTTAAAATTGCTCTGAGAGTTTTTTGGGGTGATTTGCTTCGTCAGCAGCAATTCTTTCTGGAGAAATGATCAAAAGACGTTGAAATTGATTCAGTCCTTAAAGACCTCAAGCTTTATGGTGTCATCTACCTCATGGAGTGACCATTATTTCAAAAATAGTGCTCGTAAGAAAGGAAGCTATACAAGGATAGGAAGCTTCATAACAAAGTTTTACATTAAGTATCTAAAGCTATATAAAATACATAAGTTATCTTCATTTTTATTCCTGTGTTTTCAAAAATCAGTTAACAACACATCTATATTTCCTACCTCCTATCATGTGCAAGAAGCTACAGTAAATTTTTGATACACGGTTTCACATGAAACAGACATCACTTCAGCCATTTTAGAGCTTACACTCTATGCAGCAGGGGTTGAAGTTGAAGTAGGTAATAGATATTATACAAATGGTCACACTAATACATAATTCCAGATTGTGATAAGCATCTGAAGGAAGTTATGTGATATTAGAAGAAAGAACGACAGAAGAATCCAATCAAACAAGTGTAAGGAGGTTCGGGAACGCCTCTATGAGGAAGTGACATTAAACCGAGTCATGAAGGATCAAACAGAGTCTAGGATGCAGGCAGATGGAAGCTTGTATGGGAATAGGGATGGGAGTTCATGCGGAGAGAGCAGCCCGTGTCTAGGCCAGAGGAGGAAAACAACTCATGTGGTCAAGGAAACAAAAGAATTTAGTGTGCCTGGTGTGAGGTATATAATTGCTTTTAACACAACAGTGACCATTTCGGGGACTTTTTTTTGAGACGAGTCTCGCTTCTGTCACTCCAGGCTGGGTGCAGTGGCCGAGGATCTCACTGCAAAGCCCGGCCCCGGGCTACGCCATTCCCTCCTGCCTCAGCCTCCCAGAGTAGCTGGGACTACAGGCTCGCCACCTCGCTAAGTTTTTGTATTTTTAGTAGAGAGTTTCACCGCAGTTAGCTGTGAGGGTTTCGGATTCTGACCTCTGACCTGCCCTACCTCGCCTCCCAAAGTGCTGGGATTACAGGCTTGAGCCACTGCCAAGATTTTCAGGATTTCTTAATTCACCATATAGCCTTTATATTTTTCTCTGAGCATCTGTTTGCAGTGAGGTCTCAAACATCAACAAGAAGGGATTTGATTTTAAAATAGCAGCTGCCATTGCAGCCTAATGTAGTCTCTATAAACTTCCAAATGAAATATCTCTGAGGATATAGAAAATATACTGAAGTAGCAGTGAAAACTAATAGTAGTGAATATTCATGAGTCAATTTGATAAAGCTGGACTAAAAAAGCAACCACGTGGCCAATTTATGCTTTGAATCTCGTGCGCATTTTTCCTTGCCCTGGTTTATACCAAGATCAGAGACTTGGGAAATGAGTCAACTGGAAATGATAGCAGAAAATGCCTGTGCATTAGGTGTAAATTAAAATCTGAGCTGAAGAGCATCATGGGTGACTGCACTGGGCTGGGAAACCCTAACCTTCTTGGGCCCTCCAACGCACCTCTGCTCTGTTGAATGAAAACAATGTATCTCTAGATTATTTGCGCCATAGTTCTAACTCCAACCAGAGCATAAAAATCCAAACTCTTTAGTTCGGTATTCCAGATTCCTCACAAAGTGCGTCTTCAAACGTACCGCATGCGCTCTTTAGATTAACAAAATGCTAGGGAGGGATGCCAAATTCTGGGGCTGGAATGGCCACCTTGTGGATATGAGATTCATCCACATACAGATGGTAAAGCGAAGCTACAAAATGGTAAGCTAAGTTAGAAACACAACAGAATGAACTAAACGAGAAAACTGAACCCCACTTCAGCTGGATACACGTCTGGAAATGAAGCAGTCCCAGAATAGAGAGAAAGAAAGAGGAAGTTTTAATAAAGCAATGAGGGTTACCGCCTAGTAGTGGGTAAGGAATAATAGACTGTTCTCTTTAATAAGTCTGATAAATAAAAAGAAGAAGAGAGGATGGCAGCTTGGAAAAGTTGATGAGGTCACAGGTTGTCATTCACTGAATCATTAACTATTGGTTTATCACCTATAGCAAATGTTTGTGAAGAAGTGGGCAAACACTTTGAGGGGATCATCATCCTGAGATCCAAGCTGGAAGAGCAAGACCAACTCAAGTCATCCCTTACATTGAGCTGCAGCAGTGGATGTAAAAAGCAGAAGCCAGATATAGTGAGATTGAGGAAACAAGATGCCTGAGAGTAAGAAGTCACAAAATCACCCAGAGTAAAGAGAGCAAAGTATATGCAAGAATTCCCTTTTTTTCCCGTCTCTGAGAGGGAGTCTCGCTGTGTCGCCCAGGCTGGAGTGCAGTGGCCGGATCTCAGCTCACTGCAAGCTCCGCCTCCCGGGTTCACGCCATTCTCCTGCCTCAGCCTCCCGAGTAGCTGGGACTACAGGCGCCCGCCACCTCGCCCGGCTAGTTTTTGTATTTTTTAGTAGAGACGGGGTTTCACCGTGTGAGCCAGGATGGTCTCGATCTCCTGACCTCGTGATTCGCCCGTCTCGGCCTCCCAAAGTGCTGGGATTACAGGCTTGAGCCACAGCGCCCGGCAAGAATTCTTTACCAAATAGAGTTCTCCATTGCCTTCCTCCTCCTCCCCTCACAAAGGGGATACAGCATTTCAAAGGCTTTGTCTAGAGCTATAAAATTCAGCTGAGCAGAGGAATCGCCATCGGCGTTGGGAATTAGCTTTGTCATTGTGTCAATAAGTGGCTAGCTGAATTTAGATTCAAAAGAGAATAAAAAATTAAAAAGCACACACAAGAACACAGGGAGTGTGAGAAACAGCCACAGAGACCATTGTCTAGAAAATCTGCTATCATTAATCTTACTCTCCCTTCTTGAAGTGGCTAGAATTATTTTCTACTGTTTTTTTTCACATAGATGGTGGCAGAGAGATTAAGTGACTTGCCCAAGGTCACACAATCCAGGTCTCCTGACTCCAACCATAATGCAATATTGATTTCACTGGAATTGAAAGGCAAACTCTATCAACAGCCCCGTGAGATAATGCTGGAGGAGTGTTTCTCAAGGAGAGTTATTTTGGTTTTAAAAAATGCCCATGAATAGCACTCACTTTCCCAATAAAAATGCATTTTTTAAATATTTCCCACTTGGTAAAGGAAAATAAATAGTGCTTTTTACTGGAATTTGCTTCCAAAAAAATGAAAGTGAAGGGATGGAATGTACATGGTTGCTTCAGTATTTTTGGTCATTGTTCCGGTCAGATATGCCTTGATTGAGTGGGCTGAGCTGGAGCAATTGAATTCCGTTGCTAAGATAGTCACAAGGACAGGACCAGACATGCCCTCGTCCAGTTATATCAGCTGCAAAGTCACATCCTTGGACTCAATCCAGCTCACAGGGTATTCTTTGTAAGGAAAAAAGAGACAAAGTTTAAAAAAAAAAAAAAAAAAAAAAACTATAGAGGAATTTCTATTTGAATGAGCGTGTTTGATAATGTCCCTTAACCATAATCTCAGAGGCCTGTGTTATCTCAGAAAGGAGAAAGATGAACATCTTTGAATTGCCTAATCTTGCACTTGCTTGATCCTGCTTGGTCTCTGCTCACAATATTACCATTCAATTACCTCCACCACTTTCAATTACATCTTACTTTCAATTACATCTCTACATTGATTTTTTCTTCCTATTATTTCTGTGTTAGCCACAATTCTCCTCTGATGTTTGTCAACTCCTTTTCAGAGCTCTGAATGAGCAGGAACACATTTCTGAGTGACACACACAATACCCTGTTTGATTGGGAAATAAATCACTTATCATTTGGCAAAAAAAGCACCTGCTGGTCTAACCGTTCATTTAGCTACTTCATTGCTAAATGAAGTAGCAATCATTATATCTCTGTTTCTTCATTTAAACTTGTTTTCCTTTTTTCCCTTTTCTTGTAAATGCTTCCATATTTTAGAAAATTGATACACAATTGTACCAATAGAAAAGATGGTCTGAGAATGAAGAAGTACAGTATAGCAATTCACATCCTGCTCTTTCCCAACTGAGTACACCCAGGAGGCAAAAGACCAGGCAGTGCAACTGAGTCAAACCTAGTGCTGCTCCTCTGGACCCTGACATACATACATACACACACATGCACAGACACACACACATACACATAGGAATATGCAATAATGTAGGAATAAAGGGAAAATTAAGTTACTCAAAGAATTGACTGATTTCCAAATCTAAAAGGGTAATCCTTACAGCTTTGTGTAGTACTCTCATCTCCTTCACTCGAATTCTATTCCTTTTAAAAGCAGAATCTCAGTACACAGAAAACCAGTTTCAGTATGGTACCGGACCAGTGGGTCCACAATGGGAAAAACATCTTTGACCTGAGAACATCAGAGGAGTTACCTTTCCAGGTTCCTTTTCTCACCCCAGCTTAGGTCTTACTTCTTTTACATTACAATGTAATAGAAGTGTGTATCCACCCCGTTTCTCAGGAGACACTAGCATGCCCTAGTCAGTCTCCTACGGACACTGTGATATATCAGCTAGAAAAACATCAGGACCAAAGGACTTATCCTGCCAGCTTCTGGGGCCTCTCCCAGTGGACAGTCCTCAGCTCTTGGCCAACTTTGGTATTACCTGGCTGAAGGTAAACTTCTTGCCCAACATCACACAACTTTCCTAGGGCAGTCTGATGCACAGATATAAAGATCTGACCCCTCTCCCCAATTTGGGATATTAATGAAGGGCCGTCCCAGTTCACAGGTCCTCGTGGGATCAGCTGAAACCTTCTTTAACACAGCATCACAGCGCAACTTTTCCCTCTGCCCAAGCCTACCTCCTTTCTTTCCATCCACAGGTGGTGACCTTCAGAGCACTCCCTCATAAACCTCATGCACGGAGCATCAGTGTCCTAGGGAACACACCTGGAATCCACCTGTCTCTGAGTGACAGAGAGAACAGGAGACTGCAGTGAAGAAATGAGCTGTCCCTCTGAGATTCAGAAAGCAGCAAACATATACCTCCCAGGGAATTTGGGGACTTAATGCTAACATTTCTCAAATAAAGTGTGATGACCAGGTGGCATCCTGCTTGGATGAGACTGTGAGCCCTGAATATCTGAGACAGGTCTCAGTTATTTTAGAAAGTTTATTTTGCCAAAGTTGAGGACACAACCCTGTGACACAGCCTCAGGAGGTCCGGATGATAAGTGCCCGAGGTGGTCAGAGAACAGCTGGGTTTTATACATTTTAGGGAAACATGAGACATCAATCAACATACATAATATGAACATTGGTTTAGCCCAGAAAGGCAGGACAACTCAAAGAGGGGAGGAGGCTTCTAGGTCATAGGTAGATAAGAGACAAATGATTGCTTTATTTTGAGTTTCTGATTAGCCTCTGCAAAGGAGGCAATCAGATATGCATTTATCTCAATGCACAGAGGGGTGACTTTGAATAGAATGGGACGCAGGTTTGCCTTTAACAGTTCCCAGCAAGACTTTTCCCTTTAGCTTGGTGATTTGGGGGCCCCAAGATTTATTACCCTTTCATATTCCCCCCCCCCTTTTCTTTTAAAAAATATTTTGAAGAAAACATTTTAGAAGAAAATGAGTCTCTGGTCTCGGGTTTTGTCTGACTTCTCATGGCTAGGATGGTGTACTCCTAGACAGGCAGGTCCCAAGTTATTAGGAAAGCTCATTTTTAGCAGGCTGTCTCATGTCCTATGAAGAGAAAATATGGGGAGGAAGGGAGAAAAACAACAAACAGAAGAACAATCCTGGAAAAGTGATATAGGCCACATTACACTGAAATCCACACATCAGTAGGCAAGTATGAAAGGGGCTTATGTATGTAAACAGGTTGCTGTTATTTTCTTCTGAAGTTTAAGTTGTCCAGCTTCAGTTCACAGAGCTTTAAGAAAGCACAGGTTAGTGTTCAGTGACTCCAAATTAGGAAAATGGGAAGAGAAAAAGAAGGAAAAAATTGAAAACATGATTTTAAAGACTTACAGTCAAGATAAATTAGAATTTGGTCCCAACTGTATAAAATAATAAAAATTGAAAAACATTAGGCAAGACTGGAATCTAATAACAGGTGTACTATAGTTTTTGAAACGTAATTTTTCTCTCTCTAATTTCCGATTTTCACTCAAGACAAATCATGGTGGTAAGAGACAGGACTAGCTGGAATTTCTTAGGCCGATTAAGAATCCCTAAGCCTAGCTGGGAAGGTGACCGCATCCACCTTTAAACACAGGGCTTGCAACTTAGCCCACACCCGACCAATCAGAGAGCTCACTAAAATGCTAATTAGGCAAATACAGGAGGTAAAGAAATAGCCAATCATCTATTGCCTGAGAGCACAGCAGGAGGGACAAGGATCAGGATATAAACTCAGGCATTCAGCATTCGAGCTAGCAATGGCAACTCCCTTTGGGTCCCTTCTGCTTATGTGGGAGCTCTGTTTTCACTCTATTTCACTCTATTAAATCTTGCAACTGCACTCTTCTGGTCCGTGTTTTGTTACGGCTTGAGCTGAGTTTTCGCTCGCGGTCCACCACTGCTGTTTGCTGGTCGCAGACCCGCCGCTGACTTCCATCCCTCCAGATCCGGCAGGGTGTCTGCTGTGCTCCTGATCCAGTGAGGCGCCCACTGCCACTCCTGAACAGGCTAAAGGCTTGCCATTGTTCCTGCATGGCTAAGTACCTGGGTTCGTGCTAATTGAGCTGAACACTAGTCACTGGGTTCCACATCCTCTCCTGTGACCCATGGCTTCTAATAGAGCTATAACACTCACCGCATGGCCCAAGATTCCATTCCTTGGAATCTGTGAGGCCAAGAACCCCGGGTCAGAACACGAGACTTGCCACCGTCTTGGAAGCGGCCTGCCACCATCTTGAGAGCTCTGGGACCCCCGGTAACATTTTGGTGACCACGAAGGGGCCTCCAAAGTGGTGAGTAATATTGGACCACTTTCCCTTGCTATTCTGTCCTATCCTTCCTTAGAAATTGGAGGAAAATACCGGGCACCTGTCGGCCAGTTAAAACCTATTAGCATGGCTGCTGGACTTAAGATTCAGGTGTGAGGCTATCTGGGGAAGGGCTTTAACCCCCAACCCCTCTGGGTTGGACTGTTGGTCTGCCTGGAGCCAGCTTCCACTTTCAGTTTTCTTCGGGAAGCCGAGGACCGACTAGAGGCAGAAAGCTGTTGTCCGGAACTCCCGGCAGTAGCGTCTTGAGATCACAGCACAGCCAGAAGTGTCTACTCAACAGTCGCCAACGCGTGTGCCCCACCTTTCCTTCTGATCCGTACCTCCTGGGTCCTGACCACGATTTTCTTGAAAGTGTAGCCCCAAAATTCTCCTTACCTCTGAATCTACTTCCTCTGATCCCTGCCTGCTAGGTACTAATGGTTCAGACTTTCATTTCCTCTAGCAAGTTGTATCTCCAGAAAGATCTAAGGAAGCTCTAGGCTGCATCCTTAGGCTTCTAGGCTATAAACCAGGGAGTCTTATCCCCAGTGTCCCTCCCGATTTAGGTATACAGCTCTCAACATGGGCAGTTATGTGGGACCCGTTCCCCACCACCCTTGCCAGGGCCCCAAGTTTGTAATGGCTGAGAGAGAGAGAGACAAAGAGGGAGTCAAGGAGAAAAAGAAAGAAAAAGATAGAAATAGTAAAATGAGTGCCCTATTCCTTTAAAAGCCAGGGTAAATTTAAAACCTGTAATTAATTATTGAAGTTCTTCGTGACCTGTAACACTCCAGTACTACCTTGTTGTCAGTGTAAACAAGGGCTTGGTCTGAGAACACTGAGGCCACTGACAACCCAGAGCTTTCCTATCAAAAAATCCCTAACCCAGCAGATTTCCCAACAGGGGATTTAAATCTTAATTACCATAGAAAAGTCCGACCAGACCTAGGAGGAACTCCCTTCAGGACAGGACAATAGACGGTTCCTCCCAGGTGATTGAGAAAAAAACCCAATGAGTATTCAGTAATTGATACTGAGACTCTTGTGGAAGCAGAGTTAGAAAAATTACCTAATAATTGGTCTTCTCAAACGTGTGAGCTGTTTGCACTCAGCCAAGCCTTAAAGCACTTACAGAATCAAAAGACTATCTCAATCCTGACTCAAAAGGTTAGCTACACCCTCTCTGAAATGAATTTGCATAAGAACTGTTGTTTATAGAAATGCATCTTGATGGGGCATCTGGGTTGTTATGAAATACTCAGGAACCCAGTCCAGCCCTAGGACTCACCCCTGAATTCACAGGCAATATTGGGCACACTGGTAAAAGAACACTAGAATCCAGTAGCCCGGACCCCTTTCTTTGTGATCAAGAGAGGCGGGAAAACAGGTGCAGAACGGCTACATTGGTAAGCGTAACTAATCCGGTAAGTAGAGGTCCACGGGTGGTTACGCACCCTGGAAAGGAATAAGCATGAGGACCATAGAGGACGCTGTAGGACTAATGCTCATCGGAAAATGACTAGGGGTGCTGGTATCCCTATGTTCTTCCCCAAGGCAAAAACGCCCCTAAGATGTATTCTGGAGAACTGGGACCAATTTGACCCTCAGACGCTAAGAAAGAAACTACCTCAGACGCTAAGAAACTACTTGTATTCTTCTGCAGTACCGCCTGGCCATGATATCCTCTTTAAGGGGGAGAAACCTGGCCTGCTGAGGGAAGTATAAATTGTAACCCCATCTTACAGCTAGACCTCTTCTGTAGAAAAAAAGGCAAATGGAGTGAAGTGCCATATGTACAGACTTTCTTTTCATTAAGAGACAACTCACAATTATGTAAAAAGTGTGATTTATGCCCTACAAGAAGCCCTCAGAGTCTACCTCCCTACCCCAGCAACCCCCTGACTCCTTCCCCAACTAATAAGGACTTCCCTTCAACCCAAACGGTCCAAAAAGAGATACAGCGGTAAACAAGGAACCAAAGAGTGCCGATATTCCCCGATTATGTCCCCTCCAAGCAGTGGGAGGAGAATTTGATCCAGCCAGAGTGCATGTACCTTTTTCTCTCTCAGACTTAAATCAAATTAAAATAGACCTAGGTAAATTCTCAGATAACCCTGATGGCTATATTGATGTTTTGCAAAGATTAGGATAATCCTTTGATCTGACACAGAGAGATACAACGTTACTGCTAAATCAGACACTAACCCCAAATGGGAGAAGTGCCGCCATAACTGTAGCCCGAGAGTTTGGCGATCTCTGGTATCTCAGTCAGGTCAATGATAGGATGACAACAGAGGAAAGAGAACAATTTCCCACAGGCCAGCAGGTAGTTCCCAGTGTAGACCCTCACTGGGACACAGAATCAGAACATGGAGATTGGTGCCGCAGACATTTGCTAACTTGCATGCTAGAAGGGCTAAGGAATACTGAGAAGAAGCCTATGAATTATTCAATGATGTCCACTATAACACAGGGAAGGGAAGAAAATCCTACTGCCTTTCTGGAGAGACTGACGGAGGCATTGAGGAAGCATACCTCCCTGTCACCTCACTCTGTTGAAGGCCAACTAATCTTAAAGGATAAGTTTATCACTCAGTCAGCTGCAGACATTAGGACAAAACTTCAAAAGTCTGCCTTAGGCCCAGAGCAAAACTTAGAAACCCTATTGAACTTGGCAACCTCGGTTTTTTATAATAGAAATCAGGAGGAGCAGGCAGAACGGGACAAAAGGATAAAAAAAGGCCACCGCTTTAGTCATGGCTCTCAGGCAAGCGGACTTCAGAGGCTCTGGAAAAGGGAAAAGCCGGGCAAACTGAATGCCTAAGAGGGCTTGCTTCCAGTGTGGTCTACAAGGACACTTTAAAAAAGATTGTCCACGTAGAAGTAAGCCGCTCCCTCTTCCATGCCCCTTATGTCAAGGGAATCACTGGAAGGCCCGCTGCCCCAGGGGACGAAGGTCCTCTGAGTCAGAAGCCACTAACCAGATGACCCAGCAGCAGGACTGAAGGTGCCTGGGGCAAGCGCCAGCCCATGCCATCACCCTCACAGAGCCCCGGGTACGTTTGACCATGGAGGGCCAGGAGGTTAACTGTCTTCTGGACACTGGTGCAGCCTTTTCAGCCTTACTCTCCTGTCCCGGACAACGGTCCTCCAGATCTGTCACTATCCGAGGGGTGCTAGGACAGCCAGTCACTAGATACTTCTCCCAGCCACTAAGTTGTGACTGGGGAACTTTACCCTTTTCACATGCTTTTCTAATTATGCCTGAAAGCCCCACTCCTTTGTTAGGGAGAGATATTCTAGCAAAAGCAGGGGCCATTATACACCTGACCATAGAGAAGGAACACCCATTTGTTGTCCCCTGCTTGAGGAAGGAATTAATCCTGAAGTCTGGGCAACAGAAGGACAATATGGACGAGCAAAAAATGCCCATCCTGTTCAAGTTAAACTGAAGGATTCCGCCTCCTTTCCCTACCAAAGGCAGTACCCGCTCAGACCCAAGGCCCAACAAGGACTCCAAAGGATTGTTAAGGAGCTAAAAGCCCAAGGCCTAGTAAAACCATGCAATAGTCCCTGCAATACTCCAATTTTAGGAGTACAGAAACCCAACAGACAGTGGAGGTTAGTGCAAGATCTCAGGATTATGAATGAGGCTGTTGTTCCTTTATACCCAGCTGTACCTAGCCCTTATACATACTCTGCTTTCCCAAATACCAGAGGAAGCAGAGTGGTTTACAGTCCTGGACCTTAAGGATGCCTTTTTCTGCATCCCTATACATTCTGATTCTCAATTCTTGTTTGCCTTTGAAGATCCTTCAAACCCAACATCTCAACTCACCTGGACTGTTTTACCTCAACGGTTCAGGGATAGCCCCCATTTATTTGGCCAGGCATTAGCCCAAGACTTGAGCCAATTCTCATACCTGGACACTCTTGTCATTCGGTACATGGATGATTTACTTTTAGCTGCCTATTCAGAAACCTTGTGCCATCAAGCCACCCAAGCACTCTTAAATTTCCTTGCTACCTGTGGCTACAAGGTTTCCAAACCAAAGCCTGAGATTTCCAGGCTCAGCTCTGCTCACAGCAGGTTACATACTTAGGAATAAAATTACCCAAAGGCACAGGGCCCTCAGTGAGGAACGTATCCAGCCTATACTGGCTTATCCTCATCCCGAAACTCTAAAGCAACTAAGAGGGTTCCTTGGCATAACAGGTTTCTGCAAACATGGATTCCCAGGTACAGTGAAATAGCCAGACCATTATATACACTAATTAAGGAAACTCAGAAAGCCAATACCCATTTAGTAAGATAGACACCTGAAGCAGAAGCGGCTTTCCAGGCTCTAAAGAAGGCCCTAACCCAAGCCCCAGTGTTAAGCTTGCCAAGAGGGCGAGACTTTTCTTTATATGTCACAGAAAAAAACAGGAATAGCTCTAGGAGTCCTTACATAGGTCAGAGGGATGAGCTTGCAACCCATGGCATACCTGAGTAAGGAAACTGATATAGTGGCAAAGGGTTGGCCTCATTGTTTATGGGTAGTGGTGGCAGTAGCAGTCTTAGTATCTAAAGCAGTTAAAATAATACAGGGAAAAGATCTTACTGTGTAGACATCTCATGAGGTGAATGGCACACTCACTGCTAAAGGAGACTTGTGGCTGTCAGACAACTGTTTACTTAAATATCAGGCTCTATTACTTGAAGGGCCAGTGCTGTGACTGCACACTTACTTGTACAGCTCTTAACCAGCCATATTTCTTCCAGCCAATGAAGAAAAGATAAAACATAACTGTCAACAAGTAATTGCTCAAACCTACGCCACTTGAGGGGACCTTTTAGAGGTTCCCTTGACTTATCCCAACCTCAACTTGTACACTGATGGAAGTTCCTTTGTAGAAAAAGGACTTCGAAAGCGGGATATGAAGTGGTCAGTGATAATGGAATACTTGAAAGTAATCTCCTCACTCCAGGAACTAGTGCTCAGCTGGCAGAACGAATAACCCTCACTTGGGCACTAGAAGTAGGAGAAGGAAAAAGGGTAAATATATATATAGACTCTAAGTATGCTTACCTAGTCCTCCATGCCCATGCAGCAATATGGAGAGAAAAGGAATTCCTAACTTCCGAGGGAGCACCTATCAAAGATCAGGAAGCCATTAGGAAATTATTGACTGTACAAAAAACTAAAGAGTTGGGAGTCTTACACTGCCAGGTCATCAGAAAGGAAAGGAAAGGAAAATAGAAGGGAACTGCCAAGCAAATATTGAAGCCAAAAGAGCCTCAAGGCAGGACCCTCCATTAGAAATGCTTATAGAAGGACTGCTAGTATGAGGTAATCCCCTCTGGGAAACCAAGACTCAGTACCAGCAGGAGAAATAGAATAGGAAAGATAATTTTCTCCCCTCAGGATGGCTAGCCACCAAAGAAGGGAAAATACTTTTGCCTGCAGCTAACCAATGGAAATTACTTAAAACCTTTCACCAAACCTTTCACTTAGGCATTGATAGCACCCATCAGATGGCCAAATTATTATTTACTGGACCAGGCCTTTTCAAAATTATCAAGCAGATAGTCGGGGCCTATAAAGTGTTCCAAAGGCCATACATTTCAATCCCTGTATCTTTAATCTCCTTGTTAAGTCTGTCTCTTCCAGAATCAAAGCTGTAAAACTACAAATCGTTCTTCAAATGGAGCCCCAGATGCAGTCCATGAGTAAGATCTACCACAGACCCCTAGACCGGCCTGCTAGCCCATGCTCTGATGTTAATGACATCAAAGGCACCCCTCCTGAGGAAATCTCAACTGCATAACCCCTACTACACCCCAATTCAGCAGGAAGCAGTTAGAGTGATCGTTGACCAACCTCCCCAACAGCACTTGGGTTTTCCTGTTGAGAGGGGGGACTGAGAGACAGGACTAGCTGGAATTTCCTAGGCCAACTAAGAATCCCTAAGCCCAGCTGGGAAGGTGACTGCATCCACCTTTAAACACGGGGCTTGCAACTTAGCCCACACCCGACCAATCAGAGAGCTCACTAAACTGCTAATTAGATAAACACAGGAGGTAAAGAAATAGCCTATCATCTATTGCCTGAGAACACAGCAGGAGGGACAAGGATCAGGATATAAACCTAGGCATTCGAGCCAGCAATGGCAACCCCGTTTGGGTCTCCTCCCCTTATGTGGGAGCTCTATTTTCACTCTATTTCACTCAAATCTCGCAACTGCACTCTTCTGGTTCATGTTTTGTTATGGCTCGAGCTGAGCTTTCGCTCGCTGTCCACCACTGCTGTTTGCTGCCATCACAGACCCGCCGCTGACTTCTATCCCTCCAGATCCCATAAGGTATCCACTATGCTCCTGATCCAGCAAGGTGCCCACTGCCACTCCTGATCGGGCTAAAGGCTTGCCATTGTTCCTGCATGGCTAAGTGCCTGGGTTCGTTCTAATTGAGCTGAACACTAGTCACTGGGTTCCACGGTTAACTTCCGTGACCCATGGCTTCTTATAGAGCTATAACACTCACCGCGTGGCCCAAGATTCCATTCCTTGGAATCTCTGAAGCCAAGAACCCTGGGTCCGAGAACACGAGGCTTGCCACCATCTTGGAAGTGGTCCACCACCATCTTGAGAACTCTGGAAGCAAGGACTCCCCAGTAACAGTGGGACTAATTTGCTTTATTATACTTGGTTTAATTATTTGTCTACAGTGTAGCAAGAATAATTTTTTTTTATTATATGGGCTTTTAAATTGGCTTTGATGGAACTTTGTTCCATAGAAGGAATCTCAGATAAGACTTTTTAAAAGCTGAGCTGAGCCATGGGTTTGTACCATCAAATACCTCTGAGTTGGGTGAATTCCTCTTATCTTGAGGTGCCAAGATAAACTTGGGGTTCCTGGGCCTGTCCGAAAGTTACATTCTTTACTTATCACAGGTCAGGAACACTGTACTGGGACTGTGTAGATAAGGTATGAGGCCAGTTTTCCCAAAGGGGCTTTTATTGGTTCCATAAGTCAAGTTTGATTCCTTAAAGGAAAGCATATCATTCCAGTCAAAGCCTTGGAAATAACCAGCTTGTCCAATTGTGTACTGTTACAAATGAAAACAGATTCTTACTGTTAACAGATTCTTACTCTTAGTAACTGTATTGCTGTAAGTTAAGAATACTCACAAATAGTTTCCAAATTTTGGAGAAATCAGGTAGAGAGAAACTTAGTTTATAGTTTAGATTTGAAACAAAAATTATAACACTTCTTTCCCAAAACAAACCTTATTTCCCTGTGGACTAGGCTGCCTAAATCCGTAAGATTAGAAATTATGGTAATCTAACTAAATTCAAGATGTAGCTATTTTCATTAAACCGTATTAATGTCTTATGTATTTAAAATTACAAAAGCAAGGATTATTCTGTTTTGGACTGGGTTTATAGTTTTATAACACGCCAAATTTTGACACCTTATAGTATTTGGCAGGAATAAATATAAAATTGCTTGATCAATAAATGCAAACAAAAATGTATGCTGGCAATTCTTAAGACATTTCTAATATTACTTTACCAATAATTTAAAGCTAGCTTATTTATTAAATATTTTACTTGTTATATAACCTTGAAAAAGCATTCAACTAGTCTTTTCTTTTTCCCTGATGTATTTGATTCAAGCACTTTTATTTTCTTAAGCCAATGAATTAGAGCTCTTTTATATAATTTTAGTAGTGAAACATTGTGTACACAACATATAAATACATAGATGTATTAGGTATGTTGATAGAAGTACATCTTATGGATTCAGAAAGGCTCTTGTTTTTCCTTAGACTTCCAAATTCTTGATAACCTGCTTCATTAACCCTAGGCATTTGTCAGCTAAATAGCCTAAACTTGCATATTAAAGGAAACAACTCAGGTGAAAATTAAATAGCAAAATTTACATCATCAGGTACAGAAACAAAGTCTGTTGTGCTGGAGGGAAACTAAAATGAATTTAATTGCTAATTAAACATAAACGTATAGAAATTATAAAGTCCTTTGAAATACACACACACACACACACACACACAAACAGAAAGATCCTATAGCTTTTACTTCAGAACTTTAGGCATGAGATAAATATAAATTCACTGGCTTGCAAAAAACGACCCTGCTAGATCCAAACAGTGGTTTCTATCTTAGTAGACAAATAACAGCAGATATGAAGCAGGCAGAAAAGAAACTAGAGAAAAAGGGAACTTAAGAACTCTACAGTCTTCAGGTCAACCTTAGGGCTCTTTTTCCTTAATGTAAATGTCCACAAAGACCATATTGCTTCCATTTTACATTAAACTCTGGCAAGTACAGGTGCCATAGAACTTAGAGTTCTTGAAAGAGGGTCATTCTCCTTTTTTTTTCCCCCCCCCCCCTTTTTTAGGTTGTGTCCCACATTTTTTTTTTTTTTTTTTTTTTTTTTTTAAGGAGGAACTGAGCTGTGGCCTAGGGTTTAAGTGTGGTGGACTGATATGTGCTGCTTTTGGGCAGGACTCCTCAGCATGTCAACACTAAGTTGTTTCCACTCGCTTACATGTCTCAGTTTCTCTCTGCAGAGGTCTATAACCTCTGAGAGGGATCAAAATGCTGAGTGATCAGCCCTTATATGCATTTCCTGGATGAGCCATTTTTTAAATTTTCAATTTTCCTGTAGGGCCACTGCACATTATTGGAAGTCAAACCCCCAGATAATCCCACCAGGTCCTAAGTCACCCAGGGGTGCCTTTTGTCTGGGAGGAGGAAAATGCCCTTTTTCTTTGGAGCCGAGAAAGCTCAGTCTCTCATTGACCTATGAAAACAACAGTTCAGTTCCTGAAGCAAATGCACACAGACAAGCTGAATCAAGATTAATTTTGGGAGAAAAGGCAATAGAGAGGATCCTTTAGAATGAATCTCTGAACTGGAATTAGGATCCTTAAACAACAACTTCCTAGGAGAAAATAAACAACAGCCAAGACCACTTCCTGTAAACTGTGCTCAGCCACCCCTAACTTTGTAGCTCTTGTCTGCCATTATACACACCAAGGTCAAATCCTGTCACAGTACAAGGTCATCTCTGGTACCCTTGAAGCCAAAGGGGTCCAGTCATGCAATAGAGGAAAACAGAGCTGCCTGTGGCTCCTGAAACTCAACAAAGAAAATAGAACAACCCCAGAGGGGCGAGTGGCACCTTTGTTCTGAACTCTTTAAAGGGGTTCAAGTCATTTGAAGTTTTCTTTAGATTTTTTGGTACTACAGATGGCAAAGGGGGAAGAAAGCATGAGGTGGAAAAAAAAGCAAATGAAAGAACATTTATTTTTTTTTTAAGACAGGAAGCAAACACAGAAACCAAGCACTTGTGTTTTTTTGTTTGTTTTTTCCTCTTTTGCAGCTATGAGGAACTTTATCCAAATTAGAGAGGCTTTGTTACCCATAATTTGGAATTCTCACTCAGATTTGACCAAGTCACGTAGAGTTGGTCAAATCAGGTGGGAGAAAGAACAGAACAAGCAACAAGAAAACCTCCAACAATATTATCATTGAGTGCTCTCATGGTAAGGAGAAATTAAGACCAGCTGGTTGTTAACTTACCTTCAAATGGGTCTCAATCTGAAAACTATTCTCTACCATCCTAGAAACAGGAAAAAAAACACTCAAAGTCATCTCCTCTGTTGGGAGCGACCTGAAACTTCATAAAGGAGTTACCTGCCTTCCATCGTCATGGAAGCAAGAAATCTTGTCTTCCTTGTTGGAAGCAAGTAAAACTAAAGAAAAAGGAAGTTGTACGGCAAAATTAATGTTAGAGCTCAACTACATTTGAGGAGATCAGGGATTCTCTGGAGGGGATGCTGCCAGACCTCAGCAAATCATCCTATTGGTTTGAGCCATAAAGTTAGCTCATGCTGATACCAAATCTCCAGATAGATTTGTCAAAGCTCAGGGGCACCTGCACTCAGAATCCCTTCATGGTTATCGAAATGTGAACCCCAAATATCTGAGACAGGTCTCAGTTATTTTAGAAATTTTATTTTGCCAAGGTTGAGGACATGGGCCTGTGACACAGCCTCAGGAGGTCCTGACAACATGTGCCCAAGGTGGTCAGAGCACAGCTTGGTTTTGTATTTTAGGGAAACATGAGATATCAACTAACATATGTAATATGAACATTGGTTTGGTCCAGAAAGGCGGGACAGTTCAAAGTGGGAGGGGGTTTCCACATCACAGGTAGATGGGAGACAAATGGGAGGCAATCAGATGTGCATTCATCTCAGTGAACAGAGCGGTGATTTTGAATAGAATGGGAGGCAGATTTGCCCTAAGCAGTTCCCAGTTTGACTTTTTCCTTTAGCTTAGTGATTTTGGGGATCCAAGGTTTATTTTCCTTTCATAAGACTATCAATTCTGCCTGAGCCCCATGTGGCTAGTGTTCTAGAAACTTCCAGAAAGTTCCTTCACAGCTGTCCTCACATGCATTCCTCAGCCAGGAGCCCAGCCTGCTGTCTTACAGAACCTGAACCCCATGACTTTCCCTTTCTTTCTCTTTTGTGCTCTTCCTTCAAGGTCCTGCAGTCTCTGCTCTCAGCCTCTCAAACATAAAAAGAGATTATTACCACCGCTGTACTGGAGAACAGAGCTTTATCTTTCCCAAGAGGTCTTGACGTTGATACCCTAAAGACCTCCTATGACTCGTGGCCTTCCATTTTTCAAAGACCAAGAAAAAAATTACCCAGTGTCTTAGTCACTTTGGGCTACTATTTTTAAAAAAAACAAAAAACAAAACAAAACAAAAAACACAGACCGGCTTAAACAATAGAAATTTATTCTCACAGGCCTGGAAACTGGAAAGTCCAGGGTCAAGGTGCTACCTGATTTGGTTTCTGATCAGGACTCTCCTGACTTGCAGATGGTACCTTCTCACTATATTCTCACATGGTGCTATGGGGTAAATGTTTATGCCCCCTCAAAGTTTATATGTTGGAATTATAACCCCCAAAATAGAAGGTGAGGTATTTTAGAGGTGATTAGGTCTTGAGGGTGAAGTTCTCGTGAATGGGATTAGTGCCCTTTTATTTATTTTATTTTTAATTTTTGTGGAGGCAGAGTCTTGCTATCTTGCCCAGGCTGGTCTGCAACTCCTGGCCTCAAGCAATCCTCCTACCTTGGCCTCCCAAAGTGCTGGGATTACAGACTTGCCTTCTTTCCACCATGTGAGGTGTAAGAAATTGGCAGTCTTTAACCTTAGAGGCCTCAGTAGAACCATACTATGCTGGTACTCTAATCTCAGACTTCTAGCTTCTAAAATGATAGAAATAAATTTCTATTGTTCATAAACCACCCAGTCTATGGCACTTTGCTATAGCAGTCTGAACTGACTAAGACTCATGGTCTCTGCTTGGCACTTACACTTGGATTGGGGGAAAGTTGAGTGGTGGGGAGATATCTGTTCCTCTTATTATAAGGCCAATAATCCCATCAGGAAGGCTCCACCCTCATGACGTAATCTAACTCTAATTGCCTCCTATCCTAAACTCTGATAAGGGACAGACTGCCTCCTCAAGTGGGTCCCTGACCCCCATTTTTCCTGACTGGGAGAAAACTCCCAGTAGGGGCCGACAGACACCTCATACAGGAGAGCTCTCACTGGCATCTGGCCCGTGACCTCTGGGACGAAGCTTCCAGGAGAAGGAACAGGCAGCAATTTTTGCTGTTCTGCAGCCTCTGCTGGTGATACCCATGAAATTTATATTTCATATATAATTTTCATTGTCATGTATCATAAATTAATTATTATTCTTTTGATTTCTTTCAAGCATTTAAGAATGTGAAAACCATTCTTAGCTCATAGGCCATATAAAAATAGGCATCAAGCCAAATTTGGCCCACAAGCCATAGTTTACCCACCCCTATGCTAGATAATTGAGAGCCAAAATAAATAAGCTATTGTGCTCTGTCCTGGAAGAACAATCACAGTGGAGACTTGGGGATTCCATGAAATAAATGTCCCATAAAATGGTAAGTACCATAACTGCAACAGGGAGCTATGGAATACTAGAAAAAATTTTTAAAAAGAAGAAAAATATGCTAGAATGACAATTTAAATAAATAAATAAAAAGAAGAAGGAAGATAATTCAATTCAATGGAAATTTCCTGCCACTGCATCTTCTTACTGCTATAGCCTTGGAATATCATGATATCTTGTAAAGGGCTGGTGCTCTGTAAACATTAATTGAATAAATTAATGCTTAATGAATTCATTAATTTCAACAATCTCAAGGACCCCCTCCTAGGGATTAAATAAGCATAAATGAATACACTGGGATACAAGTCATTAAGTAATTGCTACTTCGAGAAGAGAGACAGATATGTAGGAAATTAGTAATAGCATAGTGTGATAGGTATAAGTAACATAATTATCAGTAGCAGAAAAAAGGGAGTGATATAATCGGTTGGATCAAAGGGAATTAAAAGAGGATTTCTGGTGACATTTAGTCAGGCAGAAATTATGGGAAAAAGAAAATCGAAGTCATTATTCCATTGTGGCACTGAGAAGAAGAGCAGGTCATAGGCAGCTGGGACTGGGATTGACAACTTGGAGAAGACAGCTACCCACTCAAGGCTAACATAAAAGCTCTTCACCTGGGGATGCCAAACACAAAACAGGTGGGCATACCCCAGGCGGTACTTCTAGGGCATTGTTAGTCACATTTCCCAAGCAAAATTAACTGACAAATAAGAGGGCTATTGGCTTTCTATTGACTTTACCCTCCCTCAAGTTCTTAGCCACACACCTGGCTACTGCTGCCAAGTTGGAGCCTAGAAATTCAGTCTGAAGGAGTTGCAGAATACATTCAGTGCCTTTATAAAAGGGTGGAAAATTAATACAGTGAACATGAATTTCATATCTATCATTTCCAGAAATATTCCAGAAAAAAAATATTTTTATTTCAATAGTTTTGGGGAAACAGGTGGTTTTTGATTACATGGATAAGGTCTTTCGTGGTGCTTTCTGATATTTTGGTGGATCATCACCCAACCAGTATATGTTGTACCCAATATGTAGTTTTTTATCCCTCACCCCCGCCCCAACCTTCCTCTCTGCCCTGTTCCCAAAGTCCGTTATATTATTATTATTATGCCTTTGCATCCTCATATCTTAATTTGCACTTATAATGAGAACATATAATATTTGGTTTTCCATTCCTGAGTTGCCTCACTTAGAATAATTGCTCCAGCTCCATCCAAGTTGCTGCAAAAGACATTATTTCATTCCTTTTTATGGGTGAGTAGTAGTCCATGGTGTATATATACCACATTTTCTTTATCCACTCATTGGTTGATAGACACTTAAGTTGGTTCCATATGTTTGCAATTGTACTGCTATAAACATGCATGCTCATGTGTCTTTTTCATATAATCGCTTATTTTCCATTGGGTAGATACCCAATAGTGGGATTGCTGGATCAAATGGTAGTTCTATTTTTAGTTCTTTACAGAATCTCCATACTGTTTTCCATAATTGGTCTACTAGTTTACATTCCCATCAGCAGTGTAAATGTGTCCCCTTTTTACCATACCTATGTCAACATCTTTTATTTTTTGACTTTTTAATTATTGCTATTCTTGCAGGAGTAAGGTGGTATCTCATTGTGATTTTAATTTGCATTTCCCTGATAATTAGTGATGTTGAAATGTTTTTCACATGCTTGTTGGCTGTTTGTATATCTTCCTTTGAGAATTGTTTATTCATGTCCTTTCCCTACTTTTTGATGGGATTATTTATTTTTTCTTGCTGATTTGAGTTCCTTGTAGATTCTGGATATTGGTCCTTTGTCAAATGCATAATTTGCAAATATTTTCTCCCATTCTATAGGTTGTCTGCTTACTCTGCTGATTATTTCTGTTGCTGTGTAGAAGCTTTTTAGTTTAATTAGGTCCCATCTATTTATTTTTGTTTTTGTTTCATTTACTTTGGGTTTTTGGTCATAAACTCTGCCAAGGCCAATGTCTAGAAGAGTTTTTGGAATGCTATCTTCCCAAATTTTTATAGTTTCAGGTCTTAGGTTTAAGTCTTTGATCCATCTTGAGTTGATTTTTGTATTAGGTAAGAGATGAGGACCCCTCATTCGTCTACATGTAGCTTGCCAGTTTTCCCATCACCATTTATTGGGTAAGGTGTCCTTTCCCAAATTTGTTTTTGTATGCTTTGTCAATGATCAGTTGGCTGTAAATATTTGACTTTATTTCTGGATTCTCTATTCTCTCAGTTGGTCTACATGCCTATTTTTATACCAGTACCATGCTGTTTTGGTAACTATAGCCTTGTAGAATACCTCGAAGTCAGGAAATATGATGCCTCCAGATTTGTTCTTTTTGCTTAGTATTGCTTTGGCTATGTGGGCTCTGTTTTGGTTCCGTATGAATTTTAGGATTCTTTAGAAAATATATCTTTTAAATCCCTTTGCCAAAAAATACCTAAATATAATAGAAAAATAAGACAGTTACTCTTTTAAATTCATAGTCAAGTATGTGAGAAAGTAGAGGAAATTACCAAGACCAAAACCAAAGAGGAAGTTGAAAAAGCCTGCAACCATAGATCTGCTGTTATGTGGGTTTGAGATTTAAATTTACATTACCTTTCAATAAATCCAAGTGATCCTAGGTTAATAGCCTTCAGGGGACCTGGCAGAAGCAAATGCAAATACTCTCTGGAGGATGAATACTATATATACATTGAAATATTAGCTCAAAAATCCATAATTATAGAATATAAAACACTGAAGAAAATAAGCCAGCATAAGTAGGATCAACAGGAATTTATCAGATACAAAATATCAAAAAGTATATTTAAATATTTAAAGAAATAAGAAAAAATTAAAATATGAGCCAGGAACAAGACCAAGTAGGTTTAAAAAATGAAAGAAATATGAAAAATATAATGGTTGGACTTAAGCATCTATGAGTTAAAGAGCATGTAGATATAACTGTAAAGAAAATTTAAGAACCAGAAAATATATCTGAATAAATTATTAATGCAATAGAGGCCACATGTGGTGACTCATGCCTATAATCCCAGTGCTTTGGACGGTTAAAGTGGGAGGACACTTTAAGGCCAGGAATTTGAGGCCAGCCTGGGTATTATAGCAAGATCCTGTATCTTTAAAAACAATTAAAAAAAATAATAATGAAATAAAGAGACGGAAATATTTCTTAAAAGAAAAGGTGATAATAAATGGATGAAAGGATGAGAAAGTCTAATGTACATCTATTAAAGTTTCCGGGAAAAAAGATAGATGGAATTAGAGCAAATATTAAAAGAGATAATGGTTAAGAATTTTCCAGAATGGATCAAAAGTATAAGGCTTTTAATAAGAATGATACAATGGACTTTGGGGGAATGGGGGGAAGAGTGGGAGGGGGTGAGGGATAATAATAATTAGTACTCATATGTTTGCTATTATTAGTTATGATTGTGTATTACAGTGGAAAGCACATAAAAGTTGGAGACAAACAGCTGTTTTCAAATTGAAGTATGTTTCCTATTAGTTGAGTGATCTTCTCTGTGTTATTATACTTTCTGATCCTCAATCCTTTCTCTAAAAGTAGATGCTTGCAGTCTATCTCATAGTATGGTTTAATGATAAACTAAGATATTATTATATGTGCAACTGTCAGGATAGTGTCAAGATTAAAACCAACACTCTGTAGACATCACATATCATGGCTCTACATGCTTTATTTTTAGCTTTTATCTTGAAATGGTATTGATTTCTCTGAGCTTAAATTTCTTTATCTGAAAAAAATTAACAGTAACCTCTGCTTTATATGAATCATTAATTTATTCAATTTAGTCATTCAACATTCATTTGTTGAGGATGTACTTTGTGCCAGGCACTGTGCTTTGTCCTGGAGATACAAATATGATTATGTAAACTGACAGCTTGTGGGTTGGGAGAAGGATTAAATAAATTAAGGCATGTGAAATAATTAGCCTCATGCCTGTAGCTCAGAAAGCCCACATACCAGGCTGAACCATCCATCCTTCCTTTCCCTGACTTGGTGTATCGGGCGTTGTGTCCACTATCAGCAGATAAAATAAGTGAGGTACACGTCTCGCTCTAAGGACTTGGAGAAATTGTGCCCCATGATTAAGAGGCAAGTCTGGATGCTGCCAGCCAAGTTCAGATTCTGGTTCCTCTATTTACTAACTGTAACCTAATTAGTTTCAATGACCAAACACAGAACCTAAGATGGATTTAGATGAAAGCAGTTTGTTTAGGAGGTGATCCCATGAAGCCTATGAGAGAATAGAGAAGTGACAGGGAGCATGAAAGAAAGATAATAGAGGGCATATTAATGAGCAAGTTATTTCTAGGTGCACTTGGGGGTAATTCCCGCGGGAGGAACTCTGACTTTGTGGAACACATCTTAGAACTGTGCCACAGAGAGAGAAAAAGTCTGTGGTAATTTATCTACTAACTCATGCCCTTCATTGGTTTGGGCTTGCTCATTAGTCCCCACAAGCTGGCCAATCTTGCCCTATGATTAGAAATCTGTCTTAGGCAGAGACTCCCCAAAATCGGTGTATACAGTAACTTTCTGGTAGGATTAGGCCTGTAGATGGGGCACTGACAGATTCCCTTATGGTGATTTAATCTATCTAAGCCTATTTCCCCAAGATGTAAAATAGTGAATAATTACTTACCTATATTGTCTATATTTCCTCTAATACTTGTAACTCCCTGTGCCTTGTGAAATCTATTCTCCACTTCACCTATAGAAGAGACTTGTGCTCAGCTGGACTACATTTTTCCAGCCTCCCCTTGTGTTAGGTGTGTCTGTGTGAGTAAGTTCTGGCCAATGCAATGCAATGGGAGGAGTGTGGGCCTCTTTCAGGTCTGGGAATTAAGATGTTGGGCATATCTTCTCCATGTCCTCTGTCCCTGTCTGCATGACTGAAACACACCCATGGCAGCTATCAAGCTCCAAATGTGGAGGATGATGTCCTGGAAGTGGCTGACTCAGACAAAAGGAGCTGGGTGTCTGAACAGCACATAGAGCACAGCTGTCCCAGCCAACCTGGACCACTGGCATCAGAACCATTATGAGAGAGACATAAACTTCTGGGTCCTCTACATCATAATATTTGGGGTTCCTCTGTGACAGCACCTTTCCTACCCTCTCTAGTACACTTCTTTGTAGATAGTTGTGGGTAACACATGAGATAATCCAGGAAAAGTGCTTAAAACAATGTCTGGCATCTGGTAAAGTTCTGTTAAATAATTAATTGTTGTTATTACTATTTGCTAAGGTCTGATCTTCTCAATGATATCTGAAGGACTTAAAGTCAGAGTAGGGGAGGAATGGAACTCCAGAGAAAATTAGAGATGTTGCTATAAGAATTACAGAAACTGGATTCTGAATAGTCCAAAATGCCAATGTTCATCCCACGTAATGATGACAATAATGCCTACAGTTTTGAGCATCTACTTTGTGTTAGTCCCTGCATGAAAAGGTTCACCTATGTTATTTTATTCACTCTTACAGCATTCTTACAGGACAACTCTTAGCATCTGTATTTTGCTGTTGAAACAGAGACTCATGAAAATATTAGAGCATTAATCTCAAACCAATCATCATTAGGAAAAAAGAAAGAAAAGAAGCTCTCCCTTAATCAAGATTCTCACTGAACTCTGGGATACTTGAAAATGGAACTGACTTTTTAAAAGATAGAATAAATGACAAAGGTGCAGGGAGTGTCTGAGTCATCTGAGGGAATGTTAAGTAACATGCAACATTTTAATTCCATTTGTCCGTCTCCTCCATGCCTCCACTCTTCAGAGAGTCTAATCATTAATCACCCAGAGACTTTTTGTCTATGCTCAGGCTGTCTTTACTGGGGAAGTAATATATCTTGAATTTTTAAAGTCACAGTAATGGTCCCGAAACAAGGCCAGGGTACCAATTTTTACCATTATCCACACAGTCAACGTTTCTAGACTTACACGACAGTAGCAGTTCTCTCTCCTGGGTGATGACTTTATATAAATATGCATGCAAACAAAATAGGAGTTTTTTTGGAGGAAGTTTCTGCAGGATCACTTCACAGACTCTGTGTTTTTATTAAGGAGATATCCTGGGGCATGAAGCCAGTTCTCAACTGTGAATTTCCTGATATTCAGAACTAAGGATATGTATTTTCCAGAAAGAAAAAAAAAATGTACACCACGTGGGTAGATTCCCAGCTAATCCTGCTCTCTCTCCAGACACCATTAACCATCCTCAGCCCCAACTCCCCTTTCTCTAATCCTTTTCTTCAGTGCTTTGAAACAGCCCAGGGACAAATGGAGCAGCTGCCAAAGGAAGTGATCACTCCAGACTTCTCAGATTCCAGAAGCAAGGGATGTGAAAAAGGAGAAAACTTTCACTCCCGGGTAGAGAGAACCAACGTGAGTCCAGGGCCACTTTAGGACCTACCATGGCCAACTTTATGGCAGTGGCCATGACAAGGATTCTTTCCTTGACTGAACTTTAGTCAGACTCCTTGGCGCAGTCTTCTTGACTAGATCTGGTCCTTGGTGTGCTGATTGCATTTTAGCAAAGAATTCTAAGCCAGTTTATTGAACATCCCCTCACCCTTGATAACCTATCAAGCTCCTCTTCCCTTTTCCCTCTTGGATTTTTAATCAAGTTTCTCTTACCTTCACCTTTAATGCCAAACAAAGTTCCCATAAGTAATTTTCCATCCACTTC
This sequence comes from Papio anubis, assembly GCF_008728515.1. Taxonomy (NCBI): domain Eukaryota; kingdom Metazoa; phylum Chordata; class Mammalia; order Primates; family Cercopithecidae; genus Papio; species Papio anubis. The sequence continues at coordinate 166,090,772 of NC_044978.1, read as the reverse complement.
ATTGTGCTGTATGATGGCTACAAATCTCCAATAGTCCCTGTTGTATTCAGAGTAAATTTCAGCCTCTCTACTCTATTACAAAAGTCTTGCCCCCTATTGCAATAGTTTTGAATTTTTGACTAATGTAGTCTTTGCTTGGTCAAACTTTAGTCAGGCTTCTGAACCTTCTCCTAGGCATATTTGTATACTTCCTTATAAAATCCAGTTTTAGCAAAGAACTCTCCTATGTGAATTTAGCAAGAACCCCCTGCCCTGGATAGATATCTGATCATCCTCAATATTTGATCAGGTTCCTCTTTCTCCACCATCCTGCAGGAGATGTCTGATCACCATGACTGTGGCCTATCTTCAGCAAGAATAGTATTAGGTCAGTTCAGTCAGAATCACAATTACCCCTGATGTTTCTTAGTAATTTTCCATCCACTGGCTTACACCCTACTCCCTGCTATAAATTCACATATGTCCATGCTATATCTAGGGTTGAGCACAATCTCCCTCCCCTACTGCAAGACCCCATTGCAGTGGTCCCTATACCTATTATAATGGCCCTGAATAGTCTTTTTAAATGTGTTTTCACAAATCATTGAATAAAACTTTAACAGTAGTAGTCAAAATATTTGGAAAAGTAATCAGATTATTTTCTTGGTGATAAATGGTATTGTGGAGCAGGTTAGAAGCCACACAGCCAGGGTTCAAATCCAGCCCCGCTGTAGTTGAGGCTATGAAGTTTATTGAGTTACTCAAGTTTCTTGTGTGTTGCTTTTCTCATCTGTAAACTGAAGATGAGGATGTCAGCTACCTTATAAAGGTAATTATGAGATGATTGATTAAAACACCTAAAGTGCTTAGAATAGTTCCCGTCACCCAAGTAAATGCTCTTAAATGGGCTTTATTGTTTTTTATTTTGTGATTACATTTAAGATTCTAGTACTTTCCTAGGTCAGTGACCTAGAAGTTTAGACAAGCCTGTCATCTGCTTTCCATTCTTAGCCAAGAAGGCTTCCTCAGAAACTAAAATCATGTCAGAGAAACCCAAAAATAACACGTAACTTCTCAGTGGTTTCCAACACTTGTTACTTCCCATTGCTATTCTTACTGTACAATATCACCTCCCTTTCTAGAGGATAAATGTAGTGGAGGTAGCTTTTATTTATATTCCCAAAAACATTTAGCTCAGTGCTTCACACATAGTAAACTTTCAACACTGCTTGATAAATGGAAGGAAGTGGCAAAAATGGGGCTGATTGGAAAACACAAGAAAGTATCAAAGTGTTTGGGGGACCTGGGTAGAAGAGTAGAAGATCTAAGCAGGCACTCATATGTCAATACAAATCACTAGTTTTCTAGCCCTGGCCAACTCCCTACATTTTGCACCTTGTGAGAGCAGCTGAAATGCTTTGGATATGTATCCCCATTCAACTCTCATGTCACATTGTAATCCCCAGGCTTGGAGATGGGTCTGGGTGGGAAGTGATTGTATTATGAGTGTTGTGGTGAAACTGGCCGGGGCTGGCATCATAAGCAGTAAATTTACCAACACAGTCATAGGTAAAGAAAGGTAAGTACAAAGATATTTTGCAAAGGTGCAACAGGCAACACAGCAAAGAAGGGGCTGACTGCAAAGATGTAGGGGCTAGAGGAAAGTTTTATAGGGTCATGCTGGAGGAGGCTATGTATGGACAAGGTTGTGCTGGTGGGGCCATGTGTAGAGTGATGCAGTTGTGCCAGTGGGTTGTCAGTTATTAGCCATCTCTTGGAACAACTGTTCTTCCCCATCTGGGACCCCATCCTTGCTGTCACTTACTTATTAGGACTCCACATTCCCTGCCCCCAGAGCAGAACAACAAATCTTTAGCATTGGGGATGGAGGTCTCATCTTTCAACTACTTCCTGCTCGTCTGGGGTATAGAGTTGACCCTACCTATGGTTTATGGTCTGTCAGGAGATACTGTCAGTCATTGTGTCAAACTGTGAGACTTAGAATATTAAATCTTATTGGAGGAAAGAACTCATAAGAGAGGAGGAGCAAGTCCAAACAAAACTGGTGTCCAGCTGACTCCAGGGGAGATTTGTAAAGGTAGCAGGTATCAATGAAGAGAGACTGATATCCCATTTGTAGTATCATGTGAAAGTGAAACTGTTGAATTCTAGAACATAAAATTTTGTATCTTAAGTCAGTTACCAAGACAGCAAATAAAAACCTTTTGCAGTATGACTTTTTTTTTCTTATTGGAAGCCCATTTAGATAACCTAAAAGTTAAACTCGATGAAAAAGTGTTTGAATTTTATTAGACACAGCATAGGGAACCAATTTTAGAGAGACTATTATACCTTAATTACATACATTCCTTTTATAAATTTCCTTTCACAATTTTTTTCATGAGTTACGCATACCATCTACAACATACTTGAACTTTCTGACTTGTCCCAAACATCCCTCTTTTTAAATAAACAGATTATATTCATCATGGTAGACAGGAGGAAGGACTAGATTGCTGCTCCGACTTGGATGGACAGAGCAGTGTCCGGAGGCTTGCATTGTGAAGTTTAGCTCCAGATCAACAACAAGAACAAACCAGCAGTCCCGAGAGGACCCACAGACCCTCTGAAGGAAGCAGGACTCAAGAGACATCCTAAACACTGTGAGTGCCCCAACTGTGGAAGTGGGAAAGGGAGATCCTCCTCTCCTGAACACACACCCCCACTGGAGAAACTGAAGGTCTGTTTGTGGAGAAGTTTCCAACCTTAGCTGGAGCTGAGTCAATTTAGAAAGCTGAGTGAAATACAGGGGTAGCAGGAAAGGCCCTGGGAGCTCACTGGGTCCCCAAGCAGGTCATTCCTTCCTGAAATCACAGGGCTCCATCAGGAGGGCAGCCAGAAGAGTGAGGAAAAACACCACAGGGAGAAGAAAATCTCCAGCTGAACTTCATAACAATTTGAACTGGGTGAAAAGCATCATGTCCAAAACTTGGGGGAAGGTGTGGATGCTGTGTGCAGACTCACAGGCTAGAGAAGAACCAAGCACTTTTCTTTCACAACTGGGAGGTGGGTAGCCTGGGGCAAGTTCTCCAGCCCTGTTTGCCCATTGCTTGGAAACAGATTCAGGACTGTTAGCAGGGCCATGGTGGGAATGAGACAGATTTTTCAGTCCACATGGGAGCTGGTTGAGGCCTGTGACTGCTGGCTTTCCCCTACTTCCATGATAACCTGCATGACTCAGCAGAGGCAGCCATATTCCTCCTAGGTACAAAATTTCATTGACCTAGGAACCTCACCCCCATCCCCCAGAGCAGCTGTATCAAGACCCACCCAGGAGATTCTGAGCTCAGATACACCTAGCCCTACCCCACCTGATGATCCTTCCCTACCTGCCCTAGTAACTGAAGACAAAAGGCGTATCATCTTGGGAATTCTAGGGCTGCACCCACTGCTGGTTCCATACTACCACAACTGATGTGCTTTGGAAAGCACCACCTCCTGGCAGGAGGCTAACCAGCACAAAAATAGAGCATTAAACTGCCAAAGCTAAGAACCCTCACAGAGTCCATTTTACCCCCTTGCCACCTCAACCAGAACAGGTACTGGTATCCACAACTGAGAGACCCAATAGACTGTTCACATCACAGAACTCTCTGTAGAAAATCCCCAGTACCAGACTGGAGCCAGGTATACTTGCTGGATGGCTAGACCCAAAAGAAAGACAACAATCTTCAGTTTGGCTCATAGGAAGTCACATTCATAGGAAAAGGGGGAGAGTACTACATCAAGGAATACCTCATGGGGAAAAAAGAATCTGAGCAACAGCCTTCAACCCTAGACCTTCCCTCTGACAGAGCCCACTCAGATGAGAAGGAACCAGGAAGCCAACTCTGATAATATGACAAAACAAGACTCTTTAACACCCCCCCCCCAAAAAAATCACACTAGTTCACCAGCAATGGATTCAAACCAAGAAGAAATCCCTGATGTACCTGAAAAAGGATACAGGAGGTTAGTTATTAAGCTAATCAGGAAGGCATCATAGAAAGGTGAAGCCCAATGCAAGGAAATAAAAAAAAGATACAAGAAGGGAAGGGAGAAATAGTCAAGGAAATAGATAGCATAAAGAAAAATAAATCAAAAATTCAGGAAACATTGGACATACCTAATAGAAATGCAAAATGCTCTGGAATGTCTCAGCAACAGAATTGAACAAGTAGAAGGAAGAAATTCAGAGCTCAAAGACAAGGTTTTTGAATTAACCCAATCCAATAAAGACAAAGAAAAAAGAATAAGAAAATATGAACAAAGCATCCAAGAAGTCTGGGATTATATAATCAGTGTTCCTGAGGAAGAAGATAAATCTAAAAGTTTAGAAAACATATTTGGGGGAATAATTGAGGAAAACTTCCCTGGCTTTGCTAGAGACCTAGACATCCACATAGAAGAAACACAAAGAACACCTGGGAAATTCATCACAAAAAGATCATCTCCTAGGCACATTGTCATTCGGTTATTTAAAATTAAGATGAAGAAAAGAACTTTAAGAGCTGTGAGACAGAAGCACCAGGTAATCTATAAAGGAAAATCCTATCAGATTAACAGCAGATTTCTCAGCAGAAACCCAACAATCTAGAAGGGATTGGAGCCCTATCTTCAGCTCCCTCAAAACAATTATCAGCTGAACACTTTGTATCCAGTGAAACTAAGCATCATGTATGAAGGAAAGATACAGTCTTCTTCAGACAAACAAATACTGAGAGAATTTGCCATTACCAAGCCACCAGTACAAAAACTGCTAAAAGGAGCTCTAAATCTTGAAACAAATCCTGGAAACACATCAAAACAGAACCTCTTTAAAGAATAAATAACACAGGACCCATAAAACAAAAATACAAGTTAAAAAACACAAAAACCAAGGTACACTGGCAACAAATAGCTTGATGAATGCAACCACATCTCAATACTAACATTGAATATAAATGGCTTAAATGCTCCACTTAAAAGATACAGAACTGAGAATGGGTAAGAACTCACCAACCAACTATCTGCTGCCTTCAGGAGACTCAACTAACACATAAGGACTCACATAAACTTAAAGTAAAGTAGTGGAAAAAGGCATTTCATGCAAATGGACACCAAAAGCATGCAGGGGTAACTATTCTTATATCAGACAAAAAACTTGAAAGCAACAACAGTTAAAAGAGATGAAGAGGGGCATTATATAATGGTAAAAGGCTTTGTCCAAAAGGAAAATATCACAATCCTAAACATATATTCACTTAACACCAGCACTCCCAGATTTATACAACAATTACTAATGGACCTAAGAAATGAGATAGCAACACAATAATAGTGGGGGACTTCAATATTCCACTGACAACACTAGATAGGTCATCAAGACAAAAAGTCAACAAAGAAACAATGGATTTAAAATATACCTCGGAACAAATGAACTTAACAGTTATATACAAACATTTTATCCAACAACCACAGAATACACATTCTATTCAACAGGGCATGGAATTTTCTCCAAGATAGACCATATGATAAGCCACAAAACAGCCTCAATAAATTTAAGAAATTTGAAATTTTATCAAGCACTCTCTCAGATAACAATGGAATAAAACTGGAAATCAACTGCAAAAGGAACCTTCAAAACCAGGCAAATGCATGGAAATTAACCTGCTCCTGAATAAGCATGGACTCAAAAATGAAATCAAGATGAAAATTTAAAAATTATTCAAATAGAATTACAATAATGACATAACCTATCAAAACCTGGGATACAGCAAAGCCTGTGCTAAGAGGAAATTTCATAGCCCTAAATGCCTACACCAAAAAGATTGAAACAGCACAAACTGACATTTTAAGGTCACACCTCAAGGAAGTAGAGAAACAAGAACAAACCAAGCCTACACCCAGCAGAAAAAGAAAATAACCAAGACCAGAGCAGAAATAAATGAAATTGAAACAACAAAAACATACAAAAAATAAATGAAACAAAAAGCTGGTTCTTTGAAAAGATAAATAAAATTGATAGACCATTAGCAAGATTAAGAAAGATTAAGAAAAGGAGAATGCAAATAACCTCACTAAGAAACAAAACAGAGATATTACAACTGACACCACTGAAATACAAAAGATCATTAAAGGCTACTATGAACACCTTTACGCACATAAACTAAAAAACCTAGAAGAGATGGATAAATTCCTGGAAAAATATAACCCTCCTAGCTTAAATCAGGAAGAATTAGATACCCTGAGCAGACCAATAACAAGTAGTGAAATTGAAATGACAATTTAAAAATTACAAGCAACAAAATGTCTAGGACCAGTTGAATTCACAGCAGAATTATATGAGACATTCAAAGAATTGGTACCAGTATTTTTGACACTATTCCACAAGATAGAGAAAAAAGGACCCTCCCTAATTCATTCTGTGAAGCCAGTATCACCCTAATACCAAAACCAAGAATGAACATAACCAAACCAAACCAAACAAAAAAAACTACAGACCAATATCTTTGGTGAACATAGATGCCAAAATTCTTAACAAAATACTAGCTAACCAAATCCAACAATGTATCAAAAAGATAATGTACCATAATCAAGTGAGTTTCATACCAAGGATGCAAGGATGGTTTAACATACACATGTCAATAAATGTAATACACCACATAAATAGAATTATAAACAAAAATTACAAGATCATCTCAATAGATGCTGAGAAAGCATTTGACAACATCCAGCATCCTTTTATGATTAAAACTCTCAGCAAAATCAGCATACAAGGTATATACCTAAATGTAATAAAAACCATCTATGACCAACCCACAGCCAACATAATGCTGAATGGGGAAAAGTTGAAAGCATTCCCTCTGAGAACTAGAACAAGGCAAGGATATTCACTTTCACCACTACTCTTCAACATAGTACTAGAAGTCCTAGCCAGAGCAATCAGACAAGAGAAAGAAATAAAAGGCATCCAAAGCAGTAAAGATGAATTCAAATTGTCACTGTTTATTGATGATATGATGGTTTACCTTGAAAACACTAAAGACTCCTCCAGATAGCTCCTAGAACTGATTAAAAAATTCAGCAAAGTTTCTGGATACAAGATCAACGTACACAAATCAGTAGCTCTTCTGTTCACCAACAGTGACCAGCAGAGAATCAAATCAAGAACTCAGCCCCTTTTAGAATAGCTGAAAAAAAAAAAAAAAATTAGGAATATTTCTAACCAAGGAGGTGAAAGGCCTCTACAAGGAATACTACAATACACTGCTGAAAGAAATCACAGATGACACAAACAAATGGAAACACATCCCATGCTTGTGGATGGGTAGAATCAATATTGTGAAAATTACCATACTGCCAAAAGCAATCTACAAATTAAATGCAATCCCCATCAAAATACCACTATGGTTCTTCACAGAATTAGAAAAAAACAATTCTAAAATTAATACAGGACCAAAAAAAGAGCCCTCATAGCCAAAGCAAGACTAAGTAAAAGGAACAACTCTGGAGGCATCACACTACCTGACTTCAAACTATACTATAAGGCCATAGTCACCAAAACAGCATGGTACTGGTATAAAAATAGACACATAGACCAATGGAACAGAATAGAGAACCCAGAAATAAACCCAAATACTTACAGCCAACTGATCTTTGACAAAGCAAACAAAAAACATAAAATGGGGAAAGGACACCCTTTTCAACAAATGGTGCTGGGATAATTGGCTAGTCACATGGGTGAGAATGAAACTAGATCCTCATCTCTCAACTTACACAAAAATCAACCAAGATGGATTAAACACTTAAATCTAAGACTTGAAACTATAAAAATTCTAGAAGATAAGACTGGAAAAATACTTCTAGACATTGGCTTTGGTTAAGATTTTATGACCAAGAACCCAAAATCAAATGCAATAAAAACAAAGATAAATAATTGGGATTAATTAAACTAAAGAGCTTTTGCACAGCAAAAGAAACAGTCAGCAAAGCACACAGACAACCCACAGAGTGGGAGAAAATCTTCACAATCTATACATCTGACAAAGGACTAATATCCAGAATCTACAATGAACTCAAACAAATCAGTAAGAAAAAGAACAAACAATCCCATCAAAAAGTGGGCTAAGGACATGAATAGACAATTCTCAAAAGAAGATATACAAATGGCCAACAAACATATGAAGAAATGCTCAACATCGCTAATGATCAGGAAAATGCAAATCAAAACCACAATGAAATACTAACTTACTCACGTAAGAATGGCCATAATCAAAAAATCAAAAAAACAGTAGATATTGGTATGGATATGGTGAACAGAGAACACTTCTATACTGCTGGTGGGAATGTAAACTAGTACAACCACTATGGATAACAGTGTGGAGATTCCTTAAAGAATTAAAAGTAGAACTACCATTTGATCTAGCAATTCCATTACTGGGTATCTACCCAGAGAAAAATAAGTCATCATACAAAAAAGATACTTGCACATGCATGTTTATAGCAGTACAATTCAGTTGCAAAACCATGGAACCAACCCAAATGGCCATCAATCAATGAGTAGATAAAGAAACTGTGGCATATTTATATGATGGAATACTACTCAGCCATAAAAAGGAATGAATTAATGCCATTTCAGTGACCTGGATGAGATTTGAGATTATTATTCTAAATGAAGTAACTCAGGAATGGAAAATCAAGCATTGTGTCTTCTCACTGATATGTGGGAGCTAAGCTATGAGGATGCAAAGGCATAAGAATGATGCAGTGGATTTTAGGGAAAGGGTGGGAGGAAGTGAGAGATAAAAGACTAAAATATGGTGCAGTGTATACCACTTGGGTGATGAGTGCACCAAAATCTGACAAATTACCACTAAAGGACTTACTCATGTAACCAAATACCTACCCCAATAACTTATGGAAAAAAAGTAAAAAAAATGCATAAACAACCAGTCATTTTACTTTAGGACAGGAATTTGTCATACAAGATCCTTTCTCATATAAAGTCTCTTTTTTTATAACCTTCCTCGCCACCAATACCTCTTTAATAACCTTTAAATTAAACCAAAGTCATTTTTATTCTGTTAGAAAGTTATGGTTTGTAATGTAAATATTGCCATGTGAGTACTGTGAAGAAGGATCAATACGGAGGTTATCTACATACTGCAGAAGTTATCTCCCTCAAGAGATTGCTTTGTTAGATTTCTTGCTAGGGCTTGTCTGATTAAGTGTGGGTTATTTTTAAATCCCTGGGGTAGGACTGTTTTGGCTGAAGTTATTAAAGATTTAGGTAGCTTTCCTGGGAGAAATCGGGCTATTAGAGGGAAAGATTAATTTAGAGGTTGGGTAAATATTGAGTAGCTACCCATCTTGGAAAGTATATTTAGCACCAAACAGGTGAAAATATATTCCAATTATCATTCTCCTACCAGACCCTAGTATTGTCTAAATACCCCAATTTAGACCTTACTTAGAACTGACAGAAGAATGGTAATAGGTCCCTTAAGTAATATAAATGAGTGTGATTTTTTTCTTTTGGAGTGAGGGTGTGCCATTTACCTCCATTGCCCCACAGGATTTGAAGGACAGTTGCTCAGAGAGGATTAGTATAGAGCAGGCAGCTCTTGAACCCAAAGGGAAATTTATAATTTTACTTGACACCTCCAGAACTGCTCTTCACTTTGCCTTATTGATGATGATGTGTGATTTGGAAGCTAGCCAGAGCAGAGAGCCCCTTCAGCTCAAGGCCATCAGGGGTTGGGACTCTGTCCTCAGAGCAGGGGCCCTGGTCCTCAGAGCAGTTCCATTTTCAGTGGCCAAACTTGTGGCAGAGGGAGCAAGCTGTGTGGGGCTTTTTCCGATTTATTCCATTGGGGCAGTTTGCCTTCCAGTGGCCTAACCTTCTGCACAAATGGCAGGTACCTGGAGGAGTGTTCTTAGGGAAACCTAGAGGGGGATGGGGGTTTGTAAAGCAGCCAACAGTTGAGCCTGCCTCTTGTCCCTGCATTTTTCTTGATCCTTAGCCCTGTCCTCCTTATTCTTCTCTCAGTTATGAAAGACTGAGGAGGCTAATGTGGGGATTTTTTGCACAGGGGCCATGCTGCATTACACAAGAAAATTCAATGTTTCTTTTTGAGAGTCTGAGGGTTAAATATATCCCAAGGCTTTAAAATGCAGCCCAGGGGTGAGTCTGAGGGATGAATGAGCTTTTTCTCATGGTGGGACCAGGAAGAAAATATCTACTGGGGACACAAACTGCAACTTCTCTTGGGGTGTCCTGCTGAGGGAAAAGGGCTCAACTCACATCTGCAGAGGGAGTCTGAGATGCACTTTCAAAAGGTGCATCTTACCTATTGGAAAGGATCTCCAGGCACTAAGGCTTTATTCTGTATGAATCCTGGATGAGCTACTCCAGGTCAATCTAGATACCAGATATGCTGGGGAGCCAGCCCAGGTACAAGTTATGCTGGCGCTCAATACAGTTACAAGGGGAAAGAGTTGAGGGAAGACTCACCATCCCTATGCTGTTTGAAATCATTTGACTTAAGATGTCTGGACCAGGAGGGCCAGTGGGCATCACAGGAGAACTTAGAGTGAGAAAGAAGGGGTCTGACTTCCCTAAAACATGTGTAGGTTCACCCTGGTTGAGCTTTCACTACCAATCATACTACACATAGGGATTGGGGACAGCCTCTGCCCTTCCAGCAAGGCAGCCAAACCTGTTCACTCCCTGACCTTCGGGCTACACCAGGGAGTTGCCCTGGCAGGTGACCCTAAATTACCAGAGGGATACTGAAGTTTGTCTGCCAGAAGACTGAAAAGGAAAGCAAACTCTGAACTCTCACCCAATTGGGTAACAGTGGTCAGACATCTTTGCTCCAGAAACTTCTAATCCCCAAGCAGTGGCCCCAGCTGGGGACCTTCAATTGCCTCTGGGCTTGGATGCTGTCAACTGAGAGGTTGGAGTTGGAGAAAGGGAGAGAGTAAGAGAACAGTCCCCAATCACTCACTGAGCAGTCCCTGAGCACTTCTAGGCACTCCCGGTATGAGCCACCAAAATGTCATGGGTACGATTAGATGGGGATGGCATTGGAGGTAATGAAAGAATTTACCAAGACAGTCATAGGTAAAGAAAGGCAGATTTATTAGAGGGAAAGTACAAAGATACATTGAAAGTATGCCACAGGAAGCACAGCAGAGAAGGGGCTGTCTACAAAGAGGCCGAGGCTGGAGTTTTATAGGGTCATGCTGGAGGGGCCTACATGCAGAATGAGGTCATGCTGCTGGGGCTATGTGTGGAGTGAGTTAGTTGTGCTAGCGGGTTTTCTGTGGTTAGCTGTCTCTTGGAAGAATTGTTCCCCCCAGTTGAGACCCCTTCTTTCTTGCTGCTTATTATTACTCCATAATGGGGGTAGTCCTTCATGAATGATTAAGCACCATCCTCTTGGTGCTCTTCTTTTGACAGTGAGTGAGTCAACATGAAATCTGGTTGTTTAAAAGTGTGCAACACCTTTCCCATCTCCCTCTCTTGCTCCTACTCCAGCCATGTGAAGTGCTGGCTTGCTTTTTGCCTTCCATCATGGTTGTAAGATTCCTAAGGCCTCCCAAGAAGCTGAGCAGGTGCCAGCATTATGCTTTCTGTACAGCTTGTGAAACTGTGGGCCAATAAAACTCTTTGAAATAGATTACCCCATCTTGAGTATTTCTTTATAGCAATGCAAGAACAGATTAATACAGAAGCCTTACTATTTTCTTCTTCCATGTCCCTTTATAGAGCTGTCACTTGTAGAGGAATCTTCTGTTCACAGAAATTCAAGAGTGATAATGACCACTTCATGCCTATTCAACTGCTAACTTAATTAGATAATGTGATACTTGGAATTGACTTCAAGACTCCATTGTTGACTGTGTTGATCTCAGTATGTTGTAAGTGTTTGTTACAAAGGTCTGGATTTAAGGGTAACATGTGTTTCCATGGAGGAATATAAAACATATCTGATGAGTTCAGATGATGTGTCTTGGAGTCTTCACCACCAGTTGTTAGAGAACTGAGATCCCTGCAAGTGTCCCTCTTCAGCAATTTTTGGCAGTCTAGGAAGGAGCATAGTCCTCTCCACTTCCATCCTTTCAAGGTGCCATAAAACTGTAGTTCCATCTTTGCATCTCCTATCAATGCATAGCAGCTGGAGGTGAAATGCTGTGCCTGGGGAGGTCTGCAGTTTTAACCAGTGAGCCTACTCCATGCTTTAAAGGGCTCTGACAGCAAGCCAGAAAGGAAAGTTTGTTCTCAGGTTGATATAAAGAACTGTCTGGGGCTGGGTAATTTATACAAGAAAAAAGGTTTAATTGACTCACAGTTTTGCAGAGCTGGGAAGGCCTCAGGAAACTTACAATCATGGTGGAAGGGGAAACAAACACGTTGTTCTTCACATGGCAGAAGGAAGGAGTGGGGCCAAGCAAAAGGGAGAAAAGCCCCTTATAAAACCATCAGATCTTGTGAGAACTCACTATCATGAGAACAGCATGAATGTAACCACCTCCATGATTCAATAACCCCACTTGTCCCTTCCATGATGCATGGGGATTATGGGAATTACAATTCAAGATGAGATTTGGGTGAGGACACAGCCAAACCATATCAGGTGGAATTCTTCAAGTCTTACCTAGACCATTCCCTTGTTTCTCTCACTCACTCATCCATTGTTCATCCAGTCAAGCAGTATTTCCTGTAGCTCTCCTATGTACCATGGAAACACCAGCTGGGTGGCTACAGAGACTATAACTCAGTGCCAGCTTAGACTGTTGGTGTCTCACAGAAATTTTATAACATGTTTATTCATCCATTACTGTAAACCCCTCATTACTGCTACAGTATAATTCTGAAGAAAGGTAAATGCAAGTCTCCCATATAAGTATAAAATAAACATATAACAAACATTTCATTTATAGCTTCCAACTGAAATAATTTTGACAAGGCACAAATTTTCTTGAGCAGAATGCAGGGGGGCAAACAGGAACTGCTGCAGATTTGAGTGCAGGAGCTGCCACTGAAAGTGTGGGCGGGCAGACAGAGGTGAGGTCCCAAAGCCTTGCCTGCTTTCTCAACCGGGAAACTCATAGCCTGGGGCAAGGTCTGAGTAGGGGGCAGGGGTGCTGTGGGAGTGAAACTGATCTCAGCAACTGCATGGGAGCTGGGTGAGGCCTGTCACTATTGGCTATCCCACACTTTCCTGGCGAACTATATAAAACAGCAGACACAGCCATAATTCCCTCTGAAACATAACCCTGTTGGCCTGAGAACCTCCCCCAAACCCACACAGTGGCTGCAGCAAGCCCCACTCAGGGAAAGTCTGAGCCCAGACCCGCCTAACCCTGCCCCACCTGATGGTATTTCATTACATAACCTGGTAGCCAAACACAAAAGACAGAAACTCTTGGGAGATTTATGGCCCTGCCCATCACATAGGAAACCAACATACTTACCCTGGCCAACTTAGAGTAACCTTAGATCCCCCTACAGCTACTGCAACTGGTGCTCTCCTGAAAGTGTCACCTCCTGGTTGGCAGCCAACCAACTCAGGCTGTTATAGCAACCCAGGATGGAACAATCCTGATCCCAGGAAGGAGAACACAACAACTAATTCTACAACTTGCAACATCCCAGCTAACCACAGGTTCTGAGTGTGTCCAACATATAACCAACATTTCAGAAAGCATATCTACAACCAAGGACTCTCACAGAATCTACTTCATTCCCCTGCCACCTCCACCAGAGCAGGTGCTGGTATCTGTGGCTGGGAGACCTGAAGACAAATTACATCACAGGACGTTTTGTAGACATTCCCCAGCACCAGCCAAGAACCTGGTATACCCATTGGGTGGCTAGATCCAGAAGAGTAATAACAATCACCAAAATCCAGCTCTCAAAAAGCCCCATCCCTGTGAGAAGCGGGGAGAACACCACATTGAGGGATCACCCCGTGGGACAAAAGAATCTGAGCAGCAGGCCTTGAGTTCCAGACCTTTCCACTGAAATAGTCTACCCAAATGAGAAGGAACCAGAAAAGTAATTCTGACAATACAACAAAACAGGATTGTATAACACCACCAAAAGATGACACTAGTTCCCCAGCAATGAATTCAAACCATGACGAAATCTCTTAATTGCCAGATAAAGAATTCAGAAGCTGGATTATTTAACCACTCAAGGAGGTGCTAGAGAAAGATGAAAACCAACTTACAGAAATTTAGAAAACAATACAGAATATGAATAAAAAATTCTCCTGGGAGAGAGATATCATGAAGAAAAAACAATCACAACTTCTGGAAATAAAAGACACATTTATAGAACTACAAAATGCACTGGAAAGTTTTAAAAATAGACTAGAACAAAAACCATGAAACCATTTCTCTCTGCTAGATATCTGGGCCTGTGATGGGAGTGGCTGTACAAAAGCCTCTGAAATGCCCTGGGGACATTCTCCCCATTGCCTTTGCTATTAACATTTGACTCCTCTTTACTTATGAAAATTTATGCAGCTGTCTTGAATTTCTCCTTAGAAAATGGGTTTTTGTTTTTGAACACATGGACAGACTGTAAATTTTTCAAACGTTTACTTTGCAAGCAAGCATATCTTACTATGTTAGAGCAGGAAATGGAGTGAAGGGGGAAGTGCTGCATACTTTTAAACAACCAACTTTTGCTTCCCTTTTATAAGTTCTCTTTGCTTATGCAAACCAGCATAGGCTTTTAGAAGCAGCTGGGTCACATCTTGAACACTTTGCTTCTTATACATTTCTTCTACCAGATACCCTAAATCATCTCTCTCAAGTTCAAAGTTCCACAGATCCCTGGAGCATGGGCAGAATGCCACCAGTCTCTTGGCTAAAGCATAGCAAAAGTGACCTTTGCTCCAGTTCCCAATAATTTCCTTATCTCCGTCTGAGACCACTTAAGCCTGGAATTCATTATCCGTATCACTCAGCATTTTGGTCACAATCATTCAGCAAGTCTCTACGAAGTTCCAAAACATTTTCCTCAACTTCCAATATTCTTCTGATTTCTCAAAACTGTCACAACCTCTGCCCATTACCCAGTTTCAAAGTCACTTCCAAATTTTCAGTTATCTTTACAGAAATTCCCACTCCTTGTACCAATTTCTGTATTTGTTCATTCTCACACTGGTATAAAAAGCTGTCTGAGACTGGGTAATTTACAAAGGAAAGGGGTTTAATTGACTCATTTTTCCACAGGCCATACAGAAAGCATGGCTGGGAGGTCTCAGGAAACTTATAATCATGGCAGAAGGTGAAGGGGAAGCAAGCACATCTTACTATGCTGGAGCGGGAGAGAGAGCAAAGGGGGAAATGCTACACACTTTAAAACAACCACATCTCATGAGAACTCATTCACCATCATAAGAACAGCAAGGTGGGGATGGCACAGTGGCTCACTCCTGTAATCCCAGCACTTTGGGCGGCCGAGGTGGGCAGATCACGAGGTCAGGAGATCAAGACCATCCTGGCTAACACAGTAAAACCCCGTCTCTACTAAAAATACAAAAAGTTAGCTGGGCATGGTGGCGGGTGACTGTGGTCCCAGCTACTTGGGAGGCTGAGGCAGGAGAATGGCATGAACCAGGGAGGTGGAGCTTGCAGTGAGCCAAGATTGTGCCACTGCACTCTAGCCTGGGTGACAGAAGGAGACTCCGTCTCAAAAATACATAAATAAATAAAAAGAACAGCAAGGTGGAAGTCCGTCCTCATGATTCAATCACCTCCCACCTGGCCGCCCCCCCTTAACATGTGGGGATTAGAGTTCAGCATGAGATTTGTGTGGGATCACAGAGAGAAAGATCATATCAATAACACAATGAAAAAATAGGGTATTAAGGCAACAACTAGCATAATGAATAAAATAGTACCTCACATCTCAATACTAACATTGAATAAAAATGGCCTAAATGCTCCATTTAAAAGATATAGAATGGCAAAATGAATAAAAATCCACCAACTAAGTAACTGCTGTCTTCAAGAGACTCACCTAACACATGAGGACACACGAACTTAAGGTAAAGGGGTGGAGAAAAAGATATTCCATACAAATGCAATTCAAAAGCAAGAAGGTGTAGCTATTCTTATATCAGACAAAACAGACTTTAAAGTGAAAACAGTTAAAAAGAGACAAGGAGGGACATTATATAATGATAAAAGGATTAGACTAGCAGGAAAATATTACAATCATAAATATATGTGCACCTAACACTGGAGTTCCAAAATTTATAAAACCATCACTACTTGACCTAAGAAACGAGACAGATGGCAACACAATAATAGAGGGGGAATTCAGTGCTCCACTGACAGCACTGTCATCAAGACAGAAAGTCAACAAAGAAACAATGGACTTGAACTATAGAACAAATAGTCAACATTCTATCAACTGCAGAATAGACATTCTTTTAATCAGCACATGAAAAATTCTCCAAGATACACCATATAATAGTTTATGAAACAAGTTTCAGTACAGTGAAGAAAATAAAAATTATATCGGCCGGGCGCAGTGGCTCACGCCGGTAATCTCAGCATTTTAGGAGGCCGAGTCAGGCGGATCACGAGGTCAGGAGATCGAGACCATCCTGGCTAACACAGTGAAACCCCGTCTCTACTAAAAATACAAAAAATTAGCTGGGCGTGTGGTGGGTGCCTGTAATCCCAGCTGCTCGGGAGGCTGAGGCAGGAGAATGGCATGAACTCAGGGAGGCAGGAGCTGCAGAGTGAGCTGAAGATCGCACCACTGCCTCAGCCTGGGCAACAGAGCGAGACTCCGTCTCAAAAAAAAATAAATAAAAATAAAAATTATATCAAGTATCCTCTCAGACCACAATGGAATAAAACCAAAAATTAACTCTAAAAGGAAACTTCAAACTATATAAATACATGGAAATTGAATAATCTGCTCTTGAATGATCTTTGAGTCAACAATGAAATCAAGATGGAAATTAAAAAGTTATTGGAACTGGACAATAATAGTTACACAACTTATCAAAACCTCTGCAATACAGCAAAAGCAGTGCTAAGAGAAAAGACATTAAACGTCTGAAAGGGCACAAATAGAAAATCTAAGGTCACACCTCAAGGAACAAGAGAAACAGAACAAATCCAGCAGGAGAGAAGAAATACTAAAGATTAGAGCAGAATTAAACTGAAACAAGGAAATACAAAGGCATATGAAATAAAAAGCTGGTTCTTTGAAAAGATAAACAAAATTAATAGACCATTAATGAGATTAACCAAGAAAAGAAGAGAGAAAACCAAAAAAAACTCACTTAGAAAATAGGAGATACTACAGCTGATACCACAGAAATACAAAAGAGTATTCAAGGCTACTGTGAACACCTTTTATGTGCAAAAACTAGAAAATCTAGAGGAGATGGATAAATTCCTGGAAATTACAACCCTCTTAGACTAAATCAGGAAGAAATAGAAACCCTGAACAGACCAATAACAAGTAGCAAGACTGAAACAGTAATAAAAAAAATGCCAACAAAAAAAGTCCAGGACCAGATGGAATCACAGCTGAATTCTATCAGGCATTCAAAGAAGAATTGATACCAATATTACTGAAAGTATTCCAAAAAACAGAAAAAGAGAAAATCTTCTCTAAATAATTCTATAAAGCCAGTATCACCCTAATACCAAAATCAGGAAAGGACATAACAACAACAAAAAAAGAAAACTATTGACCAATATTACTGATGAACATAGATACAAAAATCCTCAACAAAATACTAACTAACTGAATCCAACAGCACATTAAAAAGATAATACACCATGATGAAGCGTGTTTCATACTAGGGACACAGAAATGACTTATCATTCGCAAGTCAATAAATGTGATATATTAGAAACAAATAGCATATGATCATCTCAATAGACACAGAAAAAACAAACATTGGACAAAATCCAGCATCCCTTTGTAAATAAAATCCTCAGCAAAATTGACAATAGAAGGGACATACCTCAAGGTGATACAAGTCATCTATGACAAACCCACAGCCAACATTATACTGAATGGGGATGATATGGTTTGGCTCTGAGTCCCCACCCAAATATCATCTTGAATTGTAATTCCCATGTATTGAGGGAGGGACCTAGTGGGAGGTGAGTGGATCATGGAGGTGGTTTCCCCCATGCTGTTCTCATGATAATGAGTAAGTTCCCAGGAGATCTAATGGTTTGAAGTGGCACTTTTTCCTTCATTCTGTCTCTCTCCTGCTTCTATATAATATGTGCCTTGCTTCTCCTTCACCTTCTGCCATGATTGTAAGTTTCCTGAGGCCTCCCCAGCCACGAGGAACTGTGGGTCAATTAAACCTCTTTCCTTTGTAAATTACCCAGTCTCAGGTAGTTCTTTATAGCAGTGTGAAAACTGACTAATACAGAAAATTGGTACCGGGAGTGGGGCACTGCTATAAAGATAACCTGAAAATGTGAAAGCAACTTTGGAATGGGGTAACAAGCAAAGGTTGGAACAGTTTTGAGGGCTCAGAAGAAGACAGGAAGATGTGGGAAAGTTTGGAACTTCTTAGAGACTTGTTGAACGGTTTTGACCAAAATGCTGATAATGATATGGACAGTGAATTCCAGGCTTAAGTGGTCTCAGATGGACTTATTGGGAACTGGAACAAAGGTCACCCTTTCTATGCTTTAGCAAAGAGACAGGTGGCATTTTGCCCTGCCCTAGAGATCTGTGTATGGAACTTTGAACTTGAGAAAAATGATTTAGGGTATCTGACAGAAGAGGTGACCTGGCTTTTTCTGAAAGTGTGCAGTTACATGTGTTCACAAAGAGATGATCTGTAATTGGAACTTATGTTTGAAAGCGAAGCAGAACATAAAACTGAAAAATTTGCAGCCTGACCATGCAATAGAAAAGAAAAACCCATTTTCTGGGGGGAAAAATTCAAGCCAGCTGCAGAAAGTTGCATAAGTAACTAGGAGCTGAATGTTAATAGTCTTGGCTGTTCCCAGGACATGTCAGAGATCTTTACAGCAGCCCTCCCATTACAGGCCTGGAGTCCTAGCAGGAAAAAATGGTTTTATGGGCCCAGAGCCCTGCTGCTCTGTGCAACCTCGGGACTTGGTGTCCTGTGTCCCCACCACTCCAGCTCCAGCCATGGCTAAAACGGGCCAAGGTACAGCGTGGGCCATTGCTCCAGAGGATGCATGCCCCAAGCCTTGGCAGCTTCCATGTGGTGTTGGGCCTGCAGGCACACAGAAGACAAAAGTTGAGGTTTAGAAGCCTCTGCCTAGATTTGAGAGGATGCATGAAAACACCTGGATGTCCAGATAAAATTCTGCTGCAGTGGTGGGACCCTGATGGACAACCTCTACTAGAGTAAGGCAGAGGGGAAATGTGGGGTTGGAGGCTTCATACAGAGTCCCCACTGGGGCACTGCCTAGTGGAGTTGTGAGAAGAGGGCCACTCTCCTCCAAACCCCAGAATGGTAGATCCACTGACAGCTTTCACCTTGCACCTGGAAAAGCCACAGACACTCAATGCCAGGCTGTGAAAGCAGCCATGGGGGCTCTACCCTGCAAAGCCACAGAAGCAGAGCTGCCCAAGGCCTTGGGAGCGCACTCCTTGCATCAGCGTGCCCTGGATGTGAAACATGGAGTCAAAGGAGATTATTTTGGAGCTTTAAGTTAATGAGTGCCTTGCTGGCTTTTGGACTTGCATGGGGCCTGTGGACCCTTGATTTTGGCCAATTTCTCTCATTTGTAATGGGAACATTTACTCAACATCTGTACCCCCATTGTATCTTTGAAATAACTAATTCGTTTTTTAATTTTATGGGTTCATAGGCAACAGGGAATTGCCTTGTCTCAGATGAGACTTTGGACTTGGACTTTTGTGTTAATGCTAAAATGAGTGAAGACTTTGGGGGACTGTTGAGAAGGCATGATTAGGTTTGAAATGTGAAAAGGAGATGAGATTTGTAAGGGGCCAGGGGTGGAATGATATGGTTTGGCTCTGTGTCTTCACCCAAAGCTCATCTCAAAGTGTGATTGGATCATGGGGGTAGTTTCCCCCCTGCTGTTCTTGTGAAGGTGAGTTAGTTGTAATGAGATCTGATGGTTTAAAACTGGCATTTGCCCCTTCACTCTCTCTTTCTCCTGCTGCCATGTAGATGTAAGATGTACTTTGCTTCCTTTCAGCCTTCTGCCATGATTTAAGTTTCCTGAGGCCTCCCCAGTCATGCAGAACTGTGAGTCAATTAAACCTCTTTCCTTTATAAATTACCCAGTCTCAGATAGTTCTTTATAGCAGTGTGAAAATGGACTAATACAGGGGAAAAGTTGAAGGCATCCTCGAGAACTGGAACAAGATAAGGAGGTCCACTTTCACCACTTCTTTTCAACTTAGTACTGGAAATCCTAGAAAGAGCAATTGGAGAAGTGAAAGAAATAAAGGGTATCCAAATTGGTACAGAGGAAGGAAAACTGTCACTGTTTGCTGATTATATGATCATATACCTAGAAAACCCTAAAAACGAATCCAAAAAAGCTTCTAGATCTGATAGATGAATTCAGCAAAGTTTCAGGATACAAAAATCAATGTACAAAAATTAGTGTTGTTAGAGAAGTTCCTCTGAACCTGTAGGGCTCTAGAAAAAAAATTTGTGGCACTACTATACACCAACAATGACCAAATGGAGAATCAATTCAAGAACTCAATCTCTTTTACAATAGCTGCCAAAACAAACAAGCAAAAACAAAACAAAACAAAACAAAACAAAAACTTAGGAATACACCTAACCGAGGAAGTGAAAGATCTCTACAAGGAAAACTACAAAACACTGCTCAAAGAAATCATTGATGACACAAACAAATGGAAACATATTTCATGCTTATGGATGGGTATAATCAATATTGTAAAAATGACCATACCACCAAAAGCAATCTACAGATTCAATGCAATTCAAATCAGAGTACTATCGTCATTCTTCACAGAACTAGATAAAACAATCCTAAAATTCACATGGAACCATAAAGGAGCCTGCATAGTCAAAGCAAGCAAAAAGAACAAACCAGGAGGCATCACATTACCTGACTTCCCATATACTACGAGGGTATAGTTACCAAAACAGCATGATACTGGTATAAAATAGGCATATATACTAATGGAACAGAATAGAGAACCCAGAAATAAACCCAAATACTTACTGCCAACTGATCTTTGACAAAGTAACAAAAACATAAATTGGGGAAAGGACACCTTATTCAACAAATGGTTCTGGGATAATTGACAAGCCACATGTAGTAAAACGAAACTGGATCCTCATCTCTCACCTTATACAAGAACAACTCAATGTGTATAAAAGACTTAAAGCTAAGACTTAAAACCCTAAAAATTCTAGAAGATACCATTGGAAGAACTCTTCTAGACACTGGCTTAGGCAAAGAGTTCATAACCAAGAACCTAAAAGCAAATGCAACAAAAACAAAAATAAATAGATGGGACCTAATTAAACTAAAAATCTTCTGCACAGAAACAGAAATAATCAGCAAACAGACAACCCAAGGAATGGGAGAAAATATTTGCAAATTATGCATTCAACAAAGGACATGAATAGACAATTCTCAAAAGAAGATATACAAATGACCAACAAACATATGAAAAAATCCTCAACATCACTAATTATCAGGGAAATGGAAATTAATACCACAATGGGATACCACCTTACTCCTGCAAGAAGGCCATAATTTAAATATAAAAAAAAAAAATAGATGTTGGTGTGGATGTGGTAAAACAGGGACACTTTTACATTGCTGATGGGTATGTAAACTAGTACAACTACTATGGAAAACATGGAGATTCCTTAAAGAACTAAAAGTAGAACTAACATTTTATCCAGCAATCTCACTACTGGGTATGTACCCAGAAGAAAAATAAGTCATTATATAAAAGGACACTTGCACACATATGTTTATAGTGACACAATTCGCAATAGCAAAAATATGGAACCAGTCAAAATGCCCATCAACCAATGAGTGCATAAAGAAAATTTGGTATATATACAGCGTGGAATACTACTCATCCATAAAAAGAAACAAAATAATAGCATTTGCCACAATTTGGACGGAGTTGGAGACCATTATTCGAAGTGAAGTAACTCATGAATGGAAAAAAAATATCGTGTGTTCTCATGTGTAAGTGGGAGATAAGCTATAAGAATGATACGATGCACTTTGGGACTCAAGGAAGGGTGGAAGGGGATTGAGGGATGAAAGACTATACATTGGGTACGGTGTAAACTGCTTGGTTGATGGGTACACCAAAATCTCAGAAAGCACCGCTAAATAAATTATCCAAGTAAGCAAAAATCACCTGTTCCCAAAAGCTACTGAAATAAAACAAAAAAAAAACAAAACCTTTTTTTAAGATTTCATTCATGAGGGTTAATGACAGAACCCATAAAATATTAAGCCAGCACATTTCAAGTGCTCCCTAGCCATGTGTGGCTTGTAGATTTCATATCGGTGCAGATAAAGAATAGTTCCATAATTACAGAAAATTCCACTGGACGGTGCTACTCTAGATAATGGTAGGTACTATAGAAAACAAGCTGGTAAAAATGTTCAGGGTGCATAAAATCTGGGCAGGTTGAGATTTGTGTTTACTTAGCAAGAATCGTGTTGCCATGGTTTCTCTAAGTAGGCGGCATTTGTGTTGAATGACAAAGAGTCATATTTGCAACCTAATGACAGATTTTTTAGGCTGATAGCTTGAGTTAAAGTTCTGAGGCAAAGAGAACTGGAGAACTGGAAGAATAGAAGGCAAGCAGACACAAGGACAAAAGGAAGATTCTAAAAGTATAGGGTATTTGATTGTCACTCTAAGATTGGAAGCCAAGTTTTTCTTACCCTTTTTCCAAAAGGGATCGCTTTGGTAAATCCTCCTGTCATGCACAGGTAAGTCAGGGATCTATTCTCTCACTTTGTGATAGCCTTGCCTTTCGATGAGGAAACCTTAATTCAAATACTGCAAACTAGAATGTGTGATATTTAATCATGTGAAAAGGCTGGAAAGGCAGATAGAGATAGTAGCTTTTCTGGTTAGGGTGGATTTTTCTGTTCTTAGAGATTTGTGATTGTTAAGATACTTCTATTTTTTTTTTTTTTCTCCAGAGGTCAGGAACAGGGATTTAAGGGCCTTGACCTTGGGAAGAAACTGTAGGCCAGAGGACTCTGATTTGAATAATACTGTAGACCAAGTTCTAAAGACAGACATGACCCAAAGAAAACCTGTGAGATGGAACCTGGCTAAGAAATGTTCAGAGAAATGACGTCCGACAACCATCTGAAAGTTTTCTTAGTTGTGATCTATTCCTTTACCCTATTCTAAAGTCTTCAGTGATACACAGTATCAGCTTTACGTTAGCACTGCCTTTCTGAATAAAGTGTAGGATAAGGCAAACTAAGGAAGGCTAAAGCATTAGGAAGTGAAATAAGGATGTGACCCAAGGTAATCAGGAAGAAACGTGGGAAGGACAATTTATAAGAAAATTCAAATCCTGGAATCCTGGGAGGAGATTAGATTTAAGACAGAGGGCTACTCAGAAAGCTATACAACATGAGGATGCTCGAGTTACATAAAAATCATCACAATAATTACAATAACTAATGAAACAACTACTAGATTTCAGACACCATATTTACATACATTGCCTCACTTAATCTTCACAATAATCTTGTGGAACAAATACTGATTCTCTAATTTATAGAAAAGGAAATTAACCACCATAAAACAAACAAACAAACAAACAAAAAACTCCACATCTCAGAGGCTTTCCAAAATAGAACTCAGTTTCCCACTCAGGTAAAACAAAGCAAAAAAAAGGGGTGTTCTTCATCAGCATGTGTCAAAGACATTAGAACCAGAGCCACTTCATCTTGAATAGGGATTATGTACAAGGAGGCTGAAATCTTCTGGGCCGCATTTTCAGGAGGTTTAGCCATTCTTAGGCATAGGATGAGGTAAGAAATCGGGACAAGATACAGGTCACAAAGACCCCACTCATAAAACAGGATGCGGTAAAGGAGCCAGCTGAAACCTGCCAAAACCAAGGTGGCAATGAAAGTGACCTGTTGTTGTCCTCACCACTAATTATATGTCAATTATAAAGCATTAGCATGCTAAAAGACACTCCCACCAGGAGCCATGACAGTTGACAAATGCCATGGCAATGCCCGGAAGTATGTGGTCTAAAAGGGAGAGGAACCCTCAGTTAAGGGAGGGGAATCCTCACTCCTTTCTGGAGAAACTCATGAATAATCCAAACCTTGTTTAGCATATAATCAGGAAATAACAATAAAAATAGCCAACCAGCAACCCTCGGGGTTGCTCTGTATGGAATATCCTTTTTTTTTTTTTTGAGACGGAGTCTCGCTCTGTCGCCCGGGCTAGAGTGCAGTGGCCGGATCTCAGCTCACTGCAAGCTCCGCCTCCCGGGTTCACGCCATTCTCCTGCCTCAGCCTCCCGAGTAGTTGGGACTACAGGTGCCCGCCACCTCGCCCGGCTAGTATTTTTGTATTTTTTAGTAGAGACGGGGTTTCACCATGTTAGCCAGGATGGTTTGGATCTCCTGACCTAGTGATCCGCCCGTCTCGGCCTCCCAAAGTGCTGGGATTACAGGCTTGAGCCACTGCGCCCGGCCCTGGAATAGCTATTCTTTTGTTTCTTTTCTAATACACTTATTTTCACTTTACTCAATGAACTTACCCTGAATTCTTTCTTGCGTGAAATCCAAGAACTTTCTCTTGGGGTCTGGATTGGGACCCCTTTGTGTAAGTCCAGACCCAGGCTCCTTCCACCCCGTGTATCCATCATTCTCTATAGACTTTAGTGACAATGTGCATCTCCATGGAGGGAAGAAGGGGAAGCATAGAGCATGTCCAGGGAGAGGTTTATGGGACATCTAATTGGCTAGAACTCAGTCACATGGCCACACCTGCCTGCAAGGGAAGCTGGGAAAGGAAATTTAGCTGTTTCCTGGGAGATAGAGGAAATGAGTTTGGAAATAGGTAGCTAGTCTTTGCATTGTTAGGCAATTGTCCTGGTGACTGGTCTATGAATGTCAGAGGAGGGATTTAAAATGGTTTTTTTGTTTGTTTGTTTCTAGAGTCCATGAGACACTGCTTATGCACATAGAGTCTAGAATTTGGGAATTGTTAGATTTATCCTCCTTGATTCATTGATTTATAAACCTTGGTTTCTAAACTGAACCTGAGGTAGAAGTAGGTTACCAAATGACATCTATGATAATAAGCAGATAGTGAACACTAGTTTTGGAGTCAAACATATTTGGTTTTCCTCATCACTAAAATGGAGAAAATGTATGTGTCTTAGAATGTAATTGTTAGACATAAATAATACATGCAAAAGCCCCCAAAATATGCCTGGTACATGGTACAAGCTCAATGAATAGTAGCTCTCTTAATGTGATTTTTCTAATGAGATAAGAGTAAAATGAAATGAGGTTTGACCAACAAGAGAAAATCAAAAAATTTAGTGCTCAACTGTCTTAAGGTCTTGAAAAAAATGGTAAGGAAGCTGATACATTAAATTCTGAGCAATTGAATGGCCGCAAAAGTGGATAATGTGATCATAGCTCACATACAGAAAATGAAAACATATCAAGTGTCCAGAGAAACCCAGAATTTCCTGACACTGAAACTTGAGAGAAATTTTATAATAGAGACAATGGTTTAGGAAGTGAGTCACATTCTCAACCAAAGTAACCTCAAATGAGTAACAAATTTTCTAGAACTGTCTCTTGATGTAATTTTCATCAGGGACATACTACCAAAACCAAATTTGAAAAAAGCTCAGTTCTATAAAGGTCAACAAAATGAAGGCCAAATAACCAACTCTCTGATTATTTAACTTGACCAAAGAATAACATTCAAAGATCCACAGGAATGAATGAACACATCCTTGGTGCCTGTGTCCCCCAAGAAGGGAATCAAACATGCACAAAATAATCCAGGAAACAAGGGGAGACAATATTTACAACTTTCAGCAATATTTATTTTTATTTCATACTTTTGCATTTTTAGTTCATTCCCAAATGTATGTATTTTCCTAGTCAACATACATAAAATCAATTTAAAAATAAGTATGTCCATAAAAATAAAATATACTACAATATTTATTTAACTGTTACCAGAAAACAGGAATAGCTAAAAGGTGGAAGCAACCCAAGTCCATATACAGACGAATAGAAAAGTGAGATGTATATAAAACATATAATAGAATACTATCAGCCTCAAAAAGGAAAGAATTTCTCATGCATGCTTTAATATAGATGAACTTTGAAGACACTATGCTACATGAATAAGCTAGACCCAAAAGAACAAGTATTGTATAATTCTACTTATATGAGGTACCCAGAAGAGTCAAATTCATAGAGACAACAAATAGAATAGTGGTTACCAGGAGCTGGTAGAAGGCAGAAATGGGGAGTTATTTAATGGGTACATAGTCTCACTGGGGAAGATGAAAAAGTTCTGGAGATGAATAGAAGTGATGGTTGTACAACAATCTAAGTGTATTTAATGCCACTGGATTACATACTTAAAATAGTTAAAATGTTAAATTTTATATTATGTATATTTTGCCACAACAAATACAATTTAACTTCGAGAGGCCTCTGCTTTAATTAATCATCCATGAATATTGAATTCCTTTTGTGTCACAGTTGAACTTTCAGTGATAATTGAAGAACAAGCTACTAAGGTCATGTGCTCTGACCAGAGCCTGTGAAGTTTTCACTTTTAAATTTTCTTTTGCCTTTGTGTGATACTACGATACATGGAAAAGGTACCCATATTAGAATAAAATAGACCCATGTTTGAATGGTGATGCCATCCCAGTTGTATTTTCCTCAGGGGGTGGGTGACCTTGATATTGATGTTGGTAATGCCCTACTCTGGGTGCTTGATGCCTAGTAGCTGCCCAGGTAGGTACTCACCTCACTTTAGTGCTAACCTTAAGGAATCAGCTGCTTTGTCTCAGTGTCTGAGTTTCCAGTTTATTCATCCCTGAGGCAGCTCCTTCCCAGAGAAATCTATGTTCAGTGAAATTTGGTTACTACAATTCATTTAAGGCAATCACATAGTCATCATATCAGGACTGTGCTCCAATCCCTAATTTTTATGTTTTTGAGAAGCATATTCACATTAAGCAAAAATTAAAAACAATGATAAGGAAATACCCAATTACCTTCCTCACCCTGGAATGAAATTCCCTAACTTACTGAAAAAGAATGTAGATTGAACAGCAGCTGTGTGAATGCATTAGTGCTTAATATGCAATGGAAGTCACTGAAATACGGTGGCTTAGTGAACTTCCTCTGATGTCCAGGGCCTGTCAAACCTCAACTCTAGCACATGTCTACCATGTGACCTTAGGTAGGTCAATTTATCAAGCTTAGTGGTAAAATTTCCTCATCGACAAACAGTGTTCACATCACAGGGTTACTAGGACGGTATAATGACTTCAGCTATATCCAGTGACTAGAATCAGCACTTACTAAACACTCAATAGCAATTAGCTATTATTATTGGTGGTTCTGTCCCATTTCCTATGTGCAGCACTTATGCTGAAGATGAATTTCTTTTTGGTTTGAGATGCTGCTGTCTCCTCAAAAGAGAGATTCCAAACCCAACCAGAGCAGTCAGAGCATCCTCATCCCATGCTTTGGGGCCTATATTGGAAACACCTCCCTTTGCTGGTTTCCTACTGGATCATAAACATAAACTGCCTTCCTATTTTTCAGAATTCTTGACCAACTAAGTTGCCCCCTGACCACACAGACATCTGCTTCTCCTAGTTCACTCAGTGCTTCTAACCCTGGTCCCTACCACACATGTGCTGTTAAGACCGACATGATGCAGTGGGCTCTTTCCATACCCAGCTCTCTGGACCACAATCTCCAAGGCACAGAGCCAGGCTCTCTTCCTTTCCAAAGCTCACCCCAAACTTTCCGCTTTGCTTTGTATGATGATTATAGCTCAGCTCTGCACATGTGGACTCTGGATATGTTTCCAGCTTCTTGACTCTTCTTGGAATTGAATTGAACGTTTATTTAACTTTGCTCTTTCATAATTTTTCTTTTTCTGAGTTTGACAGTATATAGAGTCATTTGTTTTTTAAAACTTCTAAGTAACTCCTTGTTGTTTTGTTTTTTCCTATTGGAACCAGCATTAGGAGATACTTTCATATGAAATAAGAATTAAACTTAATGGTCCACTAACTGCTTTGGTGCTGGCTTCATGAAGCTTCTCAGGTTGGGAGTCCACTGGGCATTCACATCCAGCCAAGGGCCAGACCACAGTGGCTCAGTGAGATCTCTCTGCCTTGCAGAAATGTTCAAATGTTGAAAGAGCCTTCAACGATTATCACATTTTCTTCAAAGTAGTAACAGCACTTCCTACATTTAAGCCTTCATAGTTTGTATTCTCAAACTCTGGAATTCAAAGAAGATAATAAAGTTTAAGAAGTTGTATGAAAGGAACTGAAAATTCAAATCCCAGTTACTAGCTGAGAAACACTGAGTAAGTCTTTCTCCTTCCTCTTTATCCATCATATATATAAAGTGGGGATAGGGATGTCTATGTCACAGGACCACAGGAAAGATTGATGATAATATGAGCAAGGTGCCCATAGCCATGACTGGTCCATGGAAGGTGCTTAATCAAGAATTATAATTATTAATATTTTCCATCTTTTAGGTAGGTATAATTTATTTTCCTGTGATGAGTCTGCACTTTCTTTGCTTTTGACTGGCAATTTATGAGCTTAGTATCCTGACACTGGTTAGCTCATGCTGACCGAGAGCTGTGATCAACAGTTATAGATGTCTGTACTTGAAATCAAGAAAATAAATTATTTCAGGGGATATGGCGGACCAAATATTTCACAAGATGAAGCCCACAGGTGAAAGATTACACAAGTGTGTGATGACAAGTGGGTGTTATTAAAGCGGTGGGGTTTGGAGGTCAGTGTCTGACCACCAGTGAGCCTGTGAACTGCTCTGAGGTTTGGGCTCATCATCTGAGAAATGAAGATAATATATTCTGCCTTCCCCAGAGTTACTGTGATGACAAACATTTAGATAATACATAAAATTCCTAGCACTGGCCCAAGACCCAGTAGGGTCACCACAAATGATCATTCTCAACTTTGCCTTTGTGGTAAAATGGTGGGAAGCACAGTTCTACCCCCACACTTGCTCACCAATGCACACACGCATGGGAAGGAGTTTTATTTCCGAGAATGACGGTGCCATATATCACTAATAGCGGGTGATTAGGTTAGGCTGCAATCCTGAGTCCAGGGGACTCAGTGCCTGCTTCCAGAGATCTAATTAATCTCACAACTAAACAGGAGGACACTCTTAAAATTACTTCAGAAAGCATTTTTCATTTTTTCCTTCTATGGGCATTATTAACTTTTAAAATGTACTTTGTTTTAGCTGAGTGCATCCCAGCCTCCTCTGCCAGCCACCACCTCGCCTCTTGTATTGATGGGCTCCTTAAATCCTCACGAAGCTCGTTTTTGTGTCCATCAGCATTCAAAATCTCCCCTTTCTGTCCTTGCAAGAAAAGTGCTTCTAAGAGCTGGGGGAGGAGTGTGCTGGGAAAAAAGGCTCAGAATTATCCTGGCTGAATTTGGCATTTGCTACAATCTTTGATCTCGGATGCAGTAACGTGTCAGCCAGACCAAAGTCATTTTATATAGAGGTCTGCATAAGCGAAGTGGAGGGACTTCATGGTTAATTGATTAAAATGGTCCAAAGAAGGTGTGAGATCAAAGGGCTGCTCACTGGTTTTATGTTTCCCTGGGGTCCCGCAGGCCAAGTGGGTGACACAGATGACCTTGGGCGTGAGAGTATTCAAATGCTGGTGTTTGTTTGTTTTATTCCAAAACACAATTTGTGTTTCCCAGGGCTTCCTGATGACAGGTTGCATTGTGGGCTCCCCACGGCCCTCCTCTATGTTTAGGGGGGCCTCAAGTGGAACAGCAACCATGAGTTGGAGGGCATGACCCTGTCATGCTGCCACCATTGCCTCTTTCTGCCAAACCCCAAGGAAAAAGACTCCTTTACATTACTGGAAGGCCAAGACCACAATTTTCTCTTTATCTTTTTTTTTCTTTTTTCCAGTAAGGGTCAAGAAAATGTTGTCACAGTGTAGGATCAGTGCCTGGAACTGAGACGAAAGAGAGCCTAGAAAATGTCTCCTTGTTCCTAATTGTCCTGATAAGAGCAGCAGGAATCTGCTGGGCAAACGTGTTTATCAAAAGACTCCAGGGATTAAAAACGTAGCAAAGAAGGAAGAAGTAATAGTAAGAGAGGATCTGCTGCCCAGAGAAGCATCATAAACTATCATTGGTGACACTGAGCATTCGCAGTGGAACAATAGTTACCATTTATCAAGTTGCTGCAATTTATCCGGCATTAGCTAGTGCTAAGTGTAGCACATCCCTTGCAAATTCTCATTAATCTTACTTCCTAATAGACAGAACTGAGGCCAGAGACCATAAAGATCCCTTCAGATCACACAGTTTGAGCTTGGATTTGAAACTGTGTTGG
The DNA here is from genome assembly GCF_008728515.1 of Papio anubis. Taxonomy (NCBI): domain Eukaryota; kingdom Metazoa; phylum Chordata; class Mammalia; order Primates; family Cercopithecidae; genus Papio; species Papio anubis. Next base: position 166,060,115 of record NC_044978.1, on the reverse strand, counting down.
TCTGGCTCTGAAGTACACACCTCGATCATCCTGTGATGGGCCCAATTGTGTCCACCAAAAATTCATGGGTTGAATCTCCAATCCCAAGTTCCTCAGAATGTGACTGCAATTACACAGAAGGCTTTAAAGAGGTAATTAAGTTAGGATGAGGTCATTAGAGTGGTCCAACTTCATTATAACTGGCATCCTTAGAAGAAGAGGAAATTTGGACACAAACTGTTACAGAAGGAAGAGCCTGTGAAGGCAGAGCGAAGACAACCATCTACAAGCCAAGGAGAGAAACCTCAGAAGACATCGACCCTGCTGAAACCTTGATCTTAGGCTCTAGCCTCTAGAACTTTGAGAATGTAAGTTTCTGTTGCTAAGCCACCCAGTCTGTGGTCCTTTGTTACGGCAACGCTGAGAAAACCTAATGTATACCCTTAGGCTATGTCTAATTTCCCAGAGGAATGACCCAGGAAGGCAGGTGCTTAAGAAATGCCCTTCCATTTCCAACTTGCTGGGTGTAAGACACAAACAATGCAGTTATCAAAGAATTATGTGTGTGAGGTTTTTTTGGGGGAAGTGGTAATCGAGTACATTTCCTGCTGAAATAATATTGTTTTTTCTATGTGTGAAACATAGTGAGAAATTTTACATCCTTTGAGAAGCCGTCTATAACCCCACACCACCCAAATAATTTAGATGTATCTCTTTTTTTGCTATCTGAATATCTGATGTGTATCTCCTCCCTAGCACTTAGCAACCCTCTCTGTAGTTGCTAACTCTCTGCATCCTATACTGTAAATACCTTGAGATCTTGAATTTGTCTTTTTCAGGTTTATGTTCCCAGGAACAAGTAACAAGCTTTATTCAGGAGAGTTACATGAAACAATAAAAGTGGAAAGACAGACATGTCTGAATGAGGACATACTTTACCATGATTATCTAGTCAGATGCCACTGTCCTGCCAGTCAGCTCAAGATGACATTCTTAGAGTTAAGAACACAAAGAAAGGGCTCGAGTTACTAAATGAAGGAGCATGTGGATTTTTTACCTTGTTGGAAGAAATGACAGTCTAGGTTCTTAACACGCAGAAAGCAGGAAAAAAAAAAAAAAAAGAAGGCAGTAACCAGGCAGAAAGCAGCTGGGAGAAGGGAAGCCAGGCAACGTGACTGCCAAGGGCGCCAGTCCAAAGTGGGCAAGATGTGGGTGAGGGGAAGACCAGAGTGGGTCCCTCAGCCTGGCAAGGCTGACACCAAAGCCCATACTAACACCCACCACTCTGTCATCTGCCAGGGCACTGTAATTTTAGAGACTTATATGCACCTCACACTTTTCCCTTTTCTTCTTTTCTCTTGCCCTTTTCTCTCTTGTTTCCTCCAATTTTGTCTTTTTATATCCCTTAGAATTTAGTGAACACTCTGTTGGAAACATCAGTCTTCTTCACTTGTGCTCAGATAAACCATGGACTGTAGCTGTGTTGACGTAGAGTCTGGCATTTTCTACAAAGGGCAGGCTCCTTGTATGGGAAGAGTGCTATGAGTCCCCAAAGCAAAAGGCCCACCTTGCTTTTCAACAGCCACACCAAACTTGTCAAGCTTTGCTAAAAGCTACAGAGAGTTATGTGTTTTGTCTTAATAAAAGCGATCCTGTTCTTCTGTGTGAATCTTAGAGATCAGTGTTACAAGTTCTCAACAGCTGTCTTATCTTAGTAAGGGGTGGGGTGTCCGCTAAGGAAAGGCTATTTTTAGATTTCAGTCAGGTAAATATATGAATAAGCTTACCACACAGCTTTTAGGACCCCTTTCTTTCTCACTCGGCTCTTGTTCCTCTGTTACCCAAGCTGGAACATTTGGACTGTGAATTCCACCATGAAAGTTTGTATCTGTGATGGTTAATACTGAACTTGACTGGATTGAAGGATACAAAGTATTGATCCTGGGTGTGTCTGTGAGGGTGCTGCCGAAGGAGATTAACATTTGAGTCAGTGGGCTGGGAAAGGCAGACCCACCCTTAAGCTGGGTGGGCACCATCTAATCAGTTGCCAGCATACCTAGAATACAAAGCAGGCAGAAAAACATGAAAAGACTAGGCTGGCCTAGACTTCCAGCCTACATCTTTCTCCTGTGCTGGATGCTTCCTGCCCTTGAACACTGGACTCCAAGTTCTTCAGTGTTGGGACTCAGACGGGCTCTCCTTACTCCTCAGCTTGCAGACGGCCTATTGTGGGACCTTGTAATTGTGTGAGTTAATACTTAAATTATTATCTATCTATCTATATATCTCTATATATATATATGAGGATTATATATATATAAAATCCTTAATAGGATATATATATAATTAGTATATATATTAGTGTGTATATATATTCTATCATATATATATCCTATCTATGTATATACAATATATATATTATTAGTTCTCTCCCTCTAGAGAATCCAGACTAATACAGTGTCTTCTCTTTTACAGTCTTAGAACCTGCCAAGGAAGGTTTTGCAGTGCCTTTTACATGCTGTGCTAAATCCAATGCCCATGCCACATTCCTTTTCCTTGATATAAAGGCAACTTGAAGATGGTATACTATTGATAAGGGGTCACACGTACCCTCCACTCATTTCTCTATGTAGCCATCCAGTGAACAGTCACTGCACAAGAACTCCATTGGCTCTGTTGGATGACATGCTAAGAACAGGATGGACACCAAAGAGTAGAGCTCAACAGATCCAGATCTAAAGTAGCAAACAAGCCAGGGGTGGAGACTTCAAATCCTAAACAGTAATGCAAGGGTTCCACAAACATAAAATATCACAAACATAAGTCTTTAGAAGCAACTTTTGATTCTGTACCAAGAAAATGACATGGACAAGAAATAAAACGTTTCATGATAGAGTCAGGTTTAAAGCTGCTGTTTGTGTGGATCAGCAAAAGGAACATTTTTAACAGGGGTAATAGTCAATGGGCAAAGGAAGTCCAGCAAGAGATAATTTTCTTTTTTCTTTTGAGATGGAGTCACTCAGGCTGGAGTGCAGTGGTGCCATCTCAGCTCACTGCACCCTCCATCTCCTGGATTCAAGAGATTCTCCTGCCTCAGCCTCCTTACTAGCTGGGACTACAGGCATGTGCCACCACCCTAGGCTAATTTTTGTATTTTTAGTAGAGACGGGGTTTCTCCCTGTTGGCCAAGCTGGTCTCAAACTCCTGACCTCAAGTGATCCACCTGCCTTGGCCTCCCAAAGTGTTGGGATTACAGGCATGAGCCATCATGCCCAGCCCAGCAAGAAATAATTCTGTCAGGAAAGAAGGATGCTCAGATGAGGGGCTTATCTTTGTCTGTTTGTGCTGCTATAACACAACACCATAAATTGGGTAGCTTGTAAACAACATAAATTTATTTCTGACTGTTCTAGAGGCTGGGAAGCCCAAGATCAAGGGAGACTTCATGTCTGATGAGGGCCTGCTCCCTGGCTCATAGATTGTGCCTTCTTGCTGTGTCTGCATGGTAAAAGGGGTGAGAATTTTCTAGTCCTTTTAAATAAGAGCATCAATCTCGTTCATGAGGACTTTACTTCCACGTTCTAATCATCCTCCAAAAGCCCCACCTATTATCATCACACTGGGGTTTAAGATTTCAACATATAAATTTTGGGGAGACACAAATATAGTAAAAGCAGAACAAGATGATGTGAAATGGTTCATGTAGTGGGCTGAATAGTGTGCCCTCCACCAAACTCATATCTATCTGAATCTCAGAAAGTGACCCTATTTGGAAATAAAGGCTTTGCAAACTTCATTAGTTAAGATAATGGACTATGGTGGGCTCTAAATACAATGAATGATATTATTGGGGAAAAAAAAAGAAGAGAGGATACACAAAGAGACACAGGTCAGAGGCCATGTGAAGATGGAGGAAGAGATTTGAACAATGGGTCTACAAGCCCAGGAGTGCCAAGGGATGCTGGGAGCCCCCAGGAGTTAGGAAGACTCCAGAAGGATTCTTCCCTAGAGCCTCCAAATGGAGCATGGTCCTGCTGACACCTTGATTCTAGCCTCCAAAGCTGTGACAAAGTGAATTTATCTTGTTTTAAGCCGCTTGTTTGTAATAATTTGTTATGGAAACCTTGGTAAACTAATGCAGTTACGTTCATGCAGATTAAGAGTCTTACTCTGTAGTTAGACGCACTAGGAATTATATCACAGCTCTGCCACTTCCTAGCTGGGAGACTTTGGACAGGTCAACTTACTTCTCCACACTTTAACTTCCTTAGCTATAATATGGATGGATAATAATGATCACATGTGGCTTCTGTGAGAATTTAATGAACTAAAATATACAATGTGCTTCACATTGTACCTGACACAGAGTAAGCACTCCACCCATGTTTCTTATAATCTCCACTATCATTATTTTTAATAATATCACACTGAGTGTTCTCTATATTTGAAGCACTATGATGGATGCTACAGGCAATATGAAATTTAATAAGATATTTCTTACCCTTAAATTACTTTCTTAGTCAGCTCAGGCTGCTATAAAAAGTACCATAGACTGGGTAGATTAAAAACAGACACTTATTGCTCACAGTTTTGGAGGCTCAAAGTCCCAGATCAAAACGCTGGCAGATTTGGTTCCTGGTGGAGGCCAGATTCCTGGTTTGTAAATAGCCACCTTCTCACTGCAAGCTCACATGGCTTTTTCAATGCTTGGGCATATGGAGAGATAGGGACAGAGAAGTGAGAGGAGCAAGAGGAGGGAGGGAGGGAAGAGAGGGACAGTGGGCAAGAGGGAGAGAAGAAGGAGAGAGGGAGACAAGAGGGAGAGAGGGAGATACTTGGGTCTTCTTCATGATCTCATAAGGACACTAATCCTATCATGCGAGTCACACCCTCATGATCTAATCTAAACCTAATTACCTCCCAAAGGCTCCACCTCCAAATACCATCCCATTGGTGGGTAGGGCTTCAACATATGCATTTGGGGGGTGGACACATTCAGCCCATAACAATTGTTAAACTAAAAAGAATTCGATTATCCACACCTCCACAAGGCACTACAGTGAAAACTTCAACAGGATGTTATCTATTGATCTTTTACGATAAATGTTAGATTTTCTAAAATAAAATCCACAAAATGACATTTTCTTTTCTCTAACATTCTCACTTCTGTTTTATGCAGGATGCTGCAAGGGTATATAGACACATGAGAGACCTCTTGTGTTAGAAAATGCAGGAAATATTTGGCTCTAAGACTAGTGTTACTGGCAAAGAGCAAGTTGAGACACAGCTGAATACAGCCAGTGGGGGGAAAAGAAAATGTCTGGCAGGCCAGCATCACTCAGACCAGGTTGGATCTTGATCGGTTTCTTAGGATCATTGTTCAACTCTTGCCAGACTGTGCCTTTATGGATAAAGTCAAACTAAATGTTTTAACAAGTGGTTAAAAAGCTGAATTTTCAAACCTGTTAAGTCATTGCTTCTTTCCATCCGGAAGAGACTGGGAGGCAGCTCTCCTGTCAAAGTCTGGCTGGTGAATTCCTCAGGGTCGCTCTCACAGTGCACAGAGCTATTCATCATTTTAGCGAGCATCCTTAGAGGGGAGCCCCAGTGATTTACATGCTACAGATAAATTATGATGCCTCTCATGATGTTATCATCATTTCAGCTCACGGATTTGAACACTTTCTGGGAGAGGACTTTTTTCACCCTTTCTTAAATGATGAACAACTCCCAGACAGATTATATTGTAGTTGTCAAGTAAAAAGATATACGTATGTTTTCTTAAAGATAAACAGCTCAGCCACCACCACTAGTCAGCCCAGCAACAGGAAAACATTGTCCACTGAGAGTTAACTGTTTATCCCACCTGGAAAACATCAAACTTTCCTGGTCTTTTAGTCTTATTCTATTTAATGGTCCATTTTCTCCTGTAGTTTTGCCTGGCTATTTTGTTTCCAACAGGATATAAGCTAGTTCAAGCCAAAAGCCTCCTTCTTTATTCCAATAAATTTGCAAAGTAGCACAGCTCAGATTTAACTTCATTTTACCTTGAATAGTTCCAGTCTCCCATTCTGTCCCATGCCACAAGCCAGTGGACGGAACAAAGATTTTCCTCTCTTCAAGGCTATCTTGTAAGATTCACGTGACTTCTGTGGGTGGTCCACTCTACCACAGTCTTTGGGTACTAGAACATACATTTCTAAAACAAGTATGGTAGGCCAAATAATACCTCCTTCTCAAATATGTCCATGCCCTAATCCCTGGAACCTGTGGAATGTGCTACCTGGCAAGGGGGAATTAAGATTTCAGGTAGAATTAAGTTAGCTAATCAACTGTTCTTGAGGTGAAAAGATGAGCCTGGATTATCCAGGTGGGCCCAGTATAATCACGGGAATCCTTAAAAGTGGAAGAGAGAGGCAGGACTTTCCCTCTGGAGTGATGTGATATGAGAAAGTTTCTACTGACTATTACTTGCTTTGATGATGACAGGACAGCCACAAGCCAAGGAAGGTGAGGAGCCTCTAGCAGCTGCAAAAGGCAGGAAAATGGATTTTTCCTGAGAACCTCCAGAAAGAAACGCGACCCTGTGGATGCCTTGATTGCAGCCCAGTGAGAAACACTTCATGCTACTGACCGCCAGAACAGTAAAATAATGAATGTGTGTTGTTTTAAGCCACCATGTTTGTGATAATTTGTTAAAGCAGAAATAGGAAACATAGCAGAAAAGGAAGCATAAGATTTTAATTTTCTTTCATTTTGAACAACCAGCATATCTTTGTGCTGCTATAACTAAATACCAATGACTGGGTAACACATAAAGAATGGAAATTTATTTTTTACAGTTCTGGAGGCTGAGAAGTCCAAGATCAAGGCACTGGCAGGTTCAGTTGTCTCATGAGGGCAGCTCCTCTAGAGGGAAGAAACGCTGTGTGTTCACATGGCAGGGGGTAAGTGATTGAACTGTGTGAAGCTTCCTCTATAAGGGACTTAGTCCCATTCCCAAGGGAGGAGCCCTAGCGGCCTCATTACCTCTTAAAGGCCCCATTGCTTAGTACTATCACATTGGCAATGCCTGCATTTTGGAGAAACCACACTGAAACCACAGCGAGCCCAGAGCTGGCATAGAGCAACTAGCTAATAAACGTTGGCTGAATGAACGATTTGTGTCCAACTATCCCAAGGCAAACTCCCTCTCACTGTCAAAGTCACCGATTCCTCTTCAGTGCACTGGCTTCTTAGTTCCCCTCTGTAGGGGCTTCTCACTCTCCCTTCACTTCCACAACAGTTCATGGCTACTATTCCTTGAGCTCCATTGAGCCAATCTGCTCACTTTGCCAGCTCAACCCCTGCTCTGATTTTCTTAGTTGATCCATCAGTACTTGAAAAGGAAGCAGTAAGGTCTTTCCAACTTCCCTAGCCTCATTCCTACTTTTTGCTTTATACTTGGTGTTCAAACCCTCTAAAATGCCTGGGGTTTCCAAATACATCATTTGTTTCATACAGTCATAACATGTGTGCTGTTTGGGGAAGGGAGGTTGTTTGATTTTTACGTGTGTGCTGGGAATGTTCCTGTTCTTTTGGTTCAGGTGACAAACTCATATTTGTCCTTCAAAAATTACACCATGGGCCGGGGGTGGTGGCTCACACCTGTAATCCCAGCAGTTTGGGAAGCTGAGGTGGGCGGATCACCTGAGGTCAGGAGTTTGAGACCAGCCTGGCCAACATGATGAAACCTCATCTCTACTAAAAATACAAAAATTAGCCAGACACAGTGGGGTGCACCTGTAGTCCCAGCTACTTGGGAGGCTGCGGCTGGAGAATTGCCTGAACCTGGGAGGTGGAGCTTGCAGTGAGCTGAGATTATGCTACTGCACTCCAGCCTGGGTGACAGAGTAAGACTCTGCCTCAAAAAAAAAAAAAAAAAAATTACACCATGTAGTACTCCCAGGAGAATTCTTTGATTTCCTAATGTTATTCAAATCTTCTACTTATAAGCTTCTTTACTATGTTATTGGCACACTTATTGCTCACTGTGTATGTAACTGGGCCTCCTCCTTTTCTGCCCTCATTTTAGTGTCTACAGCCTCATGTCTACAAACAATGTGTATTACAGCAGGCTTTTAATCACTGTGTCATGAGTTAACAAATAGGTCATATTTAAGAATTTTATCTTTAGAATTTTAAAGAAGGCATTTGATTTACATTACGGAGAAAAGACATAATTTTCACATTGGAGAGAGGAGACTTCTGTCATAGTGCACTGAAATATAGGAAGGCAAAAACATCTTTATTTTTTAATAGTATATATTTTTCACAAATAAAGGTATCAGTATAGTGTTAGGAAAAAAAATGTGCCTAAGTGTTTCCAGTTGTGAGGTTGGGGCTGAATTACTTAGTGTCTGGTATTCAATTCAGAGTAGATGTTTTACATGATTAAGATTTTATAGTGTGTTTTCTTTAGTACAAAGAAAAGAGGAAAAACAAAAGAATTCCTAAAGCTAGTTAATTGCATTTAATGGAATTGCTTAAAATTACTGGCTTGTAAGACAGTAGATTTTGAGGAAAACATTACTGCTCTTACTTTTTCCCCTTGCATATCTGTTAAAAATCTCTTTGAAATGAACATAGGTTGAAAGAAAGAGGTTAAGGTCAAGTTTATATAACTGAATCATCTGACTAGATGATTATTTTGGCTGTCCTCATGATTGATTTTTCTGTGTCATTCAGAATTAATCAGGAGAAAACTCAGGTAATCAGATCAGCTGAGCCAAGCCCGGTTTGATGACCATATGTGACATGGCTAAGGAGTTATTTCTTCACATGCCATGTCCACTGATCATCAACCAAAAGGGGAATCACTGGGTTTTCCTCTGGGACCTGTGATTAAGTGGATAGAGGGGAACTCAGTCTTAGTTGCATTAGAGTCTAACAGAAACAGCAACTATACACTTTGCAAATGGTCAAGATCACGGAACTTGTTTTCAGGATATTACAGGCTAATTTGAAACCAGAGTTCACGACTGCATTTTTTTCAGTGAGGTAAATATTCCTAGAGATTCTAATTATTTTGTGAGTATCTCATCATTGGAGAAGAAGGGTCCATGAATCACAAAGAAAATATTCTTGCTAATACTATTTCAAAGAAATTCTGTATGAAAAGAGTTTGCAAAGATGTAAACCTTGACAGACAAGCACTGGGTGGTCAGATTTAGCAAATAAGGACATTCAGTGAAACTCGAATTTCAGATAAACCACAAGTTTTCAAGCACAAAGCTTTCCCATGTAGTGCATGAGATATACTTTCGCTGAAAAACGTGTGGTTTATCTGCTATTTAAATTTAGCTGGACATCTCCATGTTATCTGACAAACTTCACAGGTAACCCTCGGGGATATACTATCTTTAATGTCTTCAAACAACTGCAATTTTAGCAGCGAGTATGTGAAACCAACTAAATGTTCTTTTAATGACCATCTTTAATTATTTGATTAGAGGAGTTATAATTTAAAGATGATGAATATGGGTGAAAGCTCAAATGTGTTTACTGAAAAAGTTAGTATAGTTTGGAAAGAAGATGACACTAAGTAATGACTCTGGGAATTGTGCCGGAAAAATTTGTAACAGTTGCATAGTACTTTGTATTCCACTTGATGTATTAGATGGGATTACTGCCATACACTGAGAAGAAAAATATACCTTGTGGATATTTTGGTGGCTAAGATGATAGAACGAACTTGTTCAAGGAAATGTGGGAGTAGAAGAGGAAGCTTAGGGTTGGAGTTCATCAGAATAGCAATTATCCAAGCGGGTCAATTTTTTTAGGAAAATATATTTTGATAATTGAAGTCCAGGAGGAGACCACCTGACTAATCCACAATGACCTTCAAAATGTAAATACCCAAGTGATTTATGTCATTTTTAAACTCTGTGTCTCCAGTTAATGGCTATTCTTTGGATTATTTGGGAGAAAAACAGCTGGTTCTTATAATTATTAGGGGATTTGGATCAATAGAAAGAAGACGCTCTGTTCTTTTAAACATTTCTTATGCAACATCATATACAACCCACTGCCTGCCCTCACCCCTCCCCTGGCCCTCTGGCTATCATATCACTCTCCGACTTTTAATCACAGACTCTGTCTATGTAACTCTACAAAAGTCCAGCCAAAGAGCCAAATATTTAGCCAGTCCTCTGGATATTCTGTTCTCAGCATTTCAAATATCATTTTGTTGAAAAACATCTGGGTCTTTGGCCATGACAAAATGAGTTGTATCTTTCTTCATCAAGGATACTTGGCCTCATATAGCCAGAGAAATAAATTAACAGGACCAAAAGATGCCTAAAAGTATCATCTGAGGAATCTCTTGTTTCTAAACAGTTAACATGTAAATCAGGGTTTCTCAATAGCAATAGCGGCACTGTTGACATTTTCGACCAGATGATTCCTGGTCATGGGGGGCTGTTCTGCACATGGTTGGATATTTTGCAGCATCCCTGCAAAATAGATGCCATGAAGGATCTTTGCCTCCCAGTCGTGACAATGAAAATGGTCTCCAGACATTGCCCAATACCCTCTGGGGAGAACAGTTGAGAACCACTAACCTAAAGTATTCAGTTTCGATAGTCTTATCCTGTGCCAACCAGCCTAGAAGGTAACTATTGAAGCTGAGTTTAGTTTAGAGAGAGTAACAGAGTGCCAAGAATGGACATGGGATAGGACAGCAGAGAGCAGAAGCATAAAGCCGTAGAAATAGCCATAGCCAGCCGGGTGCTGTGGCTCACGCCTACAATCCCAGCACTTTGGGAGGCCGAGGCGGGTGGATCACGAGGTCAAGAGATTGAGACCATTCTGGCCAACATGGTGAAACCCCGTCTCTACTAAAAGTACAAAAATTAGCTGGGTGTGGTGGCACGTGCCTGTAGTCCCAGCTACTTGAGAGGCTGAGGCAGGAGAATTGCTTGAACCCGGGAGGTGGAGGTTGCAGTGAGCCAAGATTGTGCCACTGCACTCCAGCCTGGCCACAGAGCGAGACTCCGTCTAAAAAAAAAGAGAAAAAACCATAGCCATTTCTTTCATGTGTTCATTCTACACCCATTCATTCATTCATTTGTTCTTTTGACAGATACATATTGAAGGCATACCTAATAGAAGAAACTGTTCTGAAGTCTGGTTATTCAGCAAGAAAGAAAACACAAATTTTATGTTCTCATGGAGCTTATATTCAAACGGAGTGTGGGGGACTTGAATAAGAAGGCATCTAACGTACCTGGTGTTCACAGATGCTAAGATGAGAAGCAGTGAGAGAAAAAGAGAAAGATTCATGAGAGAGGGTATTCCTCAGGGTCTGGTTAGGAAAACACCCAGCAATTTCAAGAGTAGAATGTTACAGAGGGAATGGATTGACAAGGTATAGGAGGAACACAAAGGCTACAAAAGTGAAAAGAGAATGCAGAGATAACACAGAGATAGTAGCTTCAGAAAGTTGCTGCGACTCCCTTCCAGGGCTGGGGGTACAAAGGCAACAGGATCAAGTTGTTAGAGCCTTGAACTTAGTAAAGATTCCGGTGGCGCTGGGATCCAGACCACTGAGGAGGTGGAGATGGCCCTGCCTGCCATTGTGTGTGGCTGTGGAACTGAGGTTAGAAGTCCTGGAGCAGCTGGGTGGCTGACCGAGTGGAGATGGTATCTCTGAGGAACATGCTAAGGCTGCTGCAGAAAGTTTGGAACAAATCTGTTCACTGTAACCACCTGCTGAGCTGGCCTGACACCAACAGGACCAGCAAGCCAACAAAAGAGAAGAAAATTTTCTCAGCAGCTCACCTGCTTTCCAGTCTGCTGCCAGCACCCTCTTGGCAGAGTTTATTAGGGAGCCAGCGGCATAGGGGAGATGCTGTCTACAGAGACCCAGCGCCAGCATTACAAAGTAGAGTGTGAAAGGGAGGGTTGAGGCTGAGAAACAGAGCTTCATAACCAGCGCAGGGAGGCTGCTCTTATACAGCAGGCCCTTCAAGCCTACCCCACCCTGATTCGGAGAACGTCTGGGTCATTTTGCTCTGTGCATGAAAATGCTTCAGGAGAATCGTCCCCCACAGTGTGAACTCCTTCTGTGAACCTTTGGTATAATGCTTATAATGCTTGTAGCATTAGTGACTTTTTCAGCTTGGGTAATTCTAATTACTAGTGTGTGTGTGTGTGTGTATGTGTGTGTGTGTGTGTGTGCATACTTGTTCCACATTCAATCTGATTTTAATAAATATTAACTAGGTGCCCGCTAAGTGCAGAGCTCTGCATCAGATGCTACATGAGACCCAAAAGAATTAAACCTTGTCCCTAAAGTACTCAGAATATCGATTCCTGTGTGTGCCAGCTGGCACATATCACTATTTTAAAAAGGTCTTTTTTTTTTTTTTAATTTATTGAGGTCTTTTGAATCCTATTCATCTCTGTTTTTAAAGATATTAGCGATGCACATCTCCTCCTACCCCACTTTAGTCCCCAGCTTTATCTCTTTTATGAACGGTATTAAATAGAGTTCCTCCCAGAAGCAATCCTTTGGTAGAAATTGTATAAAGAGAGAAATTAACTCTTTCAGACTCCCCGGGTGCTATTGCTAAATGTTCTATAAAACTCTTTCCTAATTACTACCTGGAGAGAGACTTGGCATCTGGAAAATAGCATCCAATACGTATGCATTTATTTTCCTCCTTGTTATGTCATGGAGGGACATGAGTGCAACACACTGAAAATAAAGAAGACTAAGGGATGCTTGTTCATAAATAAGAATAAGATAAGGGGATAGGCTGGGGCATTTTAGTCTCCCAACACACTTTGAAGGTTTGGCTTCTTAGATAGCCTGAGCATGGATTCCTGCCTTCTACTCCTGTAGAAGGGGAAGGGGGTGGAGCCTGCTGTGACACTAACTTTGGTTGTTAATGGTGGCCTTCTTTAGCCTGTCTCCAAGAACACTGATACTGCTACAAGTCATGTGCTGTTAACCAAGCATTTTGCCCCTTTCCTTTTGAAGTGGCACTCTGTTAAATATTAATATTTTCTTCCCTTGTTGCTTAAAAATGTTTTCAAGGCCTATGAATACTTTGGGCAACATTGGTGGTTTTTCATGCTTCCTCCTCTAGGTTTTTAGGGAGAAATGCCTACCCTGTTCTTTGAATTGCTTCATTATTGTTATTCTCGAAATCTTTTCCACATACTAAAGATCCTAAGAATTTTAAGCTCAGACTTTTGCCTCTGTAAATACATTTTTTTAAATAGTAGCATAATATTACCCATGGATCACAGGATTCCTAACCATAGCTCTACTTGGCAGTCAGTCCATCCCCAAAAGACCATCATGGACCACACACCGAATGTTCTACATAGGTTGGGAAAAATCTAATGTTAAATATAATACAAAGAGACAACCAGTGATAAAGTTTAAATCCTGAGTCTCCAAGCACATTTTCTTTGAGGGATTCCTTTTTCTTTAGTTTGAGGTAAAAGACTCCAGCAGGAAGGCTCTCTCTTGACATCCAGAAGCCGTACTCGTAGTGCTCTTGGGTGTAGGTGTCATGAAAATGCAAACTGTCTCTTACACGTGGTCAAAAACAATGTTTCAAAGCAGCCCAGCAGATGTATTAGGCTACAGTCATTCTCCTCTGCTTAGCATTTGGTCAAGATAAGCATTTCCGGTCAATGCTGATTGCATTTAGCCTGACCATGTTTTTGTACGTTTCAATGCTGATGCTATTTTCTCCTTTTAATCGTACAAATATATAACAATAAAGAAAAGAATTTTGCTAGCAGTTGAATTACAAAATGTGTTCAACACTCCATTAATAAAATCTCTATCTTGTTCAACATCTCCAGTAAATAGCCTTTATATATTTCCTCTCTTCAATTTGCCAGCTGACAATAGGAAACATTAGCTGGAGTTGAATGTGGGAAAGCAAAGTAAAAGAGATAGTTATCCACTGCCATCTAGTGGCTAAAACCTAAACTTCGACCAAAGTTTTTGGATCCTTCTAACATGATAGAGAAATAAATATTGGTACATATTTGCACATTTTAAAAGTCTTAATTCTTTTAAATTTTTGAATAAAAATCTGAACAGATAACAAACACATTAAATTAAGTTAATTTTAACTCCATTACTCATATCTCAACAATAAGACAGGCAAGATAGTCATGTGGAACAAAAAATGAAAGCAAGAACTGACAAGAATTGGGTTATCTTCCCAAGGAAGACAGCTAATCAGGAAGGTTTTACCCTAGCTTAGACCCTAATCTGAAAATGATAGATATCACTGATGGAGCCAATTTGTTAATTTACCTTTGTTTCACTCTTCGGAGCTATCTTATTCCCAGCATTAATCTCTTTCTTTAAACCAATGTGGGAACCAAAAACCAAAGTCAGCCAATGCCTCTTAGAAGCAAACAAGTATTTTAGAGATTCTAGCATTGAAAGTTAAGAGTTTGGGAACACAGATTAACCTTTTTACAGACTTTTGATATTGTTATTCCAGGCTGCCCTACTGGACAACTAGAATTTACTCCAAATACGGAGAAATCAAGTGTACTATTCTCTAGAGAAACAGAATCAATAATGTGTGTGTGTGTGTGTGTGTGCGCGCGCGTGTGTGTAGAGATATTTAAGGAATTGGCTCATGTGTTTATGGAGGGTGCCATGTCCAAAATTTGCAGAGCAGAACCCCAGAGCCAATGCTGTGGTTCAAATCTGAAGGCTGTCAGCTGTAGATTTCCCTCTTGCCTCAGGGAAGGTCATTCTTTTGTTCTATCCAGGCCTTCAACTGACTGGGTGAAGACTACCCACCTTATGGAGGGCAATCTGTTTTACTCAAAGTCTACTGATGTCAATGTAAGTCCCACACCAAAACAGCCTCACAAAAACATCCAGAATAATGATTAACCAAGTATCTACGCACCATGGCCCAGCCAAGTTGACAAATAAAATCAAACATCACACCAGGTGAAATGTACAGAGTGAGAAATGAAAGATATGGGATAATTTGTGAAAAGTTTCAAAATGTGCTTATCATTCACCGGAATAAAATGATTGCTTTATGTCAGAGGTTCTAAACAGCACCTGTCTTTTTACCACTGACACTTCAAACACCATTAGAGGTACTTGATCATTTGACCCAAGTGGTACAGCAGCTTGGATAGCAGTCTGGAACTGTTGCAAGTGGCACAGCAGCTTGGACAGCAGTCTGGAACTGTTGCAGAGCCTTCTCTTTTCAAAACTAGTAGCTTTTAGGGTCTCTTGGTAAATGGGCTACAATAATGCACCCAAGTGTCAAACATGTTTTCTCCAACATCCAAAGAGGCCCACTAGGTGTTGTATCTCTTTTTTTGGTCGTAAGAGAGGTCAGATGCAACGTGTCTTCACCTATGTCAACATGCCCCACACCACTGGATCCCTAGAAATTGTACTGCGGTGGAGGTACTTCAATTTTGGTCAGATTTATTTTCCACATTCTGATATGTAAATATGTTCCCAGTAGATATAGAGTAGTTGTTACTTCTTGCTCATTAGGTCCAATCATCCAAATATCATCAGTGCAAACAGCCAGTGTAATTTTTTATGGAAGGAAAAGGCTAAGTTCCCATCAATTAAATTATGATGTATGGCAGGAGAGCCGATATACCCCTGAAGTGGGACAGTAAAAGTGTATTGCTGGCTTTGTCAGATGAAAGCAAACTGCTTCACCTAGTCTTTACTAATGGGTATTGGGCATAAAATCATTGGCCAGATCAATAGTTGCATACTAGGTACCAGGGAATGTGTTAATTTCCCCAAGCAATGAAACCTCACCTGGTATGGTAGCTGTGACTGAAGTCACCACCTGGTTTAGCTTTATGAAAATCCACTGTGCTTCTCCCAGTTTTATCAGTTTTCTATACTGGTCAAATAGGTGACTTGAGTGGAAATGTGATGGCAGTTATCACTTCCATATAATTTAAGTGCTTGTTGGTGGCATTCATCACTGATATCGTTCTCGGCATGTGATGCTGTTTTTGGTCTATTATTTTCCTAGGTAAAGGTTGTTTTAGTGGTTTTCCCCTGGCCTTTTCTACTACTTTTGTTGCTCTCACTTCACAGGCCAGGGAATGAATGTGAGAATTCTGCCAGTTTCTGAGAATGTCTGTTTAAATTATGCATCCCAGAAATGGGGAAATAATCACAGCATGGCTTCAGGGACTCACTGGAGCCACTGTGGGATAGACCTGAGCTACAACTCCATTGATCACCTGACCTTCAAAGCCCCTATGCCAACTGGTAGATCACAGTGACATTTTGGTCTCCTGGACCTAGTGCCAATGTTTGCCAACTCCTATACTAAAAAAATACAGTGTATTCATGTTTGAGCCTTTAAATTATGATTCCTTGTTGTTTGAAGGCTAACATAAGATTATATCCATTTATGCCTTCTTTTTTATAAACTGTGGTTTGACAGTCATCTATCTTGCCCCATGACTTTCTCTGACCAGTATGGCATTAGTAAACATGGCAAAAGAAAAGCTTGTGAAGAGCTTTAAGACATTGGTGCTTATCCTCTTGGAATGTTCCTTCTTGGAAGGAGGCTGGACTACCCTCAGATCACCATGCTGTGAGGAAACCCAAGCTCATCATGTGAAGCATGGAAGGGCAACAAGACAACTAGCTTTGAGCTAGATGCAGCCAAGTGAAAATCCCTAGCCAACACTGTGTGAAAAGAAACCACATAGCAAGCTTAGCCCTAATTCCTGACCCATGGATCATGAAAAGTAATAAATCGCCATTGTTTTAAGCCACTACGTTCTAGGGTGGTTTACTGTATGTAACAAGTAGATGAAACACGTTTTCCTTAAAGTTTTCCATATTAGTTTTCTAATCATTAGTTTTTCAGCTGCTGTCTTAATTTTTCTTATCAATTAATTACAGATTGTGGGCAAATTGTGGATACTTTCTGGGCTTCATTTGTCTGAACTTTAAAATAAGGGATCTCTGCTATTTGGCCCCTGAGTATATCTTTCAACTCTAAAAGATGAAGTATGGAAGGTAAATATTATTTTTTAATACACATTGTTTTAGAACATATCAAGTAATTTATTTGGATGATATGTTTTCTTTATTTTTCCCTTTCTGATAACTGGCTTTGAGAAACCAAACAATTAACTTTATAAATTTTCAAATAGTTACATTACAGGCTTTCTGTAATTAGGACTTACAACGGCATACTCGGTTATGAGAGAATTCCTTTTTATCATATAGGATAGGATGAGATAAGAAATACTCAAATGGAAAATATCTCTGATCAACCTTCTCTCGAGTATTTTAATTCTTAAGCTACACAGTAAGGTGCTTTAAAACCCCACCATAAAAAACTAATTAAAATTCTTCTATCTGAATTACAAAACTTCATGTTTGTGTTAAGAATGGAAACAATGCAGAGATATATAAGGAATAAAATTAATCTTTCCCCTGCTGTCTATTAATTACACTCTTCAGAAGAAAGTACTATGTTAAGCATTTCTCTAGACTCACAGGTAGCAGTAGATAGGTTAGACAGATTCATATGTAGACAAATGGGGATGGATAGAGGCAGACACATGGATAGGTCAGTAAATAGATATGTCTATATTTGTATGTTTATATATAAAAATATATATCCATTTTAGTTTCGTTTTAATTTCATTTACAAATAGAAGTCCAATCCATACGCATCACTCTACAATTTCCTTTTTTTCTCTCTTAAAATAGATCATGGACACCAATGAAACCAATACATTCACCTCTTATTTATTCTTTTTAATAGATGTGTAATGCTCAATAATTATCCAATTATTCTCCCACTGATGGACATAAAAGTTATGTCCTTTATTGCTGTCTTAGTCAGCTCAGGCTGCCATACCAAAATAGCATTGACTGGGTGGCCTACACACCAGAAATTCATATTCTCACAGTTCTGGAGACTGGAAGTCTAAGATCAGGGTGCTAGCATGACCAAATCTTGGTAAGGGTGTCTCTTCCTGGCTTACAGAAGGCTGCCTTCCTGTTGTGTCCTCACTTAGCAGAGAGAGAGAGAGAACAAGAGAGCTCACACACACAAACTCTAGTATCTTTTTATATAAAAGCACTAATCCCATCATGGGAGCCTCACCCTCATAACCTAATGTCAACATAATTATCTCCTAAGATCCCATCTTCAAATAACAACACATGAAAAAGTTTCATTGCACAACAATGTGAAAATATTTAATACTACTGGGCTGTGTACTTCAAAATGGATCTCATTCGGTAAATTTTATGTTATGTGTTTATGTTTTCTTACCATAATTAAAAAAAAGAAAAAGTATACATTTCAAGCTTGCCTTTATGGAAGATTCTCTTCTCTAGAATTGAACCTACGGATTGAGTTAGGTTGAACTTACCGGAAAATAAACGACCGAAAGGTAGTTAACTTATTTCTATCACATAACAAGAAGTCAGGAAGAGAAGTGCAGTTTAGAAGTGGTTTGACAGTGACATGAAGTCCAAGTGCCCCAGGTTCCTCTTGCCTTCTTGTTTCATAGTCATTAGCATATGGGTTTTGTATTTTTTGTCCACATTTACTCTTGCATTCCAAAAAGGATAAAGAATGAAGCCACAAGAAAGTATAGCACTTGCATTAAAAAAAAGCACTTTTTCATAACTCTGCAGCATATAATCCTTTGTGATCATGTGGCCAGACCTGTGTTACACTAACGACAATGGGAAGTATGTTTTTTATTTTTACTTTTAATATGTATGTATATATTTTATTGTGTTTTATAGCGAAGTCACTGCCCTGAAGAAATTGGGTTTCTGTTAGTAAGGAAGAAAAGGAGAACATATATAGGCAACTGGCTATATTTGCATATTGCTCGAATTAAAAATGTTTATTTCAAAGACTCAGATGATTATCAGAGAATTAGCCTCACATAAGCTCCATAATAATCCATTTTTCTTGTTTTTCCTCTACTCTTTTATGCTACTCCATGCTCTTCCTTATTCTGTAGGATCACTTTCTCTACCTTAACAGCAAGCACTTGGCACAAAGCCCTATTGACAGGAGCTCACACAAACTGACACTCATTATGTTCTTACGAGACACGATCTATGTCTCTTGGTTCAAATTATTCAAATAAAAATCTGACTGGGTTGCCTGGGAATTAATTGTGTGCCCAATTCTGGCCCCATCAGCTCACTGAATATCCACTTCTGACACCTCTTGCAGTTAGACTGGGGCTTGTGACTAGCTCTGGTCAATGTCTGGGAGGTGGAAGTGATTTTGTGTCTCTCCTGGGCCAAGACAGTAGAGCTGGCGTGTCCCCTTCATTCTGCTGTTGACCTGCTGTCCTATCCTTGGTAAGGCCACTTTTTTCCCACACATCGAGCTACAGAATGAAAGGTGGCTATCTGACTTGCATGATACAATATGTAAGTGAAAAACTTTTATTTTCTTAAGCCACTGAGATTCGGGGATTGTTATGCGTCATATTGTGCCCACCCCAAAATTCATGTTTAAAACCTAACCTCCAGTATGTCAGAATCTGACCTTATTTGGAAACAGGCTCATTGCAGACGTAATAAGGATGAGATAACACTGGAGTAGGATGGACCTCTAATCCAATATGACTGCTGTCCTTATAAAAGGGGGAAATTTGGACACAGGCACACACATAGTGAGAATATCATGTGAACATGAAGTCAATCATCTACAAGTCAAGGAGACAGCCTGGAACAGATCCTTTCTCCACAGCCCTCAAAAGAAACCAACCAACATCTTGATTTCAGAATTCTAGCCTCCTGAACTCTGAGGAAATAGCATTTTGTTGTTTTAGCCACATAGTATGTTGTATTTTGTTACGGCAACCCTAGCAAACTAATATGGGGTAATTTGCTCCTGTAGCATAGAGTATTACAATTCTATTACAATTACATTTCTCTTGCTATTATGTCTGTTCTATTATAATTTGCTTGCCTTATGGTTTACTCTTCCTTACTGTTTCTTTGTAAGTTTACCCTAGTATACATTTTTCAATGTAGCATAAGCCTAGGAAAGTAAAGATAATAAAATATTGTTCACAATTAGGTGAAAGCTCTCAAGAAAAAACAAACTGAGTAGAGTCTTTGGGTCTGTTCATAATCAAGGAAAGTGAGAAAAATATTTGGAAGCTCTAAAAATATGGAAAAGGCTTGTCAACTAGAAGTTTCACTGTCACACCATTCATTGGATGTTTTAAAAATGTCTTCCTCCTTGAGATGATCAGTTTACAGAGTAGAGTGAAGAACTGTTTATTCTCCTCTCTGGAGAATATTGGACTGGCTGCCATTATCTGGACACAAGTTGGATGAGAGAGTTAACAATGGCTGCACTCAGTTTTGGGAGGCACATGGTCTCCAATTCCTCCATTTGCAGTAGAGTAGCCACACCGTCAGTTGTGCCTCATGTCACAGATCCTCTATTTTACCCTCCATGGAGAATACATTCATAGATTCCTTCCCGAGCATGAGAGAAGTCAGTCAGAAGTGGTTCAAAAGGGGAGTAGAAGGATCTATGTTTCTAACTTTTCTAAGTGTTTTCACCTTAGTCCTCCTCATGTGAGCTGCACCTGTTTGCCACTAAGACCTTCAGGTTACTAGCCCTTCAAGTTTCAGGGCTGTAAAATGAGCTTTTTCTTAACTTTCTTCACTGAGGTTTGATGGTTGGCTTTCTGAGATCTGCTAAGGCAGTTGTCAAGGTTCTGATAATGAGGTTTGAGGATTGGCTTTCTGAGACCTCCTAAGCCAGCTGTCAAGGTTCTGATAACTAAATTGCGTTGTTGCTGTTGTCTCTTCCTCTGCTCTCCCCATCCTTGTGGGGTTATGTATTTTTTTTAAAAAAATCTATTTACTGTAGTTCTGGGGGTGTTTCAGCAGGTCAAAATTAGATGGTTATTTTTAGTTCTCCAACCAAACTCTTTACCTGAAAACTCTGACTTACTCTTTATGGCCTAGTTCAAAAGAAACATCTTTGTAGCTTCCCATGATTGTTATTCTCACGACTCTTAAAATAGAATTAGTTGCTCCTTTAACTGGTGCTCTAGTTTGAAGGCTCCGAAAAACTCCTGTTGAAATGTAACTGTCATCATGATGGTATTAAGAAGTGGGGCCTTTTAGAGGTTATGAGGCCCTAAGGGCTCTGCCCTTATGAATGGATTCATGTGACAGTTGCAGGAGTGGGTTCCTGACAAAAGGATGAGCATGGTCTAATTTTCTCTCTGTGTCTCTCATGCTCACTTGTCCTTCCATCACATTATGATGGAGCAAGAAGGACCTCATCCAATGCAGCCCTTCGATCTTGGACTTCCAGGCCTCCAGAACAGTGGTCCAAATATACTTTTCATTATAAATTACCCAGTCTATGGGTATTCTCTTATAGCAGCAGAAAATAAACTAAGACGAGTAGGTTACCAGTTATTTTATATACGCGTCTATTGAAGCGCTAGTCTCATTGAATTATATAAGTATTTGTAACAGATTAATTTCTCATTAGCTCCCTACGGACAAGAACATCTTTTAATTTACCTTGGTATGCCCAGATGGTTTGTACTGGTTTCTTGACTAGAAAGAGTTATATTATTTAAAAACAAATGCAAGTCGTCTTTATAAAATTTCTTATTCTAAAAAAAAAAAAAACTACTCGTTTATCTATCATGTTATTTGATCACTAACTAATTACTCAAATATCAAAATCTGAAATAGAATTAAATTTTAGAAAAATTTGATTACTGTTAATTTTTAAATTAAGAACTGTTTAAAGTTCCATATACTATATTTTTTAATAACACCAACCCTGTGCATAAACCACATATCAAGGAAGATAATATTTTGAGTGATTCCTTTGGTTTTTAAAAATAAACTTTTTTTTTTTTTTTTTTTTTTTTTTGAGACTGAGTCCTGCTCTGTCACCAGGCTGGAGTGAAATGGTGCAATCTTGGCTCACTGCAACCTCTGACTCCCTGATTGAAGTGATGCTCCTGCCTCAGCCTCCTGAGTAGCTGGGATTACAGGCACGCACCACCATGCCCAGCTTATTTTTGTATTTTTTTTAGTAGAGACAAGGTTTCACCATGTTGGCCAGGATGGTCTCGATCTCCTGACCTTGTGATCTGCCTGCCTCAGCCTCCCAAAGTGCTGGGATCACAGGCATAAGCCACTGCGTCCAGCTCCCTAAATATAAACTCTTTAACAAAACATGTATACATACAGAAAAGTCCCCAAATCATATATATTCATCTGTTGTAGTTTTACAATGTAGACACATTCATGTAACCAACATCCAGATTCTCAGAAGCCCCTTAATGCCCCTTCCTAGGCACAAACTCCACTGAAGATTTGCTCTGATTTTAACCATCAAACTATTTGCTTTAGTGAAATCATTACTTCTACTTCTCCACTTAACACAGGAAGAGAGAAAGCCATCATTAGTCCAATGTCTTTGTGTAAGCAGAAAAACAGTCCCTCAAAGGTGTCAGCACCCTAGTCCACAGCTATATGTTACTTTGTATGGCAAAAAGGAGTTTGCAAATGCAATTAATTCTGAAGTCTTTGAAATGGAAAGACCATCCTGGATTATCCAGATGGGCCTAATCTAATGACATGAGTCTTTAGAAGTGAATGAGGAATATAGTGTCCTCTGGAATTTGAGAAAGGCCTTCAGCTTATAGCTAACAAGAAGGGGGAATCACAGAGTCACAAGCAGGTGAAACTGAATTCTGCCAACAACTTGAACCAGCCTCTTTGAGCTCCTAGATAGAAATGCAGTGCTACCAACACCTTGGTTTTAGCCCTATGGACCCAAGTTGGACTCCAGAACTGTAAAATAATATATTTGCATTGTATTAAGCCATTAAATATGCTAATTTGTTACAGCAGTCATAGAAAATGAACACAACATGGTCCCAGGACATTATTTCAATTTGCTCCACAGAAAGGCCAAAACTGCCTTCTGCTCAACCAGCTTCAAGAAATGATCCCATAGTTAAGACAGCAATGCTTTTATTGTCTTTCCCAGTGAAACTATGAATTAGCTAATCCAACACTCATTTACGGGGTACTTAACTGTGCACTTTGAATATAGAGTCTGCTTTGAAGAAGAAATAGCAAAAATTATTCTTTGTTTTTCCTGGATAATACAGTTCCTATATAATATTCTCACTCAAAAGCCTGTTATATTTCAAGCTGAACAGTTTTTTCATTATCTAAAATCTGTTTCAACAAAGGGCTCACTTTTGCAAAGTTTAGAGTTTTTAATAATCCTTATTGTTATGTTGAATTTACATATATTACTCTGAATCAAACCTGCAATGATTTCTTATATTTATATTCTTATAAATTTTGCTTTTTTAACAATATTTTAAAGATTTCCTTTGACAAATCCACACCCCCGGTTTAGAATAATGAAACTTTTAGTGTGTCTTTTATGTATAAACTATTTGAGGTGTTTTCTCAAACATTTCTGGGTAATGGCAAAGATTTGCTCCTCATGTGAGTAGGAAGAATGCTAGGAAAAAAAAAAAACAAAAAAAAGCAGCGGCTCCAGATGTCCAATTACTCAATACTACAGTGAGAGTTGTTCTTTTTATGACTCCCACAATATGGGAAGAATTAATGAAACAAAAAGGGAATCTCAGCACCCCCCATAGGATTAATTATACACATTATACACATATAATTTCAGAATGTTCTCTATATAAACATGTTTCAGCAATTGTTTCAGCAATTGACTCTCAGATTGCATAGAAGTCTGCTTAAGGCTCACGCCTGTAATCCCAGCACTTTGGGAGGCCGAGGCTGGTGGATCACGAGGTCAGGAGATCGAGACCATCCTTGCTAACACAGTGAAAACCCATTTCTACTAAAAACACAAAAAATTAGCCAGGTGTGGTGGCGGGCGCCTATAGTCCCAGCTACTGGGGAGGCTGAGGCAGGAGAATGGCGTGAACCCAGGAGATGGAGCTTGCAGTGAGCTGAGATTGTGCCACTGCATGAAAGCCTGGGTGACAGAGTGAGACTCTGTTTCAAAAAACAAACAAACAAACAAATAGAAAAACAAGATCATATGTTCAAAGTCTGACATGCTTGTCAACTAATTGATGTTTTACTTGAAAGAAATTATTTCTAGGTTTAATGTAACTTTTCAACAGAATACAATCATAACCTACATTATGGAATGGATTAAAAGTCCCTGAAAAATTTTCCAGACTTGTATTAGTTTGCTAGGACTTCTCTAATAAAGTACCACAAACTGGGTGGGCTTAAACAATAAAAATGTATTGTCTTACGATTCTGGAGACCAGAAGTCTGATATGAAGGTGTTGGCAGGCTTGGTTCCTTTTGAGGATGAGAAATCTGTTCCATGTCACTCTGTTAGTGTCTGGTGGCTTTTGGCAATATTTGGTGTTCCTTGGCTTCTGCTGTATCACCCGGTCTCACATGGTGTTAGCTGCACACAGCCTCCTCCCCGTGTGCCTAAATGCATCCACATTTTCCTTTTTTATAAAGACACAAGTTATATTGAATAGGGATCCCACCCTACTCCAATATCAATTACCTCATCTTAGCTTAACTAATTACATCAATTATGACCCTATTTCCAACTTAACAACACATTCTGAAGTACATGGGGTTAGGACTTCAGATCAATCTGGGGGTGGCACAATTCAATCCATAAACAGAATTCATGCTCACAATATGTTCTTACTCTCAGTGCAATCTTTGACTTAATCTCTCTCAAATTATTGTGTTATACTTTAATGACATTCCCCTTCATTCTGATATTATGGTTTCTATAATAATTTAACAGTAATCATTCACTATCATCACAAATTCTCCCTCACACATGTTTAAATCAGCACTTCTTAAACTGTAAAGCACATTTCCTTCTCTGGTGAATCTCGGTAGAATGCAAATTTGGATTCAGTGGACCTGGGGTGGGACCTGAGATTCTGCCTTTCTTACAAGCTCCCAGGTGGTGATACCAATGCTGAGTTGAGAAGAGAACTGCGAGTAGCAATGATGCAGAGGTCTCCCTGCAAGCTACAGATCAGAAATTAAGCCTTCTAGAAAAAGAATCTTCAGAACAACCCAACCATTTTCCTCAGCAAAGGACTGTACCGGGTACTCTTAACTATCAATTTACAGGGAAGGAAACATGAACAGGTTTTTCACTATAACTTGACATTACCGTGGACACTTGTCAAATCAAGGCTTTCATTTATTTATTTATTTGGTCCTTTGGCAAATGACTTAGTGAAAGAAGACTCATTAACCTGAGAGCAGCAGAACAGAAATTAATTACTTAACATTTAAGGAACTGATTGAACAGTGGCTGATGTTTTGCTTTTTAATGGACATAGGGGAAATGCCATGTCTTTCTTATCTACCTCTAACCGTCAATTTAATTGGTTATACTGAGCTAAGTGGAATAAAACACTCATTAAACAGTATCTTTTTCTGACTAACACCTCAGAATTTTAAAAAAATCTATAGTTGCAGGATGAGGAAAATAAAGAGACCTGGGTCAAAGGTTACAAAGTTTCATTTAGGCAGGATGGATAAGTCCTGGAGATAGATTGTACAGCATAGTACTCTAGTTGCCAATGCTGCATTGTACACTTGAAATTTGATAAAAGAGTAGATCTTAAATGTTCTCATTATACACACAAAATGGTAACTATGTGAGGTTACCAATAAATGGTAACTATGTGAGGTTACCATTTTGTGGATCTATATTAATAATTATTTATATATTACATATAATAATATATATTATATGATTAATATAGATTCACAAAATGGTTACTATGTGAGGTTACCAATAAATGGTAACTATGTGAGGTTACCATTTTGTGGATCTATATTAATAATTATTTATATATTACATATAATAATATATATTATATGATTAATATAGATCCACAAAATGGTAACCTCATATAGTTACCATTAATATATCCATGTAGTGAATATATTTGTGGATATATTAATTCACTGGATTACGGTCATCACTTTACAATGTATGTATACCAAAACATCATGTTGTACACCTTAATTTTTTTTTTCCTTTTTTTTTTGAGACAGAGTCTCTCTGTCGCCCGTGCTGGAGTGCAGCAGTGCAATGTCAGCTCACTGCAACCTCTGCCTCCTGAGTTCAAGTGATTCTCATGCCTCACCTTCCCGAGTAGCTGGGATTACAGGCATGCATCACCACACCCAGCTAATTTTTGTATTTTTAGTAGAGACAGGGTTTCATGTTGGCCAGGATGGTCTCGATCTCCCTGACCTCATGATCCCACCCTTCAGCATCCCAAAGTGCTGGGATTACAGGCGTGAGCCACCGCACCTGGCCATACACCTTAAATATCTACAATTTTTATTTATCAATTATACCTTAATAAAGTTGGCAACAATTGTATAAAATATTCTAAAACAGATTATAAACTAATGTCATAAAATATTTCTGTAAAAGTAACATTTCCTGCTATCCCATGACATTTTTTCCATGTAGACTGTAGCTGAACTATTTTATGCTTACTGTCTCAGGGAGGAGTTGTTATCATAAAGTTCTGATGCTAAGAGCTGAATTCTTGACTTTGGATTTCAAAAGTTAAATCATGCTGCCATATAAAGACACATGCACATGTATGTTTGTGCAGCACTATTCTAATAAGGAGCTTGGAATCAGCGAAATGTCCATCCATTGAACTGGATTAAAAATGTGGCACATATACACCATGGAATGCATAGTATAAAAGGATGAGTTCTGTCCTTTTTAGGGACATGGATGCAGCTGGGAAACCATCGTCTCAGTAAACTATCACTTAAGAACAGAAAACCAAACACTGCATGTTCTCCTCATAGGTGGGAGTGAGCGAGATCACTTGGACACAGGAAGGGGCATCACACACTGGGGCCTATTGTGGGGAGGGAGTGGGAGGAGTAGCATTAGGAATATACCAATGTAAATGTGAGTTAATGGGTGCAGCACACCAACACATGGCATGTATACATATGTAACAAACCTGCACGTTGTGCACATGTACCCTAGAACTTAAAGTATAATAATAAGTAATAATAAAGAAAAAAAAAGTTAAGGTCAAGGCCAGTCATTATTTGGAAGAGCTAGAAGAATATGTCATCAGTCAGAGTCAAGCTCTAGATCTGAGAGCAAGGAGACAATATGCCCTGTCCTTTCCATCCTCCATCCTCCTGCCAGGGCAATGCCCCAGAACTAATAAGGGCCTAGATACCCATGAACTTAGGGTATAGTATGAGAAGAAATGGCCTTATAGTATGTCTAGACAAAAGACTCTACAGCAACCTCACAGGTTCCCATGGTTTCTACAAGGTAGAAACTAACAGCTGAATTTATTTGGCTTCAGATTGGAAGAATAGACTACCTCCTGGATAGTTAAATGAGAACCTGGAAGGAAAAACAGACATGAGCAATCTACATGAATGAAGGATAAATGACTGAGGACCAGAAAGACCAAAGTACGTATATCCCAGCAGATGACAGCAGAGGACCAGATGCCACACTCTTCCAAGCCTCATCCTCTCAGCACAATTCCAAGGAGAGGAAGGGTAAGCTTCTTTCATGGAAAGAAAAGACATTTGTAAAAGAAATTGAATAGTACTGTGAATCATAAAGGAAGGTGTTAATTGCACTGACTCTGTAGTCTGAGGTTCATACCCAATTCATATCCTTTACATTTGGATTGATCCTCAAACATCTAATAGTGTGTTGTACAAACAGTATGAACTCTCTAGCTATTTGACACATCTATTGACTTCATTCTGTGTTTGCTCAACTCTCAGTGGCCACAGCTTTCTGTGCTCTCCAATACGCTAGCCACTAGCCATCTGTGGTTATTGAATATTTGAAATGTGGCTAGTATGGACTGAAATGTGCTATACATGTAAAATACACACCAGCTTTTGAAGACCTAGCACAAATAACAAGAATGTAAAATGTCACATTAATAGTGTTTATATTTATTGCAAGTTGAAGTGATAATATTTTGGCTTAATAAAGCCATAACATATTGGCTTAATAAAAATATACCACTAAAATTACTTTCACATGACTCTTTCCACCTTAAAAAAATATGCCTACTGGGCAATTTAAAATTGTATTATGTGACTTGCATCACTTTTCTATTGGACAATGCTACCTTATATGCTCACTCATGTTGATTTCATTTGCTTTCACCTGAGGAGCCATTACCACTGCTTAATTTGTTCCATGTGCAAGCGGACACTCAATGACTTTATAATGATGATGTCTAACATTTCCTGACAAAGTGTGCTGGAAATTATACAAATTTCTTGTATCTCATTTCTCAATGATAGGACTTGGGAATAATCATTGGGAATGATTGCTCTGTCTGTAATTAGTATAAAAAGGAGGAGATTTTCTTTACAAGAACTAAGACAACATTTTCTTAAAAATGCTTGGTGGCTTAAATGTAAATAAATAAATAATGGATAATTTTTTCACAAGACAATGAGAACCAGGACAATGAGAAAAAAAATCATCCTGAGTGGTTTATTTTGGTTAGATTTATTACCTAATTCATAATGTTATGTAATATGGAGTAACAAATTAAAAATAGGACAATTTGAAGAAATTTTACTTATAAAGGTACAGGGAATCACACAGACAGTACAGTAATCTAGAGATAGTAGCCTCTGAGATTTTGTGCCTAGAACTGAAGTTTGACATTTAGAAAGTTTCTGAGTCCATTTGGGCTGCTATAGTGAAATACCATACATTGGGTGGCTTATAAACAACAGAAATTGATTTCTCACGGTTCTGGAGGCTGGGAAGTCCACATCAAAGTGCTGACAGATTCAGTGTCTGGTAAGGGCCTACTTTCTGATTCACAGATGAAATTGTTTCACTGTGTCCTCACATAGTGGAAGGAGTGAGGGTTCTCTCTCAGGCCTCTATTATTAGGGCACTAATTCCATTCATGAGTGCTCCAACCCTATGACTTCATCACCACCCCCAAAGCCCCGCCTCCAAATACCATCACCTTGGGAGTTAGGATTTCAACCTATGAATTTTGAAGGAAGAGAAACAATCAGACCATAGCAGAAAGATGTGACCTTCACTTATGGGTATGACCAGCTTTAGGGAACCCCTTAAGGATAGGAGCAGGAGAATGAATACTCTGACTTCACTTTCCTCTAATTCTCTAATCTCCTATTAGTGTTCTTCAGCAGCCAAACCCAGTCAGAAACCAGAAGGCATTGGAGCCTTGTTGATATAGTTCATACCGATCAGCATCCCAGAGCAAGTAACAGGACAAAGGGAAGAGTGTACCTATACAAGAGCAAACAGAAAATATATGGCATATTCTGTCTTTTCAGAATCATTTATCATACTGCTAGACAAATAGGTCACCTTCTTTCCCTCATCCCATTCTCTCTTAAATAGAAAATTAAATCTTAAAACCTGAATAGAAGACAAAAGTCCACAATCAGTGCTCTGTTTCTCACACACTGTGAGCTTTCCTCAGAAGGTATTTTACCCCTATGGCCCAACTCAGCGTCTACATATGCTGACGGCTCTAAAATCCATAGCTGTGCGCCCAGGTCTCTTTCCTGCCCTCTAAACGAGCAGATCCAACTGTATGCTAGTTAGCTCCCGCAGGATGCCTCACAGGCTTGTCAAACTAGTGTGTTCAACAAAGCACCCACCACTTACTGCATAATACCCTGATAGAGTTGCAATGCCAAGGAGCATGTTTTCTGTTCATTGTCTAAAATGATGACAAAGTTTAGAAGAGGCTGTTTTATTTGTGATTAGGAGCAGCTTATACTAATTGTGGTTATTATAAAGATATGAAAAATCCATATCATCGTCCATGGTTCATACACCAACACATAGCATGGGACTTTTGCCACTTACGATGTCCTCTATGTTAGTCTTAATTTGCTTTCACCTGAATAATTGCACTAGTCAATACATATTGAGTACTTCCTATGTGTCAGGTATTTGTGCTCTTAAATTTCAGTCTCACAAGAACCCAATGATGAAGAGGAAATGGAGGCTTGTAGGGGTTGTCATCCCCAAGGACTCATAGCTGATAAGGCGTGGAGGTGAGTTTTAGATAGCCTAACTCCAGAACGTATATGCATGTCATTCCTCTGCAATACTGAATACAAATCATTCTTACAGTACAGGGAGGAGGGGTTAAAAGGTCACGAACTAGGAGCTCTGCTGAGTCCAACACTGAAGATGCTAAGGGTAAGGAAAATATAATAGGTCTTGAGGAAGCTGGAGAGGAGAGATTATAAAGTAAAAGTAGCCGAAGATACAGGATACAAGATTTTAAAAAAATTGTTCTTTTCCTTTTAAAGAAAAACGTTAGTTAAGCATGCAGTGCGCTAGGCATTGGGGATAGAAAAGCTATAAGGACAATTTCAATCTAGTGAGAAAGAAAGGTAAATACTTTATAATAAATTTTAAAATTTAGATTTGTATGCAAGGTTCACAGAACATTAGAGAAATTATAGGCAGAATTTATTCATTCATTTTATTCATTCAGAGGGCATTTCTTGAATACCCACCGCATTATGCTTGAAGCCGGAGAAACAAAAAGGGCAAAGATAAAGGCATTATCCTGAAGAAACTCAGTCTAATGAAGATGCTTCTGGGGTGCTGGGCAGGAAGCAAGGATGGAGCTACACGAGCACAAAAGGATTACATAGCCTCGAGTGCTCAGATAATGCCAATTTAGTGTTACCTACGCAAAAAGTTAGGGCTTTGGGTTGGCAACAGTAGAGGATGCTACAGAGGAGTGCAGTGGACAGGTCCAAAGGGCTTGGACTTAACTATGACAACCCAAATTGTTGCTGGTGGAACACGCAATGCAAGGGAACATGCATTTTCCTGCAGCATCAGTTTTGTTATGATGTGGAGCACAAAATCATGCTTTTTACTACTTAAATGCGGATATACTGTGAAGAATGCAATAACATATGAGATTCATACAATATGACAGGAAACGAATTTCCACAGCTAGGCTTGTGAGTTAGCCAGATAGGACAGGAAACTACAAGAAAATCCCACAGCTGGGCATGCAGATGGCTTTGGCTCTCACCCCTGAAGACTCGAGGGGAGGAGTTCACAGTCTTCAGCTCTCCGGGTATCTAGGGTAAGATAGTTGAGGAACATTGCGTATTAAGTGTGCGAGAAAAGCGTTTAGGAGTTAAGCGCATGGGTTGGAGAGAGGTTAGGGCGCAGGCGACTGGGAACCCGTCATCTTCCCTCTGCTCTCTGGACCTCTTAGTCGAAAAACATCCTCCACCAGGTGCCCCTTTGTCGCCAGAGACAGCGTCTGTAGTTCGTGAGCTGCTCGCTGAACGCCTGGCGGCTGGTTGCCTGGGCAACCCTCTTCCGGGGCTCCTCCGCGACCTCTTACTATTGGTTTAGAAGACGCAGCGTGCGTCTGACGCCTTTGCGCGGCGCGACCCGATTCGGGGGCGGGCCGCGCGGAGCCTTATTTCCCCGAAGGCCGGCGCTCGGTGGCAGTGGCCGCGGCTGTTGGCCCACCGAGTGCGGGGCATAAGCTCCCCCGGCCCCCGGTGGGGGGCAGCTTGTGTGCCGGTCGCGGCGGGAGAGAGGCGCGGTAGGAACGAGTCCCCAGAGCCGTGAACCGTGGGTACGGGTGTCCAGTCCGCGCTGTCGGCCAAGCCGGTTTGCTTCCTGATCTGTGGCTAGGGCCCTGGGACCCCGTTGCTAAGGACCCTTGAGATCGTGAGCACTTGGAGTGTGCCCCTCCTTTCCTGGGGTAGAGGGTCTGTCGAGAGTATCCTTCGTCAACCTTAATTAAAACTGGTAAACTCCTCCTCCCTCGGCCCATTTAAATAATCTGTTTTTTCTTTTTCTTTTTTTTTTCTGTGTCTTCCTCTTTTGCTAGCTTTGATAGCATCCTGGCCCTGGACTGGTCTTTAAGTATCTAGAAGTGAGTGTAGGAGGGGTGGCTGGGAAGATGGAAAGTTGATTCTAAGAGCCCTAAGCAGATTCTGCGACCCCTAATACTGGCCCTTTGAATTTGTGGTTAAACAAAGGGATTGGGATAAGTGACTATTGGGCTCTGGGTCTTTTAGAATTTGACAGAGCTTTACAAATGGAACATGGTTTCTTTAGTGGGGCTCTTACACGTTTGGAACTTTCTAGACCTGTTTTAGAAAGCAGGAAAAAAATGTGGCCTCTGCTGACTGAGAATTTTTTTAGTTCAGTGGTCTAAAAGCTGAGTACAGGAGAAAGTACATACAGGGAAAGAAATAGGCTATATCAGCTGTCCAAACAATGATAGAAAGTACACTTTTCTGCCATTGACAAAGATGCCGGCAGTCCCTTGTAGATAGATGACCTGTAGCAGCCAAGGAAGCTTTAAGGGGAATGTGTGGGCTTCATAGGGTGGTTTGTTTGCTTTCTGATATTGTGACGTAGTTTAGTTCCAGGTTAAGTGGATTTATGGATTCTAATATCTATAATTAGAACCTTTATCTTGTTTTGTAAAAGAATGAGCGGTGACCTTGATAATATTTATAACACAAAATAGTTCTTACTGCTTCGCTTCTTCCCATCACTGCCCCTTTACACCATCCTTCACATGTTATTTAATGGAAAGCCACTTGGAAGAGGAGTTACCAAGGATACGATTTATTAAACTTTCTTTCACAACTCATACTCCAGGCTTGTCAGTGGTATGCTCCCAGGTGGTTATGTTTAAAAATTGACCACACTTCCAGTTGTCCCTTGGTGTGCGTGGAGGATTGGCTCCAGGACTCCCTCCCTCCCCCCAGTCTCTTTCAGATACCCAAATCCACCCATGTTGAAGTCCCCCAGTCTGCTCTCCGTATCCGTGGTTGGGTCAATCTATAGATGTCGAACCCGCGTATACGGAGAGCCAACTGTAATTTGTCCTTAAGGTAAAGGATAAAAAAGTGAAAAAGCAATTGCTTTGGAAAGAAACTAATACAGAATTCTGAAAGGGAATGTATACATGTTTGCATTACTGTATGTGTATTTATTGCTGAAAATTATATAAGTACATTGTACTTAAAAATTGTCCTGTATACTCAAACTGTAGAAGCTCAATTTTCTAGCATGTATAAGACTTTTTCAAATGAGTTTTGGTGACTTTCTGAACTCATTCAAAATATAATGCAACACCTTCCCATTGGTTTGTTACAGGAACAACTTTTTGACGTGAAGGAAGATAGAAATTTAACTATAAAATTCCATCCAAAACTTCTGCTGAATTGGTAGGTAGTATTGAAAAATGTGCATCATAATTTGATGTGGCTGCCTATGCATTTGTTATGTTTGTGGGTACGCATCTTTGCTTCGTGTTCATCTGTTGCAGCTGTTAACAATTGATGATCAAAAGAAATTGAACTCACCTGGTCTTCAAATGGATGTAGCCCAAGATGTTAAACCAAATTTTTTAAGAAGGAGAAAACATTTGGTCACACTGTTGTTAGTAATACTAAAGAAGAACACTTTGTACCCTTGTAAAGAAAATTATAATAATAGCTAAGACTCATGTGGCCCTTACTGTATGCCAACCATTATAGAAATGTTGTTTTACATATATTCGTATTAGTCTTCATCAACACTTAAAGTAGTTCCTGTAATTATGCCCAATTATGGAGTTGAGGAAACTGATGTATTTTTTTTTTTTTTTTTTTTTCCCAACGGAAACTTGTGTTGTTCCCCCTCCAGGAGCTTCTCAAAACAAAAGTCAGGCACCATATTAAATACTTGTTGAATGATCACAGAAGTACGATAGTAGGTTAACATATTTGAAGCTTCTCTCAGCTTATTTTAGAATATTATCTGACAACTTTAATGAGATTTTAATTACCATAGTACTAGAAAATGCTCTGGGGATGAAGGTGAAGTGTGATAACTGGGAAATAAGTCATCTGCTGGTAGTGGGATGAGATAAATGAGATCAGTGTATTAAATCAAGGAAATTGAAATTATTCCGTGTGCAGAAGCAAGTTTACATTTAGTTTATCTTTACATGGTATCAGACTTTAAGCTGGTATATCATGTTTGAGATATCTGGCTATTTGTCCTCCTTTTGAGGATTTCTAATTTGTTAAGTGGATTAAAAGCATTTCATGTGAGGAATAATTTTAAAAAGTATCAGTGTTTATCCTGAGGAAGAAAAAATGAAGGAGTTAAGAGTTAATGCCATCAAAAATTTGAAAAGCTGTCATTTGGAGGTGGAAGAGGACTTTACCTGTGTTGTCCTAAGGGAAGATCTTACGCTATACTTGAGAGGCAGTCATTATTAAAGGCATTAAAGTGAGACACGTGCTAATAGAGTAACTAGTTGTCATGGAAGTGAGGGAACAGAGTAATCAAGCAGAAATAAGGACACAGGATAGAAATCAGAATGCCATAGAAATATGCATTTGAAAAACCAAGATCAGGAAAGGCTTCATGTAAGTTGGGAATGAAGCTTGGCCTAAAAATACCAGTAGGCACTAGGGTATAAGTGTGTGTGTGTGTGTGTATTCCTTGCTGGAGATACACAATTGTAGAAATTGGATTAGCTGGAAACCTTGGGATATGAACTAGAGTCCTCCATTAGCAGAAAAAAAGGAACTGTGTAAGGGAAAAGTGAACCAGTATTCCGTGGGTGAGTAACTTGAGAGATAATTTCATTTACTCCCCCAGAAAACCTTGATAGGCTTTTATTTCCCTCTTTAAACAGGTCAGGAAGTCGAGGTTTAGGGAGGTTAAATCTGCCTAAATTCATAAACTTCATAATTGGTAGAACTGAGATGTAGACCCATATTTGAGCCCAAAGCTCGCTCTTTGTCATCACAACATGTAGCATTGAGTGTAGGAAATGAAGGAAAAGGAAACAATGGTGATTCTGGTTTTCAGTATGAGAACCAGAAAACTGGTGGTACCCTGGGCTAACAAGGGATTCATAACTTCAGTGTGACAACCTCGGTTTTAGTTATATTAAGTTTAAGGAGCTTGTGATACATTGGATAGGAGAGTTCATTATGTCACTGGAAAAGTAGAGCTTGATGTGCACATGTTAACATTTGGAACTTCGGAAATAAGCCAGAGAAGGTGGAGAGGATGATAGGGGATGTGCCAACCACTCCTTTCAGAAATCTAGTCTGTGTTTTCTAATGTGGCTAAGGATTGGAAGTGAGTTTCTAACAGTTTATTTTGACAATTTGAATGGAAAAAAAGTTGACTTTTGTACATCATTTTCTTGGAGATGATTATTTTGCTGTTACTGATACTATTGAAGTTGACATAATTTCATGTTTTCTCATTAGTCTTTTCCAGTATTTTGCTCCATATCAACTTTTTTGTGTATCTTTTACTGTATTATATAATTGTATACTCTGTTCTGGTTTGGTCTTTGTATTAATAACAAATGCTCCTCCAAACAAATTTTGAAATCAACTTTTTTTTTTTTTTTTTTTAAACTGCAGGAGTGAAAGGGAAGCAATGCGGAAATCGGAGGGCTCTGGAGGTACACAGTTGAAAAACAGAGCAAGAGGTACAGAGCTTTGTGTTTTAAGTGAAGAGGCCAAGTTTGTTAATGGCACTTTATGTGTTACAGATGGATGCAAGGTGAACTTTATTGCTTTTACCTGGTTTTTATTGATGTTCTGTTTTGTCCAGGTGACTATGATCAGAGGACATCATCAACCACACAGATAAAACACAGGAATGCAGTTCAAGGAAGCAAATCCTCATTGTCAACCAGTTCTCCAGAGTCTGCAAGAAAACTTCATCCTCGACCAAGTGATAAACTGAACCCTAAAACAATTAACCCGGTAGGTCCAAAACTACTCCTAACTCAGTAGATTTTTTAAAGGCATTTCACACAGTATTGAACAATTCTGTATGCTGTCTTGAGTTTTGTCCCTTTACTAGTTTTGAGCTAATGATGAGGAACGGCCTGTGGTTATGATGATGAGGTACCGAGATAATCAGTCACATGTGGGAGTGAGTATGGAGGTAAGGAGACACAGAAGTTAACCTCTTTGGGTTATCGCATTGTAGTGCATAGAAAATTGCACTTTAGCTTTAGATTTTATTTGCAGTGTTGTTTTACTTCCCAATGAATAAACTTGTATTCAGTTGCCACAGAATGCTTTTCGTGCTTCCATAGTTGCATAAAGGTCTCTGACTGTTCCTCTGTATTCTGTAAATTAGCTCCACTAGAAATCCTAATTGTAGTAGTAGCCTCCTTTGCCCTTTCCTAAAAATTTAATGAGATTTAATAAACATGGGATTTATGTAATAAAAAACAGAAGTGAACACACCTGTGCAACAGCACCAGGTGTTATTTGCCCCGTGCTCAACTCAGGGTGAGATATTAGTGATTTCAGCTTTCGAAGGGAATTGTGAGAGTGGCTGAAGCTCCTGACTGACTTTGATGGTAGGTAGAGTATGGCAGGTACTTAAGGAAGTACGGGTATAGTGAGCTCTCCAAGATGGAAGGAGTGTCTGGCTTGATAAAAGAAAAGTGAAAAATAGTTGGAGCGGCTATGTTCCTTTGCTTCTTTCTGTAATCTTCAGTGTCAAGGAAATTGAATACCTGAAGAAGGCGCTAATAATCTTGTTGCTCTCACTTCCTTTGCTTATATTTAGTTGAGGGAGTTTGTGGTGACGCTTCAATTTTCTTCGTCTCTTTAAATAAGTACTTTTTGAATTAATAATATTTAATGACCTTAGTCCTAAGTTTTAGTAAAAATTGAGGAAAGTTTTGGGAAATAGTTGAATAATTTGACCTGAGATAAGCATGTCTAAGATATGTAAAGGCTACCAATCTAAAATGAGTTGGAAGTCAGAATAATATTTACCTCTGGACGAAAGGTAGTAGGGATTTGGGAGAGGCAGTGGAGGCATCTGGTGTGCTGGAAACTTTCAGATTTTTCAACTCTGTTAATAAACAGGTGTGTTCATTTTATGTGAATTCACTATTGTGATTTATGTACATTAATATTTTGAATATTTGAGTTAAACTTTTTGAAATGCTAATTCAGTATAGTATGGTATGTAACACTAATGCAGAGTTGAACTATGGCCTGAAATTATTAAAAATTGAATGGGATCACATTTTTCCCTTTAGACTTGGTAAAATTTGGTTAAAATCAATAAAAGTAATCCATTCATAAAAAAATTCTGATTTTGTGGGACGTGGAAGATGAAACCATGATTATCTCTAGAACAAAATAGAAAGGCAAAGGAATTGTTTAACATTTCAATCAGAAATGTAGTCTCTGTGGGTATTTTGAAAATTTAGGGATTATTTTCATGATCTGTAAGGGCCAAAAAGATCGTTTGCTTGTAGGTGGTAGAAGTAAAATATGTTGAGAGTATAGTACTAATTTGTCTTAATTTTTTCCCCAATATGTGTAGCACTTTTTTCAAATACATACATCCAGGCATATATTTGTGAGAATCTTCTCCATCTTCTATTCTCTTTTTTCAAATAACTTTCTTACCTAATATGTTTATTACTTGAAAATAATTTTTAAAACTTGTATTTCTTTGTTAGCAGAAATTGTAACTAGATAAGTGAAACATTCCTCTTGTGAATTGTTACACATAACATGGATTGAGTCCTGGAAATGAATCTTTTTTTTTTTTTGAGACGGCATCTTGCCCTGTTGCCCGGGCTGGAGTGCAGTGGCGTGATCTGGGCTCACTGCAAGCTCTGCCTCCCGGATTCACGCCATTCGCCTGCCGCCTCAGCCTCCCGAGTAGCTAGGACTACAGGCACCTGCCACCATGCCTGGCTAATTTTTTGTATTTTTAGTAGAGATGGGGTTTCACCATGTTAGCCAGGATGGTCTCTATCTCCTGACCTCGTGATCCACCCGCCTCAGCCTCCCAAACTGCTGGGATTACAGGCTTGAGCCACCGCGCCCGGCCAGAGATCAATCTTTTATTATAATTTAACTTGAATGAATTTTCTCATGTGTGCTTTTACTCAAAACTCATGCTTTTCCAGAGGAAAAAAGAGCTGATTCTAAACTTTTTAAGGACATTTTAAAACTACCACTGTGTGTGACTTGAAAAACATTATGTAGTTATGTCTTTAAAACAAGTCAATTTATATTTTGTAATTCAGGCAACTATTTTTTCATTTGATTATATATTAAAAGTACCATGTGATAAAATATTTACTTTTTGTTCCTAAATCCTCTTTAAGTCTCTTATTAATTATATTGAAATTATTTTTGCTGTGATTGTTTGATTGTTGAGATTAACCATCCCTTAAATCATCTTTGAGAGTAGGTATAAAATCAATCTATTCAGATATAGCAAAACTGAAAGGTTATGAAGTTATATATCTAAAAGAATACATCCAGGCATGTATTTGTGAGAATCTTCTCCATCTT
The DNA here is from genome assembly GCF_008728515.1 of Papio anubis. NCBI lineage: Eukaryota > Metazoa > Chordata > Mammalia > Primates > Cercopithecidae > Papio > Papio anubis. Next base: position 166,021,657 of record NC_044978.1, on the reverse strand, counting down.
CAATTCTCTCCCTCCTGCCCAGTGTAATCCTTTGTTTTTTATAGAAGCCTAAAGCTAGTTTGGAGAAATGTGACTACCTACACCATCTGTATTTGGCTGGAGGACAAAGTAGGAGATGTGCAGGAGGCAAAAAACAAATATACTTTTCCTGTACTTAACACCCCTTCTCCATAGAGTCCTCACCTTGAAGGGTCACAGTGGGAAGAGGGTAGAACTATCAATATGTGGTTTCAGCCGCCTTCAAGCATTCTGAATCGTTAGGGGAAAAAAGATGTACAAAGTGTAGTTGTGGTATTCTAATAGTGAGAGAATTGACAATTTTTCTCAATTGTGTTGCGGGGTAGAAATGATACACTTTGATACCAGCTTGGTGGTTTGAAAAGCAAGATGGCTGTGTGCGTCTGACCTCAGAAGTATGAGTGATAGTAATATTTTCATTTTTTATTTTAGTTTGGTGAACAGTCACGAGCGCCTTCTGCATTTGCAGCTATTTACTCTAAAGGAGGTATTCCTTGCAGGTAAAATCATTACAATTTATAACTGACCAAATTATTCAAAATCATTTGAGTAAAATCAATACAGTTTAGTTTAAATGTATTATAAGTTTTATTTACTAGTGAGGTTGAAATAAAGGTGACTGTATTCACACTTTCTTTTGGACTGTTATAGATCCCTGGATGTTGTTGAAGATAACCATTTTAATTCCAAAATACAGTTATTGGGATATATGATAAACCATCAATTAGTTTAAGAAATTTACATAAACCCTTTTTCTGAAATAAGCAATTTAAGCATTCACAGACTTGAGCAAGTTGCAAATTAAAAAATATCCTATCTTGTTGGTAAAATGAAAGTTGTCAATTTAATGAAATTGTTTCTGTTTCATAATAAATACATATGGCCGTTTTTGCTTCCTTTTGGATATAAATCTTGCTGCCTTTCTAGACAGATGTCAGAACTATTTTTTTAAAAATACAGACTATGGATAATATATCATTTTATGATTTATTTCTATAAAGCATTTCTTCAGAGTACATCCAGTTTTAGCCTGTTCTAGATGATAGAAAATTTTATTTTGATTGTGGAAAGGATTACAGCATTTATTTATTTTTGTTCCAAAGTTAAAGAAATCTAGTTTTTTAATGGTATTTTCAGATTTGGAGTGAAAAATAAGCTCAATAAATACTCTTCAGTTTATTGTTATTTCATATTTAGATTCTGATTTGAAACCCTATTTAAAGGTTCTTAACTCTCTACTCCCCACCCCTCAACAATTTATTGTTGCAAAAATGTAAAAACAATTTTACAGAGACGTCTTGCTCTTATGAAAATAAACCTAAAGGAGTCAAGAAGTTGAGAACATTACAAAGGAGTTCAGAGAAGCATTTAGGTTGATGGATTAAGTTCACTATCATGATTGTGATGACAGTTCCTTGAGTGTATTTGTACAGAGAAACATACCAAATTGTATACATTAAATATGTGCAGTTTATTGCAAATCAGTTATTCCTCAATAAAGGCTGTAATCCCAGCAGTTTGGGAGGCCAAGGCAGGTGGATCACCTGAGGTCAGGAGTTCGAGACCAGCCTGACCAACATGGAGGAACCCCATCTCTACTAAAAAAAAAAAAAAAAGGCAAGCCGGGTGTGGTGGCACATGCCTGTAATCCCAGCTACTCAGGAGGCTGAGGCAGGAAAACTGCTTGAACCTGGGAGGCAGAGGTTGCGGTGAGCCAAGATCGCACCATTGCACTTGAGCCTGGGCAACAAGAGCGCAACTCCATCACAAAAACAAAACAAAGCAAAAAAAAAAAAACAGTTAAAAGAGGCGGAAACCCTAATTCAGGGGCCACCACTTTGTAACCCTGAATGGGCCATTTTACCTTCCTGGCCTCAGTTTTCTTCTGTTTAACAGGGAGAAAACTTGGTTTTGCCTTCAGGTTGTTAGTGTTAGGGTTACATGATCTATATCTGAAAAAGAATGTTCCTTGTACAACATTTTTAATAATTACTACATTTTGTTTGCATTTTTTCATTTCTGTAGATTACCTACTGTGTCATATTACCAAAAGATATCACCTGGAACGTTTGCGTTAAGATTCACAGACAGCAACATACTTAAGCACCAAAACTGTAACCTTAACCCATGTGGGGTCACTTTTGCTGAAAGAGTAGGATTTTGTAGGATTATTGACATTGCTTTGTAAAATGTCCTTGTTCTAATATGGTTATGCTCTATGTTAGATGATACCTGCTTAATATAGAATTATATTTTTCTTGTTGCATTCACTGACTTTTATATTTTAGATTGGTACATGGTTCAGTAAAACACAGATTACAGTGGGAATGTCCTCCTGAAAGTCTTTCATTTGATCCACTTCTTATTACTTTAGCCGAGGTAAATATGCTATCTCTTCTATTAGGAAAAAAATGTTAAAAATTGCATTAAATGTTACTTTGTAGCTTGTCAGTAAATTTCATTCTGTGCTTTTGAAAAAGGAAGCACACAATAGGCATTGAAACACCACACCCCCTTAGGAAATAATTATGATTCTTATATAGTTATTTGAAATTGATTAATCAGCTTTGTAAACATGGAATTAGTCTGCATAGGGATTTATAGATAACTGGATGAAATATTTGTACTTATTTAAAAAAATACGTGGACTCAATGAGGAGAGAGATTTTTTGGTAGTAGTGAAATCAGGGAAACATCCGGGATTAAACTGAAAACTGTCAGATAGTGGTAAGTGGTTCTGTGTACAACCAATTGTGTTCACATGATGTGTTTCTTAGGGAATTGAGACTACCTACCTAAGTGTTCTTTTGGAGAACACTCCAGCTCTCTGCTTTACTTGTACATTTCCAGTACAATATCATGGAGGTAGTTTTATAGGCTATTTAAAAAAAAAAACAAAAAACTTTTGATAGCTTTCTTTATATAGTTTAACATTTGTGTCAGGAAAAATGTTGGTGGAGTCTTAGCTTCAAGTGAATCATTGCTATCTTCTATGAATTTTATTCCTAGAATTAGAATCAGAAGTAGAGCAATGAATTAACCAGCTGTCTTGTATTTAAACTTTTAATTACTTGCCTTGTTAAAAGTTAAGGATCATTTTGTTGTCATTAGTAAGAAACAAATGATTCGAGTTTGGGTGATATTAGTAATAAAACACCTGAGTTCTTTCACTGATAGTTTTACTTAGATGAGTTACTACTGTGTAACTTACTCTATAAACATGGCAGTACCTTTTTAGGTTAATATCATTTGCCTTTCCTATAAAACCTGTGGGGAGGACCAAGTGGGAGCAGAAGAGAAAAAAGTAATTTTTCCAATTGAGATTCTTTAATTAAAATGAAACATCAAAGTCTCTAGTTCCTCCTTTAATTTTCCAAATATGTTTACTCTCTTAAGAGTAAACTAACCAGTTACTAGCAAAAACTATAAGTTTTTGTTTTTCTTAATTTATTGCTTAGTATTACAGGTAGTATATTTTTACAGGTAGCCTATTTTGAAATTCAGTTCTGAAGTTGGCATTAAAGGTTAGATTGGGTACTGTGGCTCATGCTTGTAATCCCAGCACTTTAGGAGGCCAAGGCGGGAGGATCAATTGAGCCCAGAAGTTTGAGACCAGCTTGAGCAACATAGGGAGACCCTGTTTCTACAAAAGAAAAAAAAATTCATGTTAGCCAGGCACAGTAGAGTGAGATGCTGTCTCAAACACACACACACACACACACAAAATTTGTGATGTTTCCTTAGTTCTTATTTAAACTTTAAGCCTTTTGTACCGGGTAGCAAACCATGTTTTTGTTGTTGTTGTTGTTTTTTGTTTTTTTTTTTAAACTAATCAAAACTGGTGATAGCTTGGAAAGTGTACTGTGGCTAATCACATTGTACAGGGAGTGCTTTAATTTGGGATATCTTTAAAGGGACTCTAACTTCTGCTTAAAGTCAGCTTTTTATGTACCTATTGTCCAAATGTCAATGCTTTTCTTTCTGTATTGAGTAGATGTTTGTCTTTCTCCTGGCCTCATTTTCTAACAGATAAGTAGTGACAGAAGAACCATGGCTGAAATCCACTTCAGCTTTTAATCTGAGAGTTATCTCTAAAATGAATAGGATACAGGACACTGCTAAGATGATAGAACCTGTGATCCAAAATGATACCCATGTGCTTGGCAGGATGGTTTTCAAAAGCATGACACCTTTGAGGAAGGGAAATGTTTCATTACTATTTGGAAGCAGATATTTAGGTCTGAAGGACAAATTAGTTGAAAATTAGTATTTCTAAGCATGATTTTGCAGCTGATTATATTTATTCACTTCATAGATAATTAGTCAGACTGAAGGAGTTTACTGTTGATTTTGTTTGTTTTGCTTTATCATTTTGAAAAAAGTCAGATGGCCCTTTTATCTTGACTCACTGTGATTGATAAAATCATAAAAGAGTCCTAGCTAATTGTTTCTAATGCATTTAGGGTGAAAGGCATAGTGAGATATGATCTGCAGTTTTTAAAAAATATTTTCATACTGCATTTCAGTATTACAAATGATATTTAAAATCTTAACATGCCTTTAAAATGCATATAGTATAATACTTGCTTTCTAAATATGTTAATATAAAATACTTAAATATAAGGAAATTTATTTTAGAAACTTATTAAGTCATAAAATCACTAAATGTATTAGGTCTCATAGCCGTGCATTCATAAAGGAGTGGTTATAAACAGAGTAATATGCTCTGCTTTCAGAAAGTGTTTGAGTGTACGTAACAAAATGTTTTTATTATCCTAGTGAGTTTCCCTTCTTTTTTCTGTATTTTCATTTACCTTTCCTTTTCCTCCTTCCATTTCCTGCTTTTTCCTTCCTCCCTATATTCTCTTTCTTTTTATATTTTTTCTTGCCTCCCCTGTTTTTCATTTCTTTTCTTTTCCTTTTTCTTATTTTTTTCTTTCTCTTCTCCCTTCCTTCCCTTCTGTGGGTAGAGATTACTCCTGTCTCCTGTACGGCTGGCCCTTCCTATCCATGGGTTCCACATCTAGGGTTTCAACCAGCTGCAGATAGAAACTATTAAAAAAAATACAGTGCAACAATAAAAAATACAAATAAAACAATAAAATATAAAAATTATTTATGAAGCATTTGCATTGTAATAGGATTATAAGTAATCTAGAGATGATTTAAACTATATGAGAGTATGTGCACATAGTGTGCTATTTTATATGAAGAATTTTAGTATCCACAGGTTTTGGTATCCATTGGGATCCTGGAACCAGTCTCCCTTGGGATACCAAGGGACCCTTTGTCTCAGTTTCTCAGTGTAACTGAAATTGTAACTGCTGAAATTGTAATTATGATTAGGAAAACAAGAATGAAACTTGATTTTTGTTTAAGCAAGTAAACATTCAATTTTTCTGTTATTACCATAATGAAATGGGTAGTAAATCATGTTTCCTCTTGGTCTTTGGCAGGGTCTGAGAGAAACCAAGCATCCATACACCTTTGTGTCAAAGGAGGGTTTTAGAGAATTACTTTTGGTCAGAGGTGCTTCTGAAAAAGCTGTTCCTTTGCTACCTAGACTGATTCCTGTGCTAAAGGCAGCTCTGGTATGTCATGTATTTCATTTTACTTTATAGTTGAAAACATACGATAGAAAAGAAAGCTGTAATGTATTTAAAATATTGTGTGTCTTTTTTCCTCCAAATTATATGCAAATTAGTTCTTTATCTGTGATTTTGATGTATTTGCAGAATTAGGGGACTGTTACTCAGGGCCAGATAACTACATACTTGAAGACATCTTTAGAGGATGTACTAAAGGTAAAAAGGGACATTTTAAGTAATTTGAGGAAGTAATCAACCTCAAATCAGTCTTTCTGTATGCTAGATATATTTTAGTTAATGCTTCAGTCAGATGGAAAATTTTCTTTTTGCTTCTAGATGTCCTGTGCTTAAGGTTATTTTTAAAATTCTAGGTTTTGTTGACTATCTTCTGATTTTAGATGTTTAATCTTACCGTTTTCTCTACTTGCTTACCCTTTTGTCTAATCTATCTTTTCTTTCCTTTTCTCCTCTCTTCCCTGATGCCCCTACATCCCCAACTAACCAACCTTACAGGTCCATTCGGATGATGAAGTGTTTGAAAGAGGATTGAATGCCCTAGTTCAGCTAAGTGTTGTTGTTGGTCCTTCTCTAAACGACCATCTGAAGCATCTGCTTACAAGCGTAAGTACTGCAGAGATTAGATAATGATTGGCTGTATGTATCATGCACCAATCATCTCTCTTTATGATTTAACAACTTCAAATCTTTAACTCAAAACTTTAAAAATCTTATCATCCTTAACAAAAAATATAGAACTCATTCATAAAACATTTTACTAATGGACAGTATTAGTTTTATTATTATTTTTTTTAATGGAAAACAGCTACATGAGCAGAGTTTAAGGTTATAATAAAAAGTAAACCAGCCAGGCTTGGTGGCTCACGCCTGTAATCCTAGTGCTTTGGGGGCGGAGGTGGGTGGATTGCTTGAGCTCAGGAGTTTCAGACCAGCCTGGGCAACATGGTGAAACCCCATCTCTACTAGCATACAAAATGTTAGCCAAGTGTGGTGGCATGCGCCTGTAGTCTCAGCTTCAGGAGGCTGAAGGAGAATTGCTTGAACGTGGGAGGCGGAGGTTATAGTGAGACGAGATTGTGCCACTGCACTCCAGCCTTGGTGACAGAGCAAGACTTGGTCAAATAAAATAAAATATAAAAGGTTGAATGGATAAAAGCTAATGAACAGTAAGATGGTATTATGTTCATGTTGAATAACTATGAATTATAAGCAGTGCTCATACACTGTCTTGTGTGATCATATATTACCAAACACATTTAAGTATTTTTGGTTTTCATTGTGATGTTTTAGTGAATCTGTAAATTGCATTCAGGAAGAGACTTTTTCCTGATACGTGTAACTTTAGTCCTTACTATAAATATTTACTGGGACCCTGTGCAGCTCCTGAGGTTCCCAAGACCACTCTTAGGTTTGATGATTTGCCAGAATGATCCATGGAACTCAGGAAAGCTGTTATTCACTGTTACGGTTTCTTATAACAAAAAAAGATTAAAAGCAGCATAGGTAACAGGCACATAGAGCAGGGTCCAAGAGATACCGGGCATGGAGTTTTCAGTTTTCTTCTCCTAGTGGAGTTGTTCATGCAGTGTTTACTTCTTCCAGCAACAATGTGTGGCAGCGTGCATGGAGTATTGCCAACTAGAGAAGCTCACCTGAGCCTTAGTGTCCAGGATTTTTATTGGTGTCTGTCATGCAGGCAAGACTGCCTGCCTGTGTGGTTGACATTAGTCTACACCCTCTCTAGAAGTCGAACTAATACCCTGTGAACCAAAGTTCTCATCATAAATCACATTGTATAGACTACCTGGTGTTGCCCGAAACTCCCATGTTGACAAGGATACCCTATCTGGCAGGACATTCCAAGAGCTTAGAGGTTATCATTCAAGAGCTAGGGGCAAGGGCCAAACATTAGGCAAGGGACATACGTACCGTTAGAAAGATTAACGTCTTAGGTAGGACCTCCCTGTCTGCGTTCTTCTGTATTTCACAGCTGAGGTATGATTTTGGTCATGGGTCCACTATTTTTTCTTGGATCCATCCATATGAGAGATCCTAGAACTATATTTTTAACTTCCTATTCCACAAATAGTGTAATACACACCAAGAACCACCTGGTTAACACTGTAAGAAGTAGGGGCGATGGTGACTATCAGGATAGATATGCTCATAAGTGGTAGATGAAATTCCATGAGGTTTCAGGTGAGGAGAAGACATAGAATAGTCTCTCAAGCCTTGACATTTGAGGAGTCTTAGGACAGAAGAAAGAGAATCTTGGCAGATAATTGTAAGCTTCATGTCAGGGGGTGTGGCTGACCAGCTACGGGAATTTCACACTAATGTACAAAGTGATTCATTGAAATATTCAGTGGTTTAATAATCATCTCTTGCACTCTGCTATCCTGTTTTGTGCCAGGTGTGCCAAGCATTGTAGAAGATAATCCTGAGCAGAAACAGGCATGCTCTCAGCCCTTGTGGAGATTGTTGGTTTTGATTTTGTTTTTTGTGTTTGTTTTTTGCAGGTGGGTGGGGGATGTAGAGATAAGCAGCAAGGACATCTGCTGAGAATATTGGGATGGAGTCAAGGGGAAGTGATATGTAGAGAAAAGGAATCACACTGGATCCTTCCTCAAAGTCAGTCAAGCAAGGCTTCCTAAATAGCCTCTCAGTCCCACCTCCAGTGGCAGAAAAGGCCAGATTAACAATTGTACACATTTGTTTTGTTTTTTAATCTTTCTGGGTCAGTGGCATTTATCTTTGGTCACTTACATTCCTCAGAGCTCTCATTTTCCTAGACAAGGACTGACTGAAAGGTTATCTAGCTTTCCTGGGCTGCCAGCATTTTGGGAAGACCTAGACACCACCCTGACCGTCCGATCCTGGTATTATATAAAGAGCTCTAGAAATAGGTTGTGTGAGGGTTAGTTCCTGGTCTGTTACCACTCACTATGAGACAGACACCACTGAGGATGTCAGTGAGTTGCTATCGGACCCCTTTCGTCCCTCACCCCCATATTCCATACCTTTCAGCCTCAAAGCCTTGTTTTTCATCTGGTTTATAGACTTCTACATTAGATGCTTATTGGAAGAAAGGGTATTCTTCTAGAAGAAATTTTTCAAAACCAGTTACTGAACCCCTATATACAACTCATTTTTTCCTGTATGCAAAATAAACTATACCTTTCCTGAGCTACAAATGTATGGGACTTTACAGAGGGAATAAATCACCTAAAAATCTTGCTTAAAATGCAGAATCTGGGCTTCTGCCCTGGGATTCCGGTTAAGTATGACATGAGACCCAAGAATCTGCATTTTTAAATAGCATCTCAAGTGATTCTGATGCTGATGGCCCCTGGATCTGCTTATTAACCTCTGTGCTATACAGGGTGTATACAGATTCAGTAGGGTAATGCAGTCTGAAGAAAGCAACTGGAAGACTAGAGAGGGACCCTCTCCATCCCCAGGGCATTCACTATTACTAAATTACTCATGTAAATCCTCTGTCCTTTGTCCTCTCTTCCCTTTTTGTTGCGGGAAAATGTGTGCTTTAGAGGCAAAGCTTTCCATCATGGTCTTCAATGCTCTTGCAGATTACAAAATCGCAAAATATGCTATTTTATAGAAAACTTCAGATAGCATACTGTAGCAGATTTTATAGGATTGGTTTTACTTGAAATAATGTAAATTGTTTTTTAAAACAAATACAGAGGTACCTATAACATAAATTTCAATGAGATGCTTCCTAAGAGAAGCCTTGAAATCTAAAACAAGGGGTGCTTCTGAAGATTTACTTATGCATATGGTGAACATTGTTAAGTTTAAAGTCATTTCGTTTCCCCTAATCTTACTTTAAAAGCTTTCCAAGAGATTAATGGACAAGAAATTCAAAGAGCCAATCACCAGTGCATTACAAAAGCTAGAGCAACGTGGCGGAAGTGTAAGTAGAATCTTATTCCTTAGGTCTTTTTTTTTTTTAAACTTTTAGGCATATTATTAAATCGACTATATATTTAACATATACTGTCTCATTTCAGCCACGGGTAACTATGTGAAATTGATACTGTTATTTTCCTTTTAGAACTCAGAGTTTCTATCTCTAGGTCAAGCCCTGCTGCTCAGACCAGACTCAGATTGAATAAATGTAGGGCTTATGTACTTTCACAGTGCTTAATATGGCATTCCATGTGGCACAGTGGTACAGTTTTTTTTTCTTTAAAGTATTTTCAGTGGTTTAGTTTTGACCATTGAAAAGTTCAGAAAACCAAATGATTAACTTAGCTCATTGAGGAAAAATACTTTTTTCTCTTTCATTTGCTGTCTTTCTGACTCAGACGTCCAGATGATTGCACTATTCTGTCTGTAAGTGCGTGCATACCACATAGATGTAGACACACACACACACATGCACACACAGTGCTGGAATAGTTTAATTGGTTATTCTAACTTTTCAAGGTACAAAAATATGGAGGATTTCATAACTATATGGTGTCAAATTACTAGACTAATTGAACTTTCAGCATTTGAAGGAAGCATTCAGATAATCTCATCTTAGAAATATTTCCATAAAAGCAGTCCTTGCTTGTGGGAATTTTGTTTAATCAGATCTTAATAATAGAATTACATGTGACTATCTTAACATTGCATAATTTAGTTCCATTCTAGGTACTTCTGAAGGAATTAGTTATGAGAAAATTTGCCTGATCATATACAATTTTTAAAATGGCAGACATAAAGCTTTAGCGAAATTACCTCGTTTGACCAATTTCAATGGGTTGTTTGATTATATTCTTTCCATGATGGATGCCTAGAATACAGTTTACAAGAGGAAGTAAGTCCCAAAGCCTACTAGGTAATAAATTTCTTTGTTGTGTTTGGGTCCTAGGCAGAGAATTAGCATTCGGACACCTTGAGGAGCTGTGCAGAACCTTCCCCTAGCTAATCCCATGTCTCCTCTGCAGCAAGGAAATTCTTGCTTGCTCTTCTGAGAATTTAAATGCAAAATATATTTCTCCTTTCTTCTTCTGTGGAGTGGAAGTGAACAAATGCTAAATAATGATGCCACAGCTTTTCAGTGGGAAACTCTCCCTAGGTAGTTTTCCATATCCTGTGGGCCAGTATGGGAAATGGGACAAGTAGAAAGGGACAGGCCAAGCATATTAGATTTTGTGGTGGGAGTGGAGGGGGTGTGGAGGAGGAGATAGTATACATGTAAATAAAGTTTAGAAACAACACATTAAGATTTGGAAGGGGAACACAGGTGTACTTGAGCAATCCAGGATCCCAGAAATATCAAATTCTTTACTACTCCATCTTACTAGCTTTGAATGTTGCTAATACAGAATTTTTAAAAAGATTTTGTAGTTAATTACTTATTTTCTTCTGACTTCTCTTGTTTTCTCGTTATGTCCTACATAATATTTTAATAATAGATTACAATAGAAAATTTTCTATTGCAATTACATGCCAAAGACTTTCTCTTGGCTTAATTACTATTGTGCTAGCCTCTATTACTTTGTAATCCTTCATGAAATTAATGCTCTTTTTTCTCTTCTGAGAGCGTAAAAGTTTATATATCTTCCTTTCTTTAAATATTAGAAATAAGTCTTTAAAAATGAGTGTTCTTAGTTGTGGTTTCTCATTTCTTAGGACTTGTGTATATCAATGATGGAACTATTCAACGTCTGGGTACAGGAAAATATCTGTTACAGATAGTCACAGTGTTACTTTCTTAGAACTGATATGCCTTAAATTTGAAATCAGTTCATTCTTAGCCTGATTTGTTTTTTTTTTCTAAGTGAAATGCATATTTATTTTGGGAAAGGCACAACACAAATCCTGATCTTTATTGGTTGTTTGGGAACTTAATACATGGCAGGTACTCTGCAGAGTACTTTTTAGACATGAAACTCATTTATTCTTCCTAGTCATCAGAGGGAGATTCTATTGTTATCTCCCTCTAAAGATCAAGAAACTTAGGCACAGAGAAGTAATTAGTCCAGGTTTGACAAATAAGTGACCAGTAGATGCTGAATTCAGATACTGGTAGTCTGGCTTCTAACTACTTCTCTAGTTAGATACTTCAAAAAAAAAAGAAAGAAATAGCCTATATTTTATTTAACGCAGCGAAAAGTCCTCCTTATTTCATCATTTTGTTCTTACCCCCTTTTTTTTGTTTTGAGTTTTGGATACTTTCTAGGCATATTCCTGCAAATACAATACCTGTTAGGGGAAGTCTGCATGATACTAATGATGCTCAATTTTTTCTGTTGACAGGGAAGCCTTAGCATCATCAAATCTAAAATTCCAACGTACTGCTCCATATGCTGTTGAAGAAGGGAGCCAACAAAAATTGTTTTTACTACCTGGTGACGTGTCAAACACTGACTGTGGGTACTCATGGAACCTTTATTCCATGTATTTTGTTCTTTTGTAAATCACGGCCACTCTTCATTATTTACTAGGTTAAAATGAATATACACTGAATCAAAGTTATTCAGCAACAAAAAAGAACAGTTACTAATGGAAAGTTACTAAAATAAGTTCTGTAAGAGTACAATTTTCTGAGGGTTTTTTTTTTAATTTTTATTATTTGTGCAAAGAACCATTGAGTTGGCAAGATAAGATGCATTTGTATTTTCTGGTGCCTTTTTATTTATAACACTTTTTTGGCAAACAATTTGTAGCTGTGCCCTGATTTTTATAGATAGTTTGCCGTTTCTTGGGTTTAATATTTAACAAGACTGTAGAAATTTAAAATAGTGGACAAATGTTTGTGAATACACTTTTTAAAAATTGTTTTAAAAGAGAGAAGGGATCTTGCTTTGTTGCCAGACTGCAGTGCAGTGGCATGATCGTAGCTCACTGCAAGCCTCAAATTTTAGTGCACAGATGATCCTTTCATCTTAGCTTCCCGATTAGCTGGGACTATGTGGTGGCACATGCCACCATGCCTGGCTAATTTTAAAATTTGCTTGTAGAGATGGGATCTCACTCTGTTGTCCAGGCTGGTCTCAGTTCTGGCCAGTGATCCTCCCACAATGAACTTCCAAAGTGCTGGGATTACAAGTGTGAGCCACCATGCCTGGCCCCATGAATACACTATTAATTATTGTTTGTAAATATGTATTGTATAATGTACAATGCTTGGAAAATTTTTTCAGAGTATTCTAGAATAGTTTAAGAAATTTTTTTCTAATTCTGTAAATTCTATTACAAGTGTGTTGTTTATTACAACTTATTACAACTACCTAAATTTTAGGTGTTAACTCTATTTAAGTAAATACTATTTTTGCATTTCATAGCCAGAAAATACTGATGTTCACGTAAGGATGTTCGGCAATTAAAATGTTAAAACTTGTACATGCATTGATGGATTTTGTTGTGCTTATGTTTAGCAATTTTTAAGAAGCTTTTAAAACTTAATTTAGACATAGTTCAGAATTTTGATGTAATAGAAGCGATTCCTTCTGCAAGAGAGGAGCAGAGGAGCGGAAGAGAAATGGAAAACAAGAATAAGACCTTCTATCTTATGAGCAAAAGGAGAGGCTATAGAGATTTCTGTAGCCACACCGAATCCAAGGCATGAAAGGGATGGAAAGGAAAGATGGGTCTTGTGGAGCAGCAGTGTTGCATCTCAGCAGCTTTGCAGAATGCACTTTCCTTGCTCTATTCCCCAAACACCTGGAGTGACCTCTATGATTCTCATTTCAGGTATAATCTCACAACTGTAATTTGAAAGAGTACAAGTAATTTCTGAGGATTCTTAATGTAGAAATGCCCACCCTGCCTCAGAGCTTGTCCTTCCTGAGCCCTTTGTCTAGCATACTTTTTCCTCTGGTCTCTACTCCCTTGTCACATCCTCTGATCATACTAGCTACAACAGCTGCCTGCCCACTGGCCTTGCTTTTACCTGTTTTCATTGCATTGAGGACCACCCAGAGCTATCTGCGATCTAGAAAATAGTATAAGATTTAGTTTTAAATCTAATAATTACAAAAATTCTTGGAAAAGACCTATAATATAGACAGTAGAGTTATAAACATTTTATTTTGCTTTTATTTTTTCTTTTTGAAATACAAAATGTGCACATTGAGTTTACACAAACACGCGATGGCAAATTTCAGTGTACATGTATTGTACTACTCTTAATTTCTACACTGGTGATAGCAGGGCAGCTTTCAACATCCTATCTCTACACCAGAATAGATACCTGATTTATTGTTGCAAAGACAGTTGCAAATTTCCTCCTTCTGTAGCCTCTTGGTCTTTGTGATATTTCTACAAAACAGGGACGATGTGTATGTCTTTAGTAATGTGGCAACTTTACGGTTTTGGCTAAGGTGATTAAAAATAATCTGAATTGTTGGAATTTTATGATGCACTAAATCATATTGTAATCTGGATTAGTTGTTGAGCACTTATTTTCTACTGAATCTTGGTAGTAGTTGTCAATGTAATGGAACCACTGGTGCTTTCAAAGTGAATTTTGCTTGCTGTTTGTTTGTTCCTAGTAGACAGTGGGGTAGTCAAGGTTTCTTTGTCCCTGAATGGCTTGTAATATAAACATGCTGTAAGGAAGTCAGGGGAAAGAGGACAGATTTGGCCTTTAATGCTGTTAGGATTACTTGTTAGTAAGTATTAACATATACTGGAGGATAGATATCCTGACCCTTTGCATATGTCTGTAAACATCCTTGTTTTGTTTGATGCCGTCTTGAACTTCCACTTGATGATACAATGGAAAACAGCCTGTAAGATTAAACAAATCCAAAATTATATATATTATATAGGCTTTGGCTGTAATGTATGATGGAAAATTAAATGCTTATTAAGTTTCGTTAGGCATATGCTGATATCTGATGATAAATTTTTAAATGTTTAAAAATACCAGATAAAATTAATTTCTAATAGAAGGTGGGAAGGAAGGCCATAGAAACTGGAACTATATGTTTAATTGTAGTAATCTTATTTGTTTACTTAAAGTATATAAATGGAATTACAGCATTCAGACATGAAAATTAATTTCTGGAAATTAAATGCAGATGTCAGTATATTAGAAAACCATTCAAAATCCTAGGACTGAATACATACAAATGAGTAGCAAAAAACACTGGTATTTTAAAATCACTGATATGTGAAAGCCTCAATAATCCCATGGCTAAGGAATCAATAAAACTATATGCCAGATTCTATTACTTTTGAATATTCACAGAGTATGAAATGAGTTAGAACATCCCATGAACTCAGTGGCATTATGGAAAGGATGCAAATTTATAACTGAGAAACTCAAATCTTTTGGGGATTGCTTTATATTAAAACAAAGCTTGTTTGCATAATATGCTTCAGTGTCAAGCTGAGCAATCTATGCTAAAAGTGGTAGCTCCGACTTTAAGGGTGGTAGAATAGTTCACATTTGTCTGTTGGATTCAGGATCTGGTTGACAAGTTAAATCACATTTTCAAAGAGCTGCATGGAGCGCATTATGTTTTCATCCTGTAAGGGAGAAACAGAGCGATTAAATTCACCATATCTGCAAGGGCAAGTACACTATTTTGCCCCTAAGTATTGCCCCCTCCCACCAACCACCTATGCCAAAAGCTCAGATATTAAGTGTTTGCAAATATAAAGGCCATTCTATCCGTTTTCCACATAGATCACGATGAAGGAGGACCCATTTTATATTTTGTGGAGTCTGTTGACGGCATTAAACCACTTTATTTAAATCTTTACTTGGTATTTAATAGAGGATATTTCTCAAATCATAATGCCAAAATGGAAACTACAGAGGCGCAGAGGTAAGTCAAAGCAAATGAGAATTTTGGCTTTCTATGTAGATCACAGGCCAGATCACACAGACTTTTATACAGGTACAAGGAAAATTGTGTGTGTGTATGAGCCAGTAGTTCATGAAGACAGGAGGCTGGAGTGTAGGAGGCAGGATAGTGGATTAAGAGGGAACATGTTTGCAGTAATCATTTCTTTCTCTGTCTGCAAGTTATGGCTAAATCTGTGTTGCCTGAAGGAGACTTTAAAAATGAATGGTCTCCATTACAGAGAAAGGATTGGGGAGCAGAAACGACTGCCCAGTGGCTGTGTTCAGTTTAGCGTATTCTTTAGAAATGAGTTAGGGGACAGATTTTTTGCATTATTGGAGCACTTGTCGGTTGCATGTGAATAGCACTTAGTGAGCTGTTTATGGTAGTGGTAAATGGTGGCTGAACCAATAATGGCTTCCACTGCTAGAAACCAAGTAACAACGTCACCACCAAGCAGCTTAATGTCACCAAACTAATTCACTCAAAGACCACCACATTGAAATCCAAGTTGAGAAACAAGCAGACATCCAGAAAGGTAAGAACAACAATTTAAAAATACAGAAACAACAGATTTGTTTTCATGATTATTTGAATGTTTTTTTTTTTTTCGAGGCATAGTCTATTTCTATTGCGCATCATTCTGGAGTGCAGTAGCACAATCATGCCTCAACTGGGCTCAAGTGATCCTCCCAAGTAGCTGAGACTTCAGCCACGTGCCACCATGCCCAGCTAACTTAATTTTTTTTTTTGTAGAGATGGGGTCTTGCTATGTTGCCCACATTGGTCTCAAGTTATTTTCCTGCCTCAGCCTCCCAAAGTGCTGGGATTACAGTTGTGAGCTACTGTACCAGGCCTTAACAATTTTTAACTGTGGTTCTACTCACATATCAAGTCAGATAATTCTAAGTAAGCTAACACTGGTTTCTTCGATAGTGGGCTACTACCTGCAGTTCTCTTCAGAGAAAATTTTCCACTGTTTCTTTTTTGTGACAGAAGACCATTATTGAGTTCAGCCAAAGAGCCATTTCTTGTCCACATACACTAAAATAATGATTTTTCTCTTAGAAATCAGATAGAAGCTTGGCCTGTTGTGATGCATACTTGGCTATTTAGGAATTCTAATTCTATGGAAATACGATAGATAATATGAGTTATGCTAACTCTGTGCAAAGAGAAATTCAAATTCTCATATATGTTTTACCCTCCATGATGAATACTCTCTAAGGAATTGGGGAATCAAAAACACAGTACAGGCTGGGTGCAGTGGCTCCGCCTGTAATCCCAGCACTTGGGGAGGCTGAGGTGGGTGGATCACGAGGTCAGGAGATAGAGACCATGGTTAAACCCTGTCTCTACTAAAAAATTAGCCAGGTGCAGTGGTGGGTACCTGTAGCCCCAGCTACTCGGGAGGCTGAAGCAGGAGAATGGTGTGAACCTGGGAGGCAGAGCTTGCAGTGAGCCGAGATCACAGCACTCCAGCCTAGGCAACATAGTGAGACTCTATGTAATTGGTGCTTGTTTTTAGAGTGTTAGGCTTATGTTGCAGGTTGTAGAAGTGGTAAACTTAGGCATATGATCTCTGTATTTTGCCCAGTTCATGCTAATACTCAGTTTAGCTGTTATGATAGCTGAAGTGATAGTTCTTACACTTTCATTACTTACTTTTTGGCAGCTTTCAATGAACTCATCTATGGTAACAACCCCATCTTTATTTTTGTCCATTTTCTGTTCAGGAAGAAAACAAAAAATTATATTTAGACTTATATCCCTTAATACCCTCACACCTGCACCAAATGAGCTGATAAAAAGAAAACCTAGCTGCTTATTTCACGTGGAGGATCTGTTTCAGAGCAGAAACCAGTAGTTTCTTAGAGATAAAAATGATAGGGCCAAATCCTTCTGGCTGTTCCCTTTTCAATATAATATGGTGAAGATTTAGAGTCACTCTGTCCTAGGTAAAATCCTATCTTTTAGATATGACAGAGCTCGGCCAATTTGCTGAAACTTTCAGAGCTTTCTTTTTGTCTCATCTGTAAAATGGGATTAATGAGGATTTATAGGATTCTTGTAAAAACCGAATGAAAACAAAACTTGTGAAATATGAGAATTGTTTAAATGTTGTATCTTGGATTTAGTGAATGTTCAATGAGTGTAGTTATCAGCATTGCAAATTCAAAATCAAAGCTATTAAATTAATAGGATGATAAATACTGTTTTGTCTCAGTAAAAAGTGTTTTCCTTTGCATCATCGTGGTGCTTGGCAAACATCAGGAAATTTTCTCCTAATTTCATTCCCTCTTGACTTCTGTTTCCATTCCTACCTGAAAAAATGTTTCGACATGTTGTCTGGGAGCATCTTCTTTGAGGACAGGATATGTACATTTACCCATCATGTCGTATATTGCTTTCATTATATCAAGCATTTCCTGAAAAGTAAAAGGCTTATGTGAGGTTGCACACATGTATGAAGAAACCATTCTAAGAAGCTGTGACAGATTTTTCCTACTCAATGACGACTGTTGGTTGTCCCAAAGGAAAAGCCAACAAACAGCTTTCTGCCTCAAGAGCAGAAGAATCAGATGTGAGAATGAATTCTGATCTCTTGGTTTCAAAATGAAGCAAATTTCCATGTATCTACCATAGTCAGGAAAAGAATATGCTGGTTTAATGTTTGGATTTCTATAGACTTTAAGTAGACCATGCTTATTTAATTGAATTATTATATATCTTACTTGTTGATCATCAGTTTCCATCTATTGAGAGTCAAATATACTGCACACCATATATTGAGAAAAAACACCATTTAGAATTAGTGAAATTAATTGGTAAGTCTTAAAGTTCATTAGGATTTTTGTTGTATTTTTCCTACTATGGCTTTAACTGAAGTCACATGTGAAGACCAGTCAAAATATTTTGACGCTGGGAAACACCTTGAAATTTTATTAAAACAGTCTAATTTTTGCCTTACCATTTTCATTCTTATGAGAGTAAAAATAATGTCTAATAACTTAAACATGTAGATGTATTGTTGCACATTTGTTTCACATGAAAGATCTCTCGACTAGGTTGATAATACAGGTATATACTTTTAAGAGTATTCAATTCTATTATAAATGATAAAGTAATTTGTAAACAGGTGAAACCTTTTAAGATGTTTTGAGCATAGATAAGTAGCAAGTAGTTTGTTAGACACAGGCAGAATTCTTGAGATGTGTTAAAACATAAAAAGGAATTGAAGAACAAGACATACCTAATAATCCTGAGGTACCTGGGTAATAAATATTCAGGGTATAAAAATATACAAGAAACACTAACTATTTAGGATATGCTGCATATACATGAATACTTAATAGTCATTGAGGTCTTAATTTGGCACCCAGTGGTGACAGCTATTCTGGCCCCAGGTGTCCTCTGTGCAAGAAACACAAATGAAACTCATGACTACTTATCAGGCTATACTTGTGGCCAGGCACACTTGCACCTGTGTCTCTCCAATAGAGCAAGTTCATGTCACTGGCTGTTGGCCCCAGGCACCTTTTGTGTGTGGGGTCTCTTGCTCAAAATGCAATTCTGGGAAAGGCTTGTGAGGCAGAGAGAGACAGGACATAGGCACACAGCATGCTCAGGATTCAGGGAGTATGGTCTTTCAACCCCACTTGCATCCTATCCTGTGTAGTTAACTTACCGGTCCCTTTGCTTCTCGCTGTGTTTTAAACTGTTTTAATAAACTGTAATACGAGTATCTTAATTTGGTCTGTGAGCCTTGTTTCCTGGATAGTCTTCCTCAAAGTGCATTTGGAGACCCTACCATTGCATCAGGCCATTCCACAATCCCCATGATTGTAAAATTGCATTTCCTTATGGATCACATGCTATGGGGAAAAGAAAGGCTTCAGGCTAAATATTGAAACATGGCTTGGATACATTTTCTTTCTGATTCCAACCATGGTCCTGATACTGTGAATGGAATAAAGATGCCAGCAGGAAAAAAGTGTAAAATCTTTGTGTTACATATTTACTTTGGAGCTTCACCATAAACCTTTTCTATCTATTCCAAATTTTTAATTATACATCTTTCTTCCACTACATAAAATACTTCAGATTTCCTGAGAAAAACTTTTCAAATTAATAATTGCAATTAATATTTTAAAGTTAAGAAATGAAAATCTTCCAAATTATTGCTATAGTGGTGAGGTATCCCTTACCTCTTTAGTGATGTAGCCATCTTTATTTATATCATACAGATTAAATGCCCAATTGAGTTTTTCTTGTACTGTCCCCCGGAGCAAAATGGAAAGACCTTTGATGAAATCCTAAAAAGAAAGAAAAATACAATTTTATATGACATTTCTAAAAGAAAAAAAAAAAGAAAAATGATGGAAGTAAGGGCTACAACCCTCTGGAATTTGAACCATTTATTTAGCAAAATGATTGATGTGTTATTGGTTGTCTATTTTTCAGACTTCTCTGTGGGCATCAATCACTTGTTAGTCTTAACATTTTCATCTTGTAATTGGAAACTGAGTTAAATCAATGGTAGTACTGGAAATTGTACCAATGGATACCCACACATCAAGAGGCTTGAGTATAAGTGGTATTGGCTTTCCAGTGCAAGCACACATGATATACTAAAAGAATGTAATAGTTTTTTTTTTTTTTCTAAATACAAGTGCACACATAACACACTTCAATGAAAAAACGTTTGCTACTGAGAAATGTGGCTGACCATAAAAGATAAACCAATTGTGGTCTCTAATTAGAAATCCAGTTATAATTTACATGTGGACAGTGGGTAAGAGCATGGAGCTGGAAAGGACAGACTGCCTGGTTTCACCCTCCAGCTGTATTACTGGATGGCTTTGTGTCTTCAGGCAACTTAACATCCCTTTGCCTCAATTTTCATATCTGTAAAATGGAGCTAATAATAGTATCTACCTCTTCACAATTTTATGAGGATTGAAAAAGAGGCTGCTTATAATTGTCCCTGGCAAGGACATTGGCTGTGTAGGTTTTTGTTAAGTAAATGGAGCCCTCAGTTTGTATCCTGGTTAAGCTGGTTTGATTGCATTGCAGACTGGCCAGATTAACTTGATTTAATTCATTTAGAGATATATATATATATATATATTTTTTTTTTTTGAGATGGAATCTTGCTCTGTTGCCCAGGCTGGAGTGCAGTGGCGTGATCTTGGCTCACTGCAACTTCCACCTCCTACCTCCCTGGTTCAAGCAATTCTTCTGCCTCAGCCTCCCGAGTAGCTGGGACTACAGGCATCCGCTACCATGCCTGGCTAATTTTTGTATTTTTGGTAGAGATGGGGGTTTCACCATGTTGGTCAGGCTGGTCTCGAACTCCTGACCTTATGATCTGCCCGCCTTGGCCTCTCAAAGTGCTGGGATTACAGGCATGAGCCACCGTGCCCGGCCAGATTTGTTGTTGTTATGTACAGCAGAGTTAACGTTACAATGTGCCGTATTCAGTTTATAATCCAGTTTTAAGTAGGAATGAAAGCAGAGGGGAAATCCAAAAGTCTTCTGGGTGAATTTGCATTATATCTCCCTTTCCCACATTCCCTTATTTTATAGCTGTATTTCTGTCCGAATTTCTCAAATTGTTTTTTCTTTTTTAAATAAGTAATATCCATATAGTTCAACATTTAAAAATTATGTAAGCCGTCTGGTGAAAAACCTTTCTTCCATTCCTGGACCCAGCCACCTGTTCCTTTTACCTATAGACAACTGGCATAAATAGTTTGTATTTACTTCCAAGGAATTTTTGTGCATATACAAGTATAAGATACATTTGTTTGTCTTATTGGCTAACAGACTTCTATACTTTTTTTTCCACTTAACCATAAATCAGGGAAACAATTCAAGTTTCTGTTGTATATGTAAATGCATCATTGTTTATTTAACCAAATTGTTTTTACATTTTTTCTCATTGTTATTTCTAGGTATTTTAACCTTTCTGTTGCTGTTGTAAATGAGATATTTTTCTATCATATATTCTAAATTAGTTGTTTGTATGTATGAAAGCTATTGATTTCTGTGTAATTTTGTACCCTGTCAACTTGCTGATACCATATGTTGGTTTTCTTCTGGGTTTTCATGTGTGCAATAATAGTAGCTGCAAATGGAGTTAATTGTACCTGTTTTCTAATTTTTCTATGTTTACTTTTTTCTAATTATATGGCCTAATATCTATAGAACAATGTTACATCATGTAAATTATAATAGATATTCTTAGTTTTTTCTTGAACTTCAGAATATTTCAATTCACTTTTAAGCATGATACTTAGTTTTATCATGGTGAAAATGGTACAACCATTCCACTTAGGCAAATTTATCAAGAATGGCCACTGACCTTTTTTGGCAAAAATGAAAAAGACAAAACCAGAAATAATTGTCAAATTCATATTGCAAGGGGCCCTGAATAGCCCAGTCAATTTTAAGAAAGAAAAACAAACTTGGAGGACTCACACTACCTAATTTCAAAACAGTACAAAGTTACATTAATCAAAACAGTGGTACTGGCATAAAGACAGATGTATACAACAGTAGAATAGAATTGAGTCTAGATATAAACCCAGCTGTCTGTGGCCAGTTGATTTTTCAATAATGGTGCCAGGACCATTCAATAGCTATGGAAAGAATAGTCTCAATATATGGTGCTGTGGCACCTGGATCACCATACTTAGTCTACTTCCCATTGGCATGCAAGTTAGAATGTCAAGTGAGAGAAGAAGAGAGAAGGCCACAAGGAATTCCAATATTTGGCAGGCACAGAGAGGAGAAGCTGGCAAAGCATCTTGAAAAGAAGTTGCTAAAGAAGTGAGTCAGGAGAACAGAGCATTTCCATAGGAAAGGATTGTTCATTTTGCTGCCAAGGTTGGAAAAATGTTCACTGGACCAGCAACATGGAGGTCACCAGCAAGTGATAGGGAACAGTCCAGTGGAGTAGGAGTGAAGAGTAATTTTTAATGAGGAGCACTTTGAATACTGAAGAGAAGAATCTAAAAAGAGTAAGAGTCAGACATGGGCTGATGCTCCTGAGAAGGTGGGGAGGCTCCAGAACGCAGGTAGATGGGCCGACCTCAGAAGGGAGTTGATACAGGAGACAGAAGGACATGGTGTGGATGCCAGTAGCTGCTTTGCAGGTGGGAAGATGACTGCATTTCTGTCTGATAGCTTTAGTGAGTGTGAGGTGTTTGGGAGTGAGGAGCCAGGTAGAAGAGGTATGAATCTGAGGTTTGAGGAGAGAGGTGGGAGCTCTGCTACTAGGCAATAAGGTGATGTGCAAATTAGAAAAACGGAGACCTCCCTCAAATTATTTCCCTGCCATATTTTAGAAAATTATGACGTATAATGTAGTTTAATTAAAAGGTAATGACAGCCCTTGGAGGTGTGAGTGTACATCTTTCAAAACCAGCAGGCTGGGGATCATGGCTCATGCCTGTAATCCCAGCACTTTGGGTGGCAGAGGTGGGAGGGTTGTTTGAGCCCACGAGTTTGAGAGCAGCCTGAGCAACCCAGCCAGATCCAAATTAACAAGAACAACAAATTAACGGCGTGGTGGTGCACACCTGTTGTCCCAGCTACTTGGGAGGCTGAGACAGGAATTGCTTGAGCCCAGAAGGTTGAGGCTACAGTGAACTAATTGCACCACTGTGCTTCAGCCTGGGTGACAGACCAAGACTCTGTCTCAAAAAAAAAAAAAAAAAATCCTTGGCTTTTTCAGAAGGTATAAAATATACATTGCAGAACACAGAGCCTTATTCACAGAAGATTGCTGAGCAGTTTTGAAAGCTAGATGAGGTTGATGGTTATTAATGTAAACTATTTTTTAAAAATTTACAAAGTAGTAACAATATGTCATTAATTTTAAGGGGAGCTGGCTACAGGGTCTTTGAAAACATGCTTAGAGTATTGGTTCTCAAAATATAATGTGCAACACCTGGGGAGCTTGCTAACAGATTTCTGGGACCTACCCCAAGAATGATTCATTAGGTTGGAGTGGGACCCCAAAATTTACATGTCTGACGCGTTCCAAGGGGAAGCCTATACTGCTTCCAGGGATCACACTTTGAGAACCACTGGCCTACAGTACTCATCATTGGCATTGACCTCACCACCATACAAAACAGAGTAACAGTGAAAGATTTTTTAAAGAGTACTTTTGGGGAAACCCCCCCCCCAAGATGGCCAAATAGGAACAGCTCCAGTCTACAGCTCCCAGCATGAGCGACACAGAAGATGGGTGATTTCTGCATTTCCAGCTGAGGTACCAGGTTCATCTCATTGGGACTTGTTAGACAATGGGTGCAGCCCATGGAGTGTGAGCCGAAGCGGGGTGGGGCATTGCCTCACCCAGGAAGTGCAAGGGGTCAAGGAATTCCCTTTCCTAGCCAAGGGAAGCTGTGACAGATGGTACCTGGAAAATCGGGACACTCTCACCCTAATACTGCACTTTTCCATTGGTCTTAGCAAATGGCACACCAGTAGATTATATCCCACACCTGGCTCGGGACGTTCCCACCCTAATACCGCACTTTTCCAATGGTCTTCGCAAATGGCACAGCAGGAGATTATATCCCGCACCTGGCTCGGAGGGTCCCAGGCCCACAGAGCCTTGCTCACTGCTAGCACAGTGGTCCAAGATCAAAGTGCAAGGCAGAAGCGAGGCTAGGGGAGTGGCGTCCACCGTTGCTGAGGCTTGACTAGGTAAACAAAGCAGCCTGGAAGCTCGAACTAGGTGGAGCCCACTGCAGCTCAAGGAGGTCTGCCTGCCTCTGTAGACTCCACTTCTGGGGGCGGGGCATAGCTGAACAAAAGGCAGCAGAAACTTCTGCAGACTTAAACGTCCCTGTCTGACAGCTCTGAAGAGAGTAGTGGCTCTCCCAGCCTGGAGTTTGAGATCTGACAACAGACTGCCTCAAGTGGGTCCCTGACCCCCGAGTAGCCTAACTGGGAGACACCTCCCAGTAGGGGCCGCCTGACACCTCATACAGCCAGGTGCCCCTCTGAGATGAAGCTTCCAGAGGAAGGATCAGGCAGCAACATTTGCCGTTCTGCAATATTTGCTGTTCTGCAGCCTCTGCTGGTGATACCCAGGCAAACAGGGTCTGGAGTGGTCCTCCAGCAAAATCCACCAGACATGCAGCTGAGGGTCCTGACTGTTAGAAGGAAAACTAACAGAAAGGAATAGCATCAACATCAACAAAATGACATCCACACCAAAACCCCATCTGTAGGTCATCATCATCAAAGACAAAGGTAGATAAAACCACAAAGATGGGGAGAAACCAGAGCAAAAAAGCTGAAAATTCTAAAAATCAGAGCGCCTCTTCTCCAAAGGAATGCAGCTCCTCACCAGCAACGGAACAAAGCTGGATGGAGAATGACTTTGACGAGTTGACAGAAGTAGGCTTCAAAAGATCACTAATAACAAACTTCTCCAAGCTAAAGGAAGATGTTTGAACGCATCGCGAAGGAACTAAAAGCCTTGAAGAAAGATTAGATGAATGGCTAACTAGAATAAATAGTGTAGAGAAGACTTTAAATGACCTGATGGAGCTGAAAACCATGGCACAAGAACTACGTGACGCATGCACAAGCTTCAGTAGCTGACTCGATCAAGCGGAAGAAAGGGTATCAGTGATTGAAGATCAAATGAATGAAATGAAGTGAGAAGTTTAGAGAAAAAAAGAGTTAAACAAGCAAACCCTCCAAGAAATATGGGACTATGTGAAAAGACCAAATCTACATCTGACTGGTGTACCTGAAAGTGACAGGGAGAATGGAACCAAGTTGGTAAACACCCTTCAGGATATTATCCAGGAGAACTTCCCCAACCTAGCAAGGCAGGCCAACATTCAAATTCAGAGAACCCCACAAAGATACTCCTCGAGGAGAGCAACCCCAAGACACATAATTGTCAGATTCACCAAGGTTGAAATGAAGGAAAAAATGTTAAGGGCAGCCAGAGAGAAAAGTCAGGTTACCTAGAAAGGGAAGACTAACAGTGGATCTCTCAGCAGAAACTACAAGCCAGAAGAGAGTGGGGGCCAGTATTCAACATTCTTAAAGAAAAGAATTTTCAACCCAGAATTTCATATCCGGCCAAACTGAGCTTCATAAGTGAAGGAGAAATAAAATCCTTTTTAGACAAGCAAATGCTGAGATATTTTGTTACCACCAGGCCTGCCTTACAAGAGACCCTAAAGGAAGCACCAAACATGGAAAGGAACAACCGGTACCAGCCACTGCAAAAACATGCCAAATTGTAAAGACCATCGATGCTAGGAAGAAACTGCATAAATTAACAGGCAAAATAACCAGCTGACATCATAATGACAGGATTAAATTCACACATAACAATATTAACCTTAAATGCCAATGAGCTAAATGCCCCAATTAAAAGACATAGACTGGCAAATTGGATAGAGTCAAGACCCATCAGTGTGCTGTATTCAGGAGACCCATTTCACGTGCAGAGACACACATAGGCTCAAAATAAAGAGATGGAGGAAGATCTACCAAGCAAATGGAAAACAACAACAACAACAAAAAGCAGGGGTTGCAATCCTAGTCTCTGATAAAACAGACATTAAACCAACAAAGATCAAAAGATATAAAGAAGGCCATTACATAATGGTAAAGGAATCAATTCAACAAGAAGAGCTAACTATCCTAAATATATATACACCCAATACAGGAGCACCCAGCTTCATAAACCAAGTCCTCAGAGACCTACAAAGAGACTTAGACTCCCACACAATAATGATGGAAGACTTTAACACCCCACTGTCAACATTAGACAGATCAATGAGACAGAAAGTTAACAAGGATATCCAGGACTTGAACTCAGCTCTGCACCAAGCAGACCTAATAGACTTCTACAGAACTCTCCACCCCAAATCAACAGAATATACATTCTTCTCAGCACCACATCGCACTTATTCCAAAACTGCCCACATAGTTGGAAGTAAAGCACTCCTCAGCAAATGTAAAAGAACAGAAACCATAACAAACTGTCTCTCAGACCACAGTGCAATCAAATTAGAACTCAGGATTAAGAAACGCACTCAAAACCACACAACTACTTTGGAAACTGAACAACCTGCTCCCGAATGACTACTGGGTAAATAACGAAATGAAGGCAGAAATGAAGATGTTCTTTGAAACTAATGGGAACAAAGACACAACATACCAGAATCTCTGGGACACATTTACAGCAGTGTGTAGAGGGAAATTTATAGCACTAAATGCCCACAAGAGAAAGCAGGAAAGATCTCAAGATGCAAAATCAATATGCAAAAATCACGTGTTCCTATATACCAATAATAGACAAACAGAGCCAAATCATGAGTGAACTCCCATTCACAATTGCTTCAAAGAGAATAAAATACCTAGGAATCCAACTTACAAGGGATGTGAAGGACCTCTTCAAGGAGAACAAAAAACCACTGCCCAATGAAATAAAAGAGGACACAAACCAATGGAAGAACATTCCATGCTCATGGATAGGAAGAATCAATATTGTGAAAATGGCTATATTGCCCAAGGTAATTTACAGATTCAGTGCCATCCCCATCAAGCTACCAATGAGTTTCTTCACAGAATTGGAAAAAACTACTTTAAAGTTCATATGGAACCATAAAAGAGCCCACAATGCCAAGACAATCCTAAGCCAAAAGAACATTCCTAAGCCAAAAGCTGGAGGCATCACACTACCTGACTTCAAACTATACTACAAGGCTACAGTAATCAAAACAGTATGGTACTGGTACCAAAACAGAGATATAGACCAATGGAACAGAACAGAGCCCTCAGAAATAATACCACACATCTACAGCCATCTGATCTTTGACAAACCTGACGAAAACAAGCAATGGGGAAAGGATTCCCTGTTAAATGAGTGGTTCTGGGAAAACTGGCTAGCCATATGTTTTAATTTTTTTTGAATTTGTTTCATGCTTCACTTCCAATACCTTTACTGGAGTTCAGGCTCTCATCAGCCCCTGTCTGGACTCTTGGCATACTTAGCTGCTAATTACACTCCATGTTTCCAGGAACATAGCTTTGATAAATTAACATCCCTGCCAAAAATTCTACAAAGACTCCTCATCTCCTGCAAGATAGTCCAGTCTCCTGCCTAAGATGTGTCAGGATCTGGCCTCTGTCTCCTTCCCCAGCCTTCGCTCTTGGCTCTCTAATTGTGTATTCTATCTTCTTGATGATTTACACATGTTTTCTCTTGGTTCCCAGGCCTGATATACTCTGTCCAGCCTCTGCCCCACTCTCCATTGCTTCCCATCCCATCCCAAGCCTTTATTCTCTTAAGGAGCTCCTGACTGTCCTTTAGACTTCGCCCATTGATTACACTGGGCAGGTTTCCCTGCTACAGCCTTTTTTGCACCCGTACCATTTCCTTGCTGACCTCATTCATCATCTGCTTCCCTTTATCAGGGCTCTCATCAAAATTTCTGCTGATATTTAAGATGCATCCTTCCTCACTTCCAAAAATAAATGCATCTTCCAAATTATCTCATATATATATATACATATACCATAAATAAATATATATATAGTATATATGGAAAAAAACTGGAATCACGAAGCAAAATATGTATAATGCTACTTCTGAGCCCAAGCACAACCAAATCAGAATGTAACAAATGAGGTATATATTTTTCACGTTTTCCCTAACAAAAATAAAACCCTTCACAGCTGATCAGAGTTCATGTTGGGTTTATTCTCCTAATATTTAAATCAATATACTACAATTTGTGATCTGCCATGTACCATTTGAATCATATGAATTACATATATATATATATATATATATGAAATATACATATATAAGCTATGTAAGTATCTAGGACATATTTCATTTTACTAGAAATATACAGTAGTTCATGAATGAAATTATACACAGTAGTTCATGAACAGAATTATACACAGTAGTTCATGAACGAAATTAAATACTTTCTAGCCAGACGTGCTGGCAAGTGCCTGTAATCCCAGCTACTCAGGAGGCTTGAGGCAGGAGAATCACTTGAACCTGGGTGGCAGAGGTAGCTGTGAGCTGAGATTGTGCCACTGCACTCCAGCCTTTATGACAGAGCAAGACTCTGTCTCTCAAAAAAAAAACAAAAACAAAAAAAACCCCACAACTTTCTCTACAGATCACTTAAAGTTTGTCATTTAAAAAGAGATTTCCTCGTAGAATTGTCAGACTGGTGAATATAGTCTTTTTCTACATTTAATTTATTGCCCATTTGCCCCACTTACTGAGACTGCCACAGCGGGGCTTTTGACTTTATCATCTTTGTATTTCCGAGACCTACCACTGACTGGCCCATAAGGAGGTGTCAGTAACTGTTAGTTAAATCATTTGCCTTCTGGGACTTTTCACATGCAGTTGAAGAAATGGACTCTCCTTGTATGAGCCAATATAAAGCACTAGAATATAAACTAAATGTGGCTTGCAATTCGTACATCTTTTGAAAGATAATTCTTGGCAATTAACATGAGAGAAAGGGAATGTCCTTGGGCTTTATTTCCCCTGAGCAAAAATAATCATCACGGAACTCAACATTTCCTCCTAAAAAGCGTAAACTAAAGTCAAATGATAGGAGTGTAATCCAGGGCTTACCTCGAAACTCACAGCTCCATTGTGGTCCGTATCAAACGCATTGAACAGAAAGTGTGCATATGTTGTAGAGTCTGAAATGGTGAAAAGGGAATATTAAGTCAGTGTTTCCATAGCCAACATAAGACTTGGATTGCAGTCCAAGCTTCCTTTGATCCAGAAGAATTAACTCTGCCTCCTTTAGTTTGTGCTTTCTTCACAACTGCTTACCCTCTTTGTGTAGAGGACTAGAGTTTGAGATTCACAGGAATGAGCAACCTAGATAGAGGCCATTGGTGACAAACATTCTCTATGAGTTTCTGGCTGGCAATGCTGTAGTCCTGGGTGATGAGATTAACACTGGGACAAGAAATGGTCCCATAGGTGGATGTGAAGATTGAGACTTGTCTGGAATTTGCTTAGTATTTGGGCGAGACCATCTCTAGAAGCAAAGCAATAATAATATTAATGAGACAGAGACGAGTTGCTATTATTAGTGTCTCTGTCATTATTAGAACTTTCATCATTGTTACAACTCAGAAAGTGATATTGGGACTTAGAGAGGGTGAAAAACATGCCCAAAGTCACACAGTGAAGAAGGAGTAAATCTGGGACATGAACTTAGGTCTTTCTGACTCGGAGAATCAGGCTAGCCCACAGCTAGTACCAGGCTAGCCCACAGGCAGTGAAGTTGGCTGATGGATTGGGGTCAGTGGTCACTTGGGAAGTTTCTGTGGCTGTGTTGGAAGGGGACTGGGTAGTCCTACGTTCCTAGTTGTATGAAGTTGCATGAAGTAGGGAGCCCCTACTCTTTCAGGGTCCTGGGTGGGATTGGAGGCTCTGGGTAATGATGGACAATTATGTCTTCTGAAGTCTAACAGGTCTTCTTAGTTTGCTTCCATCAGGTATACTTCCCCTCTCATTTTTCCTTCCTTCCTCTCCTGTTTCTCCTTTGTCTCCTTAATCTCTAGGCTTTCTGCCATTTCATTTAAAAGTCTGTATTTTTTCCTTATTGTTTTCTGTTCTGAGTGCCTAGCTTTCATTCCTAAGGGTTTCTGTGCTTGAACCTTGATAAAATGTACATGATTATTTTCAGTGTTTCATCTCATGGGCTTTAGCCTTTTATTTTAACCTTTTTTGTCTTTTCAAAATCAAATGGTAACCTTTTCGCTCATTGGCTCTAGCCTTTTATCTTCTGTTTTAAATCTCATCTATTTCTAACTTTTAACCTTTATTGGGTTTTCAGTTATCATTGATTTACTTTTTACTTTATGAATTGCTTTTTATAGGCTGTCAGGAAGCCAAGTCACAGTAACAGGAGTACAGAATTGCCCTCCCCAGATAAGAGAGGTCAGAGGTCATCTAAATTTCTCTCCTGGCTCTCAGGGCCCACGGCCTCCTTATAAGTTGTTTTTCCTGAATGCTTCAGTGCAGTAATTAACATTACTGAAGGCTATACATTTCATGAGGTAGATTGTACACTCAATTTCTCAAAATGACAGTGGCACCTTCAGTCATCTCTCACCTTTTTAATATGCTATGAGGAACTACTCATCTTCAAACACAGGAATTACTAGCACTATTTTCAGTGAACTAACCAAGCACCAAAATTGGGTCTAAATAATATGTAACACCGTGACATCTAGAATGGACGTCCATCCAGTATTGATAGGTTGCAGGAAGAAATCCTTTTGCCTATGGAGCCAGGGGTTTAATTACCATAAACTTAGTTCTGTTGTTGGGAAGCTCCATTATAGAGTTATCAAGAATTGGCAGCCTATTTCAACTTGCAAAGTTGTTTTACTCTCAACAGTACTTTTTCACAGACTTCTTGAACTACATAGTGCCCTCTGGAGATGTGAATTGATCGATGGTATGTTAAACTTATTTTCGGAGGAGGAAAAAAAAGAGATTTTGCATATTTTATAATAAGCTTCATTAAGCAAGTCTCTTGTTACCCTGTTTTTACAATCAGAGTAAATGTTTTTACCTTAGCAAGCAGTACTCACTGTGAATAATGGCTCAAAGCAAACGATGTTTGCTATTTTTTTAATCAAAAAAAAAAAAAAAAAGAACATGGGTATGTGATAATTACTATCCTTCTCAAATGGAGTTTTTCTAGCTTAAAGCTTGACATGTGGGAATTATGCTTTCAATGTGGTACAGAGGACATCCTGTTCTTCTAAATGTGCCTCGGCAGTTCTTTTAGAAGTTACAGCAGCTTCCCAGTCTAGACAATCCATGCACAGAGGTTTTGGTAATAGCATGGTAGAGTCAGACTGCCTGAATTTAAATCTCAGCTTCACCAAAGATTAAGTGCATGACCTCAAGCAAGTTATTTTACCTTTGTGTGGCTCAGTTTCCTCATCTACAAAATAACAACAATATCAGTATGTACTTCATAGAGTTTTGTTTTGTTTTTTTTTTTTTGAGACAAAGTCTTGCTCTTGGCCCCAGGCTGGAGTGCAATGGCACGATCTCGGCTCACTGCAACCTCCACCTCCTGGGTTCAAGCAATTCTCCTACCTCAGCCTCCCAAGTAGTTGGGATTACAGGCACCTGCCACCACACCTGGCGAAGTTTTGTATGTTTAGTAGAGACACGGTTTCATCACGTTGGCCAGACTGGTCTCAAACTCCTGACCTCAGGTGATCCGCTTGCCTCAGCCTCCCAAAGTGCTGGGATTTACAAGTGTGAGCCACTGTGCCCGGCCTTCATAGAGATCTTATAAAGTTTAAATGAGACACTATTTGCAAAGTGTTTAGAAATAAGCCTATATACTTATTAAAATTTCAATAAATATTAGCTATTATTTCCTGGACAAGCCACTTTTATTTCAACTACCTTAAACACATGTGATCAAATCTTTTACAAATGTAACATCTTTTCACCTTAAATAACTTTCTGTCTTTTTAGGATTTCTGTTGTGTGTCTAGGTGACGAGCTCTAATTTAATGCAATTTTCCGCTCAATAAAAGACAAGAAAATTATGTCCTAAAAAGCAATGGTCCTTCTGATGGAGTTTGGATTTCTTTTGGCAAGCACTTGAAGACAGTGGAAAGTTTGAAAGAAGAGGAGTGAAGCTACTTGCTTTGATTGGGTGAGAGAAAGAAGCAAAGGCATAGGAATGTCCAGCGAGGCAGAAAACTGGATAAAATGACGAAAAGAGAAACTGTCTACAGAAGCATCTATGGTTCTGGTTTTACTCCACTGTGTTCTTAAGCACTCAATAAATATTTGTTAAAAGAGTGAATAACTGGCTTCTTGGAATCTAGATGTCAGTACAGTCCAGGGCGTAAAAGATGTAACAATGATCTCCCTTCTCCGTCTATGATCTCTTCGTGATCACATTTCTTTAAATAACAAAAATAGTTACTGAGTTTGTTAAGCTGAGATTGCCTCAGTTTCTTATAATTTTACTTGTGAAGCTGAAAAATAAATGTTGAGATTTGATAGTTGAGCAACAAACTTTACAGATTCTTAGGATGGGAAGACATTTTGGATATTATTTAGCATTGTATTTACATCGAACAAAGGTAAAAATAGGGACTTTTAGTGACATACTGAGGTCACCTAGTTACTTCATGGTAGAGTTGGTAATGAAATCAAGATATTCCTATACCACCTCTTAGAAATCAAGGATACTAGAGTAGAAAAAAACCCGAGGATTCCTTTGATGTGACTCCTACATTTTACAGAGAAACAACCTGAGCCAAGAAAAGTAAGCTACTCGAGGTTACATACCTTGATAGGTAGCAGTCTATCCACAAACTCTGAACTTAGTCCAAAGGTCTTAACCCAATTATATTGAGAACACAATGCATATAGCAAATAACCCTTGAGTTCGTTCTTCATAGTATTGGAACAAACAGACTTGATTATCATGCCCCAGGTTTGTAGAATGAAATCAATCTGGTTTATTTCTTTTTCCTATCCCAAAGCCCTACTCCCATCGAATTCAAGCACGAAGAATAGAATTAGCTTCATGTATTGGAATATACAATTCATGACATTGTTACTGTGGTAAGGCAAGTTCATATGCATGAATAGTAGCTTCCGTCAATAAGCCCTCTGTAAATCACCCTGAAAAATTGTTAGAAATACTGTCCTAGGACAAGGATACTCAGTGGGTGAAGTCTTTTTTAAATTCTAATCTTTATGTCTACAGAACTCATCTGACTCAAGTGCCTTGCACACAGCAGCTGCTTAATAAATGTTTATTGATAGATTATTATGACTTGAGCTCGTTCATTCATTCATTCAACAGCTGTCTATTAGATGCCTAGTGTAGACAACATAAGTGCATTCCTACAACATGAGCAGAAATAGCCCAGGAAACTATGATTTTTATGGGCTTTAAAAATGTTTAGTGAACTAAAAGCTTACATGTTAAGCTGCTATTTATTATATGTGGAGTTTAAAAAGTTGTTGCGTAACCATATAGGCAGTAGCACCAACAAGCCGTCTCCTCTCTGCTTGCCTTAGAGTAGCCATACTTTATCCCCTGCAGGCAAGAGGCTTGTGTTCAATCCAGTTTTTTCTGACATCCAGCTCACCAAGCAAGTTGGGCTTGATAAACTGTTTCACAAAGCAGTAGAGAAAGCTAACAGCCTGACACAATACAAATTGCAGAGAGTTCTGTAGATAAGACAAAGCACTTTCCTGGAGGAAATGGTGAGATGTTGTGATTTATGGACCCATCAGTGTTACTGTTCATAATGAGAAAACCTGTTGCATTCAGACCATCATCCTGAATAAACGATGGCTCCGTGGAATGGAAGTGTAAGGATGGCCATCATATGAATTTGTTTGCCATCAGAGATCACGTTCTTCCTTAGGACATTTTTCCTTTTCTGGCCACATATAAGAAACAATTTGTATGTATGATATTAAATTTTAATGCAAAGCAAATCATAATTCTTTTATTTCATTTCCTTCAGCAATGCCTCGTGTTCAGATTTCTGCATTCAATTAACATGAATAATCAAATAATTGTTAAGAGTGTAACAGTAATTTTTTCTCAAATCCCTAATCCCTTTGGATTTTGTAACAGGAATCCTTTGCAAAATAGATGTGCTCTGTTTAAGAAGATGTTCTCTGATGCGGAAATGTTATTTTTCAAATAAAGATATAATTTTAATGTGGAGCTGTATCCAAGTTTTAGTATGTAATAACTTGATTTGAAATGATTGAAAAATGAGGATTTTCATCTGCATTGGTGCTTTGATATTAATGCTTATTAAGATGTTGGTAGGCACTCAGTAAATATAATTTCTCTTTAAAAAATCCATGGGTTTTAAACAATTTAGAAAAATATGAGGTAGTTAATTAATTCCCCAAATTAATCTCTCATTACTGCAGACAGTGAACCCATTATAATCCTGGCATCAGGTACTATAACCAATACCTGTCTGTGGTCTGTGAGAAGGGCCCTCCCCTCTGCACTGTAGTAATGAGATGGGGTGGGAGAGTTGTCGTCCAAAGTATATCCAAATTCACTTAATAACAAGTCTTCCTGTGTTTTCTTAGAATTCTAATTTAATTCTTTTAAGAGACCATCGAAAACAAAAAATTGTTTTGACAAGTCAGGCACAAAATTGTTTTAAATCCACGAAACTAGCTAAAACCAAATGGGATTAAAACCCCAAAGGAAACCTGACTCTTGTATGAAACAACTAATACTTAAGTGCTGTACACTTTTCAAAGAGCCTTTTACAGATACTATTCCGTTGTACAGTGATAGCCACCACGTGAGGTGGGTGTCATTCATTCATTCATGCAAAAAGTATTTATCAAGTGTTATTACTTGTCAGTTACTGGCCCATGACCTGTGGATACAACAGTAAACAAAGTGCAGAAATCTTCTGTTCCCCTGGAGCTGACATTCTAGTGGAGAGAAAGACAAAAACAACAATAGTACAAGTGAAATATATATTATTGGATCGTCTCAAGTGCTATAGAGAGACATAAAGCAGGGGAAGGAGGAATGTTCAAGGCGTTGCAATTTAAGATAGAGTGATCAGGGCAAGTCTCACTGAGAAAGTGGCATTGGAGTAAATGCAAAGGTGATGAGATCTTGAGATAGATATTTGGGAGAAGAGAATTTCAGGCGGAGGGAACAGCAAGTTCAAAGACCCAGGAGCAGCAGCATGGCTGGTGTGCTGGTGGGATGGCCACCATTTGTAGGCCACTCTATAGGTTGTGGCTTATGTTCTATGGAATGGTATGGTTTTGAGCAGAGCAGTAACATAATTTGCTTACATTTTAATGGGATCAGTCTGACTCATTTTTAAGAGTAGACTATGGTTCGGGGAGGGGTCATCAGAATCAGAGAAGTCAGTTTGGAGACTACTGTGTTTATTTTGGCAGGAGATAATGGTGGCTCCTTTAAGTGGAAATTAGTAAAATAAAAGGCCAATTAGCAAGGTCAATGGCAAAGTCAACTCTGGCCATAATCACAGAGAGAAACAATTGTCCCCTATGTTGAGTAGACGTCAGAGTTGAAAGGAAGTACTAGATGGTTCCTTCCTGACTTGAGGTAAAACATTCTTCCTGAACTTCCGATTCATGGACTCTACCATCCCATCCCATCACTATCTTTTCCCTCCAAATCTGAATCCTATTTATCTTTTTTCTTTTCTATCCGAAAGCTATTAACATCTCCTTTACCAGCTCCTTCCCTGTGTATAAACAATGTCCAATCTCTTCTACATTAAAACTAAAGTCTTCCACTGGTATCTACCCAGCACTATGGCCAGTTTCCTCCTCATCACTTCACTCTTCCAGCAAAGCTTTCTGTAAGTGCTGTCTTTATTGGTGGTCGCTGCTTTCTTCTCATCGTCCTTTTCACCCTCTGCAATGTGGCTTCTGCTTATGCGCTCCACTCCCTAGTACTTCATCCAGGGCACTTGGGCTGTCCTGATCATGCCCAGTAAAGACTCCCATGTTGCCACACCCCAAAGAGACCTGATTCTTACCTTACTAGACTTTATTGTTTCATTTCTGAACTATCGATCTCTGTTGTGTTTATTTCCATAAACTGTTCATTCTCCATCTCCTTTGTGGATGCCTTTTCCTTATGGTTCTTGACATGTGTTCTGGGGTTTCCTGCTGGCCTCATGGAGCTCACCACCTTTTATAACTCCCCCAGTAACCTCATCTACATCATGGATTTAACCACTACTTCTTGATTAATAATTCTCAAATCCCTGTCTCTTTCTCTGACTTGTCCTCTGAGCCTCAAATTTGTACCAACTTCTAGTTGAGTCTAAATCCCCGCAGGCACCTCAGATGTAATTTGTCCAAAACTGGGATCATTATCCCACTACTACTCATGTAAAGAGTCACCTGCTGTCCATGATGGAATCCTGGAAGGCATCAGAAACTCCTCTCTTCATCTTTTTATGCCACAAAAAGCTAGTTCATCACTAAATTCTTCCATTTTTGTCATCTATGTCTGTAATCTGTCCCCACTTCTCAATTTCACCTATGCAAATCCTTGTTTAAAGACCTTATTGTTTTGCCTCCTACAGTAGTAATCTTCTAATTAGTCTCCCCCGCCTGCAGTATTGCTGACCTCAAGCTAATCTTCCACAGACCTATCAGCGAAATGTATCCCAAACACAAATCTGACTGTAACAGATCCCACTTAAACTTCTCAGTGGCTTTGCTTCACCTCAAGGATAAAGTCCCATTTCTTCATATGGCATCCTTGACTGTCTAGGACATTTCACCCTCCATTGTACACTCTCTACCCTATTCACACCCAAATCCTGGCAATTTCCTGCAAATGCCCACCTTCAGTTCTATGCTCTGACCCAAGTGTCCCATTTGCCTAAAACGTCATGTCCCTACTGGCTTTTAAAGCGGGAAGACATCATACTCTCAGGAGAAGTGAACTTCTCCTGAGAGGTATAATGGGAGAGCAAGACTATATACTTTGGAAATGGATCAAACTCTCTGCACCTTACTTTTCACGTGTATATCTATAAAAAAAATGAGGGTTACAGATGGGGTTGTTAGATGGTGAGGCATGCCAGGGGCAGGCACATAGTAGATGCTTTCTGAATGGCAACAACTTCAGCTCAGGTTCAACTCATCTGGCGAGACTCTTTTTATGTCCTCTCTGTCCTGCAGCTAATTTAATCATGCCAGCACTGTGCCCTCAGAATATTAGTTTTTAACTCCCATAATCACAGTTATACTTGAGATTGACATTGCCCATCTGCTACACTAAGCTATAACATTATTTTGGAGAAAGACCACATCCTATTCCTCTTATTCCTCCTACATGATCAGCACCTCACACATGGCTCGGCACACCGTAGGCTGCAGGACAAATATGAGTTGGGCATCTGTTACGTGATTGAAAGAAAAACTGTAAGGTCCAATGGCAAGAATATCTTTTCACTCATCTCTAACATGCATGTATTATCTTTACGCTATCCTTGTGTTTTCTTACCAATTAAAATAATATCTAGGATGGTTTTAATTTTCTCAGATGAGGGAGCACAGCAAAGAATTACTAAAAGAAAACAGCAGAAAATATACAACGGGAGGCTGCAGAAAATCTAGGTTAGAACCCAGATCTGCCACTGAGTCAATATGTGGCCCTGAGCAAACCATTTACCTTCTCCAATCCCCAGATTTCATATCTGTAAATTGAGGATAATTATGTTTGTCCTAATTTTGAGAGTTGGGAGAATCAAGTGAGACCTATAATGCATGTGAATGAGCTTTGTGGCATTTTGAGCACCCTTGTAATAGAAAGCATTGTGCATTTGAGAGACACAGTACTAGGCACACAGTAATAGTTGTATTCAACTAAAGAGTATCCTCTTGGATATTTGAAAATTTCTAAGTCGCTGGCTTTTATGATACATTAAAAATTATATGCACTTGCATGCTATGCATTCTTTTACATAACGATTAAAAATGTAGCATCATGCTATGAAAAATTAAACTAAACTCAACACTGCAAGCATAATTGTAACTCTGATAGTATGTTAACAAGTCCACATTTGTACTTACCTCCCTGTGGAAAGAACTGCGAGTAAATCTCTTTGAAGGTTTCTTCATTAACAACACCACTGGGGCATTCCTAGGGAAAGTGGCAGAGAAGCAATATGAGCAAAGTGCTCATAAAACTGATTTTTTTTTGCACATTTTGAAACAGAACTGCCTACCACGCAAAGCTGCACCAAGAAAGTTAACCATTCATCCATTATTACAAAGGGAATAAAAGCACACTATAAACTTATCTTTGTTCCAGTTCTCACAGGAAAAAAAAATGTAGATGTAAATATCTTTGCATATTGAGTATCAAAAGTGTGATGTATTCAGAAACACAGTGCTGCTTTTAAGAACACATCTGTTTATTATAAATGAAGTAAAGGAAACTGCATTTTTTTTCACACAGCAAGCATGTCGCGAGAGGTTTATAATATGGTGTTTGGTGAATCTTGGTTTTGTCTTCTCCAGGTTTTCTGAACCCACATAATCTTTGGTTCAATGGCAAAATTACTTCATTGGCATCTCCAGTGGCTCAAGAAGTTTCAAGCAGGACTAGATACTAATGCTTGTTAACAGGATGTCTAGGCATACCCGAGACATGGTTCTGTAACAAGTGACCTTGGGTGAGAGAGAATCCCATGATATTTTTGAACTTCTGGAAAGGAGAGTCTGCAAAGAAACAGCCTGGGCTTAATAGATCCCCACCTTTGTCCCTGGGTCAACTTATCAAAGAACAATGAACATTGATCTTGGGAACTACACCCATGTTGGACTACTGACCGGGAGGGGCCATAGGGCAAGGCTAGCCCTCTGAGAGTGGTTTTGGCATTTTTGCTAAAAAAAAAAAAAAAAAAAAAAGGAAAAAGAAACTTAAATCTAAAGTGTCAGAAGGGGGCTACCGTGGTGGTGAATATAAGGTTTGAGCAAGCAAATTGTTCCCCAATCTCTGGAAATTCCTCAATTTTTTGAAGTTATAAGAACCAGTCTGGTTAAGAATGTTAGGCATAGAGGCCCCCTGAGTGGTGGAGACTGACAACCACATGATAGTCGAGAATTGAATCACATGTGAGATATTAACTGTATGGTGATCCCTTGTTATCCATGGTGCATTGCTTCCAGGACCACCCCGGATACCAAAATCCACACACACTCAAATCCCACACTTGGCACTGTGGAACCTGCAGTTAAGAGAAGTTGGTCCTTCCTGTCCTGTATCTTTGATCTGCCTTTGGCTGTGGATGCTGAAGCTGCAAATTCAGAGGGGCAACTATATTTATTGGCAAAAATCCACATATAAGTGGACCCACACACTTCCAGCTAGTGTTGTTCAAGAGTCAACTGTACATTGTAAGTGGAGAAGTGGTTAAGTTCTGTTTAGTCCCCTACTAGATTCTCGTGAACAGTCGCATGTGATCAGAGCTCCCCTGACTCTAGCTGTCACAGCACTCCCACGCCACCTAACGTCCAGCCAGGACTAAGTTCACCGGGGAAGGATGGTGTGCTAACTCCCCAATAGGCCTGACTTTAGACATGAATATTCTGTGTACTCTAAATTCGATACTGTTCCTGGCATCTTTATCAATCACCTACATCACTTAACCCTTAAAATCATTGTTCCCTCACTAATAAACTTACTTTCTGAATTTGGTCTTTCTTTATTCCAATGAGGCAGTTACTCAACTGAAATGTGCTTCACCTGCAGAATTTTCTATTTTCTCATTTGTTGTTTTGAAAGGTAGGACCTTTGATACATAAACAATGTTAGCAGTTTCAATGTGAATTTGTGTTTACAGAGCTTCTCAATATGGTTTTATCCCATTTGTTAATGATAATGAGCTTAGGTAGGCAAAATAGCTCCATTCACAGAGGCAGAACTGGAGGTGGCAAAGCACTTTGTTACACACTAAGCCAGTGGGGAAGCTGGAATGTGGACTTAGGACTCTCCAGGTCACAACAAGGTTTCATATTAGATGACCCCTATGGAAATAATGATGACCTCAAGGACCTAAGAGAATTAGAGCAAAGAAAAAAACAACCAAAAACAAAAGAGCAAGCAAGTGAACTGTGATGGTTGATTATATGTGTTTAACTTGTCTGGGCCATAGTGTCCAAGTGTTTGATCAAGCATTATTCTGGATAGTTCTGTAAGGGTGTTTTTGAGATTACACGGATGCAAAAGTAATTGTGGTTTTTGCTATGACTCTCAATACATTTAAGCTGGTGGACGTTAAGTAAAGCAGATTGCCCTCCATAATGTGAAGGGGCATCATTGAATCAGTTTAAGGCCTGAAAAGAACAAAGACAGACCTCCCCAGAGAAAAAGAGTGTTCTTCAGACATCATCTGTAATATTGGCTTCCCTTGTTCACCAATACCCTGCCTTTGGACTTGAACTGTAACTGTTTTCTGAGGCTCCAGCTTGCCAGACCCCTCCACTAGATATCAAGCTGGCCAAGGCTCCACAAAGTATGAGCCAATATCTTAATAAATATCTTTATACTCACATCCTATTAGTTCCATTTCTCTGAAGGACCCTAATACATAAATGAATTAGCAACCAACAGCTACAACTCTGAAAAGGAAAGAAGGTGGTATGTATACAGCCAATCTTTCAAACATTTTGACTATGTAGCTGGCACCAATAGACCCATTTTAAGACTAAACACTTTGGAGTTGGACCTTCTCACACATGGAAATTGTGATTTACTGGCTGTTTAATGCTAAGCCATTTGCTTGGGATAATAAGGAGAGAGTAAATACCTGGCTCTCTGCCATCGGGTCGCAAGCTTGTGCAAAATTAGAGTTGGAAAGGTGCCGGGGAGTTAAAGTTGATGCTGATAAAAGAGGATGGTGAAAAGGACTCTCACTCACCAACGTTAGCCGCCTCTGGCTCCTTAGATACATTGATAGATATAATAAGAAATGAATGCAACTGACTATTCGATATGCATGCGTTGGTGTTTAATTACATATATTTGCAGCCAGAGGAAAATTTTTCGCCAAATGAAAACGTTGGCCAAGTTTCAGTGATACCAGATACTTTTGCCTTTTATCTAATTTTATATCTATTATAGTTTACAATTTTACAGAAATACATAGTATGCTCATTATTCCAGGGATTCTTGTGATGACTGCTATGGCTAAATGATTCGTGCTAGTCTTTACCATCATGGAACCTCCATCCGAATCAGGAAGAATAAAGATCGTCTACCGATGGCATTCGCCCGTAATCCCAGCATTGAGGCCCAGACGGTTGATCACGCTATCGGCGATCGAGATTATCTTCACGCAATTCCTCGCGAAACCGCCTTACTTAAAATAAAAATACCAGTCGGCGGATGGCCAGTCCCAGCGTGAGGCTGAGGCAGGAGATCACGGACTCGAGTGATGCTGCGAAAGAGCGGAGATCCGGTTACGCACTTGCCTGGGTGGCGATGGAGACTCTGCCCTCAAAAGACCGTCTTGCACCGGCTGCTTTAACAACACGCCATGGTGACTGTGCGTTTATAAACAATAGAAAATTTTACTGGCAAAGTACCGGAGTGCCGGCAGTTCAAGACCATAGGCTGCGATTCAGTACTCTGATGATATACGCTACCGAGGCCGTATTCAAGACCACAGGTGGCTGGCGATTCAGCACGCTCGATGAGAATATTCCTGTTCATATATAGAACTTCTAGCTGTGTTCACATGGTGACAGTGCTTTCAGTTCTGTGGTCTTATAAAGACACTATCTCATTGATGAAGTCTCTGCCCACATGATCTAATCATCTCCCAAAGACCCCACCTCCTAATACCATCACATTGGGGGTTAGGATTTCAACATATGAGTTCTGAAGGGACACAAACATTCAGACCATAGCAAAGACCAAAAACCAGATAAAAGATTAAAAAATCAAATCCAAGAATTATGATCTTTTATTTATTCCCAGAGACTTTTTATTGAAACTAGTGCATTTTTAACCTTCAGGTGAGAAACGGATGCTAGTGATTTACAAGGTGGTATACATTCTCTGACTTTTTGTTCACCTCTTTTGTGCAGTGATCTCTCCATAAAAGTGGTCTCTCTACTGCTCCATCAAGAATGAATTTGGCCAGGCTGCATGTGAAGCAAAGTATAAACCACAAACAATGTGCTACATTAGTTAACTTGCTGCTGTAGCAATTAGGCCTT
Source organism: Papio anubis (assembly GCF_008728515.1). Lineage (NCBI taxonomy): Eukaryota > Metazoa > Chordata > Mammalia > Primates > Cercopithecidae > Papio > Papio anubis. The sequence goes on along the minus strand of NC_044978.1, from coordinate 165,979,403 downwards.
CAAATATCCCTTAATCAAAATGCTTGGGAACAGAAGTGTCTTGGATTTTAGATTTTTTGGGATTTGGAATATTCACATTAGACTCACAGGTTGTGTTAGTTCATTTTCATACTGCTATAAAGTACTGCCCAAGTCTGGGTAATTTATAAAGGAAAGACGTTTAATTGACTCACAGTTCAGCATCTCTGGGGAGGCCTCAGGAAACTTACAATCATGGTGGAAGGCAAAGGAGAAGGAGGGCACCTTCTTCACCAGGCGGCAAGAAGGAGAAGTGCTGAGTGAAAGGGAGGAGCTCCTTATAAAACCATCAGATCTTATGAGAACTCACTCACTGTCACGAGAACAGCATGGGGGAAACTGCCTCCATGATTCAATTACCTCCACCTGGTCTCTCTCTTGACACGTGGGGATTATGGGGATTACAATTCAAGATGAGATTTGGGTGGAGACACAAAGCCTAACCACATCACCAGTTGAACATACCTAACCTGAAAATCTGAAATGCTCCAATAAGCATTAACTTTGAATGCCATTTTGTCACTCAAAAAGTTTTGGATTTTAGAGTATTTTGCTCTTTTGGATTAGGGATATTCAACCTGTATAACACATTTAAAAACCATGTAGTATATTTCTTATTCACATAACCATCTTGGGTGAGTGTACAGATCAACTGATGGTTCTTCTAGGGACAGAGGCTAATGAAGATTTGGTGACTTTAACATATGGCTCCAACAGTCTCTGTGACTGTCTCATCCAGGAGGAGGAAAAGAGTGCTGAAGAGAGTGCATGGAAGCTTTTTATGGGCCAGGTCTTAAAGTGGTATACATCATTTCTATTCTCATTTTGTTGTTGTTGTTAGAGATCACTTAATGTGTCTACCGCAAACAAAGTAAGTCTGCTATGGCCAGGAAGAAGACAAGAATGCAGATTTGGTAAAGAGTTTGGAATATCTATCCCTGTGGCATGTTTGAAAGATACTCCAAGTGTCTGTGTTCTGAAACAGTTCTCCCACTGACGCTTTATTTATTGATTTTTATTTTTTGTTTTTGTAAAGAAGGGATCTCACTATGTTGCCCAGGCTGGATTTGAACTCCCTGCCACAAGCAATCCTGCCTTGGCCTCCCAAAGTGCTGGGATTACAGGTGTGAGCCCAGCCTCCCACTGATGTTGTAACATGAAGATTATCAAGTCATTTAGCAGTATAAATTGTCTCCATTTCCCAGGTGTCATTTTTAAAGACTGTTTACTTGCTTCAAGTAAACAAGGACAATGAAGCATAAACATCTGAGCATGAATTTGTTCACTGGGTTTTCCTAAGGATGCAAGAAGCAGTAGGGTTCCTGGGTTTAGGGAAAGTGACAAATGCCTCACTCATGCATCTTTTGAAAATTTGCTGTAAGCTCCTACTAACCTTTATGGTTCTGTATTCTATTTTCTAATGAAATTTTGTCTGATTATTAGCAAATGATTATTCCATGAAAATATGCCCTCTATAGAAAAAAAGAAAATGAAAATCACCCATAACCTGACTACTGTAAGAGTATATTGGTCATTTATCTAAGCATATATACTATAGAAATAAAGTTTTAATAAGACAAAATTACAGTATTTTATCTTCTTTTTTTAACTTTAGGATAAATATCCTGAACATTTTTTACATCATGATTTTTAATGACCGCATAATAATGCATCCACTGAACTTACCATACTGTTGCATATTGAGACGATTTTGGCATTTTTGCACTACATAGGAATAATGAGGTAATTAATATTCTCTGCATCCATCTGTGACTGCACCTGTGGTTCTTTCTTTATGACTAATCCCAGAAGGAGAATCATAAGACCAACGAGTTAAACCATTGAAAGGTCTTCCTATGCACAGTCATGGTGCTTTCCAGAAATGCTGCATCCATTTGTGCTGCCACCGCAACCTTATGAGAAGGTCTCACATGGAGAGGAGCTACTGACCAGAATCACATGGGAATTGGACGCGCACACAACCCCATGAACAAACAGCAATCATTTGCTTCCCTCATGAGTCTAATCATCATTCTGAAAATTACTAGTGGATACTAAGGCGTTTGGACAGGTCGCTCCAAGGGATAAAGCAATTTGCCTGTTTTTCACGCAGACAGGGTTGCTGTGATGGCAGTCAGCGGAACCACATCACCACAATCACAATGGTTTATTGAGTATAAAATAAACAGCTCCATTCTTTCTTATGTAGACCATTACTTTTAACATTTTCATCAACCCTGAAAGGTGGGTATTATTTAGACATGAGGACAATGAGCTGGGAGAGATGAAGTCACTTGTTTGAGTCACACAGGTTTTGATGGAGACATCTATTTGCTCATTGATTCAATAAGTAGTTATTTAATGCCTTCTAAGTGTCAGTAAATAGTCCATATGCCTTTTACTATTCTGGGCACTGGAGATACAGGAATGAGTTTTTAAAATTCCATTTTTTTTTTTTTTTTTTTTGCTCTTGTAGAATATAACATTTAGTGGAATCAAATTCATAGCTCTGACTCCATGAATTGCAATGTTATCTTGCCCTCTGGATTATTACTTTTTCTTCTATTAGGACTGAAAACATGTTCTCCTGGAGAGTCATCTGTGGAAATCCTTCTTTTGGGAAGATGTACTAGGTGTGTTTGTACCCAGAGGCACCCGTCACGGCTGTGTTAGAGAGAGGTATGTGCAAAGGGAAGCCATTTCAATCAAAATTGGGAGCACTGATTAAAATTTATTGTGTATCGTATCTTGAGAGATTTGAGTAAAATACTTTTTTTCTTTTTAGAAATCTTTGGTTTTAGTGCAATAAGAACCTCCCCACCTTCCTCTTTGCCACATACTCTTTACTGTTACTGTAAATGGCTAGACAGTAATGGCCTGAGGAAAATGTTCTGGTTTTTAGGACCAGTCAAATGAACTGCTCCATCCAATATTTAGGAGCTGGAGGTCCCTGGTTCTGCTGGCTGGTATACTCATCTATGATGACCATTGCATTTCTTTTACTGCCTCTGAAACCCTTCGCTATGATATGATAATAACACAATAAATGTGGAATGAGGTTTTCTTTGCAATATAACTGCCATAGATTTGTCAGTCGGTGAAGAAACAGTTGCCTTTTGGGGCCTTACTGCTGTATTCCCTGATGAGCCTTTTCAGTCCTCTCAGGCCATGTGGGGACGCATGTGAGGGTCAAGATTAGCTGTAGATATGCAATGAATACTATGCTAGTACTAATATCAATTCTAACAAGGCATTATTACTATTATAATAATCAGCATAAATACTTTATTAGTATTGATATTTTATAATTATTAATGTGATGATGACGATGATACTGATGATGATGAGCTAAAACACATGAGCACTTTATATGTTCCAACCTTGCATTAAATGTTTTACATGGATTATCTCATGGGAAGAGAAAGATGTTAGTATTAACTCCATTTTACAAATGAATGAACTGTCTTAGAGAGGGGCCACTGCATTCCCATAATTAGAAAATATCAGATCTAATCTATGGATCACAGAATCAGGAAACTTGAGTTTAAAGCAACTTTAGAGGCCGGGCACAGTGGCTCATGCCTGTAATCCTAGTACTTTGGGAGGCCAAGGTGGGTGGATCACCTGAAATCAGGAATTCAAGACCAGTTTTGACAACATGGTGAAACCCTGTCTCTACTAAAAATACAAAAATTAGCAAGGCATGGTGGCACATGCCTATAATCCAAGACGAATTTTCAAAATTTAAATGACACAATCCTACAATCTGTGCTGCTGATAACCCCAGATTCTGTGGACTTCTCTGCTCTCTTTAGAGTTAGTAAATACAGGGCAGGGACTAACCTTTATGATGTTTAGAATAGGGAATATTAAAAATATTTATGCTGAATGAATAAATCTTCAGTTCTTAGCTTTTAATAAATTAGAAAATGAATTTGCTCTGATAATGTCCTTCAAAACTTGGGTCTAAATTTTTAGAACTCCTAAGATCAAGACCAAGATAGTCATGGGGGTTCCGATATCCCCATGATTGCCCACAATGACTATGATCACAGAAATTAGGGGGAGATGGCTAGGATCAAGAAAAAAACATTTCTTATCTCAACATAACATAGTCAAAAACTGGACTCTAAAAAGTTCATTTAAAAACTATAGGATTAACCTTTCAGTTTTCAAAGCAGAAAAGCTGATCACAAAGAACTAGAACTGGCTATAAATTTCTGTTCTAATATGCCCAGGTGTTTGAACTCCTAGCAACTGATTTATTCCTTAGTGTAAATGTTCTCATCTGATATAACAGGTAAGTAATACTAACATCACAGGTAAGCAAAAGAAATGAAAATTAAACTAGACAATAGATGAAAGAAACCCAACCAATTTTAAAAACTGAATATACTCAACATGTTGGGTATTTTCTTGTTTCCAAAGTCTGCATTAACTACATCTTCCGTTTCCTGAACACACTTCTGGGGTCAAAGTGGTTAAATATGAATTGCAGATTAAAAAAAGAAACAGCCAATGGTGGGAAAAGGCTGACCTAGATACTATCCTTGGAAAAGGAATGAGAGCTGGGTGACCAAGATTCAACTCAGCTGCCTGAGTGCAAGGATGTGGGCACATTCTGAGCCCCACGAGTTCTCAAGGTCACCCAGGATAGAGCAGAAATCCAAGGTGCTAGGCAAAGGTTCTCTCCCCTTCTAGTTCTGCCCTCTAGCCATAGGGAAGAAGGAAATTACATGAGATTTACAGCCAAAACAAAAACAAAAACAAACAAAAAACTGGCTCAAGTTTCAGCTCTACTATTAACCAAGAAATAATTGAAAAGTTTTGCTTTGAGTCTTCGTCTTTAAAGCTCCAGGAAACAATAGCATCTTACAGCAAAGAAATGAAAACTAATTGGCATGTATATAAAGATTCTAGCATAATACTAAGCATTCTACAAATTTTATTTATTTTTACTGTTATCTCTTCAAGTAACTTAAGTTGATTCTGCAAAAAGAGATTTTCCAAATTTTGTAGGAAAAGGCTTCCGGGATTGGGTCCAATCCCTGAATCTTTAGTGGAATGCATGTAGAATTGTTTCATTTAGGGAGACTTTTAAAAGGATTTTCTCAACTTTATCCTGAAGAGAGTGTCCATTTTGTCAGGGTCTTTTAAAAAATTATGATGTAGTTAAACTCTATAGGCACCCAAAACCATTTAGTGGAAAAAAAAACACAATGGTGCCCTGGGAGAAAGCTTATGTATCAGTTTTCTATTGCTGCATAAAAAAATTACCATAAACTTAGTAACTTTAAACACACAAATTTATTATCTCACAGTTCTGTGGGATAAAAGAGTCTGACATGGTTGAGCTGTGTTCTCTGCTCAGTCTCACACTTAAACTGGCTGTGGTTCTCATCTGGGCCTTGCAGTCCTCCTCCAAGCTCATTGACATTATTGGTAGAATTCAGCTTCTGTGGTTGTAGGACCCACGTCCCTGTAACCTTGTGGCTGTTTACTGGGGGCTTCTCTCTCAGTTTCATCCCATCTTCAAACCAGTAAACAAAGGCCTACTGAGTCCTTCTCACACTCTGATTCTCTCTGACTTCCTCTTTGGTAAAGGACTCGTGTGATGAGATCAAGCCCACAAAGATTATTTCTGTATCTTAAGGTCAACTGCCCTGAGACTTTAATTATATCTGCAAAATTTCATCACAGCAGTACCCTGATTAGTATTTGATTGAATAACCGAGAGACAGGGATCTTGAGTGGCTGCCTTTGGGTACCTATTAATACCTACCGCAGCCTGCTTCTTCTGAACATGAGTTCATGTTGGTTTTCACAGCAGTTCTTGCTTAACAACAGCCTTTTTTTTACACTTCTACTCAGAAGTGTATCTACCACAACTAGCAATTATATTTCTTGGTGACTGCCATAGTTTAATGTGATTTGAAAGGACTATATTCTGTCAAGGCTTTAGTCTCAGCAGTGTAAAGACCAGCTGTGAGGCCAAAATTCAGTATTTTTTATGAGTGCTAAAAATAGTATCCCATATGCTGAGTGTTCCTCGCCTATAGCATGTCTGCCTATATCCAGAGCAGAAATAAATTTTTTTAGATTTTACTAATTCATTAGATCACTTTCAAGTTGGCATGACATCAGCCTAATGATATTGACCAAAAAACAAAACAAAACTGTGTAAAGAATTCTACTTAAAAGAAACATGCAGTGTTTCAATCAGAAAGAATAAAATAAAATACAGCAAGCACTCCATATTGCAGGTGCAGCATCCACAGATTCAACTAACTGTGGCTTGAAAATATTTGAAAAAATAAAAATAAAAAATAAATAAAAAATAAGGCAGGTGCGGTAGCTCACGCCTATAATCCCAGCACTTTGGGAGGTTGAAGTGGGCAGATCACCTGAGGTCAGGAGTTGGAGACCAGCCTGGCCAACATGGTGAAACCCTGTCTCTACTACAAAAATACACCCCCATCAAAAATACAAAAAATTAGCCGGGCATGGTGGCACGCGCCTGTAGTCCTGGCTACTCGGGAGGCCGAGACAGGAGAATCACTTGAGCCCGGGAGGAGGTGGAGGTTGCAGTGAGCCGAGATCGTGCACTCCAGCCTGGGAAACAGAGCGAGACTCCATCACAATAAACAAACAAACAAACAAACAATATAAATGAAAAACAATACAGTATAAAAACTATTTACACAGCATTTCCATTGTATTAGGTATAAGTAATCTAGAGATGATTTAAAGTACATGGGAGGATATATAGGTTGTATGTAAATACTATACCATTTCATATAAGGAGACTTAAGTGTCCCCAGATTTTGGTATCCATGGGGAGTTCTGAACTCAGTCCCTCAAGAATACAGAGAGATAACTGTATGGAGATGATGGTATACACATACGTTCATCTGCACATACGTGGTTTTATAAAACCTTTTTTTTTTTTTCCTGAAGATTTACAACAATCTATTCTCTCTCTGTCTGATTTTTGTCACCTGCTGAATTGACTAGATTCTGGCCCCTTGATAACTTCATTTCGACTATCATCTCTGGACCCTTTACACATTTTCCTCATGTGTAAGCCATTCTTTCTTGATCTTTTTTGTTACTTATAGTCAAAAGTATTCTAACATAAGCTACAACCTTCTTGTCCTTGCATTACATCTTTCTACAGAAAGAGAAAATAAAAATGAATTGAGTTTACAGATTGCTGACAAGTTTGGCGAAATGTCTGCTGGAGAAAGAAGTGTAGTCTCTAGATTACAGTGGTGGGTGCGCATATGCGGGTCCAGATTTCTGAAGAACGTCTTTTAAAGTCTATCCGAAGACACTTTGAGAAAGCATAGGAATTGGGGGTGAATAAAACTTTTTTTTTTTTTTTGAGACGGAGTCTCTCGGTCTCCCAGGCTGGAGTGCAGTGGTGCAATCTCGGCTCACTGCAGGCTCCGCCTCCTGGGTTCAAGTGATTCTCCTGCCTCAGCCTCCCGAGTAGTTGGGATTACAGGCACTCACCACCAAGCTCTGCTAAGTTTTTTTGTATTTTTAGTAGAGATGGGCTTTCACCGTGTTAGCCAGGATGGTCTCGATCTCCTGACCTCGTGATCTGCCTACCTCGGCCTCCCAAAGTGCTGGGATTACAGGCGTGAGCCACTGTGCCCGGCCGAATAAAACTAACTTTTAATGATCATTCATGGTCTGCTCGGCACTGAGCCATGTGGTGTAGGAGATACATGTTCTCATTAAATCCCTGACAAGTAAAAGAGGTAGATGTTTTCCCACACGATATTTAAGAAACGAGCACAGGGAGGTTTAAAGAACTTTCCCAAGGTCACTGGGACTGGGATTTGAACTTGAGTTTGACTACAAAGCTTTTACATCTTCCTAAGTTTGAAAGATGAGTGCACCTGCAGGGGGAAAGTTAACTGAGGGGTAACTTTTATCTCAATGTCTTTCAATCCTATTAATCACTAAAACACAGAGTATTAGTCATTTGTTCAACACGTATTCATATACCAGGCACTTGGCTATGAACAGGAGCGTAATGGTGAATCAACAAGCATGGCCCTCATCCAGAGGAGCTTACTATGGAGGAAGCTGTCAGTACTCAAATACTGACATAAATAAATATCATATTGAAACCCTCAGGGCAAAACAGCATGAAAACTTGAATTGTTTTTTACAAATAAATTGAAATGTCCCAGGTGAGGGGATGGAGGACAGGACCTCAAGGTCTCTGGTCATCTGCTTTTGTGAGGCAGGTTCAGGATAGGTCAGATTCAGCTCTAAATACATTTTATTATACATTTCTGGTCATCTGCTTTTGTGAGCAGGTTCAGGACAGGTCAGATTCAGCTCTAAACACATTTTATTACAGATTTCGTTGCCTTTCTCTCTCTCTCTCTCTTTTTTTTTTTTTCAGAGTTTCACTCACGTCTACCAGGCTGGAATGCAATGGCACTATCTCGGCTCACTGCAACCTCCACCTCCCAGATTCAAGCGATTCTTGTGCCTCAGGCTCCCGAATAGCTGGGATTACAGGGCCTGCCACTATGCCCGGCTAATTTTTGTATTTTTAGTGGAGACGAGGTTTCACCATGTTGGCCAGGCTAATCTCAAACTCCTGACCTCAGGTGATCCGCCCACTTCAGCTTCCCAAAGTGCTGGGATTACAGGCATGAGCCACCTCCCCTTTCCCTTTCTTACTGCCATTCTGAGAAAAGAATAGTTTGTGCCTCTTGCATAAATTTCTCCCTCAGTGAGCTACCATTACCAGGAGCAGCCCTGAGTCTCTGAAGTTAAAAAAATAATAAAATAAAATAAAATGAAATAAAAAGTTTCGTCTGCTTAATTAAGTTCTTGTTGCAAAACTTTCTTAGTTATTACTCTCAGTTGTAGCTTTTGGAATTTAACAGCCCCTCGCTTATGAGCCACTCGTATCACCTACTAGCCTGGAACTTTGAATAGGTTACTAAACTTCTTCAGGTTGGATTTTATCGTCATTTATTTATGCAGGGCATATTTTTGAAATTGTTGCAATTGTTGCAAATACTGGAGAAGTTTCTACCCTCCTTTGCCTTCTCCTAGTGCTTCTTCAGAGATTATGAAGGGAACAATTATCAAGGGTCACAGTAGCTGCCTAAAAGGAACCTGTGTCTAGGACTTCAATGCTTCCGGGCTCTCAATGGGGCAGTAGAGCCTCTCTCTCCTCCCCATGGCAGGCAAGATGACCCAAAAGGAAACTCCCGGGCCTGCTGACTCTGAGCAAGCTGGGGCAGAACGCTTCTGAGGGCTCTCAGAGCTCAGACGGCGCTCAGGGTGAGCTGGTCCGAACGTTCTTAGGACTGTATTGTCATATTGAGGCACAAGGGGGCAGTAGTGTCCTCCATGATAGCTAGAAAAGCGATTTCCAGTTCTTTCTCTTTAGGGATTGTTCTTTTCCTAAGCTTGGTGCCTGTCTGGGTAAATTTCTTTCAAGAAGGCTATTTCCTTTTTATGAACGGTGACAGCCTCATTCCTACATTAGATAATTTTAAAAATTAACTATTTCTGGGAATGGGGCCCAGAGGCTCTGATCTCCTCCATTTTGGATATTACATTTGGAGTACGTCAGTCTGAATTCACAATCACTTTTTTGGCATTTGGGCCATCCTTAATTTAGTCACCAAAAATTTTTAGGTCTTAGAAAACAAATAAGCCAGACAACGCCACTAAAGTTCCAAAGCTTGAGTCTGAAAGCCTTATGAAATGGTTAAGTGTACGTGGGCTCTGGAATCAAAGCTGCTTGAGCCTGCTTTGCTGTTTAACAGGGGAACAATTTAAACCTTTAAGATGAAAATAATGACACTACCCTATCTGGAGGTTATTATGAGGCTTAAATAAAGATAACCCATGCACAATGTCTAGCGTCGTGCCTGGATGTATAAACAACCACTGCACGTTCCCCATGCAGGGAATTAGTTCTACTATGATGCTCATTCCGAACCTGCTAGCTTTTGTCATGTTTTCATGTAATGTGGGATATTATGTTTATCCTTGTTAAATACCATCTGCTTATTTAATTTCAGAGGATTTTTAGAATGCCACACCAATCTTCCACTTTCTTAGTTATTACTCTTAGTTTTGTAGCTTTTGGAATTTAACAGCTCCTTCCTTACGAGCCACACATATCACTTACTAGCCCGGAACTTTGAATAAGTTACTAAACTCCTTCAAACTGGATTTTTATCATCATTAATTAATGCAGGACATATTTTTGAAAGTATATTATATGTCAAAAAGTGTAACAAGAAATGAAGCTAAAACAATCAAGACAGATGAAGTCCCTCTTAGAATTTGATGACTATCAGAGAAGTCACACATAAAACAAAGTTCTGTGTAAATAATAATTCAGTTACAGTTGTGATAAGTGCTGCAGACCAAGTATGTAAGGTCTAATTTATAGGGAAGACTTCCCTGAGGATGCGACATTAAAGGAGGGACCTGAAGGATGAGTAAAAATTAGCAGGAGATAGAACTGGGGAAGAGGCAAAGGAATACTGTGTACAAAAACCTGTGATGTGATCAATGATGAAAGAGACAGCAGATGTGCCTGGGGTGTGTGGTCTGAGACAAGGTTGGTTAATTCGGGGACTGCTAGTCACGTTAAGAATCAAGGTCTTTGCCATTCATAAGATAGGTATCATATACCTGTTTCTCAGAGCTCTGGAGAGAATTAAGAGATGATTTACATCAGGTATCCAGCACAATCCCAGTCACATTCTAAACACTCAGTATCCCTCTCTTTTCTCTTTACTCCACCAGAGTTGAATTTTTACCTCTGGTTTATTATTTATTCAGTACATAATTATTTGGCATCTACTGTATACCAGGCTCTCTGTTGTAAACTGAACAAACGAAAGGGAAAAAGCAGACATGGTCTTTTGCCTTTATAGAATCTCTGCACTGATTAGCTGTTATGTTCTTTGTGCATATGAATTTATTTCTAGGGAACCATAGTTTCAACATATATGGGGATTACAATCTTGTGCTCCTATCTCCAAAAATTAAAAGTAAATAAAAGCAAGCAAGTAAGCACACAGAATAAACTGACATTGCCATGGATTACATGTTATGTATACAACATGTAATATAAAGATTATGAACTTGTATATAGGAGTTACTTCTGCATGTTTCTTTGCTTTTGCTAATGATTAATAATAATGAGGCCAGGCCAGACACAGTGGTTTATGCCTGTAAATCCAGCACTTTAGAAAAACAAGGCAGGAGGATTGCTTGAGGCCAGGAGTCCAAGGCCATCCTGGTCAATATAGTGAGACTCAGTCTCTAAAAATAAATAAATAAATAAATAAATAAATAAATAAATAAATAAATAAAATTAGCCAGGAGTGGTGGCATACACCTTTTGTCCTAGCTACTCAGGAGGCTGAGGTGGGAGGATTACTTGAGCCCAAGAGTTTGAGGCTGCAGTGAGCTATGATTGCTTGCCGCACTCTAGCCTGGGCAACAGAGAGAGGCTCTGTTTTCAAAATAAATACATGAATTAAAAATAATAATAATGATTGTTTTTACAATGTATTCTTGCATAGGGTACAGATGATTAGCATAAATCTCTGTACTACTGAAAGTGCTCATAAGGTCTCCATTATATTATCTTAGGGGCTAAGAATCCTCCAGGAGGGCAGAAAAACTCCCAGCTAATAGGTGTATCTAATCCCCATACGGCTATGTGGAAACTGAGGCAATCTAACTCTTATTCCTTTCTGTTTACCTATCTTAATATATTGCATATTTATCCATTTCATATATACAAATGTTGTCTTCTGATAAAGGTCCAAAAACTCCAGGCATATAAAAGAGCCTCAGATCCCAACAATTCGACCACGTTCACTTTTCATTTCCATCTGCACATTTTTCATTTTTAGAGCTCATGGAGAGTCTAGACATTTATTTGCAAATATTATGAAGGTATTATTTCAATCAGCAAGAGATTCTCTTCAAAACTTATATGATAACAATTCTTATTCTCTCTAGTGAGGCACAAAGCTAAAGATTTTATGTTTTTTGCCATGTAATGAAGGAAAAACAAGGCATTTTTTTTTTCTAGTATCTCACAGATATTTTCATTTTCTGGTTTACCAGTTGTTAACCTTAATGCGTCCCAGAAGGAGATTAATATTGGGATTTAAATCATTGGAGCTTTACTTTCAGTTTCTTGTTATCTTTGCTGGGAGATGAGCAGTCTGGGGTGGTTTATTCCCTATATAACCTCTCAAAATTGTACTGTAGTTCAACATACTGAGTAACATAAGGAGCAGTCCCTCCAGTACTTACAATGCTCATATGAAAGTAGATGATTTTCTGAAAGAATTAGAATGCTGTATTTTATTAATTGTTTCTAGTTAGACTTTAATTCCAACAACTAATATCTCCTTAAGAACCATTTCCTTAATTCTACCATTAGGAAATTATTTAATTCTACCACGATTATGTGCCAGGCACTGTCCATTTTATGACATATTTGTGTCAGCTAAACAAATCTAGCTCATCAGTTCAGAATCAACAATGAACAAAATATTATTGTAGATGATATGTCAATACATAGGAGCACAGTTATTACATATATAACTATTTCTCTAGTTTGTGACCATAAAAGGTAGTTATGAATGGATGAAGGCATGATTACTTTAGATCAAAACACAGGCCAAAAAAACCAAAATGGATCTTCTTTGGGGAAATGTTTTATGCTATAAAGTGTGTGTGGCCTCCAAATTCATATATTGAAACCTAATCTCCATTATGATCATTATTGGGAGGTGGGGTCTTTGGGAGGTGTGTTAGTCCATTCTCAGGCTGCTATAAAGAACTGTCCAAGATTGGGTAATTTATTTTAAAAAAGAGGTTTAATTGACTCACCGTTCCACAGGGCTATAGACGACGCCTCAGAAAACTTATAATCATGGCAGAAAGAGAAGAAAACATGCCCTTCTTCACATGGCAGCAGAAAGGAGAAGTGCCAGGCAAAGGGGAAAAGCCCCTTATAAAACCATCAGCTCTTGTGAGAACTCACTCACTAACATGAGAATAGCATGGGGGCAACTGACCCCATGATTCAGTTACCTCCCACTGGGTCCTTCCCACAACACATGGGGATTATGGGAACTATAATTCAAGATGAGATTTGGGTAGGGACACAAAGCCTAACTGTATCAGGAGGTGATTAGGTCATAAGAATGAAGTTTTTAATTAATATGATTAATGTTCTTATAAAAGAGGCCCCAAAGAGCTGCTCTGCCTCCTTCACCAAGCCCTAGTGACATAAGAAAAATATGGTCTATCTATGAACCAGGAAGAGAGGCTTTACCAGTCACCAAATCTTTTGGCACCTTGGTCCTGGACTTCCCATCCTCCAGAAATGTAAGAAATAAATTTCTGTTGTCTATAAGTCACCCAGTTTATGGTAATTTGTGATTACAGTGGAGGTTGTGGATTACAGAAAAAAGGTACAGAGATGGATTAGTGCAGTTTATGACATCATAAAGTTTGAAGTTCCTCAGGGATATCCCAGAGAAGTTGGAAAACCAGTAATTAGAAAGGAGTTTGGAACTCAGGTCAGAGGTCTAAGCTTACAGGTATCAGTTTATGCTCCTTTAGCACATAGGTATAGAGATGCCCCAAAGAAAATACCTCGTGAAAAAACCAGGGAGCTGAATGCACAGCCTTGGGGGAAGCTACATTTAAAACCAGGAATGGGATGAGCAGTCCATGAAGAAGACCAGGAAAAAGTAGTCAGAGAGGTACAAGGAGAAGCAGTAGATTATATCAAAGGAACCAAGGAAGAAGAGACATTCAAGTAACTCAAGGTCTCCACTCCCAAACTCAGCAGACACTTCAGCTAGGTCCAGAGAGGTCACAGGAGAAAGTGTTAGTCGCATAGACTCTGAACCAGGCTGTGTGGGCTTGCATCTAATCTCCACTATTCACACTAGCTGTGTTTCTTAACTTCTTTGTGCAAGTTTATTAATTTCTTTGTGCCTCACTTGCCTCATCTGTAAAATGGGACTAATAATAGTATACTTACCCCATAGAGTTAATACAACCATAACATTGACCAATATTTGTAGAACCTTACATTCTTAACTCATAGTAAGAATTAAATATATTTATTGAATTTAAACCAAGCAATTCATAGATGTCAAGACTGGAAACTATTCAGTGGATTTGCAAATGAAATTTAGTTTTGACACACACACAAATCAGTACAAGGAAAACTGAGGAAATCTGAATAAGATCAGTGGATTACATCAGTGTGAGTAACCTGATTGTGATATTGTACTCCAGCTTTACAAGATGATACTACTGGGGGAAATCGTACCTGGTGACTTCCTTGGACTATTTCATACAATTGCATGACAATCTATTGTTATCTCAAAATAACAAGTTTAATTTAAAAATATTGGCAGCCATGAAAAATAAAAGTGGTTTTGACCTAAGAAAGAACAATTTAAATGACATGGTAGAGGCAGAAGCCAAGAGTTAAGAAATAAATGCAGATGAGGGGTTATATAGACTGAACTTAGACCACTCTTTCAGGAATTTTATGTAAGAGTGTAAGAATGAGAAATGCCAATAGTTAGAGAGAGCTGTGTGTGCATGTAAATGTTGTTGTTATTGCTGATTTGGAATGAGTATGTCTTCTTATGCATTTTTTAAGGGTGAATAAGACTTGACTGGCATTACAAGACATAAGGAGGCAGCCAGGAAAAGAGGAAGAGACAGGGAGGAGGAGGAAGGGAGGGAGGCAGATAAATTATAGCTATAAAGAGGAATCAAGATATCATAGGAAGTGGGATTAAAAACACTAGGAAAATGGAACATTCTTTTCTTTTATACTGGAAGAATAAGTCAGAAAATAAATACCAATCAAGTGCCAGCTATGCACTGGACTTTGTTCTAGGAGTTAAGTATGTGGTTTTGATTGAATAAGACAAATCAAATTCCTCTGTCCTGTGAGAAAATGGGATAGTTATGTAGGTACATTTACTGCTGGAATCAGAAGAGCTGTAAGGATGTATAGGCATGTTACTGTAAATAGACAGGGAGACATTAGATCATGAAAAAGAGACAAGATTATCAAGCTGAGTATAAAAATTGCAAATTAGTAGTGACTCTCATATCTGGATTTTTGTTTGTTTTTCCCCAGCAAGTAGTAGAGAAGTGGAAGACAAATCATTGTCTGACCCCAGAGTTTGGTGACCCCAGAGCCATATAGGTATGTGATAGGCTGGAAACTGGCTTCCCAAAATATACTGATACCCTAATCTCTGGAACCTAGCTTACAAGCCTCCCCCCGCCCCACCAGCCCCACAAAAAACAAAAGAAAGAAATGAAAAAAATTGTAGGTATAATTGGTTTAAGGATCTTTATAAGGAGAGATTATCCTGGATTATCCAAGTGCGCCCTTCAGGCCATCCCAATTGTCCTTACAGGAGAGAGGCAGAGAGGTGTGACATACGTACAGAGGAGGAAGTGATATGGTAATGGAGCAGAGAGACATTTGAAGATGTTGACCTTGAAAATTACAGTGATGCAGCCACAAGCCAAGGAATGGTGACAGCTGCCGGAAGCTGGAAGAGGAAGGAAAAGATTCTCCCCCAGAATCTCTCAAGGGAGCATGGCCCAGCTAACACCTTGATTTTGGCTCAGTGATATTAATTTCAGACTTTTGACCTCTAGACTGTGAGAGTAAATTTTTGTTGTTTTAAGCCTTGCAGTTTGTGGTATGTTGCTACAGCTGCATTAGGAAACTAATACTGGCATGATCATAGGACATGGATAAGGAAGTAGGGATGTTCAAGGGTATTTCAGGAAATTGACCACATAGTGCAGATTAATATGGAATTTCTGAGACTAAGAAAGGTTGGTGATCCCAAAGGTCTTGCTTGCAGAGTCAATGAGCAGAACATAGTGAGATTGAGGGCTTAAGACAGTTGAATGGATATAAAGTTGTGGTCAAAAGGATGAGATCATCATTCAGGATGTCAGGAATTAAGTAGTTTCAGGTAATAATAAAGTCCAAGTGATATCCATCAGAGTGAAAAGTGGAATGGAAAAGAAAATAATGGCATTTAAAGAGTCAAAAAACACTGAAGCTCAGGTGAGTGGCTGGTAGGCAGGTCAGCTTCATGGATATTACTGTCAAGCTAGTGAATAAAGATTTTAAAGTCAGTGATCAAAGTCTGGAATGAGTATGATACAGAAACTCTGCCAGTGATAACATGAGATGCCCTGATTCTGTTTCTCTGTGGCTCAGCTCTGGTAGACAATTTTCTTGCTTTAGGAACTGCCAATCCCCCATTTAACATGATACTGGTGAGGCTCTCAATCCCATTTCCATGCGCCACAGGGCTAGGTCAAATGATGCAGGCTTGTCCAGGAACAATTCTCCATCCCCCAGGCCAAGATGATTGGTTCAGTGTCATGTGACTAAAACTAGTTCCTGCCTTGCTGGAGTTATTAGCACTGAGAAAAGGTGAATAAAAGAGAGAGCATCTTGATACACTGTTGGAACCTTGATCCAGCCATGTCTGATGCTGTAAGTATTCCTATCTTAGGTATGTTAGTCAATAAACCTTTAACTTAAGATACTTTGAATGGGTTTTTGTTACATGTACTCAAAAATATCCTAATTTATACCAGAATGGTATTATTTTCTTGCTCTTTGTTCTTTACCGGGTGGCTACAAAGGAATCAATATAGTCTTGTAGTTTCTCTGTATGGTATTTCAGTGCTTTGGGAGATATAACCTCCAGATAAATGAGAGAGTTCCTATTTGTCTTAGTTATTGTTTTACTATCTAAACCCAGCCACAAGAAAGGATATGTTGGTTTATTTTACAAACTTTATCTTCACAATCAGAAGGATATGAGCTGTAGAGTATTATTTTAAAGACCAGTCGGAACATGAAATGGTGCAAAAAAAAAAAAAAAAAAAAGAAAACCAAATTAGTCTGCAAACACATTAGAATTTTCAAGAAGATTTAACTTTACTGTTATTTTTGCCCATTTGAAGCAAATCTATTCACTAGATCTCTATTAAATCCCTACTGTAAGCCAGGTACAAATAAATGAGATGAACAATTTGAACTGATTTCAAATTGCAAAGTAACAATTATATGATGAATTTCTTTGAGAAGCAAATGTTGATGTATTAGTCCGTTTTCCCGCTGCTGATAAAGACATACCCAAGACTGGGAAGAAAAAGAGGTTTAATTGGACTTACAGTTCCACATGGCTGGGGAGGCCTCAGAATCATGGCAGGAGGCAAAAGGCACTTCTTACATGGTGGCAGCAAGAGAAAATGAGGAAGATGCAAGAATGAAACCTGATAAAACCATCAGATCTCATGAGACTTATTCACTAGCACAAGGACAGTATGGGGAAAACCGCCCCATGATTCAAATTATCTCCCACTGAGTTCCTCCTACAATGTGTGCGAATTATGGGAGTACAATTCAAGATAAGGTTTGGGTGGGGACACAGAGTCAAACCATATCATTCCATCCCTAGCCCCTCTAAATCTCAAGTCCTCACATTTCAAAACCAATCATGCCTTCCCAACAGTCCCCCAAAGTCTTAATTCATTTCAGTATTAATCTGAAAGTCCACAGTCGAAAGTCTCAACTGAGGAAAGGCAAGTCCCTTCTGCCTATGAGCCTGCAAAATCAAAATCAAGCTAGTTACTTCCTAGATACAATAGGGGTACAGGTATTGGGTAAATATAGCCATTCCAAATGGGAGAAATTGGCCAAAACAAAGGGGTCACAGTGCCCATGCAAGTCCAAAATCCAGCAGAGCAGTCAAATTTTAAAGCACCAAAATGATGTCCTTTTATTCCAGATGTCACATCCAGGTCACGCTAATGCATGAGGTGGGTTTCCATGGTCTTGAGCAGCTCTGCCCCTGTGGCTTTGCAGGGTATAGCCTCTCTCCAGGTTGCTTTCACAGGCTGGCATTGAGTGTCCGCAGTCTTTCCAGGTACATGGTGCCAGCTGTAGGTGGATCTACCTACTGGTGCCCCAGTAGGAACTTTGTGTGGGGGCTCCAACCCCACATTTCCCTTCTGCACTGCCCTAGTAGAGGTTCTCCATGAGAGCTCCGCCCCTGCAGCAAACTTCTGCCTGGGCATCCAGGCATTTCCATACATCTTCTAAAATCTAGACAGAGGTTCCCAAACCCTAAATTATTGACTTCTGTGCAGGCTGAACACCACATGGAAGCTGCCAAGGCTTAGGGCTTGCACCCTCTGAAGCCTTGGCCCAAGCTCTACATTGGCCCCTTTCAGCCACAGCTGGAGCAGCTGGGACACAGGGCACTAAGTCCGTAGACTGCACACAGAACGGGGACCCTGGGACCTCTCCACACAACCATTTTTTTCCTCCTGGACCTCTGAGTCTGTGATGGGAGAAGCTGCTGCAAAGGTCTCTGACATGCCCTGGAGACACTTTCCCCATTGTCTTGAGGATTAACATTTGGCTCCTCATTACTTATGCAGAATTTCTCCTCAGAAAATGGGATTTTCTTTTCTAGAGCATTGTCAGGCAGCAAAATTTCCAAACTTTTATGCTGTGCTTCCCTTTTAAAACTGAATGCTTTTAACAGTACCCAAGTCACCTCTTGAATGCACTGCTTCTTAGAAACTTCTTTTGCCAGATTCCCTAAATTATCTCTCTCAAGTTCAAAGTTCCACAAATCTTTAGGGCAGAAGCAAAATGCCGCAAGTCTCTTTGTTAAGACATAACAAGAGTCATCTTTGCTCTAGTTCCCAACAAGTTCCTCATCTCCTTCTGAGACCACCTCAGACTGGATCTTTTTGTTCATATCGCTATCAGTGTTTTGGGCAAAGCCATTGAACAAGCCTCTAGAGAGCTCCAAACTTTTCCACATTTTCCTGGCTTCTTCTGAGCCCTCCAAGCTGTTCCAATCTCTGCCTGTTACCCAGTTCCAAAATCGCTTCCACATTTTCAGGTATCTTTTCAGCAACATCTCACTTCTGGTACCAATTTACTGTATTAGTTGATAAAGACATACCTGAGACTGGGAAGAAAAAGAAGTTTAATTGGACTTAACAGTTCCACATGGCTAGGGAGGCCTCAGAATCATGGTGGGAAGTGAAAGGCACTTCTTACATGGCAACAGCAAGGGAAAATGAGGAAGATGCAAAAGCAGAAACCCCTGATAAAACTGTCAGATCTTGTGAGACTTATTCACTACCACGAGAACAATATGGGGAATCACCCCCATGATTTAAATTATCTCTCACTGGGTCCCTCCCATAACACGTGGAAATTATGGGAGTACAATTCAAGATGAGATTTGGGTGGGGACACAGAGCCATAGAATATCAGTTAGTAACACACTGAATTAGGGCTCTACCATTAATTAAGCACACAGAAATACAAAGTTTGAAGAAGGATAAACAGAATAATATAAAAACTATTCTGCTTAATAGGAGTTTAGATACTTCTTAATTTTTATATTATCTGCTAATTAAGAGTGAGTGATAGTATTGGGAAACCACAAAGGATCCATTTCATCAGCACTGTTTTTTGTTTGGTTGTTTGTTTGTTTTGAGCCCTTATGTATGTCTGGCACTGGGCTAGGCTCTGAGAATACAATGGAAAAATGGCAGGCCTAGTGCCTGCCCCTACCCTTTGGTTCCTGTCAGGGTGTTCTCCGAGGCATCGCAGGGTTTATCCAGTTCACTCCTTAGTAATTGATAAAACTCACATTCAAACACTAGTGTCTTAAAACAATATAAGGCTGTCTCTCCTAATTGAGCTCATTATTTTTGTTTTAACCACCCCAGAGTAGAGTTTCTAATTCCTATCTAGCTTGCTGTTCAAATAACTGATAATTAAACCCAGAACATTAGTTTGCTTGAATTGAAAAGGCACATCACGTTCGAGTGCCTCGTTTTTAATATAAGGCAAACTGAGGCAAAGGATGTTAAATGATCTTCACAGAGCAACAGGAGAGGCCACTTTTCACCCTCAGCCTAGTGTTTATTTGACTAAACCACACCGTGAAAGATAACAATCTATGAAGACAAAAATTACAAGGTTTAAAATCCTCTTTCCTTTTTCCTCAGACAACTGGGAAATAATGTTCTTTAATAAGGTTATTGTTATTGGACTAGCACAGTAGCCAAATTTAGGATGACTTATTTAAAGATTGGGACTTTCATTCTGGAAGTACTTTTAATTATTAAAGATTCCTCTTTCCCTTTCTTTCTTCCTTCCTTGCCTCCCTCATTTTTCCTACATTCCCTCCTTTTTTTTCTTGTATTATTTCATTACACAAATGATCATTTATTCCACACAAAGTTATGGAATGTGTAGGGTGGGTATGCTGGATGCAAGGGATATAAAATTGGCACAGCATCTTTCTTGCTCTCAGTTGGCTCACAATCGAGTGGAAAGCAAAGATGCATTCAGTGAATCATTACAAAACACTGTGATGTGTGCATTATGGTTCATCACAGAAGGAGTTTTGGACCCTTACTGGGAAGAGGAGAATTAAGAGCTGGGTGACTATGAAAGATTTGTAGGGGAGAAAATGGCTAAAGAGATTTTGAAATAAGGGAAGGACCTTCCAGCATGCAGAACTACCACTTGCAAAGGCAAATATGATTTTCCGCAGGTCCTCCCCTAATCCCACCCCAGAATCTGGGGATATATATCATTGGGAAGAGATAGAGTTTAATAGAGAGGAGACACTGTTGGACCATTCTCCCATCACCTGTTTCTCAAATGTGAGGCAGGGCTAGCAAAGCATCCCACATCGAGAGAGGATTAGGATTGGGGAAGAGGTAGAAGTCAGGCAGGAAGAATGCGAAAGACAAGTACCAGTCCATGAGGCTAGACTGGTAGGTAGGACCAATTCTTAATTTTCTAAATGCATGCCACTTTCTCTACAGATCAATGACTGCTAGCACTTCCCTACTTGCTTTTCTTTGGCTTTTTTTTTTTTCTTTTTTGCTACTGCATGCTTATTTGACTACTGCTGCCAACCTTGGGAATGGATTGATGACATGCTTGCTTCTCAAACAGCTCTGCAGATACCACTTAGGAAGCTGATGTTTGTGCTCTCAGACTGAGGAGGAGCAGTGTCCAAAATCAATTACCTGGGATGGTGTGTGCTGATCCACCTAGCAATGAACTCAGATCTTTGGAGCTTGTCTGATAACATGTACGTTGCTCAAGATACCCTGGTTCTAAGATCAGTGACACTATTTCAGAGCACAATGGAGGTAATACATTTTACATTTATTTAACGTGAATTTTGGAAGAATTTGATTAAAAATGCCACCTTTGGCTTTTTAAAAAAGAAAATCACAATAAAGGACAGAAAGTAATTAATGATTTTTAAAACTGGTTAACCATATACAAAAATCATCTCAAGTTGGGGACTTACAATGTCAGTTGTAAGTCCCCAATCTATAAAACTCCTAAAACCTTGGTGGTAGGATCTCTATTTCTTGGAGAGAATGTAAATTAGTGCAGCCACTGTGGATAGCAACTTGGAGATTTCTCAAAGGACTAAAAATAGAATTACAATTTGACTCTGGAGTATCATTACTGGGTATACACCCAGAGGAAAATAAATTGTTCTACTAAAAAGACACATGCACTCATACATTTGTAGAAGCACTACTCACAATAGCAAAGACATGGAATCAACCTAGGTGCCCATCAATTGGGTGAATTGGGTAAGGAAAATGTACATATACAGCATGCAATATTCAGCCATAAAAAGGAATGGAATCATGTCCTTTGCTGCAACATGGATGCAGCTGGAGGACATCATCCTAAGTAAACTGACACAGGACCAGAAAACCAAATACTGCATATACTCACTTGTACATGAGAGCTAAGCTTTGGGAACACGTGGACATAAAGATGAGAACAAGAGACACTAGGAACTCCAAAAGAAGGAGGGACAGCAGGGGACAAGGACTGAAAAACATTCTACTGGGTACTATGCTCACTATCTAGGTGCTGGTATCAACAGAAGCCTAAACCTCAGCAACACACAATTATACCCTTGCAACAAGTCTGCACATGTACCCGCTGAATCTAAAATAAAAATAAAAGCCAAAAAGGAAAGTAATTAGTGATTTTAAATTTTCTTTACTATCGTGTTCTATATTTTTCCATATTTCTATAATGAGCATAGTTAGTGTTGTAGGTAGCAATAGATGGAAACTTTATTAAAAAAAGAAGATAATCATCACAACCATCAGCAAACTTTCCTGGGTAATTTCTATCCTGTTACCTTATGAAAGTTGCAAAAATAAAAAAAGACCAGTTCTTGCTCATTTAGAATGTACACTGTGCTTTATAATACGTATGGCCACTACCAATTTCTTGCAAGTGTTTTTTTTTTTTTTTTTTAGACTCTGGGAATATAGTGGATGGGTTGAGACAAAAGGTACCATTTGTTAAAGAGAAAACAGTATTAGACTAGAAATTGGGGTAGGATACAGTTCTTTATCTTTCTTTTATCAACAGTATAGCCTTGAACAACTCCCTTGCCATCATAGCGTCTGTTTTGTCAACATAAGATGGGCCCAATAAAGTACCTCCCATCTGCCAGACAGGGTGACTAGGAAGAAGTGTAAATATTTTGTAAGCTGTAAGGTGCTCTATCCATGTACGTTGTTTTTGAGGTGACTATTCTTAGTAATAAATGACATACTGCTTAGAAACTCAATGTGGGCAGTCTTGGTCTAGAGACCTACTTATTGTGCAACTGACAAAGGGGCCCTTCTGAGATGATGCATAGGCAGACAGTTTAGATACACAGAACTAGAAATAGTCACACTGTAATGTCTGTCCTTTCCCACCTTTTACATCTCAAAAAGCAGCTCTCATGTTTCATAAAAAGGGCATTTGCATCTATAAATTCCCTCTCACATGCCTACATCTCTCAATCAATTTACTACCATCGCAATTTATTTTTTAGATGATTTTATTCAGATGAAAATAGTTCATTTGAGCACTTTGGAGTTGCTGTTTGAGAATGCTATATGAGTATTAAATACTGTATTATATTTCTGATGCTCTTTAAAGATTTTCTTTTCTGCCTGCAATTTAATTTTGTTTTTAGAGGTTTGTTTCTCTTCCTCTTCTCCTATTGATTTTATTTTTGGCACTATTAAAAAGTGCTCAATGAACAACCTTTTTGGAATGAATCTAAATAAGTCTGTATCTCTATGTATATGCACATTTTTAAGTGCATTAACTTTTAGTATAAGACTTATGTAATGATTAATCTTCTCCTCAAATTCTAATTCTTATTCAATCAATAACCATTGTTCACAATTTTAAATACATTTTATTGATTTTTGAACATTTAAATCATTACTAGTGAGATCAATGTTAGCCATAATTCACCTTTAAATTTTCAATGTTCAGATTATTAAAAATCATTTGCTTTTATTTCCAGCATAATTTATTTTTAATGGAAATTCTTACTTGTGACTATTTTTCTTTTTAAAGCAACCATGTCTTCTTTACAACTGAGTGTCCAATTACATTTTCTTACTTATGAAGGTTTTTAATATCTGATCATATCTTATGTAATCAGTGGGCTATTCTGTAAAGTGATAATTCTTTTTCTCTCTTATTTATAGGGATTTTACTCCACACTTCCTTCCACCCTATTTTATTCTTTCCTGAACACCTTTCACCTGGTATTGTGATAGTTCATTTACTTGTATATATTGCTCACTAGATGGTAAACTGCGGGGAAAGGAATTTTTTTTGCATAACGTGTTCACTACATTATTCCTGCATTTAGCATATGCCTAACAAATAGTAGTCTAGCAAGTATTTTAAATGAATTAATTAGGAACTGTAAACTACGAGAGACCAAGGAACAGATGTTCACATAAATACATAAAGATATAATCTACATGACAATGAAAAGGTTATGTTAAAAGTAAAACCCTGAAGTGCATTAGAATAAATATTTAAAAATACTATCCAAGACATATAATAATTGCTATTTTTCTATTTCATGAAGTACATTTTGGATCCCAGTCTGCAAACAACTCTACCAAAAGTAGCTGACTGTAGCCCAGCCTGTCTTTGCAGTGCATGGCAGAAGATGAGCAGAGAACACAGAGGGCTCAGGTCCTCTGAGGAAGAGTTAGCTCAGAGAAAATAGAAAATCCAATCTCAGCACAGTAAACATGTAGGAATTCAGCATTTCATAGAGGTTACTGAAAGAAAGCAAAGAATCAAAAATAATAAATGGTTATAAATAGTCCCTGCTTTCAAAGAACTTGGAGTGCATAAACAAAACCTATAAATCTTAAGCAAATGAAAATAAGGCTCTGGCTTAAAAAACAAAACAAAACAGAGATAGCCTAGTGTAACTGTTAAGAAGAGGAGAAAAACATACCCCAAAGAATTCAGTATGTAGTTGGTGAATTCAGAGCAAACAAAAATGGAAAAGTACACCTTCTCAGCCACACAAAAGAAAAGACTTCTAAGGATTTAAATTAAGAGTATCACAGTGAGGAGGAAGGAGGTATTGATTATTGGGTGAAATATTTTGCTTCTACCAAGGCTTCAGCTCATGAATGAAAGGTGTGCAAGGAGTCCTTCCATAGTGTGCGTTCAGCCCTTCTCAAAGAATCCATTCATTTCCACATTAAATTCTCAAGTAAAGAAATCAATCAAACAAAAAAACTCCCATGTGTTACTGTAGTTTCTACCTGGACTAGGTGGACAGGTCCTGTCTGTCTATAGCAGTTGCAATTCTATTGCCCAGAGTGGAAAGAAAGAAAAAAGAAAAGGAGCTTCCCATAAGGTTTATTTCTTCATGTTAAAAACTCTTTCGCTAAAACCCTACCACACTAGCTTAGGAATCACATTTTCAGTAAATATCACCAACATTTTTAAAGTTTTGGGCCATTTTTATCCTCTAAGAAATCTCAAAGATATCCAGAATTCAGGTATTTAAAATTTGTCTCAGATAACAAATAAAAGAAAAACAAAGAAAATGAACAGCTTCCCAGACAAAAAAGAAAGATATTCCAGGTAAAGCCAAAACAATACAACTTTCTAAAAATAATATAGAAAAACAGCTTTTGACTTGAAAATAACACTAGCCATTAGTTATTAGTATTAGATTGCAAAAATAGCTACAAATGTCTCTCCTTCCTGAATCTATGCCCTTGGGCAGTCCACTTCCATATCTATGCTGGGCTTGGCCATGTGCCTGTCTTTGACCAATCACAAAATTGCTGCAATCAAAGGCCTCAAAAGCGGTAGTTCATTGAGACTTGCCCTCTTTTGCTGCTCTCAGGACACCATCTTACCACCGCCATATGAAAAAGCACAGGTTAGTTTTCCTGGCTGCCGACTTGCCAACTATTAAGTATTTATGAGACATCATCCTAGATCATCCAGGCTCCAGATGATGTAGCTCAGACATTATCTGAGCCATCAAAAGCAGAACTGTAAATCATGAGCTAAATGAATGTTTGCCGTATTTAGTTCCTATGGAAGGGTTTGTCACACAGCAAAAGCTAACGATGTAGAAATTGGTATCTAGAAACGGGGTGCTATTGTAACAAAACTTAAAATACAGTTATATGTCACTTAATGATGGAGATACTTTCTGAGAAATAGGTCATTAGGTGACTTCCATTTTGTGCAAATATCAGAAAGTATACTTACACAAACCTAGATAGTACACCCTACTACACACATAGGCTATATGGCATAGCCTGTTGCTTTTAGACTACAAACTTGTACCACATGTGACTGTAACTGAATACTGTAGGTAGTTGTCACAAAATGGTATTTGTATATTTATACATATCTAAACATAGGAAAAGTACAATAAAAATGTGATATAAACAATAAAAAATGGTACCCTTGCACTTACCGTGAATGGGAATTGTTCTGGGTGAATCAATGAACGAAGAGTGAGTGAATGTGAAGGCCTAGGACATTGCAGTACACTACTGTAGACTTTATAAGTAGGCTACTCTAAATTTATTTTTTAAAATATATATCTTCAATAATAAATTAACTTTAGGTTACCGTAACTTTTCAAATTTTACAAGCATTTTAATTTTGAAAAGCATTTAAACTCTTTTGTAATAACACAGCTTAAAACACATTGTACAGTTGTATAAAAATATTTTTTCTTTCCTCATTTTATAAGCTTTTTAAATTTTTAATTTTTTTTTTTTTACTTTTTAAACTTTTTTGTTAAAAACTATAATATAAACACCCTAACTGGCCTAGGCCTACCCAGAATCAGGATCACCATTATCACTGTCTTCCACTTCCACGTCTTGTCCCACTGGAAGGCCTTCAGGGCAATAACTTATTCAACAGAAGTTGACAAAGCCGTAAGAAAACTGCTTTAGCTGATTGTAAAAGGGGAAAATGGTCACCTGCAGTAACTTGGAGAATAGACAACATGTCAAATGAACCTACAGACCTTGACAAGTTGGTCTGTAGGCAGAATTTTCCAAGTGCCATTTGGATTATTTTAGTTGCCTAATATAAAGGAAGAAAAGAGAAAGAGAGAGATTAGCCAAAGAAAGATGGCTTATTTTGCAAGTAGAATTCAGAGAGAATAAGGAGGTACCAGAACTTACTAGGCTGGAAATAAATCTATTGCTCATCCCCAATCTTCTGTTTCTAAAATATTCTAAAATAAAGTATGTTCTGGGGCCAGATGTAAAGACATGTTATATACAGAAGGCACACTATAAAGATGACAGTAGATTTTTTCATCATAAATAACGCGTTAGAAGACAATAGAACAAAATCTTTCCAAATACTGAAAGAATAAGAATATCAAACTAAAATTACTTATCCAGTAAAAATATATTTCAAAAACAAAGACAAAATAGACATTTTTAGATGTCAACAGCTGAAAGACATAACTTACTACTAGAAATGTTGAAGAAAGTCATTCAAGCAGCAGAAAACTGATGTCAGTAGAAGCCTAGTTCTACACAGAGAATGAAGAGCAATGAAAGTGGTTATTACATGAGTAAATAAAATATTTGTCTTTATTATCTAAATATCCTTAAGAGATAACCAATTATTTAAAGCAAAAATAATGATGATTTGAGTTTCTATCATATATAAACATAACATGTATGAGACCAATCACACAGAAAACCAGGAACAAAGAAGTGGAAGTTTACTGTTGTAAGATGTTTTTATTGCACATGAAGAAATATAATATCATTTAATGACAGACTGGGGAAAGTTAAAGATGTTTGCTATAAACCCCAAAGTAACCACTAAAATAAAACAAACTTTATAATTAATGTGATGCTTAAGTTTATATGTCAACTTGACTGGAACATAATATCCAGATACTTGGTGATACTCTATCCTAGCTGTTCTCCAAAGGTATACTTGAATGGGATTAACACCTAAATCTTTGAGTAAAGTAGATTGCCTTCCATAATATGAGAGTTCATCCAATCAATTGAAAGCCCTAAGAAACAGATTGACCTCTCCTGAGAGAGAAGAAATTCTGCCATAAACTGTCTTTGGATGTGAACCACAACTATTACCTGGGTCTCCACCCCACCAGCCTACCCTGCCCATATTGGACCTACTAACCTCCACAGTCAGGTAAATCAGTTCCTTAAAATAAACTTCTATATATACATCTATACACATGTTATTGATTGTTTCTCTGGAGAAGGCTGACAAATACAGATAATAAAAATCAAGAGAGAGGCTGGGCACAATGGCTCATGCCTATAATCCCAGCACTTTGAGAAGCTGAGGCAGGCGGATCATCTGAGGTCAGGAGTTTGAGACCAGCCTAGCCAACAATGGTAAAACCCTGTTTCTCCTAAAAATATAAAAACTAGCTGGGTGTGGTAGAGGGCACCTGTAATCCCAGCTGCTCAGGAGGCTGAGGCAGGAGAATTGCTTGAACCCGGGGGCAGAGGTTGCAGTGAGCCGAGATTGCACTCCAGCCTGGGTGACAGAACGAGACGCTATCTCAAAAAAACAAAAACAAAACAAAACAAAACCCAAAACAACAACAACAACAAAAAATAGCAACTCAACATATTATAAACCCAACCATATCAATAATCATCTCATATACCAATGGCATAATTGCCACAAATAAAAGGCAATGATTGTCAGATTGATAAAAAGCAAGACCTAATTATATGCTACCAACCTACTTTAAATATAGTGATACAAATATGTTAAAAGGCTGAAAACATTAAACTACTCTGCATTCGTCAAAAGAAAGTTGAAGTAGCTAATATTAGACAAAACAGATTACAAAGCAAAAATATTGTCCACAATGAAGATATTTCTTAATAAATTCATTAAGAGCACAGAACAATCTTAAATATTTATAGATCTAATAATATAGTTTCAACATATATGAAGCAAAATATGATAAAATTACAAATAGTCAGAAATTTCATCTTCCTTATCACAATGTTTGATAGAAATTTAGAAATAAATTCAGTGAGTTATAAATTCAGTGAGTTATAGGACTCTTGAGCAGTACTATCCACCAACTTGAATGAAAAAACCCAAATGTTGGTGAGGATGTATATAAACTAAAAATTTCATGTACATCTAATGAAAAGAAAAACTAGTAGAAGTATCTCATGGAATAGTTTGGCAATATCTTAAAAAGTTAAAAAATATACCAACCCTGTGATTTAGACATTGAAAACATATACATGTATCCAAGGGAAAAGATAGCATGTATTCATACAAAAACCTGTACATGCAAGAACAGAAATTATAACATACTGTCTCTCAGACCACAGTGCAATCAAACTAGAACTCAGGACTAAGAAACTCAATCAAAACCGCTCAACTACATGGAAACTGAACAACCTGCTCCTGAATGACTACTGGGTACATAACGAAATGAAGGCAGAAATAAAGATGTTCTTTGAAACCAATGAGAACAAAGATACAACATACCAGAATCTCTGGGACACATTTAAAGCAGTGTGTAGGGGGAAATTTATAGCACTAAATGCCCACAAGAGAAAGCAGGAAAGATCTAAAATTGACACTCTAACATCACAATTAAAAGAACTAGAGAAGCAAGAGCAAACACATTCAAAAGCTAGCAGAAGGCAAGAAATCACTAAGATCAGAGCAGAACTGAAGGAGATAGAGACACAAAAAACCCTCCAAAAAATCAATGAATCCAGGAGTTGGTTTTTTGAAAAGATCAACAAAATTGACAGACCACTAGCAAGACTAATAAAGAAGAAAAGAGAGAAGAATCAAATCGACGCAATTAAAAATGATAAAGGGGATATCACCACCGACCCCACAGAAATACAAACTACCATCAGAGAATACTATAAACACCTCTACGCAAATAAACTAGAAAATCTAGAAGAAATGGATAATTTCCTGGACACTTACACTCTTCCAAGACTAAACCAGGAAGAAGTGGAATCCCTGAATAGACCAATAGCAGGCTCTGAAATTGAGGCAATAATTAATAGCCTACCAACCAAAAAAAGTCCAGGACCAGATGGATTCACAGCTGAATTCTACCAGAGGTACAAGGAGGAGCTGGTACCATTCCTTCTGAAACTATTCCAATCAATAGAAAAAGAGGGAATCCTCCCTAACTCATTTTATGAGGCCAACATCATCCTGATACCAAAGCCTGGCAGAGACACAACAAAAAAAGAAAATTTTAGACCAATATCCCTGATGAACATCGATGCAAAAATCCTCAATAAAATACTGTCAAACCGGATTCAGCAGCACATCAAAAAGCTTATCCACCATGATCAAGTGGGCTTCATCCCTGGGATGCAAGGCTGGTTCAACATTCACAAATCAATAAACATAATCCAGCATATAAACAGAACCAAAGACAAGAACCACATGATTATCTCAATAGATGCAGAAAAGGCTTTTGACAAAATTCAACAGCCCTTCATGCTAAAAACGCTCAATAAATTCGGTATTGATGGAACGTACCTCAAAATAATAAGAGCTATTTATGACAAACCCACAGCCAATATCATACTGAATGGGCAAAAACTGGAAAAATTCCCTTTGAAAACTGCCACAAGACAGGGATGCCCTCTCTCACCATTCCTATTCAACATAGTGTTGGAAGTTCTGGCTAGGGCAATCAGGCAAGAGAAAGAAATCAAGGGTATTCAGTTAGGAAAAGAAGAAGTCAAATTGTCCCTCTTTGCAGATGACATGATTGTATATTTAGAAAATCCCATTGTCTCAGCCCAAAATCTCCTTAAGCTGATAAGCAACTTCAGCAAAGTCTCAGGATACAAAATTAATGTGCAAAAATCACAAGCATTCTTATACACCAGTAACAGACAAACAGAGAGCCAAATCAGGAATGAACCTCCATTCACAATTGCTTCAAAGAGAATAAAATACCTAGGAATCCAACTTACAAGGGCTGTAAAGGACCTCTTCAAGGAGAACTACAAACCACTGCTCAGTGAAGTAAAAGAGGACACAAACAAATGGAAGAACATACCATGCTCATGGATAGGAAGAATCAATATCGTGAAAATGGCCATACTGCCCAAGGTTATTTATAGATTCAATGCCATTCCCATCAAGCTACCAATGAGTTTCTTCACAGAATTGGAAAAAACTGCTTTAAAGTTCATATGGAACCAAAAAAGAGCCCGCATCTCCAAGACAATCCTAAGTCAAAAGAACAAAGCTGGAGGCATCATGCTACCTGACTTCAAACTATACTATAAGGCTACAGTAACCAAAATAGCATGGTACTGGTACCAAAACAGAGATATAGACCAATGGAACAGAACAGAGTCCTCAGAAATAATACCACACATCTACAGCCATCTGATCTTTGACAAACCTGACAAAAACAAGAAATGGGGAAAGGATTCCCTATTTAATAAATGGTGCTGGGAAAATTGGCTAGCCAGAAGTAGAAAGCTGAAACTGGATCCTTTCCTTACTCCTTATATGAAAATTAATTCAAGATGGATTAGAGAGTTAAATGTTAGACCTAATACCATAAAAACCCTAGAGGAAAACCTAGGTAGTACCATTCAGGACATAGGCATGGGCGAAGACTTCATGTCTAAAACACCAAAAGCAACGGCAACAAAAGCCAAAATTGACAAATGGGATCTCATTAAACTAAAGAGCTTCTGCACAGCAAAAGAAACTACCATCAGAGTGAACAGGCAACCTACAGAATGGGAGAAAATTTTTGCAATCTACTCATCTGACAAAGGGCTAATATCCAGAACCTACAAAGAACTCAAACAAATTTACAAGAAAAAAACAAACAACCCCATCAAAAAGTGGGCAAAGGATATGAACAGACATTTCTCAAAAGAAGACATTCATACAGCCAACAGACACATGAAAAAATGCTCATCATCACTGGCCATCAGAGAAATGCAAATCAAAACCACAATGAGATACCATCTCACACCAGTTAGAATGGCAATCATTAAAAAGTCAGGAAACAACAGGTGCTGGAGAGGATGTGGAGAAATAGGAACACTTTTACACTGTTGGTGGGATTGTAAACTAGTTCAACCATTATGGAAAACAGTATGGCGATTCCTCAAGGATCTAGAACTAGATATACCATATGACCCAGCCATCCCATTACTGGGTATATACCCAAAGGATTATAAATCATGCTGCTATAAAGACACATGCACACGTATGTTTATTGCGGCACTATTCACAAGAGCAAAGACTTGGAACCAACCCAAATGTCCATCAGTGACAGACTGGATTAAGAAAATGTGGCACATATACACCATGGAATACTATGCAGCCATAAAAAAGGATGAGTTTGTGTCCTTTGTAGGGACATGGATGCAGCTGGAAACCATCATTCTTAGCAAACTATCACAAGAACAGAAAATCAAACACCACATGTTCTCACTCATAGGTGGGAACTGAACAATGAGATCACTTGGACTTGGGAAGGGGAACATCACACACTGGGGCCTATCATGGGGAGGGGGGAGGGGGAGGGATTGCATTGGGAGTTATACCTGATGTAAATGACGAGTTGATGGGTGCTGACGAGTTGATGGGTGCAGCACAGCAACATGGCACAAGTATACATATGTAACAAACCTGCACGTTATGCACATGTACCCTAGAACTTAAAGTATAATAATAATACAAAATTTAAAAAAAAACAAACCTGTACATGAATGTTAACAGCAGCCTTATTTGTAATATCTTTAAACTAGAATCATCCTAAATGTCCATTTACAGGTGAATGGATAAACAAATTGTTGTATATACCTATAATGGAATGGTGCTCAGCAACACAAATAAGTGAACAACAGTGATACATAAAACAACATGAATGAATCTCAAAGGATTAAGACTAAGTGAAACATTCAGATTCTTGTTTTATAAAATTTTGGAAACTGCAAATTAGTCATGCTGAGACAATGTAGATCAACGGTTGCAAATGGGATTGGCAAGGAAGGGAACTAGGGAAAGATTAGAAACACAAGGGAATTTTTAAGAGTGATGGATGTTTTATTATTTTGATTGTATTGATGATTTCATGAATGGGTATATTCATATGTCAAAACTTTCAAGGTGTACACTTTAAAGATGTGTGGTTTACTGCAGCAGTCCCTAACCTTTGTGGCACCAGGGACCGATTCGGTAGAAGACACCTTTTCCACGGATGGAGTGTGGCATGCATTTGGGATGATTCAACCACATTACATTTATTGTGACTTGATTTCTCTTATTATTACATTGTAATATATAATGAAATAATTATACAACTCACCAGAATGTAGAATCAGTGGAAGCCCTGAGCTTGTTTTCTGGCGACTAGATGATCCCATCTGAGGGTGATGGTAGATAGTGACAGATCATCAGGCATTAGATTCTCATAAGAGGCACACAACTTAGATCCCTCATGATATGGTTTGGCTGTGTCCCCACCCAAATCTCGTCGTGAATTGTAACTCCCACAATTCCCATGTGTCATGGGAGGGACCCAGTGGGAGGTAATAGAGTCATGGGAGTGAATCTTTCTCATGTTGTTCTCACAATAGTGAATAAGTCTCATGAGATCTGATGGTTTTAATAAGTAGAGTTCCCCTGCACAAACTCTCTGCCAGTTGCCATCCATGTAAGATGTGACTTGCTCCTCCTTGCCTTCTGCCGTGATCGTGAGGCCTCCCCAGCCATGTGGAACTGTGAGCCCATTAAACCTCTTTTTCCTCCCAGTCTCAGGTATGTCTTTATCAGCAATGTGAAAATGGACTAATACACCTCACATGAACAGTTCACGATAGGGTTCATGCTCCTATGAGAATCTAATGCTGCTGCTGATTTGACAGGAGTTGGAACTCGGGCAGTAATGTGAACAATTGGAAGTGGCTATAAATACAGCTGAAGCTTCATTTGTTTGCTGGCCACTCACCTCCTGCTGGGTGGCCTGGTTCCTAACAGGCCATAGACCAGTATCAGTCAGTTGGCCCAGGAATTGGGGACCCCTGGCTTACTGTATGTTAATTATACCTCAATAAACTTACTGTATGTTAATTATACCTCAATAAACTTAATAACATTATGTATTGTATAATTCCATTTATATAAAAATAAACACAGGCAATAGTAAACTATATTGTTTATGGATGCATAGTTTGGATATTGAACTGTAAATCAAAGCACAGTAGGCATCACCTTGAAAGTTAGGATACTGAATAAGTCTAAGATGGATGGAAAGATTTATCATTGAGAATAACATCTGGATTCTCGTGAAGTTCTATTTCTTGATCTCTGTGTGGGTTATGTGATATTTGCCTAACAAAAAATTGTTTAAGCTGCACTGTATTCATTTTGCATAGGCGTATAAGGTGGAAAAGTGTGGCTTAGGGCATTCAGAGCAGTCTTTACATGATCTAACAACACAACACTGATCTGCACATTCTTTAAGTGGGACATCTGAGTTTCATTTCTTTGAAATATTCTTTAAAATTTTTGAGAAAAATGTGTTAACAATTCTGTCACAAAGATTAAGACTGGATTTGGTTAATCTTCAGGAGAGCAGAAACTTGTTTGTGAGTACTTGAAAATCCCTTTTTGGTATTTGAGCTTTGTGGAAGGGACTTGCAGTAATTTACAGCTTGATTTCAACCAGGTTGAACTTTAACCAGTTGATTGTGTTAAGTTATGATAAACAGCATGAAAAAGAAAAAAAATAACATTTCTCCCATAACTGATAATGTACACATGCTGAGGAGAAAGTGGGACTCCGAATTCTTTTGGTGATCAGCCATTAAATCATAAAGACGAGGCATCTTGTTTATGGGAAGATAGAATAGAAGCAAGATCTTATTAGGTATGTGATCCTGGGCAGATGACTTTATTGTACTTCTGTGAAATGGTGCATCAGCAACTACTCATATTGTGGCTGTGAAAATCAAGTGGCTACAAATGTATTAAAATACATCCGAAGTCTATATAATGTAGCAACTCTCAAGTTGCTTTATTAATATCAGTAACTATGTCCTAGTTTTCATGCTAATTTGTTTGCTGATTTCTTATCATTATTCTCAGTAACGCAGTCTTTCTCTGAATCACAGCATTAGTATTCTTGACCCAATGCCTCAAGCCAGCATGTCTAATTTCTTAAATCTGAATTGTCTGCAAGATTTCATCTTGATTCTATCTTTTGGGTTGCTCTCAATCCAGTGTGCCAATTTAACAATATCTGCTAATTGGTACATTGTTGCCTACCATCTTTAAAACAGCCTGCTCTATAACTCTAGATTTTTTTAGGAAATCAAAACAATGCCATGATTATAAAAGTTAATGACGTAGCATTAACAAATCAATTGTCACAGCGCTTATCCACTGCAAGTGTCCAATATATCTTACTAACTTTTCAGAGTTTAGTATTTCCACTGTTGAAGTTCTTTTTATTTTTCATAAGATGATTCACAATGGACACAGGGCTCAACATTACAGAAGAAATTGTATCAGTCTTTAACATCTTACCCATAAATAATGACATTGTAAATGCACACACACACATCAATTACAATTGATACACCCTCATACACAAGCATTATTTGTCAGGCCTCTGAGCCCAAGCTAAGCCATCATATCCCCAGTATACCTCCAGATGGCCTGAAGCAACTGAACATCCACAGAAGTGAAAATAGCTTAACTGATGACATTCCGCCATTGGGATTTGTTTCTGCCCCACCCTAACTGATCAATGTTCTTTATAATTTCCCCCACCCTTGAGAATGTACTTTGTGAGATCCACCACCTATCCCAAAACCTGTAAGAACCAATGATAATCCCACCACCCTTTGCTGACTCCTTTTTCGGACTCAGCCCACCTGCACCCAGGTGAAATAAACAGCCATGTTGCTGACACAAAGCCTGTTTGGTGATCTCTTCACACGGACATGTGAAACATTATTAAAATATACATTATCGATATAATAATACCACCTACATCATTGAGTTCTGAGAATTCAATGAGTGCATACCTGCAGAAAGCTTAAAATAAAGACTAGGAAAATGTGTCAGATGTTTTCTTCTTTGATTTTAAAGACAGATAAAATTTACCAGCTTACTGTTAAAAACATATCTTCTTAGTTGAAATCTAACTTAGTATATATCTATTAATTTAATATTTATTCTGACTCTCTGAATCTTGTTGTGGCCAATCACTTGTCTAATGCCACCCAGTTGGAAGGGGCTAAAACTGCTTTCTTGTTTTTTGTTTGCTTGTTGGTTTTTTGAGACAGGGTCTCACTCTGTTGCCTGGGCTTGGGTGCAGTGGTGTGATCACAGAACTGGTTTTTAATCACATTTTGGGTAATACTACTTCACAAGAATGCTGGATGATTAAACGAAGTAGTGTGTGTAATGTGTTGGCTCGTTGGACAGAACACTAGGTGCTCAGGGACCATATAGGAGGCTGACTCTGCCTAATTCTTCACCTTATTTAATAACAACACTCTGGAAAGCTCATTTATCTATACTTGCCTTTAAAAGCAGACAAAGCATTGTCATTGCTTTTTTTTTTTTTTTTTAAGCACTTCCATGGCCTAAAAGAATCACTTTTGTGTTGAAGACTCTAATTTGCAGAGTAAACAAGAAAGATGGAAATAACTGAGAAATAAAACCTCCAAAAGTTTAGGACCCCAAGTAAAAATCATTTGAAATGCATATAAAATGCATGAAATAGGTACAATGAATAGTAATAGATGGAAAAATACAGATGCCATCATAGGTTTGTTACTTGAATACTAAACTTTTTCAATAATTAGCTATTATAATAATATCTGTGTTTAAAAACACAGCACTCAGTGCAGATCAAAATTCTAAAATAAACAACAGTAATTTTCCATTTTCTCTTGAGTAAGTTATAAGATGACCTCTATTGCTCTAATCTAGAAGATATGAAAACGGGCCCTCCGGCCCTCACTGACTCTGCATTGTGTAATAATATTTCCCTTCACCAACCTTTACAATGAATATAAAAATTCAATTTCAGAGCTACAAGCTGGAAAGGGCTCAAGTGTCACCAAACTTTTCTAAGGGGATATTTTCTGTTTTTGTCTACATTTGTATTTGACTCATTTAGTGGAGGGAGGTAATAGGATTTTTCTATCTGCTGTAGAAGCTATTTCAGAAGTACACAGATATAAGGTCAGAAAATGTATTTTAAAATCACAAAAGAAAACAAAATGATACATTGGTTTTGAACCCTAGAGTCTTTCAACATAATAATCAAGCACGCCTGAGAATATCCAACTGTGACTTCAGAGAGAATAATATAATAGTACACCCTTGAGTCTACTGCAATAGTCTTCCATGGTATGGTAGGCAAAGAATCCTAGGATAGCTTCCACAGCTTACAAGATACACACCTCCTGGTGTGTATGCCCTGCATAATCTCTGGGAATGTGAATTTAATGGATTTTACTCTGCGATTAAGTAAGGCTATGTACAGTATACAGCTGACCTTAAGACAGAGAATTTATCTAGGTGGGTGTGACTTAATCATATGAGGCCTTTAAAAGCAGAGCATTTTATCTGGCTGATTGAAGAAGAGGAAGCCAGAAATGGAAAGCAGGACAAGAATTTGCATCACTCTTGTTGGCTTAAAGGTAGAGGGGTTAGAGAGCAAGGAATGTGTGCAGTACTCCAGGAACTACGAGCAGACCCTGGCTGTGGATCAGCAGGGAATTAGGAAACTCAGTAATACAGCCACAAGAAACTGAAATTTGCCAGAAGGAATGATCTTAGACGTGGATTTTCCTCCAAAGTCTCCAGAAAAGAACTCAGCTGTGCCTATACCTGGATTTTGGTTTTGCAATTTCCTTTGGAAGAGAACACAGCGATGGTGTGCTAGACTTAACCTACACAATCGTTAGCTAGTAAATCAGTGTTTTTAGCCCCTAAGTTGGTGATAATTTGCTATGCAGCAATAGAAAACAAATTCACATGGCTGTGATCCTACCCAAAGAGTTTTTATTATTACATTAATTTATTTGTTCATTTCTATATTAATTTCTGAATACATTCACTAAGTGCCTATCATGCCCCTGCTCTAATCTCTATCACGAGTTTTTAACATACAAGACAATTTTATGACCCTCATCTTAAAGACTATGTTATCAGGATACTGGAATGTAACATTATTTATTCTTCCTAAACATTATCAAATACAGATACTGCAGATACCCTGAAAGTTGTGAAAGCTTTAAATAATTCAGTATGCAGTTTTGTGGCTCGTATAGAAAGCTTGATGGGCTTTGTGAAAAGCTGTAGGCATTGCCCATGTGTAAAGGATGAAAGCAGTAGATGACAGTATTCCATCTAATTATTTTGGCTGTCTCATAGGCTCACTGAAATTTCCTTGGAGTGACATCAACAAGATGGCCATCTAGAAGCTCCTAGCATCCTTCCTTCTACCACACACACACACACACACACACACACACACACACACACACAATGAATAAGCAACTACATTTTGACCAAAATAACTAAAGGAGAGCTCTCGAGAATAGCAAAGCAGCAGCAGAAATCCTGTAGAGCCCCGAAACCCAGGATGGCTGCATAGGGAAGGGAAGAAGACACCTCGTCTCCACCTCTCCATCCCCTCAGTTGGAATCAGCCTGGAACCAGGAGGGACTCATTTCTTCAGGGAGAAAATAAGCAAGAGGACCCCAGCAATCCTGATTACCACTGCAGACACCTGCAGCCTTTGTTACCAGAGACTCCTACAGTCCTCACAAGTTCTAAACTCAACTGAGGGAGCTCCCTAGAGTCACATGCTGAGCTACGTTCAGAGAAGGTCACAATACCGTGCCCTGGCTTCACTTCTCACCACTGCCCCCTCCCCACTATTCTGTGGCCTGTACTGCTACTGCACTATGCCATTTTGGAACCAGAGACACTATAAGAGTGCATCCTGCTCCAGGGGTGAACACCCGTTGCACCACCCCTCCATTCCTGAGACTTTGCTGCTTTGGCAACATTCATACTCCATAGTGTGCCAAACTGCTACTGTGCCCTGCTCCCTTGGGCCAAACTACTGTATAGCTGTTCCATCCTGCACATTCTAGTTGCTGGTGCACTTCCACTGAAGGCCAACATCCAGTGATGGTCTGCTCCCAGAGCCGATATTCTGCACACCAGAGCCATCAATTGCACCTCACCTTCTAGCACCACAGGTGAGGCAGCTTCCTGAACCTAGCAGCTCTGATAACTCTGGCATACCAGACTAGTTATATGCCCCAGAATCACAGCTGATACAGTACCCTGTTCCCCAGACATCTGGGGTCCCCACTAATCCATGTAGCCATGCTTTCTGGAGCCGAGAAGACATAGTACCTCAAGTTCCAGGAAATCACAGCCTTGACTGAGCTGTGCCACTTCCCTCTCCAGGCCAAATGGTCACAGTTCCTGCCTACCTGTAACTGGACTAATCTCCACCCATCTGAGCTGCTGAGATGTCCCACCTGTCCAGGGAATGAAGTCATTGCTGTGCTGCTCCACTAACCCCAAGCCACAATGGCGTCTTGCATTCCTGAGTACTTGCTGCTGCTATACCCAGACTCACAGAGCCTGGGCTTCTGTCATGTCCCACCATCCCAGGGTCCCAACTCCACACTATGTGGTGTCTCATCCCTCAGATCCTGAGCTGCTTCTATGTCCTGTTGGTTCCAGGATCTGAATTGTAGCTCTGTACTGTTCCCTGAGGATTTAGTCTCTGGAACATCGCTTCTTCACCAGAGCTGCACCAGTGCTGTACCCTGTTTCCCAGGGTCAGAACATAGCTACATTATAGTCTCCTGGGTTTGAGCTGCTAGAGTTTGCCTCAAAGCAATAGATCCCAGCTTTCTGGGAGAACTGCAACCACTTGGGCCTGGGAATGTGAACCTGTGTCTCAAGTCCCAGGTGTTCTAGTAACTTCACAGGACCCCCCAGTGTGGGGGAAGATAAGAACAGAATGATTCTCAAAGTTCTTGCCATAATAACATATACAGCCACCATTATTGCCACAAATTCCTGCAGCCTAGACCACCAAGGTGCCAAGGTATGTCAGTCATCACTGACCAAGCTATGTCAGTTATCCCTGACATTGATTACAATTGAAGAAGCTGCACATAGACTATATCACTGTGCCCACACAGAACCACAGCCACTGCACTTTGCCCAACCAGCAACCCGAGGCCCACCTTCCAGTGAAAGCCTTCTACAAAAGCTACTCTGTAAAGTTTGGAAGAGGTAACTACACAATCAGATGTGCAGACATCAGTGCAGGAACACAAGAAACATAGAAAACAAGGAAACATGACATCACCAAAGGAGCACAATAATTCTCCAGTAACTGACCCTAATGAAATGGAAATTTTACAAATTGCCTGAAGAGGAATTCATAATAATATTCTTTATTATTAGCGAGACACAAGAGAATACAAATAGGCAATTCAATGAAATTAGGAATATAATTCATTATCTGAATGAGGAATTCAACAGAGAGATATAATAAAAAAGAACAGAAATCTTATAGCTAATGAATTTAATCAATAAAATAAAGTTTAAAAATACAATAGAAAGTTTCAATAACAGACTAGAGAAAACAAAGGAAGGAATCTGTGAACTTGAAGATAGGTCATTTGTGACTTAGTCTGACTTAGTCTGACTTAGAGGAAACAAACAAAAAAAAGAATGAAAAAGAGTGAAGATATTCTTTGGGACTTATGAGATATCATTAAGCAAATAAATATTTGCATTATGAGATTTTCAGGACAAGAGATTTAAAAAGGGACAAAATGCTTATTTAATAAAATAGTGGATGACAATTTCCCATTTTGGGAGAGATATGGACATTCAGATCCACTTAGCTCCAAGGTCCCCAAACATATATAACCCAAAGAGGTTCTCTCAAAGGCACATTATAATAAAACTGTCAAAACTGAAAGACAAAGAATTTTAAAAGCAGCAAGAGAAAACATCAAGTCACATACAAGGGAATCTGCATTAGAATATATCAGTAGATTTCTCAACAGAAACTTTGCAGACAAGGAAACAATTGGATGATACAGTCAAAGTGCTACAAGAAAAACCTTTCAGCTGTGGATGTTATACCCAGCAGAGCTATCCCTCAGAAATAAAAGAGGCATAAAATATTACCCAGACAAGCAAAAGCTAAATCCATCACCACTAGACCCATCCTAAAAGAAGTGCTTAAGGAAGTTCTTTAAGCAAAAAAAAAAAAAAAAAAAAAAAAAGAAAAGAAAAGAAAAGAAAAGAAAAAGGCATGATAATTACTATCATAAGTATATATGAAACTATAAAACTCACTAGTGGAAGAAAATGCATAGTCCAAGTCTAGAAGACTCCAATACTATAATGGTGGTATGTAAATATACATCTGCTTAGTATGAAGATTAAAAGTCAAAACAGTCAAAAATAACTACAGCACTACAGCTACAGTAAGTTGTTAAGAAATATACAATATGAAAAGATGCATGACATCAAAAACATAAGTTGTAGGAAGTGGAGAGTAAAAGTCTAGAGTTTTTGTATGTGATAGAAGTTAAGTTGTTATCAGATTAAAATAACTGATTAAAACTATAAGATGTTTTATGTAAGCCTCATGATAACTGCAAAACCAAAAAAAGGCAGATATACAAACAATAAAAAGAAAGGAATAAAAGCTTAATACTACAGAAAATTATCATACCACAAAGACAGACAACAAGAGAGGAAGAAAGGAACTGGAAAACAAATAATAAAATGACAGTAGTAAGTCCTTACCTATAAATGATAACTTTGAATGTAAATAGATTCAATCCATTAATGAAAAGATGGAGTGGTTGAATGGATAAAAGATACAATCCAATTACATGTTGCTTGTAAGAGACCCATTTACATTTACAGACACATGTAACTAAAAGAGAGCAAGAATGGCTATACTTATGTTTGATAAATCAGACTTCAATTAAAACAATTGTCACAAGAGACAAAGAAGGTAATTATTTAATGATATAGTGGTCTGACAATCAAGAAGACTTAAAATTGCATATATATATATATATCTGGATATCTATATCTATACATATATCCAACATTGGAACACCTAAATACATAAAATAAACAATTATAAACTTGAAGAGCAAAATAGATAGAAATATAATAATAGTAGGGAACTTTAATACTCCACTTTCAGTAATGAATAGATGAACCAGATAGAAAACAAATAAGGATATAATGGACTCAAATTGCACTTTTGACCAAATGAACCAAACAGACATATACAAAACTTTCCATCCAATAGCTGCAGAATGCACAACTTTTTATATCACACATGGAACATTCTCCAAGGTAGACCATACTTTAGGCCACAAAACAAGGTTTTAAAATTTTAAGACTATTGAAATCATAGCTAGTATTGTTTCAGACCACAGTGGTGTAA
Source organism: Papio anubis (assembly GCF_008728515.1). Classification (NCBI taxonomy): domain Eukaryota; kingdom Metazoa; phylum Chordata; class Mammalia; order Primates; family Cercopithecidae; genus Papio; species Papio anubis. The sequence continues at coordinate 165,937,356 of NC_044978.1, read as the reverse complement.
AACTAGAAATCAGTAACCCAAGGGAATCTTGAAAAATTAACAAAAAATGTTGCTGTGGAAATTAAACAATATGCTTAAACAACAAATGGGTTGAAGAAGAAATCAAAAGAGAAATTTTAAAAATATCTTGAGATAAATGACAATGAAATCACAACATACCAAAACCTATGGGATGCAGCAAAACCTTTTCTAAGAGGAAAATTTATTGCAATAAATGCCTACATTAAAAAAGAAAGAAGATCTCAAATAGATAGTCTAACATTATACCTATAGGAACTAGAAAAAGAAGAAGCTACACTAACAATTAGCAGAAGGAAGGGAATAATAAAAATCAGAATAGAAATAAATAAAATAGCCAGGTGCAGTGCCTCACCCCTATTATTGCAGTGGGTCATACCTAAAATTCTAGTACTTTGGGAGCCTAAGGTGGGCGGAATGCCCTGAGCTCAGGAGTTCAAGACTAGCCTGGGAAAAGTGGCAAAACCTTGTCTTTATCAAAAATACGAAAAAAAAAAATTAGCTGGGTGTGATGTCATGCGCCTGTAGCCCCAGCTACTTGGGAGATTGAGATGGGCAGGATCACTTGAGCTGGGGAGGATGAGGCTGCCGTAAGCTGAGATTGTGCCACTACGCTCCAGCCTGGGCAACAGGGTGAGACCTTATCTCAATGAGAGAGAGAGAAAGAGAGAGAGAGGAAGGAAGGAAGGAAGGAAGGAAGGGAGGGAGGGAGGGAGGGAAGGAAGGAAAATAGACAACAGAAAAACCACAGAAAGAATCAAGAACATATTTTTGAAAACAATAAATGCAATATGGAGGCCATTTGATTTATAAGCAAAAGGGGGAACTTCTAGAGTCATGCTGAATGGGCTCTGATGTGGAGTCTGCCATTTTCTAGCTGTGTGACTCTAAGCAAGTTATTTAATATCTAAGCCTTATCTGTAAACTAAGGACAGTGATTATTTAATTCCCGATGATCAAATGATATAAAATCAGTAAAATACTTACTAAAATGATGGAGTAGGGGAGTAACTCAAGAGTAATAGTGATAGTGATAGTAATGGTAACTACTATTAGTGAGCAATCATAATGTTCCCAAGACTGCACAAATTGTTTTCCATGCTTTCTCTCTCATTTCCTATAGTAAGTGCATTAGATAGGTACTGTTATTTTACCCATTTTGCAGATAAAAACCAAGGCACACAGTGATCCAGTAATTTGCTTATGGTCATGTAAATGAATTTGAACCCAAGTTCTTGTTAGCACTCTCTTCTCCTTATAACGTTCTTTTTATCCCTTCAGTAAAAATAAGTAAAAATATTAATATGTATGTTTTACCACACTGCTGTACTTTAGCATATAGTAGACATTGTGAACATTTTAAGGTCATAGACTGCATTTCCTTCACGGAAAAGAAAGATTAGTTTCGTTCATATATATATATATATTCTATATAGCTCTTTTTCTTCTAAAACCACATATCTATGACCACCTTGGGATATTCTTACCTAATATATTTGTGTCTTTCTTTTTCTCCTCCATCTCAAAATCTTCTGCTTCTCTACTAGTTTTTTCTCCACTGTTTATTAAACATTTCTTGCCCTTAAGAAAGCCCCTTTTGTTATACTCTCTACTTGATTGAGTGTGTATTCTTCAGAACATATTGGGTTGCTAGTGTCAGAAATTTAATATAACTTAGGAAAAGTAGAAATGTATTTATTTATAGAATAAAAGAATTACAAGAAGAGCAGGTTTGCAGTTGGATAACAGAAACAACTGGATCAAAATATATGAAAGTGACAGGGAATGGAAACCTCATCTCTACCTCTTTCTGACATTTGACTTCATTTTCTCTGATTGCAGACCAGCTTCCTCTGTGTGGTGGTAAATCTAACTGATGCAATTCCAGAGCCTCAGAAATGAATAGTTTCTTCTAATGGCAGGAGCAGAGTCATGATCCTGGTTCCAAAATTTCCCAAGAAGGGCTCTGATTGGCCTGATTTGGGTCTATATCCCACATGCTTGCTGACAAGTGGGTAGTGGTAGGTCAGGTAAAATCCATTTAGCTCCTACTAAAGGCATGAGGATGGAGAATTGTAGGCACCAGGCAGTTTTCAGACATCAGGAAAGTGTAAGCAGAAAATACCATAGATGCTTCCTCCTTTTTTTTTTTTTTTTTTTTTTTTTTGAGAGGTAGGGTCTTTCTATGTTGCTCAGACTGGCCTTGAACTCCTGGCTTTAAGAGATCTTCCTACCCGGGCTTCCCAAAGTGCTAGTATTACAGGAATGAGCCACCGCACCTTTCTGCCTTCTCCTCTTAAAGTTGGCTGTTCCTTTTAATACTCTTCTTCCATTAACTAAATTTTGCCGAGCTTAGTAACTGTTCTGAGAAATTTCTTTGAATATTATACTTGTCATCGTTATCTCCCCATGAAATTATTTTTTCTGTCTTTTTTTTTATTATGTAGAATTTGAGGTTTGGGTTGGATATTTGAATATAGCACTATTTGACCATATTTATGAGAAATTACTTGAAACTTTCTGCTACGTTCAGCAGAGAAGAGTTGGTTTATAAAGCATCTGGCTTACTGGAGAAACTTTTTCCTTCAGTTTCTTTCCCAATAAATGCCATTTCTGCTAACTCTTGATTAGACTACAAAGAGATTTCTATAATACACAGACAAATCCTATAAATCTGTCTTTAATGGTTCTCATTCAATTAAAGTGTTTTCATTGCTTAAATCTTTCTTTCCTCAGAGTGGTAGAAAAATTTCAAACGGAATGGATTTGGATTTCATCTCCTCACCTGGTTCAATAATGGTATTTTGAGGTTGGCTGGCTGCTCAAAAGAAATTTTTGTTCTTGAAGTCATATAAATGTACTAGGGTATGTTTAATATTGACCATATGAGTCAGTTTTTCCTAAGGCATGCTGCGCTTCAACAATATATGTATTCAAATCATCTACTATTTCAAGAATGCTTTTCTGAATTATATTTTTAAACAATAATTCTGTTTCATTATTTCTAGATCCCTTTGGGGGGTTTTCTTTAATATATTCTTTGCCTATTTTACATTTTAATTACTTTTTCCTTCTAATAACTTTTCAAAAATGAGTTTCTTTATTGTAACTTTATTTTGTTGCCTTTTAAGTCCTCTATGCACCTTGCTGTATTTTTCTTTCCTTATATGTCTTCCAATTTTGTCCTTATTTTTTTGAGTTTTATTTTACTTTTTTTCCTGAGATCTGCTAGTTTCCATTTCTTGCATATTGCTGTTTCACCATCTCTCTTGTATGCTTTTTTATTTCTGTACTATGTTCTTGCTTTACAGAGGCAACTACTTCAATGCATTTTGTTCACTTGTTTTAAAATTTATCACAAAATATTTAACCATAGTTTTCATCTATTTTGTGGCAACTTGTTTTCTTTTCAGGATACTTTGCATTTGACCTTCTTATTTTTTTGTAATTATTTTCCATCATGTTGTTCTATAGATCCTCTTCTTCCTCACTTCTTTTTTACTGCTTATTATCAAAGGACATGAATTTCCCCCACTAGCTGTTTGTAAGCAGTTTATACAGGGTGGGGTGGGAGGTAAAGCAGAATCATGCTTAGGGCTAAAAATTACTCAGTATGAAGTAAAAATCTTAAAACTCTGAAAATACTAACTATAAGAAAACAATTTCAAAGATATTAAATATCTGTAACAAGTTTTCAAAGACATCTGGTTTGGTGAGTTAGTGTCTCCAATTGTGGTAGTAAGCAGCAGAACTGTGTTTTGAAACAAGGGGTATGGATGTGGATTCTGCAATGTGTTTACACAAGTATAAGACCAAATGAAACTAGCAAGTTAAACATAAACAAAATGACAGAACCAACTGATATCCAACTAGTAACATTCATTTAATTTGATACATTCTGCTATTTCGCTGAAATGAAATTGCCCCTCACAATGTGACTATAGATGAGAATTCTGTTCCATATGGAACAAACTCACATCATTGTGAGTTTACATGGTTTTGTCATCACTGTGGGCTGTGTGCTGTGTTAATTCTCTCATCATTTTTTCAACAACTGTGAAACCTTCCTTTGTACAGTTGCCTTTATGACATTTGGCCAAGTCATATAGACCAAATATGTCATTTACACTTACACTTTGGTCATTTAGACCAAATATGTCATTTACACTTAATGTTATTCTTTATTTTCTCATTAGCTCATGTCAGTATAAATGGAACTACTTGATATCAACATAAACATTAGTGTAAAGACAAGTGTGAAGACTCTGTAATCACATGGTACTTTTCAGAAATATGAGGTCAGCCAGTGATTCTACAAGATGGGCTGGCAAACTGCAGCTTGTGGGCAAAATCAAATCTACCCCTATTTCCATAGGCCCATGAGTTGAGAATAATTTTTACAATTTTAAGTGTTAAAAAAAGAAAAAAAAAAAAAAAAAAGAATATGCCTGAGAGACATGTGTAGTTCTCAAAGTCTAAAATACTTAGTATCTGGCCCTTTAACAGAAAAGGGTTGCTGATCCCTGTCCTAGAATATCCTTATGTCATTTTCAAAAAAAGGTTATTATGAAATGAAAGCAAAAAATGAAAAGCACCTTTTAGAAAGCTTCAGAATACTTGGGAATACTTTTTCAGAAAGCAGGGAAGAAAACACATTTCTATCTACTGAAAAATGTGGTAACTCATCCCTAGTATTTATGAGTTAAAAGCACAAACAGACCATTACGTGGGAGAGACACAATAATTCTTGGGACTAAGATTAAATAGAAATCATTCCCAGGATTGTCATAAAGAGGACATTATGGAAGATAATGATGTCTTCACTGGTGCACCTACAGTACATATAACAAGTTTCACAGGGCCCTTTTAAAAGACAATTTAAAATATAGCCTGATGACAACATTCCACAATACAATGTAGTAAAGGCAATTTTAGAGAACTTGACAGTGTGGGTCAGGTATTTTGATTTCCGTTAATCTGGCTCCATGCAAAGCTAGATTGTAGACTCTGGACATACGAAGAAACTGGAAACCCTCAGGACAAATCTCCTTGTTTGTTTTTGGTAAAAGTGTTGAATATATGAGTAGACACCTTGCCACACAACTAAAGGTCAGTTTTTCTATGTTGCCAGCTGAATTTATCATACCCATTTCATGTTATCATTATAGAAGAGCGTGACAATGCAAAATCCTGGAGATAAGATCAAACATATGAATAACAACACTTAAGGATGCCATGAAGGTTATTTGAGACAGGTCCTCTGTCCACATGATGCAGAAATGACAGAGGACACATCAGACATAACCCATCCAATAGCCCAATGCCATTCATGTCAGTAGGTGCTGAGATATAATCTCTGCCACATTTTAGTTAGAGGAAACTATATGTAGCTCTTTCGATGGATTGGTAAGTAGATTCATTCATCCTTGCACTTTGAAAGAACATAATTATTTGCATGTATTTATTTATAAACACAACCCTTTACATTTTATTAGTCAATGTCAAGAGTTGCCTGACTTGGTGGCCTTTATGCTAGTTTAGCTAATTTGCTTAAATTGGGATGCCCAGAGCCCAAGTATATCCTCTTGTGTCCTGGGAAACCCACCCTTGCCCTTTGTTAAAGGAGTAGCACTTACATATGCTGGATGGATTGAAGAATTTCCCATTATTGATTAAAGGTCTACCATACTCTGGGTTCTATCAAATACGTAACATGAAGTTAATTAAGATGAACTAGTTAAGACAGGGTCACTATTTGGAGCCACTTGCCCCCATCTCCACCTCTGCATGCTAAGCTGAAGCTCTGTTCAGCTTAGATTTTTAAAACAGCTGTCAGTAATTTATCTGCCACAACTGTTTACTTAGTTGTCCTCTCTCACTCTCAGCAAAATCAATGAGCTAAAAAGATTAGGAACTGACATTCTTTGTATTTCCAGCACCCAGCCCAGTGATGGTGTGAAGACACATCTGTTCCTCCACACCTTCTATTCTCAGCACACCTTGAGCTAAAACAACTTGTGTTTCTGGAACAGCTATGGGAGACTTTCAGAGGTGACAAACGCATACTCACTTATTTAGTTGCCTAATCTCTCCAGTGTCAGTAATAATCTATATTCTTGGCAAATCACTGGGAATTGGAAACCACTCTGACAGATTAAGGTCAGGAAATTTTTTAAAGAAGAAATGCAAGAACTGGAAATTACATATGTGACCTTGTGCCATTCAGCCTGTGAATGGTGTGTGGGGTTAAAAGGTTGTTAGGGTTGCGATGGTAGAATATGTAGAGCTTTTGGAGAATGTTTTTTGTTACTGTTGTTTGACCTACTTCATTCCCTTCAGACTCCGAGAGATCATAACACACGATATAAAGTGTAAGGTTAATAATGGAGAAAGTCACATTCAGGAATTTCTCTGCCTAGATGTGGAATTTGGGCTTTTAGGCTATTTCTTTCTGTGTGTCTCTTTCTCTTCACCCTTGAAATAAGTTAAGAAATGCTCAACGACCTGAATATATGTTTCCCACCTTTACTGGCCATCAACTGCATTATCAGGATGAGTTTCAATTACTGTCATTCTGGAAGTCATAGGGTACAGTATTCTCTTTTCCTACAATAGGGGTATTTGAGTAATAAACTTTGTGGTACTATCACATAAAATTTTGTTTTGACTGACATCTAAAAGCAGTAAACCTCTCAAAGTTTGGCCTGCCCCATGGAGGTGAATGCAGCTGCAGCTCATCTCAGGAGTCTGCCCTTATATGAATGGCTTGTTCTTACCTTTCTACTCCTCAGCACGTTGAAACTCAGCCCACACTCCTAAATGAGACATCCAAAGGCTCCTGCCTGCTGGAGTGCTGGCAAGCCTGCTGTTTAGGGCAGGTACTCAGAGGCAAAGTCAGAGAAACACGATCTCTTCAGTAGCACCTTTTTGCACGTGAACCTGTGTGAACTCAGCGTGACTCACTCAGGCCAAGGTGAGCACTCTGATGTCTGCGACCAACTGCAGCAACTTGGCAACTGGGGCCAGCGTGCTTCCCTGTAGCACTCAGTAGAGACAGTTCAGGACTTGAAACAATTTTCCTCATTGCTGTTGTCACTGGAGAACAAAAACTGCAAAAGCGAGCCATTGTTCACACTGCAAGTCATTTTGTGGAGAAAATGAGAGGCTTGGACCAGTCTTTTTGTCCTTTATTGTATCATCCCCCCTGGCATCCATTTATGGGTCTGATTTCATTTCTATTTTGAGTCTTTTCTCTATGACCTCAGGTCAGAGACAATATCAAAGGCAATATGTTTTAGTGGGTTTATTTGTCTGAGTCAACAGAAAAAGAGAGAGGGAAGGGAAATAGAAGAGTACAGGGCAGGGAGGAGGAAGGAGGGAGACAGAGAGAGAGAGACAGAGAGAGACAGACAGAAAGACCAACTGAGACTAAAGCTGTGTCTGTATGAAAAGATGACTACAGTTGGATCTGTAATTCTGACTTCGCAACTAACACGGATGCCATTTACAATGTAACAATCAGGTTTAATCTTTCATGTGACTGTCGATATTACATCATAATCTCATAACATTATATTCCGTATACATGGTCACCAAGATGAACAGAAGGAGTTAGATCTGGGTGGAAAGAACTGGGAGAAAATTAACCATGAGAATAAGATGGATTGTCTTTTGTCATAGAAATAGCACATTTTTAAGTGTATTTGAAATGATGAATACTTTTTCTTTAACCTTTTGTAACATTTCACAAAACTTTTAAATCAGATTTCAACTGGAACTTTGGTCTGCTTTCCTTAAATGCAGCTGTGTTCTTGTTAAATCCCATTGCATTTGATGCCTTCAGGGATTTGGGAAGTTAGCGTACTGGGTCTGAGGCATCAATGAGACGTATGAAGTGGACGAAGGAAATGAACTCAGCACATGTGGGAAGTATAGCAAGTGTCCACTTGTGGCCCGTGTCACCAAAAAATGTCACCAAGGTAACTCAAGATAGTCAAAGTAATGAGGCAGAATTGTTCTTCAGTTAAGTTGCTAATAGGGAAACTGTTTATAAGCCTATCTGGTCTAGTGATATTTGGTCCAGTTCTCAACCCTATCTTAGAGGCTTCCCTGTCCCGTTTCCATAGGGAAAAAACTCCCAGAATTATTAAATGGAAAAATAAGTGCTTAAACAGTGAAAAATAGGGAAATGCATGCTTATTTGAATTAGATTTTTCTTAAGTATGATATGGCCATGGCACCAAACTTCAGTGTGCATTTAGGATCACCTTAGATGCATGTTAAAACTATACATATACAGCCTAAGCTAATTCTAATGAACCTGCTTAAGTTGGTCTTGAGTGTGGCCCAGGAATTTCACTGAAAACAAGTATCCCAGGTGATTCTGATGCAGATGGATGCATTCTGATGTGAGAGAGAGAGAGTGTGTATGTGTGTGTGTGCAGAGGGGAGATAATGGAAAGATTTCAAGTTAAAAATGGGTTTGGGTTACTTTGTGAAAGAACTTGAATGGCATGCAAAGGAGTTTGTGTTTTTAAATAAAGAACAAATGTGATCAAATCTGTACTTTCAGAAGTAGAATTCTGGTGACAGAATGGTTTGAAGAGGGAGAGGAGAGGAGTTAAGGAGACCAGTTAAGAAGTTTTCCAAAAGATGAGCACTTCCGCAAAAATTCTTCACCACACATTGTGCAGTAATAAATAAGTCATGGTTCCTTTCCTGAAGTTGCTTACGATCTGGTAGGAAAAGATTCAATGAATGAGGCAGAGATGGAGAAGTCAGAGAAGTGGCTTGGATGGGCAGGTTAGGGCTGGACAGATTTTGCAGAGCTTTAAGAAGCAAGGGAGGAGCAGATTCCCAGAAAAGAATATACTCCAAGAGACAGGCCACTAAATTAGATGAGAGTTTGATGGTGCTGCTTTTTTCTCCCAGTGGGGTGTCTGGACTCTACAGACTTACATCAATGAGCAGTGAGAAAATGTAAGTAAAGATTATTGATTACTTTTGGGGACATGTTTGCGAAAAGAAAGAAAGAACTAAAATAGCAGCTTGAAGATATCAAAGGCTAAGGAAAGGCAATTTTTATGTTGTTTTTGCTTTTGTTGTGAGTTTGTCATTCTTTATAGGGGAGATTGGACTGTATTTCCAGGAAAAAGGGAAAGAAAAGCCAAAAACTAGAGAAGTGAGTGTTGGTAGGACAAAGAGAAAGAGAGCAGAAATGAGACCAGTAGAGTGGGTGAGGTGAAGAATTTGGTATTGGGAAGGAAGAGACCAGAAAGCTGAAGAGGATGGATGACTGCATGCGATACCTTTGAGACTGGGAGGAAGCAGCAGGAGAAAGAGAGAAAGAACAATAAGGGATATGAGTTAGACACTGGAGGTCGCCATCCACTAGTCACATTTCACCAAGGGAAGAGTCCAAGCTTAAACATATTTTTCATGTGGCAATATGCTTAGGGAAGGCTGGTCCCTTCCCGAATCCTAGAGGACGAACATGTGATTGATCTAAACACAGCATGGCTATCCCATTCTCTTCTATTGGAGTTCAGTTTGGGGATGGGCAAGTGACCAACTTTAGGCCAAATATTAAGATTTCTGCTGAGGGTACTTCTGGGAAGTATTTTGTTCGTGATATATACATTTCCTCTCTTGAACTTGATAGTATAAAGGCATATGCTTGGGATGAGTGAACCATCTTGAAACCACTTGGTGCAAACTTAAGGACCCAAGTTAAATGTTAAGGATAGGGGAGGAGAAGAAATCTGGGCCTGATGAAAACCTTGAGACAGTGTGGTACCTCTGGGACTGCATACCTCCAATTTCTTGTTTGGATGTGTGTGCGTGTGTAATCAAACAATAAATATATATGTTCTTTTTTGTTTGAATCACAGCCATTTTAATTTTGTGACATTTCAGTTAAAAGTATACATAAGTGATGCTGGAAAAATTGGTCTCCATCTTTTTATTAAAGAGAGTAATCTGCTCAGAGGGATGGAGGTGCATCTGGGATTTAGGGTTGGGATGTGTGGAAAATATTTGAAGCTACCACTGAAGACACTGAGAATGGCAGGAAGCTAATGAAATAAATCAAAGAAAGGCAGCATAAAGCAGACCTCAAATAAAGTGGGACTAGATGTGGACAGAATGACTTTGCAACATTGCCAACCTGCTACAAAGGGGCAAAAAAGGATAGAGGCCTTGTTGAGGAGGGTTTAATACTGGATACCAGAACACAGCATCAACCCAAAGTCAAAGGCACAAAAGTGTCATTGAGGGGAGCAAGGCTAGATTTAAAATGTTTTATGAAGGAGTAAAATCAGGATTAGGATTGGATAGTGCTTGGACAACTCATACAATATGTTTTCGCCTCAGTTTCGTCATTGCTAAGAAGTAAAATTAACAGCTAGTGCTTAGGTTTTTGTGAGGGTAAAACGGGATAATGTATAATTTATTTTACATGGTATCTAACATATTTTTAAGAACTCAACAAATGTGGTAATAATTAGATCCTGAACTTCTGTTAAAGCCAGGCAGGGGGGCACTAAAGAAGCTCACACCACATCAGAAATAATGTCAAATAATGACTTCCAGGTACATGCGATATATATTTTCTTAAAATCAGCAAGATGTGTAACAATTCTCACCATTAATACTAGTAAGTTTCTCCAAAGTTGAACTTAGGAAACAGGAAAAAATTGGCACAGAACATCCTGTGTATCTTAACAAGATAAATTCCAAATAAATTGCCTGCTGGCGGTACCCACTAATTATTTGCCGACAATTTTTTCAGCCAGCACATGCTTTTTTATTTAGCTGGTCCAGCAAGCCACTGTAGTTGTAGTTATTCATCTTGTCACAGTACTGGGTAGAAAGCCAAACGCAGAGGCATGAGCTGCCAAGTAACCCACTATCTGTGCAGCTGTGGGGAGGAACCAGAAAACCTCCAGACTTCTTGCTGCTTCCATTTTCCTAGTTCTTTTCTCTAGAGCCTCATCCACACAGTATGGTCCTGGGATGGGACCCACAGCATCAACGTCTTCCATGAGTTTGTTAAAAATGCAGACTCCCAGGTCCCATCCCAGGAGAATGGAAACAGAATTTGCCTTTTGATAAGAGGTCCAGATGATTTGTTTGCACATTAATATTTGAAAACCACTGATATTTAGGACTTATCTGAAGCAACCTCACAGGATAGGCAAAGAATCGCTGTTTCACCCAAATGCCCTCTCATTTCCTTGTCATCCCTTCATGATGCTGGATGTGGGGTTCTCAAGTGAGACCTCATCTTCACTAAATCTCTCATTGCTGTGCCCACTGAAGCCAGCCTTCAGTTACCAGGGAGCATTGCCTTAGACCACTTTAACCAGAGAGCAACAAAGCTCAAGAAAATTGTATGAACTTCGGTACTAGACATTCCTGGGTTTATTCTAGGCTCTGCCTCATATTAATTGACCTGGGACGCATTAACTCAACTCTGTGATTGCACCTTTCCCTCCAAGAAAGAGCCTTTGCAGCCCTTTGTTGTAACTGTTGACCCTTTTCTGATGGCCATCACGGATGGGACCAAGGGAGTACACTAGGGGACATTAGAGGAGGATCCCTAATACAAGACTGGCCAATAAGCTTTGCTTCCTGGGACATCTGGATTTGGAAGTCAGAATCCACTAGTTGCCTTTCTCAGTGTTTGAGCAAAGAAGAGTTATAGGGCCACCTGGAGAAAGTATTTCTCAGCAGTGGGCTCAGAGATACAGAAAAAAACAAAGACAATATGGCTCTAGAAGTGTCAGTCTTCATTTCTGATAGTTTTCCAATTTTGGATCCCGCTGTCTACTGGAGTCTGCATTCTGCTTCTGGGTTCCATCCCTTTATTCATCTAGTAATTTCTCTCTCTCTCTCACCCACACTAAATTAAATTCCGTAAATCCACACAGTCCTGACAAAGCAATAAGCTTTAATGAATGGTGGTTAAAATGATTATTATTGCTACCATTGGATAATCAACTTAATCATTATTATTGGAATACCTCCTATATCAGCTATTTTTTCATTCAAACATAGTCACTAATAATTGATCCTCAAAATGGTAAGAAAACCAATCATCTGAATCACGAGGAAAAATAAGGAAATACTACTATCATATACATTTATATATTCACTATTGTATTGATGTTCAAATAATTAATTTAAAATAGGATGATGTCTACCATAATCATGGAGCACAGTGGCAGCTGCCATTTAAGATCACATTTTAGGCCTCAGTCCCTCCCCTGCACCACTGAGGGAAGGAATTGTCTCAGCCTTCAAGCCTATCATGACCCATGTTATTATTCAGATATCACAGGAGACTTAACTGACATCAGAAAGGCAAACTCAGTGACCCAGAAAACAAAACCATTAAGTTATAAAACAATGTTAAGAATCCTTGATTCCACTTGCTGCTGTTCATATAACATACTCCCGTCCAAGCCCACAGAGCCTTATCTCAGCTGGCAGCAATCTGGAAACTTACCTGTTACATTAATCAAAACATCTTATTGGGATGCTAACTTCTTGCAAATTTCCAGCTCTTTTCATCGAAACCAATTATGTGTGAAATGTTAGACATTGTCCAGTGGAAGATATATATTATCAATATTAATGATAAAAATCACAACTAACATTTAGACGGTAGCATGTATCAAGCCCCTTTGAAAAACACAACAGTATTTTGAGCTAGTCATCATTTTCTATGGTTTGTAGTGAGACATGTGACACTTTGAGAGGTCAAACAACTTTCCCAAGGTTCCCAGTTTGCCTTTCGCAAATTACACTTCTCTGACACATATGGATAGCTCTGTCCAGTGAACACTCTTAGAAATGCTCTTAGAAACCTTTAAGTAGGCTGGGAGCGGTGGCTCATGCCTGTAACCCCAGCACTTTTGGAGGCTGAGGTGGATGGATCACCTGAGGTCAGGAGTTCGAGACCAGCCTGGCCAACATGGCGAAACCCCATCTCTACTATTAAAAAAATACAAAAATTAGTCAGGCATGGTGGTGCACACCTGTAGTCCCAGCTACTTGGGGAGGCTGAGGCAGGAGAATCACTTGAACCTGGGAGGCAGAGGTTGCAGTGATCTGAGATTGGATGCTGCACACCAGCCTGGGCAACAGAGTAAGACTCCATCTCAAAAAAAAAAAAGAAAAAGAAAAAAAAAAAGGAAAAAGAAACCTTTAAGTAGAAGGTAGAACCTTTCTCAACATGCTACACAATTAAAATGTCACATGTTCCTTTTTTGAGAGGTAGGGAGAATACTTTAGGGAGAAATTGTCCTTCTTCAGAGATGTGGCTGGCAAAAAAGCAAAGGGAAGTGGGGACACTTTCCAAAAAAGCAAGCTACATTATGATGCAGACTGCGGGCAAGACAAAAGACCTCTTCAGCCATCCTGAAATGTTATCCCCAGCAGGTGTCTGGCTGCAAAGCACAACTCGCATCATTACAATTTTCTAGTGTACTGAGCTGGGGAAATGCTTCCAAAGGAAACTGAGTAGCTACCAGAGAAAGAGTTGAAGACACTTTGCCAATTCTCTTTTCTTAAGGACTTAGTAACTCAGACTTTTCAAGGTAGGAAAGATTTTGCCTTTTGAAAATAACTAGAGTTTTTGCTACCTTGACAATTTTAAGCAACACTGAAAGAACCGTGGAGGTTGTATAAACCATTTGAATTTTTAATAGATTGTCATAGACCTAATAATCAGGACTCTGGAATGGATTTCATCTTTTCTTACCAGAAGGGCTGCTCTCATGCTCAATCAGCTGTTCTGTTTCTTTTTGAAACTGATTGTGTGCTGACCGTGGGGAGTCAGGCAGTGGATTGTCAAAATACTTCTATCCAGAAATAAAAATTCATGCTTGATGTTCAGGTTAGTTTTACAGAGTTGTAATTTAGAGGCATTCAAAGGAGTTTAATGGAGAAGGAAACAAGTCAATATTTTATTCAAGCCAAACATGAACCAACATTATTAAGTCAAGGAATCTTTCTGCTGAGAAAATTATGTCACAAAGGTTCAGCCAATCTCTGGGAGAGGAAGGAGGGTTCATAAAAGACTGCACAGTTTACATGTGTTGGTGGGAATTTAAATTTTAGTAATTCTTGATGCAGAGTTGGACCTGTGGAATTAGCCCTGTTTTATCTCCATGGGAAGTGTTCAAGCCAGGTTTCTAAGCAGATTTCAAATTCTGCCTTTAATAACATTTCCTAAAACCCTTAGTTTGCACACACAGCCCATGCTACTCTGGCTCCGATGTCCTTTCCAGCTGCTAGTTGACCCTTCTTCACCAGGAACCCTGCTTTCTATTTAAACCCAGCTCCACGCTGCTCCCATCCTGCTAGGCATGTTCATGATCATCCCAGTGCCTGCAATGCCCCCTCCTCTGTCTAGGGAATGCTTTCTGATCTTTAAATTCCGGAATCAAATATCACCTTCCTCCTTTTTGCTCCTCTCACACTGCCTAACAAGCTTAATGATTCTTATTTCTCTGTTTTACCTTTGCTATCACCTTATTGCCATTTATCATGATGGCTCATTTTACCTTTTTTATTTCTCCTCCTTGATTACAAGCTCTTTGAGGCTCTCTCTCTCTCTCTTTTTTTTTTTTTTTTTGCCTGGCCAGTGTTCAATATTTACTGAGTGACTGAATAAAATATATATACATATATATATATACATATATTAGATAATGCAATTACTATGGATTTTAAAATCTAAGATCAAATTATTACATTTGTTGTATAATCAGATACTGTCTTATTCTTTCTCCATTCAGTAACTCCTTTGAGCAAGTGGTGCAAACACTGCCTAACTTCTTGAGTGTAGAGTATGAGGAGAAGGAGCAGCTGAGTCCCTACAGTTGTCAGGATACCAATAATCTGAATCGTGGGGAAAAAATTACTCTTTAGAGCTATGCTTTTGGATTCTGGCAAGTTGATGTTCATAGGGTTAGTTGAAAATAAATATCTACTGCTGTTGTGCCCTGTAAGTTGCGTGCAAGTTACATGGCCTCCACTGTTCAAGATATATGATGAATTGATTTCTAATGATTGCACTGCCTCATGAGAGACCTTACCCACTCAGTTTTAGATTTGGGAAATTTGAGGTTCAGAGGTGCCAAAAGGATGTTTGCAATGTCAAATAGCTAAGTAAATGGTGAAACTAAAAGGGGAGCCCCCCGCCAAAGACATCCTATTAGTAGCAATAGAATAGCCAGAAGGGCAGTGTATTGGGGTGGTGTTGGTGGTATCGATTCTCATGATTTTAACCCAAAATGACAGTGTAAGAAGGTTTTTTAGCATAGAATATTCTGGTAAATATCACGAAACTTCCACTCCAACTTATCAGAAGAAAAGCAGCCCTTTTGAGAAGCAGCCGACTCTAGCCCTTGGTGTGTCTTATCAGTGGACTGGCTCAGCTCTCATAATAATGCCATCCCTTGGGGGACTTGTTGGAAGCCGCAAACCTCCTGACAGAAGTGCTGTCTAATGAGAGCATCATTCCTGCAAGTGCTAAGGGCAAGAGTCTGGGCAGAAGAATGTGTATAGTGCTGCTGTGAGAGAACTGGTTGGTGCTCACACCTGAAAAATCTCCCCTAGCTTTTCTGCAAATTGTGACATTAATGTGCTTGAGTTCAGCCACTGGGAAATTAAACATAATGTACTATAGATAATAGTAGCATTGTAGCCCTTATTCAAAATAAGATTCAGAATTAAAGAACACTATGCATGGTACCTCCAGAAACACTATGTATAATATTAAGTATTCCAGAATAACCATAAGAATGCAACTAACATTTTTGGATATTTACATGTGACAGGCACTATGCTAGTCATTCTATATATATTATCTTTTTTTTTTTTTTTTTTTTTTTGAGATGGAGTTGGCTCACTGCAACCTCTGCCTCCTGAGTTCAAGCAATTCTGCCTCAGCCTCCCGAGTAACTGGGATTACAGGCATGCACCACCATGCCCAGCTAATTTTGTATATTTAGTAAAGACAGGGTTTCTCCATGTTGGTCAGTGTTGCGGGAAGTGAGGGACCCTGTATGGAGGGACCAGCTAAAACCATGGCAGAACATAAATTGTGAAGATTTCATGGACATTTATTAGTTCCCCAAATTAATACTTCTATAATTTCTTACACCTGTCTTTACTGCAATCTCTGAACATAAATTGTGAAGATTTCATGGACATTTATCACTTCCCCAATTAATACTCTTGTGATTTCCTATGCCTGTCTTTAATCTCTTAATCCCATCATCTTTGTAAGCTGAGGATGTATGTCGCCTCAGGACCCTATGATGATTGTGTTAAATGCACAAATTGTTTGTAGAGCATGTGTGTTTGAACAATATGAAATCCGGGCACCTTAAGAACAGGATAACAGTGATTTTCAGGGAACAAGGGAGATAACCTTAAAGTCTGGCTGCCTGTGGGACGGGCAGGACAGAGTCAGATTTCTCTTATTACCAAAAATGAGTAAGAGAAATATCGCTGAATTCTTTCCCCAGTAAGGAATATTATAATTAACAGCCCTGGGAAAAGCATGCATTTCCAGGGGAGGCCTCTGAAATGGCCACCCTGGGAGTGTTTGCCTTTATGCAGATGTAGATAGGGATGAAACACGCCCTAGTCTCCTGTAGCACTCCCAGGCTTGCTAGGAGTAGGAAATTCCAGTCTGGCAAATTCTAGTCAGACCAGTTCTCTGCTCTTGAACCCTGTTAAAATGTTTATCAATGACAATGCATACACAGCAGGACATGGAAGTTCATTAGTGATTCTAGTTTCATCCTGACCTTGTGATCTCACCCTCACTTCCTGCCTTGTGATCTTTTGTTGCCCTTAAAGCATGTGATCTCTGTGACCCACACCCTATTTGTACACTCCCTCCCCTTTTGAAAATCACTAATAAAAACTAACTGGTTTTGTGGCTTGGGGGGCATCATGGAACCTGCCGACACATGATGTTTCCCCCAGATACCCAGCTTAAAAATTTCTCTCTTTTGTACTCTTTCCCTTTATTTCTCAGACCGGCTGACACTTAGGAAAAATAGAAAAGGACTCACATTGAATTACTGGGGGCTGTGTCCCCTGATATGTCAGGCTGGTTTCGAACTCCCAAAGTGCTGGGATTACAGGCATGAGCCACAGCACCTGGCCTTATATTATCTCATTTAATCCTCACATGATCTCATTTAATCCTCACAAAGAACTTATGATATACACAAACACTATCAGTATCTCGTTTTACAGATGAGATAACAAAGTTACACTGTTAATAACTAACAGAGCTAGCACAGAAACTGTAACTAACAGAGCTAGCACACAAACTATACTATGCTGCTCTACTCATTTTCCATTCAAATTCATTGAAGACTGAAGACCCAAAGATGAAGGGACATAACATCTGCACCCACAGTATGATAGGGAAATGAATAAAACAAACCAATTGTTCGATGCAACTATGGCATAAGAGAGAGGCAAAAATGGTCTGGTAGGCTAGGGGAGGGCAGGGGGGATTTCAGAGATATCTGAGACTTGGAATCATAAAAGGAGTTCCTAAGGTAGAAGAATCAAATTACAAAGCTGGCGAAAGAACACAGCATATGCTTGGAGAATGATGGGTTGTTATAGTTTGAATGGATGTGTCCCTCCAAAATTCTTATGTTGGACCCAAATAATCAATTTGATAATATTAAGAGATGTGGCCTTTTGGGAAGTGATTACGTCACGAGTGCTTTGCCTCATGAATGGGATTAGTGCTCTTACAGGAGAGGTTGAAGGAAGCACCCTAGGACCTTTTGCTCTTCTACCCCTTCCACTACGTGAGGACATAGCATTCATCCCCTCTGCAGGATGCACTTCCAAAGTGCCACCTTGGAAGCAGAGAGCAAGCCCTTACCAGACACTGAATGTCAGAGCCTTGATCTTGGACTTGCCAGCCTCCAGAACTGTGACAAATACATTTCCATTATTGATAAGTTACCTAGTCTCAGGTATTTTGTTATAGCAGCAGGAACTGCTGGTACCAAGCAGTGGGGTGTTGCTGTGACAAATACATAAAATTGTGGAACAGGGTAATGCAGAGAGGCTGGTAGATTTTGGAACCAAATGCTAGAAAAATTCTCTACTCCTGTGAATAAAGCATTAAGGCAATTCTGGTGAGAACTCAGAAAAGAACAGCTGTAGGGGAAGCCTTAATCTTACAGACTACTTAAGTGGTTGTGATCAGAATGCTGGTACAAATATGGATGGTAAAGGCAATTCTGATGAGGCCTTAGATGGAAATGAGGAACGAGGGATTGTAAACCGGAGAAAAAGCCATCCTGTGTAAAGTGGCAAAGAGCTTGGCTGAATTGTCTGTGTCTTAGTGCTTAGTCAGAAGCTGTGAGCAACGAACTAGAATATTGGGTGGAAGAAATCTCTAAGCAAAATATGAGGGTATGGCACAGCTTCTCTTGACTGCATATAGAAAACTGTGTGTGAGAGAAACAAATTAAAGATGCAATTTATACTCAAAAGGGAAAAAGAACTTAAAAGATTTGGAAAATTCCCAGCCTGGCCAGGTTGTAAAGAATAAAAAGATGTGCTCAGCAGGAACACCAGGGTGTGATCAAGTGATGTTTGATAAGATTAGTGTAAATAGAAGGAAGCCAGATGCTATTCAGCA
The DNA here is from genome assembly GCF_008728515.1 of Papio anubis. Classification (NCBI taxonomy): domain Eukaryota; kingdom Metazoa; phylum Chordata; class Mammalia; order Primates; family Cercopithecidae; genus Papio; species Papio anubis. Next base: position 165,918,638 of record NC_044978.1, on the reverse strand, counting down.
AGACAATGGAAGAATGACCCTGCAGGCATTTTGGAGAACTTTGAGGCTGCTCCTCCCATCACAGGCCCAGAATGCCAGGGTCCTGAGAGCAGAATCGGTTCAAAGGAGGGGGGCCAAGGTCCCTGTGGGACCTTGAGGCTTACTGCCCAGGGCCAACTCAATTTCTGCTCCACCCATTCCAGTGCAGTGTTCCTTGGCTGCTCCAGCATGGCTTAAACAGGTACAGGTTTAATGCAGGATACTGCTCCAGAAAGCACAGGCAGTAAATCTTGGCAGCACCCACCTGGTGCTAACTGCAGGTGCACAGAGTGCACAAGCTATGGAGGCATAGCTACCTCCACCTAGGTTTCAAAGGATGCCTTGGAGAGCCTCATAGCCCAAGCAGAGAACTGCCACAGTGGTGAGGCCACCACACAGAGCCTCTACTAGCGTAATGTCTGATAGAGCTATGGAGTCTTCCACCCATGAGAGCTGTGTGAGGGCTGTGCCCAACTAAGTCATGGATGGGTCTTCCCTGGATTTTTGGTCCCAACCCCCACTCAGTATGTCAAGAAGGCAGGACATGGAGTCAAAGAAGATTACTGTCATGCCTCAGGGGTGAATGTCGTTTGCCTTGTTGGGTTTTTAATTTACTTGTGACTTATTACCCCTTTCTTCTTTCCTATTTCTCCCTTTTGTCATGGAAATACCTTCCCTGTGCTTGTTCCACCCTTGTATTTTGGGAGCATTTAAGTTGCTGGATGTCACAGGTTCACAGCTGGAGAACAATTTGCTTCAGAATGAATTGTACCTTGAGTCTCATCCATATCCGAGTTAGATAATATTTACATGAGACTCTGGACTTTATTTTTTACTTGAATAGTGTTTGAGGCACAGGTGGTTTTTTATTTCATGGGTAAGCTCTTTAGTGGTGATTTCTGAGATTTTGGTGTACCTGTTACCTAAGCAGTGTACACTGTACCCAATATGTAGACTTTTATCTCTCACCCCCTTCCACCCTTTCCCCACAAGTCCCCAAAGTCCATTATATCACTTTTATGCCTTTGCCTCCTCATAACTTAGCTCCCATTTATAAGTGAGAACATATAATATTTGGTTTGCCATTTCTGAGTTACTTTACCCAGAGAAATGGCCTCCAGCTCCATTCAAGTTGCTGCAAAAGACATTATTTCATTCCATTTTAGGGCTGAGTAGTATTTCATGGTGTGTGTGTGTGTATCACATTTTCTTTATCCACTTGTTTGATGGGCACTTATGGTTCCACATCTTTGCAATTGCAAATTGTGCTGCTACAAACATGTGTGTGCATGTGTCTTTTCATACAGAATTCATGACTAAGACCCCCAAATCAAATGCAACCAAAAATAAATAAATGGGACCTAAATAAACTAAAAAGCTTTTACACAGCAAAAGAAATTATCAGCAGAGTAAACAGGAAACCCACAGAGCAGGAGAAAATATTTGGAAACTATACATCCAATAAAGGACTAATATCCAGAATCTATAAGAAACTCAAACAAATCAACAAGAAAAAAGTAAATATCCCATCAAAAAGCAGGCAAAGGATATGAATAGACAATTCTCAAAAGAAAATATACAAGCAAATGGCCAACGCACATATGGAAACATACTCAACATCATAAATTATCAGGGAAATGCAAACTAAAACCACAATGAGATACCATCTTACTTTTGCAAGAATGGCCATAATTAAGAAGTCAAAAAACAATAGATATTGGTTGGCCGGGCGCGGTGGCTCAAGCCTGTAATCCCAGCACTTTGGGAGGCCGAGACGGGTGGATCACGAGGTCGGGAGATCGAGACCATCCTGGCTAACACGGTAAAACCCCGTCTCTACTAAAAAAATACAAAAAACTAGCCGGGCGAGGTGGCGGGCGCCTGTAGTCCCAGCTACTCGGGAGGCTGAGGCAGGAGAATGGCGTGAACCCGGGAGGCGGAGCTTGCAGTGAGCTGAGATCCAGCCACTGCACTCCAGCCTGGGCGACAGAGCGAGACTCCGTCTCAAAAAAAAAAAAACAAAAAAACAAAAAAACAATAGATATTGGTTGGTGTGGATGTGGTGAAAAGGGAATACTTTTACACAGCTGGTGGGAATGTAAACTAGCATAACCACTGTGGAAAACAATATGAAGATTCCTTAGAGAACTTATGGTAGAACTAGCATTCAATCCAGCAATCCCACTACTGGGTATCTACCCAGAGGAAAAGGAGTCATTTTATGAAAAAGAGACTCTCAACTTTAGACTTTTGAGTTGTTGCTGGAACAAGTTACGATCTTTGAGGCTACTGGGATACAAAGAAAAAATGCATTTTGCATGTGAGAAGAACATGAATTTTCAGGGGGCCAAGGGTGGAATGCTATTGTTTGAATATATATGTTCCTCCAAAATTTGTATGTTGAACCTAATACCCAGAGTGTTGGTATTAAGAGGTGGCACCTTCTGAGAAGTGATTAAGTCATGAGTGCTCCACCCTCAGGAATAGGGTTCTACTCTTACAAAAGAGGCTGAAAGGAGTGCCCTAGGCCCTTTTTCCCTTCCATGTCTTCTGCCATGGGATAACACATAATTTGTCCCCTCTGGAGGATGCAGCAACAAGGTACCTTCTTAAAAATAGATAGAGAGCAGCCCTCACCAGACACTTGATCTGCCAGTGCTTTGATCTTGTACTTCACAGCCTCTAGAACTGTGTAGTCTGTTCCTTCTGCTATAACAAAATACTTTAGACTGGGTAATTTATAAACAATAGAAATAAGTTATGGTTTACCCAGTCTAAAGTATTTTGTTATAGCAGCAGGAACAGACTGAAAAATGGATACTATGTCCTGTATGACTGGCGCATAGAACGTGAAACAGAGTGTGACGGGGTATGAGAGTGGAATATGGGGAAAAGCCAAATCCTGAAGGTTCTTGTACATAATGCAAATGAAATTAAGTTTTATTTAAATAAAAGGATAGGGAGCCATTGAAGAATGTAAGTAGAGTTGGTATCAATAGCGTTGCTATTTATGATGATCATGTTATGGAGTGAATGAGTGTTTGCGTCCCTTAACAGTCATAGGTTGAAATTCTAACCCCCTATGTGCTGGGGTTGGGAAGTGGGACCTTTGGGAGCTCATTAGGTCATGAGAGTGTAGCCCTCATGAATGGGATTAGTGCAGTTATAAAAAGACACAAGAAAGCTTGCTTTCTCTGTCTGCTCTTCGCCATGTGAGGCTACAAGGAGAAGCAAACAATCTGAACCAGGAAGCAGGTTCTTACCAGACACTGGATCTGCTGGAAACTTGATCTTGGATTTCTCAGCCTTCAGAACTGTGATCAATAAATTTCTGTTGTTTAAGCCACCCACTCTATCATATTCTTTTATAGCGTCCAAACTTACAAAAATATATCACGTTGACGAAGTGTAGTGAATGGAATGATAACGGTGAGACGAGAAATAAGGAAGCTAATGGAGACATTGCAATAGTCAAAGCCTTAAAATTGAGTAGGAGGAGTGGGAATGGAAAGCGAATAAAAAATTTGGGAGTATGGGTAAAATAGAATAGTGGCTAAGAGTATGGCTTCTGGGCTAGCTACGTAAGCTTGAACCCCAGCACTGCTACCTCCTAGCTATGCTTTCTTAGGGAACACCATTAGCTTCTGTGTTTGAGTTTCCTCATCTATAAAATTCATAATAATGGTGTCTACCTCATAGTGTTGTTGTGTATATTAACATGACATTTGAACACTATTCTGAATATTACTGTACAGTTACACACTCTATATGATGTGCCTAAGTGTCTAGCACAAAGAGTGTTATGCCAGAGGCATTTGTGTCTGTGTGTGTGTGTGTGTGTGTGTGTACAATCTATATATACTTTTTGCTCATCCTCACAATGGGCAAAATTATTTTTCTTGTTATAAAATTGTATTCTAAAGCAAATTTAATTTACTTAAAATTATATTCAGGCCAAGCAGGCACAAAAATTAGCCTGGTTCAGAATGACAAATATGTTTAAAAATAAAAAATGTGATTCTTCAGGCTGGGCATGGTGGCTCATGTAATCCCAGCACTTTAGGAGGTTGAGGTGGGCGGATCATAAGGTCAAGAGATCGAGACCATCTGACCAACATGGTGAAAACTCATCTCTACTAAAAATACAAAAATTAGCCAGGCGTGGTGGCGCGTGCCTGTAGTCTCAACTGTTCAGGAGGCTGAGGCAGAAAAATCACTTGAACCCTGGAGGCAGAGGTTATAGTGAGCCAAGATTGCACTACTGCACTCCAGACTAGTGACAGAGCAAGACTCTGTCTCAAAAATAAATAAATACATTTTTTAAAAATGTGATTCTTTGACATTTATGTTTTTTGAGGTCCTTTTAAAGTCCTATAGTTGCATGGTATAATGACTTTGGAGATAGAATGTTTCAGAATAGGTAACATTACGGGATTGTCCCATGTAACTGGCTTCTCATAATTGCTTTTTTTTCTTTTTATTACTACTTAATACATATCCTAGATAACCCAGGTAACTTGGTTTTGAAGAACTACTAATACACAATTAAGTATTATCTTTTACCCTAAATGTGGTTAGACTCTCTGCTTAAAATTACTGATTTTTGGATCCCATACGCTCTGGAAATTTTAGTGTGTTTTAAAGCAAAATATAAGAATGTGAACTGAGGGATATTTTACACTTTACAGCATGTTGAACCTAAACTCTCACTAGTATCTCATAGTATTTCCCAATGGTTTGCCAGGATAAACTTCAGAAGCAGATGGAGGGCCTTGACTCAAGGATTTGAGAAATTGGGTCTTACTGACAGAAAACAGAGTTAGTAAACCATTAATTTCAATAAGGAATTGACCTGGTCAATTTTATGTTTTGTTTGTAAGATCTGATGTTGGAATGAGGAATAGATTGATCAGAAGATAGTTGTATGGAGATAATTGGAACATTTCTAACTATTTCATGAGAGAGATGATGTAGGCATGAGTTATGGCATGTAGAACTGGACTTAAGAGGAAGAGAAAGAACTGAGAACGTGGTAGAAAAAAATCTCACAGAACTTGACGGCTGATTGAATTTGAATTACTAGGGAAAAGGAGGAGTCAAGAATGATCCCACATTTCTAGGCTGTGTAACTGGGTAGAGGATCATGAACCCCAACTGACAGAGAAGGAAGAAAATGTAGCTTTGGGGTATGGAGAACAGAATGTTTAGTTTTGGACATACTGAATTTCAAAGGTCTATGCCAGAGCTAGGCAGGCATGACTAGCAGCTAATGGGACACACAGCTCAAGCGAGAGGTGTGGGCTGGAGATACTAATTTGGGATTTATTACCAGAGGTGGGAGATGAGTCATGAGCATGGGTGTGCTCTTCTTAGGAGAATGCAAATTGTGGAGAACAATTGGTCAAGAACAGAGCCCTAAGGAACAGAAGTGCTTAAAGAATGTGTGTAGGATAGGTTGCCTGTTCACTCTGATGGTAGTTTCTTTTGCTGAAATAAATTAAAAACAAAACAAAACAAAACAAAAAAACAAAACAAAACAAAAAAAAAACAAAAACAAAAACAAAACAAAACAAAACAAAAAGAATGTGTGTAGGAATAAAACCCTTGAAGATGAAAGAATTCTGGATTAGAGACATAGGAAGAACACCACAGAAGCCAAGGGAGTTGACAATAGTTTTGGGGTAGAAGGTATCTATTTTATGTTGTGAAATGTCCAATTAGATAAATACTAAGAAACTTCCATTATGTTTTTGAAATAGGAGGCTTTTTTTTTGAAAACCCTCTTATTCAGAACAGGTTCAGTGGAGTCTTGGGGTTGAAGCCATACTGTAGAGAGCTGAGAAACTAATCCCAGGTAAAAATGTGGAAATTGCAAGACCTCACTTTCAGAAAATTTTGAGGAGAAGAGGAGACTGGCAATACTACTGTAGAGCATACTTTGGGAGACTCTGGGCCCACATGGGCCATACTTTGGGACCAGGAAAGGCATGTGCCTATTTATTGGCTGAGAGGAAAGAGCTTATAGAAAGCGAGCAGTTTAAGATGCGATAGAGACTCCAGCCATTGTGGCTCATGTCTGTAGTACCAGCACTTTGGGAGGCAGAGGTGCGAGGATTGCTTAAGCCGAGGAATTTGAGACTAGCCTGGGCAACATAGTTAGATCCCCATCTATAAAAAAAATTTTTTTTGTTGTTCAAAATTTAGCCAGGCATGGTGGCACACTCTTGTAGTCCCAGCTACTCAGAAGGCCGAGGTAGGAGGATGCTTGTGTCCAGGAGGTCAAGGCTGCAGTGCAACATGATCATGCCACTATATTGCACTCCAGCCTGGACAACAGAGTAAGACCCTGTCTCAAAAAAAAAAAAAAAAAAAAATACAAAAGAGAGAGTGATGACTAAAGGAAAATGTATGGGAATGAAGAATATTCTAGTACTCGGGTGCCTTAACTAACTTTGACCCAGAAGAAATATTTTTGTAATGAGAGCCTGGAGGAAAACAGCAAAAGAAGAAACGGATACTATCATTGATAGAATTTTCAGCAGAGAGGCAGAAATTTGTGGCTTATAACATTAGATGGCATCAGTGTTTCCACTGAGATAGGAAACAAGGTCTTCTAAAAGTGAGAAGGACATATTATTTAATAGAGGGGCTAAAGAGAAGCCCCTTCCTCTTGAATACAGCCTGTGATAGATGATCTTCAAAGAGGGCCACCATCAACTTCTTCTCCCCCTGGAAGCACATGCGGCCACATCCCACATCAAAAGGTGGGATCTGTTTCCCCTTCTTTTGAAGCTGGGAAGACTTGTGACTGCCTTTGATCAACAGAATGCAGCAGAAATAATGTTATGCCAGTTCCAGGCCTAGCTTTCTGAGTACTAGTAGAGTTCCCCTTCTTCTCAGAAGCCAGCTACCATGAATAAGAAATTCAACTACTCTTGAGATCACCAGGCTGTGAGAAAAGCTAAGCTAGCTGAATTAATTTGCTAGGACTGCCATAACAAAATACCACGGACTAGGTGGCTGAAACACCAGGAATTAATTTTCTCACAGTTCTAAGAGCAAGGCATGGACAGGATTGGTTTTCACTGAGGTCTCTTCCCTTGACTTGCAGATGACTGGCCTCTTGTTGCCTCTTCACATGGCTGTCTCTCTGGGAATGCACATCCCTGTTGTCTCTTTCTCTTCTTATGAGGACACAAGTCATACCAGATTAGATCTCATCCTAAAGGTCTTATTTAACTTAACTGCCTCTTTAAAACCATTTTTCCAAATAGGGTTATAGTCTGAGGTACTGGATGTTGGGACTTCAACATATGAATTTTGAGGATGCAGAATTCAGCATCTAACACTAACCATGTACAGAGATCATGAGAGAGAGGGACAGGACAGATGGGCAATGTGGAGATTCATTGGTCGTTATTCTGAGCTTATATTTTCACACAGAATCATCCTTCACATAAGTATATTTAAGTACATAGAGCAAAACTGTATCAATTTCATGCTGCAGGTACACCTTTCTATTTAGAATTCACAAAACAAAATTACCCACCCCCCCCCCAAAAAAAACAAAGAAAGTAACACATATGCATCTCCTGATAGAACTAAATCTGGTGTGTAAAATGAATCAAGAAAATTCCCCAGCTAGTGAGATTATACTACTCTCTGTTAGAGTAATAAAATAACCTGCTAATATCACTGGCTTCTGATACAACTGTGATGTGTATATATAGCCTTGGAGACCACTGTGGGTATCTATTTTTCTCTCATTTTCCTTATATAATTTGGGAAATGGAAGGAATTGGAAACTACAATTTCTTCATGCCTTCATAATTGATTCTGTACATCCTTTGGAAAGTTCACAAATCTAAAACTTCAAAAAGCTATAGGGGCCAGGCGCGTTGGCTCAAGCCTGTAATCCCAGCACTTTGGGAGGGCAAGGCGGGTGGATCACAAGGTCAGGAGATTGAGACCATCCTGGCCAACATGGTGAAACTACTAAAAATACAAAAATTAGCAGTGTGTGCCTATAATCCCAGCTGCTCAGGAGGCTGAGGCAGGAGAGTCACTTGAACCAGGGAGTCGGAGGTTGCAGTGACCCGAGATTGTGCCACTGCACTCCAGCCTGGCGACAGAGCAAAACTTAAAAAAAAAAAAAAAAAAAAAAAAAAAGCTACACGAAGTAAAATGTTGTCAGTTTAATTCTATGAGAAAGTTGGTCCACATTGTTATAAGGGAATAATATTAGTCATGTGCAGAAGCCTGATACTAAGATACAATAGTGACCATCTACATCGAAGGGTGGATTTGAAGCTGTCCATTTCATCCCATCCTCTGCAATGGAATGGGAACTCCAACGCCTTCTCCAAAGCTGAGTCACTCACTCATTCTTCATTATTCTCTCGGTTTTCTAAGCAGAGTGTGTTCCAGTTTCCATTTCATTCTGTATTTTCTTATGCACATTGTTTGAATTTTTATATTCACACAGAAATGCACATCCCTACCTGTATCCCTACACACATAAAAGATTTTTGATGTATGGATGCTGGACGCAAAGACTAAAGAATCATAAGCCCTTAGAATAAGAGAGTACTGAGAAATAGGAAAGACAGATTTTTCCGATGTTCAGACTTGCTGAAAAGGAGAAAATACCCTAAAGAAAGTGTCAGAACCCCCCGTTAAGGCCTCTTTTGTTACTCTCTTCAGCTTTTCACTGTGGAACGTCAGTTGTGCTGGTGATGGCATAGGCAGGGCAAAGCAACAGTAATGTAAATTAGAGAAGATATGCTACAAATCGGCAGAGGTCCATCTTTAAACCATTGTGAAAGGGCAGGGGTTCATCTTTAAACAACTGTGAAGTGTGTCTTCTCTAAGTTTAAGGTGGGAGTCCCATCTTCTGCAGTGGGGCCAGAAGTACAAGTTCTTTTTTTTTTTTTTTTGAGACAGAGTCTTGCTCTGTCACCCAGGCTGGAGTGCAGTGGCATGATCTCGGCTCACTGCAAGCTCTGCCACCCAGGTTCACACCATTCTCCTGCCTCAGCCTCCCGAGTAGCTGGGACTACAGGCGCCTGACACCACGTCTGGCTAATTTTTTGTATTTTTAGTAGACGGGGTTTCACCGTGTTAGCCAGGATGGTCTCAATCTCCTGACCTCGTGATCCACCCGCCTTGGCCTCCCCAAGTGCTGGGATTACAGGTGTGAGCCACCGCGCCCGGCCCAGAAGCACACGTTCTAAGAGATAAACTAATCTCTGCCTTCTTTGCTTTCAGGTCACAAAAATAAGAGGTGGGGCCTGGTCCTTGTAGGATTTTTTTCTATAATATACTTTTAGTTTAGCTGGTATTATATTTCTGTGTACAATCCATTTCTGTTATTACCATGGTTACTACTGTTTATTATCCTTGATAATCACTAGCTTGAACCACTGCAATAAGTTTGAAGCTGACTTAATAGCCTCTACTCTCATTCCTCTCACTCTGCTCTGTCAGAGTGATATTTCTTAAACATCAATGTGACCATATCTGTGACTTGTCCTTTTGGTGATCTCATCCAGTCTCATGGAGATAAATATGATATAGATGTTGGTGTCGTCAGTATTTTTTTCCCAGCCTGGACCTCTCCTCTAAACTCTAGATTTATATATATGTAACTACCTACTCCATAACTCTCCTTGGATGTCTAAGAGGCATCCTAACTCCCCAAACAAGATGAGGCTCCTGATCTTCCTCTCCAAATGTCATCCTCCCTCAGTTCTCCTTTCCCGTTTCAGAATGTCAATCCATTCTTCTGAATGCTTTAGACGAAAAGGTCAGAGTCGTCTCTGAATAGGAACTGAGATACATAGGCTAAATGACATCAGGGCATCCTCATATACATGAGTCAATAAGTAGCAGCATCAGGATATTTACTCAGGCAGTGTAACTCCAGAGTCTTTGTTCTTTACCCCTGTGTTTGACTGCTTCTCTACCTTATAAATCCCTTTACATGTAATCCAAAAACTTCATATAGAACCTAAATGACCAATACCAACTGCTAACCTCAAGGCAAGCTTGCTACCTCAAAGAAGAACTATGAATTCTGGTTCTACCTAGCTCTCTGGGAAAAGAGCTGACAATTCCCTTTGTTAAGGGCCAAGATCTTTTTGATTTATTTTTCTCTCTTTCTTATACCTTCTGCATATTCTTATGGGAATCCTAGGCTGTGATTTTGAGATGGGAATTCAAAAGTTTCTATAATAATTCTGTCTCAGCTACTAATTAGCTACATGACCTTGGGAAGTTTCTAAACTTTTTGGTATTTTATAATTACTCTGCCAAAAAATGACATGCATACAGTAGATGGTCCAGAGTCTATAGCAATAATATAGAAAAAAAAATGTAGAGAAATAGATAAGTCAAGTTACAGGGCCTATTTACTTCTGGAGAGAAAGAATTGCATTTGTTTACTATCCATCTCCCAAGTGTTTATTGAAGTTACATCTTCTGAAGAAACTCAGTAAGTATGTGTGAATGGCTGGTTGAAGATTCACGATTTGCTATATGGTATGGACAAGATGCCTTAGAATTCCAGAGGCAGTTTGGAATAGTAGAAACAAATCTGTATTGAGAGGTAGACAACAAGATCTAATAGCAGAGAAGGCAGAGATGTGTAAGTTATTTGACTTCAGGATAAACATCTATTATATAGTCAAGACTTTAGTATTTGCCTCTGTAAAATATGAAGAGAGTGGGATTGGTTGATCTCCAAGATACCTTAAGAGAGCTCTGACTGTATAATTTACTTTTTCCATAAAACCTAAAAAGTGTAAGCAGGAAACATTTTTGTTTGTGTATCCATTCCACTGGAAGGACTCAGCAATTGAGCATCAGGATCTAGCACATATAAACATCTGTTTACATTTCATTCATTTTAGACCCCACACCAACACTGTGAAGTGGATAATAATATCTCCATTTACACATAAGGAAATTGAGGTCCAGGGAGGCTTTTCAAGGTAAAACTCAGTGTCAGAGCTGGGATTGGAAACCAGGATTAAGTGGCTCTCAGGCTCAATTCTCTTTGCATTGAACCACACATCCTCCCCAAGTCTCTGGCACTAGTGATGCACATCAGGAGGCAATGCAGGGGCTCTTCAGGGATATAAAGAGGGCTCATGGGAACAAACATACAGTGAGAAGGACATGACCACACTTCTTGAAGACCAGGTTCATCCAACTCTAACAGAGAGTGCTATGATTAGCCAAAAATTATATCCTAGTCACACACACAAAAACTAATTAATTAGAAAAATCTGGTTATTAACTGCCTGCCTTCATTGTTTTCAATAAATGTAACCTGTCCAATAAATCAGTAACACTTATTAATGATAATACAAAGTATATTCAGTAATAGGCTTGCCTTCCATGAGGAGACTAATATGTGTTTTTTTATGGAGTTCCAAAAGAAACCAAATAAACATTGTTAGCATTTGCTTCATTGCAGATTACATGGTGCCTTGATTCTGCTGCTGACAAGCAATAAATTGCTCTGTTGTGTGTGGTGCTTAAAACAGGTTTAATCTGCTATTATTAATAGTTCCATGAAGCATAAGTCTGCCTATCCCCATCCCACTTTCAACGACTGTGGCCAACTTATGGGAACTCAGGCGACTAAAATAATTACAGAACACAAGCTGTAACAATAAACCACAAAAGGACTAATCATATCCTTTCTTGGAATTTACTTATTTCAAATGGTTTGTTATTTTTTTTTCATGAAGAGCTCCACATTGGACCACATTTGTGATGAGAAGATCTAACTTGGATTTCAGCTGCAGAAATTATTCTATTTACTTTCTTGTTACAGGCACTAAATTGCTGTTTGGATTATTATTTTTTTCCTTTCTCTAGATAGTTCAACAAATAGATTTTATGGTCTCTTTATGGGACAAAGCAGGGTATAATGATTTCAAAAAGCAGAAAGACTAAATAACTAGATAATTGCCTAGAGTTGAAGTGGTGTATTCAGGAACTTCATTGGGATGAACTAACAATAATTTAAAAATAGGGGAAAGTGTCATTGGCCCATTTATGCAAAGCCAATGCAAAGAAAAGCTGAACACTTGACTTCTGAGAAGTTACAAACTGTGGTGCCAAGTTACAGCAATTCCCTTGGCCTGATTTTTGGTAAATTTAATTTTATCCTTTCTCAATGTTGTGGAATCTATAATGCATATTTTATTGGTCATATTATATGCATGTCTCATGCAAGTTTCCTTCAGAACTTCTTGAAGATCAATAGGGAATATATTAAAAATGAAAATAGAAATTAGGTTGGATATTGGTCTATAATGGTTGAAAAATCACTTTAGAAAAAAGTGGTTTTGCTTATTTCCTTGACCTATTTGAATTTTTTTTTTTTTTTTTTTTTAAATAAAGGTCCTCAGTGTGAAGGATTTGGTAGGTGATGTTTTAGCTCACTGTAAACATGTCTTTTTGCTAACCAAGGATCTCTGAATGACAGAAAGAAGGGATTTTAAGGGAGACAACAAGTTAGTCTTCTGGGGTAACATTATCTGCTCTAGTGAACCGGTCCTTTGGGGTTCGGTGGTTTTAAAGGCATGCTTTATTATTTGTAGATTATATTGTTTAAAGTTTTCTGCATGGTGAATAGAGGTTGCTGTGGGAACATAAAGGGAACATAAAACGCTACACAGAGACAGAACTATGACTAGGTCCAGGTTCTGTCACCAAATAGCCTGTGATACTGAATCAGTCTCACAAATGTGCAGCCTGTTGTTTCCTCTTCCACAAAATGATACTATTTCTTTTCATGTGGCTTTGGCAGTGATATGACCTATTACACGTGAAGGCATTTTATGGTGACGTGCAGTGCATGTTAGACATCAAACTTTGTTAACATATTAATAATATACCTCATTTGGTGACATTGTTCTTTTTCCTTTATAATCTTTCAATAATAATTATAAAAATATTTATCATCAACTTAGTGAAACCCCGTCTCTACTAAAAATACAAAAATCAGCTGGGTGTGGTGGCACATGCCTGTAGTCCCAGCTACTTGGGAGGCTGAGGCAGGAGAATCGCTTAAACCTGGGAGGTGGACATTGCAGTGAGTTGAGATCGTGCCACTGCACTCCAGCCTGGGTGACAGAGCGAGACTTCATCTCAAATAATAATAATAATTTTAAAAAACACCTTTAGAGGTCATATTTGTCCCCTCCCAGTTCACCAACTTTGCCTTCTCACTGGATGGTTCTCATAACTTATTAACTCTATTTCCACCTGCTTTTCTAACACGGTATTTGATACCATACAAATTGGTCCTTTATGCAAAATAATTTATATGTTAATGACTTGGTCAGATGGGCTCAATATTAACTTTTTCTTTGAAGGTGCTAGTTTGTTATCCCACTCACAGTGCGGTTAATACACTCACAAATGTCCTTCAAAAAAGTTTCCAAGGGCCCTGCACAGTGTTTTAGACTCTGTGCTCATTTTTACTTCAGTAATTTCATTAGCACTGTTTATTTTATAAGTAGCTTGTAAAGTGTTTGAAGGTAGAAACATTTTAAAAATGTTTATATATTTTTGTTCCAAAGTATTTTTCAGAGAAACAAATCCACAGAAGCACCCCTAAACTGGGAGTGTGGCAAAGTGGGGAAGAGCCCAGCCCAGGGCTGCAGATCTTGGGATCCAAGAATACACAGCAGGTAGCTCGTGAGGGAATTCGGAGTCTAGGCCTGCACAGAATTCACCTGAAAAGGTGGAACAGAGACCAGAACTGAAACCAGGACCAAAACAAGAACCAAACAAACCAGAGATTCCAGAGAAGAGTAAGTGGATTCTATTGGTAAGAGTTGGGATCAGCAGAAATTTCCTGAAACCTAGATGTAGTCACAGAGGCCCCCAGAGATCCCATGGCCCTGCCGAAGTGAAATTAGGGAGAGGGCTCAGTGAGGTGTCTTGAACACATTCACTTGTCCAAGCAACAGGTAGTGCCTACTGAGAAGCAACTGTGTGCCAGGAAAAGTACAGGGTATTGGGTATATGTGGGTAAGCCGGACAGCAGCAGCTCTGCCCTCATTCACCTCCCATCTCAGAAAACAATAAAAAAATTCATTAATTATTAGAGATGATGATAAATGCTAAGTAAGGAACAAACTGGGCGCAGCAGCGGTTTCACCTACCTGGAGCTCTGATTAGGGAAGATGATGTTTAAGATGACATTGGAAGCATCAGAAGGAACCAAAAGGTCCCAAGACCAGAAGAGGCCAGAAGCTCTTCCCCATGAGTGATTTAAAGTAAATGTACATATAGAGTAGCCAGTGGAGGAGATGGTTGTTAGCACCATGATGGAAAGGTATTGGGGAAATGCTGGAAAAGCATGGCATAAGGGCAAGAAGAGAAGGTCGCCCAAAGACAAGGTTCTTGTGGGCTTCCCAATCCTCCTCTGCTTCTCTGCAGGTGCCAGAATTTGGTTATTTCTCTGGGGACAACTTGTGTCATGAAATTGAAAGAAGCCCAAGAGGGTTGTGCCATAGAGAATGTGAAGTGTTTGTCAGATATTTAGTTGTCATTTACTGAATATTGTGGCTCTCATCTTAGTTTACTTCCAAGAAAATACCTGGAGCCTTTCAGGTACTTCTCTCTTACAAGGCCTGGTACTAATGTTTTCATTCAATTCTTTCAGCTTCCCTAGATTCTTTTAGGAACTTCATTTTTTCTCCTGTTAGGTCAAGATTCTGTTGCTTACCATTATATGGTAATATAGTCACCTGTCTGTCCTTATCTTGCTTATCTGCTTAGCATTCAATGCTTGTTTTTTTTGAAGGACTACTGTCTTTGGGTTTATGTGATACCACATCCTCCTGGTGTTCTTTTTTTTTTTTTTTTTGAGATGGAGTCTCGCTCTGTCACCCAGGCTGGAGTGCAGTGGCTGGATCTCAGCTCACTGCAAGCTCCGCCTCCCAGGTTCACACCATTCTCCTGCCTCAGCCTCCTGAGTAGCTGGGACTACAGGCGCCCGCCACCTCGCCCGGCTAGTTTTTTGTATTTTTTAGTAGAGAAGGGGTTTCACCATGTTAGCCAGGATGGTCTCGATCTCCTGACCTCGTGATCCGCCTGTCTCGGCCTCCCAAAGTGCTGGGATTACAGGCTTAAGCCACCGCGCCCAGCTATGCTGCAGTTTTTTAAAAGCCTCCTAAATTTCAGGCTGAAAACAACAAAAGTTTAGGTCTGTCTCATGCTACATGGCTTTTTTTTTTTTTTGAGACGGAGTCTCGCTCTGTCACCCAGGCTGGAGTGCAGTGGCCAGATCTCAGCTCACTGCAAGCTCCGCCTCCCGGGTTTACGCCATTCTCCTGCCTCAGCCTCCTGAGTAGCTGGGACTACAGGCGCCCGCCACCTCGCCCGGCTAGTTTTTTGTATTTTTT